>NC_081415.1:486990503-487686753 GCF_030272615.1 Cryptomeria japonica | reverse complement strand
GTGTCGATATTCATTGTGTACAACGCTTCAAAATCAGGATTTGTATCCTCATGTATTGTCTCCATACTCTCTGTTGCCGGTGGAGTATCCGTAGTTTGTGTCGGTGGAGTATCAGAGGAAGGTGGGGGTAAGTTATCTGTCACCTTTATGCTCGGAGGTCCACCTACCTTACCTTTCCCCTTATCCTTGTCCTTTTCCTTTTGATAGACTTTAAAAGTCTTTGGTCTCTTAAGCTCTTCTTGTTTCTCTTTTTCAACAAAGAATATATCCTACTTGTCTGCAATTTCTTCTGATATTTCATTTACTCTGCCTGCCATCAGTGCTACATGTCGGTGACCAGTTGAGAATATTGTCCAGTTAGCCTCACTGATTAACTCATCAATCTCTTGAGTTGAGTTCAGTGGGTGAACTGCAAGTAGTTTTTCTATTTTGGTCTTTTTATCTAATTCCACAATTTCTACCCTTCTAGCTTCTAATCTTTTGTACAAGTCATTGGGTATATCATCTACAACTTCCACCAAAAATTTCTTATAAATATCAAGATGTAAAATAACACTATTTTCTATACTTTCTTTTTCATCATTTGATAGTGTGTTATACAACTTGCTGATGTTAGTCAATTTGCCATCTTTAGTTATCTCACTCAAAAGTTTGTCAAGTGGAGGAACAACTAGTTTTTGTTTCTTCTTTGGTGTCAACTTCCTTGCTAGAGGCCTAACTGCCTATTATTTCTTTCTTGTTCTTTTTGGTGTAGGAGAAGGTGTCGATTAGGGTTTTCTTTTTCTCTCTACCCTTTTGAATTTTGTTGGTATCTCACTGTCAGAGGAGGTAGAATTTGGTGAAAGATGTGTTTCCAGTTGTAGTCCTTCTAAGTCACTCTCCTTAATACAATTTTTATTTAATACATCCTCCTTGATAGCTTTAGCTTGCCTTGTTCCTTTCCTAACTATTTGCTCAGGTTTCTTTATTCTTTTATGGGATTTAATACTTCTTTTAATTGTTTCAGCATTTCCAAATACTTTTTCTATCGGTTCTTTAGGGGCTTCTAAGAGGGCTTTTGCATAAGTTTCAATTATATTCTCATCTGCCTCATATCCCATTTCAATAACCCAAATAGTCCTTGGGACCACTGCCTCCATCCAAATTTCATCTTTCTTAATTACAAAGCATATCTCCTTTTGATATTTGTCAACAATAGCTTGAGATAGCCTTATCCTAGTTTTCATTCTAGCCTTTAGTGTTTGAAAATATTCATTTATATTCTTTTGTCTTTCATCTCTCATGTTGTTGAGTATGTCCAGAAGCTATTTTCCTACCGGTATGTCAAAACCAAAATCCTTTCTTCCAATACCAGGAACTTGCTTGGTAATATATAAATTTAAACATACAAGCAGATTGCCAAATCTGAATGTACCTTTCTTATCACCTTTTATCTTCCCCAGATTGTCTATCAGTTCATCTTTCAACCATTCACAAATATCAATTTTCGCATTGTTGTTTACCATGTCATAGGCACTTTTGATACAGAAGCTGGAAACAAAGTTTAATCTATTGGCATGTGTAACCCTGTATCCAAGAATCATGCTTATGAACCTAACATTGATATCCTTAACATCATTTACTCTTAGGGATCTCTTATCAAAGGTTGCGCCAGTTAGGGTTATTACAGTGTCATTTGGAATCTTTTTAGTCTTATCAGGCTTGCTACCGGTGGAAGGTAAGCCTGTCACTACTTCTTTGGTTATCTTATGAATTGAATCTAACCAAAATAACTCTCCATGTACTCTTCTTAGCACAATCCTTATAACATCCTTTGGAAAATCAGGGATACTAAGAATTTCCTCAAAACTTAGGGTTTCAATTATCTTGTGTTCCGGTTTAACATTTCCATTTTCATCACATATAACTGTGCTATACATGTTCTTAATCTCATCATCTCCTAGTTCATCTATATGGCAATGTATGTAGATTCTAGGATCCTCAGCATAATAAACTCCTTTAAGTATTTGTGAGAATGCTCCTAGGGTATCATCTTTCTTTGCAATTTTGGGAATGATTTTAAATACGGGCCTAGGGAACTCAACTACAATAGGATTTGCAATGAATTCAGGTGCAGAGGAGGAAGCCATTGATATAAATACCTTAATCTACCTTTAGGTATGAGTTCTTGAATGATTTTCTTCACTTCTCGCTATGGATGCCTTCGCTCAGGATTTTTGCGCTCTCAAGAAATTTGAATGCTCGTTGAATGAAAAAAGAGCCAAAACACTTGCTTTACAGTGTCATTTCCTTCAACTGCCACATTTAATGTCTATCAGTTAAGTGAAACTTAACACATCTTTCGGTAAAGAAGTATTTCAACTTCTCGCCATCAATCGAGGGTAAATTAGCATGTTTTTCAATTTCTTGCCATACCCCCAAAGGTTTATTTCTCAGTTAGATGAAGAATCTCCCACCGGTGGAGTGGTACTATGTTCTGCTGGTGGAGGAGTATTCACATCAACATTCTGATCTAACTTTCTAATCCATTGTTTTGAAAATTCTTGCTTTACTTCTTCAACCTTTTCTTTACCTTTCAAACTGGGTCCTTTTTTATTTGTTGGTGATGCCTTACTTCTACAAAATTTTACAATATGTCCACTTTTGTTACAAGCATAGCAAGTCACATTGTTTTTTTGAATAGCTTTTCCATATCCTACGCTGGTATGTATAGGGTATTGATTAGATAAGTTTTCAAATATTCCACAAACATAACATCTTACATTCATTCTACAATTTTCTAAATTATGTCCAAGTTTGTTGCATTTAGAACATTGATCAGAGGGTGCATTGGTGTTCTAATAGTTTCTAGATCTACACTGATTTTCTCTATGACCATACTTGTTACAGTTAAAGCATTTTCCATTAAATTTATAAGCATTAGGCTGTCTTACCAGTTTGTTGTGATCATGTTTGTTTGTAGTGCTGGATCTTTCACCAACTTCAAAGCCAAGTCCATTAGTGTCTCCATTAGGTTTCTAATTTTTTAGCATCTCATCAAGTTCTTCTAAACTTTTCTTGAATTTCTCTTTGTGTTGATTTATAGTAGCCAACTTATTTTCCAAGAAATCTTTCTGTCTCATGAGTTCAGTTTTATCATGTTCCAAGTGAATCATATCTATTTTTAACATATCATTCTCATGACTGAGTCTTATATTTTCATTTGCAACATCATTGATTCTTCTAGCCAAATCATCTTCATTCTTCTTTATGTTTTCAGTGTCTTTACAAAATCTCATGGTCATGTCTTGCATCTCATTTCTCAAAGGCGTATTCTCTTGTTTCAGTTTGCTTACCAGATCATTAAGAGTCTCTTTTTCATCATCATCACTCTGTGTCTTCTCATGAAGTTCTCTTCTTTTGTTCCTAGCAATAGTGAGATTCTCCCGAAGTCCTTGAATGATTTCCTATGTAGCCTTCAAATCATCTTCAAGTTTCGTATTTTTTAACTTTTCTGCATCATAATTTGCAAGAGATTTTTCTAGTTGCTTTCTTAGATTATCCATGTGTATCGGTGTCAGAATCTTCCTCAAGATGTTAGGCTTTTAAAAATAGAAGACCAGGATCTGATACCAATTGTTAGGATTCCCAAAGATACTGAGAGGGGGGGGGGTGAATTAGTATCTTGTCAGTTAATGGATTTTCTTAACTTATTAAATGAATTGCATCTCAAAATAGTATACTGCTGAACAAGAATTAATGCAATAAATAAGAACAACAACCACAATATAGAAAGCACACCATAACAAAATATTTTTAATGAGGAAACCCGGTGTGGGAAAAACCTCGATGGGATTTGTGACCCACAATATTCGCTTACTGGCCAATAAGTGAATATTACTGATACAATAGGGGCCTACACATGCAGGAAGGCCAACTGCTTAAAGCTCACTGCTTAAATACAAAAGAGAAGTCTCATTGACTTACAAAAATGGATTAAGTAAATCCAATATCATGTACTGCTTCAGATCAGCATTTGCTATGCCAGGTTCAGTACTGGTTTAATCTCATGCAACAATCATAAACCTTATTCGACAATCTACCTTAATATTCACACATATTACCCATCTCTCCTATTCTTCATTACAAATGTTCTCTAAGATCTCATATTATATATGAGCCTTATTACAATTCGCCTTGTCAGCTTTAAAAAAGATTTTACAATTAAATACAAAATACAATAAACAAAATCTTGTCGACCAGGTTGCCAGTGAAAATCTTTTTGCTATCGGTGAACTGTATGCTGATGTAGAGTCTGTCGGTGTTGATTCCTTCCGGTGCCATAGGATTGTAAGGTTGCCATCAATGACAATACCTTCAATCACCTACAATTTCTCATTGGAGTGTGCATTTGCCAACAATTCTGTTGTGGTGTCCTAGGGGCAGACAATTGCCTCTTGATGTCGATCTCTTCACAGTACTTGTTGAATTCATCAGAAGTGAATTCTTCTCCTTGATCAGTTCTTAGGCACTTTATCATTTTGCCACTTTCCTCTTCTACTAATTCTCTTAAGGATTTTAATTTTCTAAATGCTTTAGACTTGTCTTTCAAGAATGTGACCCACATCATTCTTGAACAGTCATCAATAAAAAATCATAAAATACCTATCTCCCTGAATACTTGTAGTTTTCATAGGACCACACAAATCAGTATGCACAAGGTCAAGTAAATTCTCTGCTGAAAAAGACTTGCCTTTAAAAGTTGAGGAAGACATCTTCCCAAGTTGACATTCTTTGCACAAAGAATTGTCAAGTTTGTTCAACAAAGGTAGTCCTCTTACCACCTTGATCTTTCCGGCTTTAACAATGTTGTCAAAGTTCATATGACAGAATCTTCTATGCTATATCCAACTATCATTAAACTTAGCTATTAGACACCGACTTATCTTGGCATTCAACTGAAATAGGTTACCTTTGGTTTGCTTACCAGTCACAATAACTTCACCACTCTTTCCAATTATACTATTGATTCCACCTTTGAACTTCAAAGTGATTCCTTTGTCATTTAGTTGAGCAACACTTAAAAGGTTATACTTCAGACCTTCTACCCAGTAGACATCATCAGCACTTCTCTTTCCATTTAGTGAGATGGATACTTTACCTTTTACCAAGCATGGTACATCTTTGCCAAATCCGACAACACCTCCATCATATTCTTCTAGAGACAGAAACTTTCTCCAATCACCAGCTATGTGGTGAGAACAACCACTATCAATAATTCACTCATTGGAGTTGTCAATGCGAGAGACAAGTACTTTCTTGTCAAACACTCCTTCCTTTACAAACACTATATCTTCACTCTCTTCATCCTCTGATTCTTCATCAGTAACACCTTTATCTACAACAACAAGGCAATTTCTCCTATTTCATCCTTTATATTTTCTAAACCTCTCTGGTCTATCCTTATTATCACTATTAGGACAATTAACAGCTATATGTCCTATCTTGTTGCAGGAGAAACATTTTAAAGGAAGCTTACCTCTATATTTACCAGTTCCTTTCGGAAGTATTTTAGCAAGAAGAGCTTCAAACTCCATCAGAATCTCTTCATCATCCATATCTTTGCATTGTCTGGATTCATAACCGGTACTAGTTTCTTTTCCTTTTTTGGATGGTGCAACAGATGCTCTAAAGGTTGACTCAGTCTTCTAAACACTACCATCATAGCTATTCAACTCATATGCAGTCAACTTTGCAATGATAGAGTCTAAGGATACCTTGGTTTTATCAATAGACCTTAGTTCCTGGATAGCAACAACTCTGATTGCATAGATTGGTAACAATGATCTCAAGACTTTACTAACAACGGTGGCATCCTCAATCGTTCCACTAGCGCTTTTGATATCTTCAACCACAGTCTTAATCCTAATGCCATATTGCTGAATGGTCTCTCCTTAAACCATCCTCATGTCTTCAAATTTTCCTCTAAGGCTCTCTTCCTTAGCTTGCTTTATATGGTCTTACAGATGAAGACTTACAGAAAATCTCTTACAGATGTAGACTAGATTAAAGCAATGGAAGAGGAGCTAGAAGAAAAAAATGTGACATGGTCTTTGGTGCCCAGACCGGAACAAAAAAATATCATAGGTACCAAATGGGTCTTCAGGAATAAGCTAAATGAAGAAGTCATAGTTGTAAGGAACAAGGCTAGGCTTGTATGCAAGGGATACACTCAGGAGGAGGGAGAAGACTATGGAGAAACCTTTTCTCGTGTGGCTAAATTAGAAGGTGTTCGAATGCTACTTGCATTTGCAGCATTTAAGGGATTTAAGGTTTATCAGATGGATCTGAAGTCTGCTTTTCTAAATGGAATCCTAGAAGAAGAAGTGTATATAGAGCAACTAGAAGGGTTTTGCTTATTAGAAGATAGTGACATGGTGTGCAGATTACACAAAGCCCTGTATGGACTGAAACAAGCACCTAGGGCGCGGTATGAAATACTACACTCTCATCTTGTGAAGATTGTATTTCAGAGAACAAGCGAAGATAGAAACATCTACTTGAAATCAGAAGGTGATTAGATTTTGATCTATGAAGTGTTTGTGGATGACATAATCTTTGGAGGAGATGATAAAATGAGTCATGTGTTTGCAGATGAAATGAAGAAAGAGTTTGAGATGTCTTTGATAGGAGAAATAAAGTTCTTCATTGGTTTACAAATTCAAAAATGAAAGAGGGTATCTTTATTACCCAGTCCAAGTATGTCAAAGAGGTATTGAAGAATTTTGGCATGGAGGAAAGCAAACCGGTTGGTACACCAATGGTGACTAGCTGTAAACTGAGCAAGGAAGATGACTTAGCACTAGTGAATGAAAAAGAGTACCGGTCAATGATCGGTAAACTACACTATGTGGTGCACAACAGACCAAATATTGCTCATGCAGTGGGCATAGTAGCTTGTTTTCAGAAATGTCCAAGAGAATCCCACTTGGTAGCTGTTAAAAGGATTCTTAGATATCTGAAAGGAATAGTTGATTATGGATTGTGGTATCCATATAATGGTGACTATAATCTCAAGGTATATACTGATGCCGATTGGGGAGGTAATATGGATGACCAAAAAAGTACAGCCAGTGGAGCGTTCTTTCTCGGTGGAATATTAGTATCATGGACAAGTAAGAAGCAAAGTTGTACTTCTTAATCTACAACTAAAGCAGAATATGTGGCAGCATTTATGAGCTGCACTCAAGCAATTTTGATGAAGCATGTATTGGAAGGTTTCAAAGTACTTGTATATGAACCGATGAATATATTTTGTGATAACACAAGTGTAATAAATATTTCTGAGAATATGGTATTGCATGATAGAACTAAGCATAGTGAGCTTAAATATCACTTTTTGAGAGAGAAAGTTCAGAATAAGGAGGTTGTACTACAACATGTTTCCAGTAAGGTGCAACTAGCAGATATATTTACTAAGCCCTTACCGAAGGCTACATTTACCTATTTGAGAGGTGAATTAGGGGTTTTGGCCCTTCATGAAGTCAACTAAAGTTGTGTGCTATGTATCAATAAAAGTACTACAGTGTCAAATCTTTCAGGATTGATGTGTTGAAGGATGCTACTCCTTAGGGGGAGAAACATAGTAGATTTTGGAAGCTTGTGCCTCCATTTTGGCATTGTTGTCAAAGGGGGAGAAGATATATGATAATGCAAATACACTAGTCTGTGAGGTTTTTTGTAATGCCCACCAGAAACCCTAAAGGAAAAACATTACAATCCATGCAACTAAGGGTGAAATAAGTTTTTTTTTTTTTAAACAAGTTCTTGAATTAAACCATTGCACATCTAATAACACAGTGGAAATCTAACTCCTGAATTTCCTAAGGGTCACCAACGAAGATTACTTCATAATTATATTAACACCATGGAAAAACCTACTGTTCAGCTTTATAGGAAAATTAAATGTTTAAGATAAAAATTCCACAATGAAAGAATTCACTCCAAAGCAATCATTTAATACATATAAAAGAATTAAGGAACTGAAATAACATGCATTCCAATGTTTCTCTATTTTACAATATTCAAAAATACATGTCTATAAAAATATACCATGAATTAAAATGTTACAAAATGAAGGTTACATAAAAGTTTTGATACAAGACCTCAAGATTCCAACTGAACAATGGTCACGAACAAGAGCTGGTACATGAACCACGAACCAAGAACATCAACGAAGCCCTTCCTCACCTAAAGATACATTCCAGAACATCCGATGGAAAGTGACACTACCACCTGACCATGTGATCCCGAAATGGAACCACCCCACCGTGCTAGGAGATAGCAGAAAACCCTCAAGCAAGAAAAGTAAAACAAGTACAAAAGAAATACATGACTCCGCAAACATTCATGTGACTCACTCACAAACACTAGTGACTCTAAGGAGAGAGTGTCATCACATAGCTTAAGATGGATACCATGGTACAGCCTCCTAGTTCCTGACTCTCTATCCTGGTAACCTCTCCCGGCTTCCGGCTCCAATTAAGTCTCATGTGGACCCTGCCAATCCTTTCATGAAGACAAGGTGGTAAGTTTGCCATTCCAGGCCTTCTCGCTACATTATGAGCCCTGTACAAGCACTACACCTATGCACGAGGCACATTATCTTAATTAATGTTTATTCTAACCACCCCCTAATCAATTATTAGGTTATCACTTTTTAACTGACTTCCGACAGGTTATCCTGTCATCCACTTCGGGAACGGCCCCCGCTCAAAAGCCACACTCAATCATAGGACACTACAGGAAAATTATCTCTATGAGAACTCTATGGTGCAACAAACAACCATACCTAATCCTAACAAACCACAGGTGAAGGATACACAGTTTACTAACCAAAGGTTGACCATTTGGACAAAACACACAATGGCTCACATCCATAAATTTATACATCGACACTTGACCAAGGAAACATAATAACATAGGACACATCGATAATGCAACAAGAATTGGAATTTAAACTTGATAGAAAACACCATTTACACATGATCCTAACATAGGCAATCTTTCCTTAAAATAGTCAAATGCATAAACAACTTGCAAATAAAGACTTCTAGAAAATAAGAATTACAACTATATTAATACACTATTTAATAAGTCATAAACCTAATGTTTCAACAGTAAGCCATTACTCCCCAAACTCTCCTAGAGAAGCGACTAATAATTCTTAATACCTAGGTTCTGAACGCAAGCATAAATTTCTTTCACATAATAAAAAGTGTGCAATATGTTCTTAAATAGCAATATTGTAATCATTTAAACAAAATTCTACTACTATAGCTAATAACTTAATTACATCTAAAACCCTATGATTTTTCATTTAACTATCCCAAATGACTAATGATAACTTTCCATAACCATAATATAAGCAAGATCATAATCATAAGTTATAAAAAAAACTTCCGTAAATAATAAGCAAAAACTAAAGTAATTTCTAACCTCTTGTAATCTTAACCGGTTTGCAAGACCTTGACGCCCTTCCACCAAATAGTAACGCACCTTGCTTGTGAAGCTATCTCCAATATACTCCCAACTCTATCTCAAATCTAACTCTCTTTGATACTTCAAAAGTATCCTCTCTATCTCCCTATCCTATTCTATTTTTCTCCTCTATTCTATTCTTTCCTCTTGAGTCTTCCGTCCTTCCTTGGAAGTGAATGAACGTCCTCTTCTTCCTTCCCCCCACCTCTATTTATCTTAAAATTCCCTATGACTTCTCCCCATTCCTAGGCTCGATGATTGTGATTGATGAGGAGTCTTCAATGAAATATGTTGAGTTTCAACTTGACTTTATCTCAACTCTTTAATTATTCTAATTGTTTATCCATCCTTTACCCTACAAATCTAACATGTTATTGTAGTTCGTAGAGAATGGGTCGACTATGCATCTCTCCCTATCAATGGTTTTCCTATTTCCATGGCACACTACTCAAGATTACCTATTATCTTATCCATAACTGGCGGTGCATGAATCTAACATGTGGGTTATGCTTTGGAAGGAGCAGTTGATGTCTAGTTTAATCCTCGTGAAGATTGCAGTCTGCCTCCATGGTTAATGGAGAAATCTGCAACTTCCCAATCGACATGGCACCACGTGCCAATCTTCTCCCCTCAACTCATGGTCTCCCATGATTCTTCATTGATACCGTATCCTTAACGATAAGTTTTTGATTCATAGTGGCAGTTTGAAAACCAAATATCATGTCTATGTAGCAGTCGACGTCCAGTTTAACAACAAGCGAGAGGGATGTCTGTGTTTGTTGTAATGTGGAGGAGCATCTATTTAAATGGGAGGAGGCATGTATAACAAAAGGGAGGAGGGTGGTCAGTGGTAATACCAATCCCTCCCTTTATTTAAGGGGGGGTGGTCGATATTACTATCGACCACCCGATTTATCGTTTAATTTCCTTTAAACTTAACACCCGCCATTACCATTTATAACTTGTTTTATTTGTTTTATTTTAATTTCATTATTATATTTTTAATATTTAATTAATGACTTTCATTAATATAAATATTTAAACATTAATCCTTATTTAGCAAATTATATTTGTAAATATATATTTTGGTTTCCAATATTTATATTTAATGACTTTTCATATATATATTCAAACAATACATGACTTAGTTTATTTTATATGTTATATTAAAGAAACCTAGTAAAATAGGACATATATACAATAATTGCATTATATATATTACACATTTGATTTATTAAATCTAATGTAAAAAGTATATTAAATATGATATATATATAATTCTACTTTATATACATGCATATTCCAAAACATAATAGTTCGAATAGACAATATTATCTAATGATAATTCAATCACTTAAGCATTATTTCAAATAACTACATATAATTGATAGTCACCCCCGTGTATATAATATATATATATATATATATATATATATATATTCAAATGATCAAGTCGCAATTATCGAACTAACATGCATATGAAATTCATATATTTGTAAACACAACAATCATTAATGAAATCACATCTACTTATACCAAGATATTAACTCATCCTTTGTAAACAACGTTAAGTCGCTAGATCACTTGACTCTTTTTCTTCCAAATATCAAACTACTTATCACTCATATATATGAACTAAATGTAACAATTATCAATAACATGCAATAATTAAAATCACTTAAACATGCAAACTGAGCAAACATCAAGCGATTTCTCATAAAAGGTCAATCAACAAAATACAAAGGTCAACAACTGACAGGATGACTAACTGACGACACTCACCCAAGTGTAACTAAACAAAATAGGGTCAACTACTATCTCCTCCACTTCCATCAGAAAATATAAGGCGTGCTTAGACCTGTGAAGCCAGGTGGAGATGATACCCCATACCTACCCGGTACTTGTACCTACAATATCCTGCATCACCGAACCACACATGCATACATACTATATAGAAAACACAACAAACACACCGATGAAGGAGAATCGCAACATTCCCTGTCTCACTAGAGTGAGTGAAGGAAAATCATCTCCTTGCATCCAATATACTCGTAGACACACAACGTACATTGCATAGATAAAGTAAAGTGTCAGTACATAGCAATAATCCATAAAATGCCATAAATCCCAAGTACTGAAATATTGTAAACAAGTTAAGCATCTCATATCCAGATAAAGCATGAAATAATGTCATATAAGTCTAAATAACAAAACATGGTAATGTATCCACTGAAAGAAAACAATAATAAAATATGACTCTAATGAGTTCAAATGAGTAGGGGTGCTACATTTTTAGTTGCAATGATACACTGAGTATTGCCATCAATGCCAAAGGGGGAGATTCTTGGCTATCGTTTGAATATGATGAACCAACATGTTGATATGATGATAAAGTATGTTTTCATTGATGTCAAGAAGTTGGTGAACCAGTATGAAGAGGTATGAAGAGATGTAGTGAACCGATGTCAGGGTTTCACTAAGTGTGACTATCGGTTGATAGTCTCAGCTCTAGGGTTATCGGTTTGGTGATCCAGCTTGTGTGATGCAACCGATGATACTCTATGATGAGTTAGCTAAGAGATGTGAAAGAGATCGAGGTGCCATGTTAGCCTTGTGCACTTGAAGGATTTTCTTGTGGATCTTGCATGAGAAGATTGACCATGTTTGGAGTCTACCTCGGGAATGATCATTCTTCTTAGTGGAATGGGAAGAGAGCGTGATGGGTTACTAATTCTCATGTGCTGTGAAGAATGAATGATGCAGATTGTCTTGTGATCTGTTTGAAATTGTAATGCTCTCTGCAAAATGTTTGGACAGTTGGGATTGGACCGCCTGTGTTGTAAACCTAAGATGTTTAGGGTTTAAGGTTTATTTTACCGACCAAATATTGCCTATAAGGTCAATGATGTTTGTTATTGTAAAGTTTTTGGCAAATTTATGTGTGTGTATCTGAGTGTTGAGATACTTGATACTTACTAGACCAGTAAGAGGGAAATTGCAGAGTGTGATTGCGGAGTATAGGATATGAAAAGGATTTGCCTTGGCATGTAGTGTTGTTATCAGATCAAAGTTTTACCTGTTGTCTTCTAATCATTTCAATAGCTATAAATCCCTTTATCGGGTAGCTTTAACATGCTTATTGTAAAACCTATAACAAGGTGACTCAAGATCATTGAGTTCTTCAAATCCTCTAGCGAGGTAACCTTTAATAGGGTTTCAACCTTTAACAAGGTATATAGCCATCCCTTACCAGGTGATCTCTAACAGGATTAGTTCCTAGTAGAACCTTATTATAAAGTCCTTAACCAGACTAGGCTCCTAACAAGGCGAGCTTCGAAAGAGTTCAAAACAATCTTGTGGGTATTCATCCCCATTGTGGTTTTTCCCATTTGGGTTTCCACGTGAAAAATCTATGTGTTATGTGTTATGCATTTTTCATGAGATGTTTATGAAGTATATGGTTAATAGGTTATGGTATTTTTAGTATACCACATGCATATGTTTAGGGTATCTGATGTCTTACTGTGTTTAACCTGTATTGCCATGGTTAAGTTTAGTAATGGTGATAACCAGTTGGTTTTGCTTTAGCTAGATAAGTTGTTGTGAGAGTTTTTATCTATACCAATTCACCCCCCCTCTTAGTACCAGTTGGGGTATTTTTTGTTCATCATTATTCATCAAAATTCATAACTCATGACACAGATTTTTTTCACGTGGAAACCCAAATGGGAAAAACTATGGTGGGGATGAATACCCACAAGCTTGTTTTGAACTCTTTTGAAGCTTGCTCTGTTAGGAGCCTAATCCGGTTAAAGACTTTACTATAAGGTTTTGTTAGGAACCGATCCTGTTAAAGATCACCCAGTTAAGGGATTGCTATATACCTTGTTAAAGGTTGAAACCCTATTAAAGGTTACCTCGCTAGAGGATTTGAAGAACTCAATGATCTTGAGTCACCCAATTAAAGGATTTACAATAAGCCTATTAAAGCTACCTGGTAAAGGGATTTTCCAACTCTTGAAATGGTTAGAAGACAACAGGTAAAACTCTGATCTGATAACAACACTACATGCCAAGGCAAATCCTTTTCAATTCCTCTCTTCTACAATCACAGTCTATAGTTTTTCTCCAACTGGTCTGGCAAGTATCTCATCACTCAGATACACACACAACATTTGCCAAAAATAAACAATAACAAACATCATCGACCTTATAGATAACACTTAGGTCGGTAGCATAAACCCTAAACCCTAAGCATTTAGGTTTACAATACAAGCGGTCAAATCCTAACCGTCCAAAACACTTTGCATAGAGCAATACAATCTTAAACAGATCACAAGACAATCTACATTGGTCATTCTTCACCACATATGGGAATCAGTAACCCATCACACTCTCTTCTCATATCTCTAAGAAGAATGATCATTCCCGAGGTAGACATTTAATACAATCAATCTTCACATGCAAGATCCTCAAGGAAATCCTTCACGCACACAAAAATGATGTGGCACCTCGATCTCATTCTCATCTCTTAGCTAACTCATCATAAATTGTCTTCGGTTGCATCGCACAAGCTGGATTGCTAAACTTGAAAACCCTAGAGCTGAGACTACCAACCGATAGTCACACTTAGTGAAACCCGGACACCGGTTCACTTACAAATCTTCATACCAGTTTACCATCTTCTTCCAATCTACATATCGGTTCACTTTCACTTATTGACATCAATGACAACATACATCATCATCATATCATCATGTCGGTTCATCATATGCCAACAATATCCAACAGTAGCTACCTACTTGGTCCTGACTTTTTCTCCTCAAATTTTGGGAGCCTATTTTGACTGTATTTTACTGCTCAATTCTAGAGATTTGTGAATTTTTATTGATTCTAGGTCGCCCTAAGGTTGAAAACAAATCTAAATTTCAACATTTCAATTTTCAATTTAAATTTTAAGATTAAGTGGTTAATTACATATACCCTAATTTTTAAAATTAAATTGATTTCTTTGATATTTCAACATTCCAAAATTTCAAATTTTAAATTAAGAGGTTATATTTGGACAACCCTAGTTTTAAATTTAATCTTCCCTTCTTTCAATTTTCAAATTTTTAAAATTAAGAGGTCATTTTCAGCCCTAATTTTAAATTTCAAATTCCTAGGAGATTGACTTTTTAATCCTTTCAATCATTTCCCTAGAACTTTGCATTCTAAAATTTAAATTTCCAATTTCCATCACTTAGCGCACGAGTTTTAATACTATTAGTCCTACCTATAGTATCCCTGTAAGGAGAAGTTGTAGATTTAAGGTCACCCAAGGTTTAATTACCGACGAAATGGAGCCTTATTTGGCTAGCTTTTTCAATGAGAATATTGGTGGTTCTTCTAATCCTACAGATATTCCTGTTTATCCCCTTGATAATTCTCATAATGAAGGGTCACTAACTAGGGTATCTATTAACCAATTGGCGAATATGGATAATAAATTTGACAATCTTTAACAATGGATGAGTCAAGAATACCCAAAAAGTGATTCTCTCCCATTGATTGAAGGATTAAATTGAATGATTCAAAGTGATAAACATGGTCTTGATATATTTCATGGTATTGCTCATATTGTTTATTCTAATATCATGCCTATGAAGAGTTGTGCTAAAAACCTAGGTTACACACAACCTCCTAGTCAAATTAATCATTCCATTCCTTTAACAACTCCTATGACTAGTGTTTCTACTATTGGCATTTGCATGAAGATTGCATTAATGATATGCTATATTGTCATTGATGTCAATTAAACCTATAATGATATTGTTGATATTGTTGTAATATTGTTACTGTAACCGGCAGGAAGAATTTGTGGAGTGAACCAGTAACCGATGTAAACTTTATCTATTGATGTAATCGGTAAACCCTACCTGTTGTTCTCTATAAACCCTAACCGATTAAGTTTGGTGAATTAGTTATATTGGTTTATGATCTGATGATGAGCGGTAATGATTATGACATGTATGATTATTGTATGAAGTCAATTCAAAGAGATTTTGGTGAATTGTTGTAATGGTTTTTTGTCTAGGAAATGAGCAAATGTATTGCATCTAATGCAAAGCACATGATGAGTTACTAAGTTCGATGAAGCGGTGATCAAGGAGTGATCAAGGTTTTCTTGATTGATGTGCAAATATTTCTATGTAATCCAACGGTCATACTTGAACCGATTTGTTTGTAATATCTATGAGAATTAGGTTTTTATTGTGTTACCGACTTGATTGATTTCTATTTAAGGTCGATGAAGTTGTTTAGTTGAATGAGTTGGCAAAGAGATAGACATAGTTAAGTTGAGTGTGTGGTTGCCGAACGAGATGATGTATCTATAGTTTGATTAAAGGCAGATAGGAGAATGAAATGGATCTGATCAAACAAGTGTAGTGCTATTTAGATAGATCAAAAAACTCCTATTGTTTTCTAAATATTACAACAGAATTGAAATCTCCTAATTGGGTAAGCTCTAACAAGCTTGGTGCTATTCAAATCCTCTAACAAGGTGGTCCATTAGATTGGATTTTCAAATCCTCTACCGAGGTTACTCCTTATAGGCTATTGCTTCTAACAAGGAATTTGTAGTCAATCCCTTAACTGGGTGATTCCTAACAGGATCAGTTCTTAACAGGACTTTTTGTAAAGCTTTAATAGGCTAGGCTCCTAATAGGGTGAACTTCAGAAGAGTTAAGATAGTTATCTTGTGAGTCTCATTTCACCATGGTTTTTACTTATTTTGGTTTCCACATCAAAAATATGTGTCAAGTGGTGAATATTTTTGTGGTTATGTTTTCATGGTTGATTCACTTAACTACTTAACTATTTTTTATAAGTCATGATAACCAGAAGTATTGAGATGTGAAGAAGTTGTTTACTATTAATTTGTTGTAACAGTCAACTGATTTATCCTATGAGTTTGTTTATCTTGACAGAGGTATTATTCTAAGTTTACTTTGAGAGATTGATTTTTGATATTGGTGAAGTTCGTATTAGTTTTTCTATCTACTGATTCAGCGCCCCCCCCCCCCCACTCTCTGTAGTTGACTAGATACTTGTTCTTTCATCATACCATCAATTGGTATCAGATAATTTTAGGTCCTCTAAGGTTTAAGCCTAACAACTTGAGGTAAAGATCTGCAAATCATGATGAAGAAGGAAGGTCCAAAGTTTAATAGAGAGAACTATAGGATATGGAGTGACAGAATTGAAATTTATATCAAGAATTTGGGAAGTCGATATTGGGAACATGTCGATACTGTATGTTTCACGTACTAGGATGTTGACTGATGATCAGAAGAAAGAGAAACAAGAAAATCATCAAGCATTGTAGGTTATTATCAGTTCTTTGTCTGATGCAGAGTATGTAGATGTTCATGGTCTTGAAACTACATATGAGGTATGGAAAAAACTTGAAGATATTTATAGCAGTGATGAACATGTTAAGATTGCTAAAGAAGAGAGTCTAAGAGGAAAATCTGATGACATGCGGATGGTTGAAGGTGAGAATATATAGCAGTATGATCAAAGGATAAAAGAAATAGTTGGTGAAATCAAGAGTGCATGAGGTAAAGTGTAAGATTCCACAATGATTAGTAAGGTACCGAGAACCCTGCTACCGGTCTACACTATCTGAGTTGTAGCTATTCAGGAGTTGAAGTCCATTGACAAAATTAAGGTAACTCTTGACTCCATCATTGGCAAGCTTACTTATTTTGAATTAAATGGTTATGATGGTAGTGTACAAAAATATGAGTCTGCATTTAGAGCTTCTATTTCTAACCCATCTATGAGGAAAAGTAGAGATTTCAGTCATAGTTATTAATCCAGATCCAACAGAGAAGTTGATGGTGAAGACAATTTAGTTGAGCTTGAAGCATTGTTGGCCAAGTGGCTTCCTAGAGGCATAGGTAAATATAGAGGCAAATTACCTTTGAAATGTTTTGCATGCAACAAGATTGGACACATTGCTGCTAACTGTCCTAATGGTGATAATGAGCACAAATGAGAGAAATTCAAGAAGTATAAGGGTAAAGGCAAAAGAGATTGTCTTATTGTTGTTGATAGTGGTATCACTGATGAGGAATCTAATGGTGATGCTAATGAAAAAATCGTGTTTGTAGCCATTAAAGAAGAGATGTCAGGCCAGAAGGCATTAGTATCCAGGATGGATAACTCTGATGATTGGATCATTGATAGTGGTCGTTCACATCACATGACCGGTAATCAGAGCAAATTTATTTCTCTTAAGTAATTTGATGGTGGAGTTATAAAATTTGGTAATGAATCACCCTGCATGGTTAACAGTAAGGGAACTATTTCTCTTAATGGAAAGGGTAGTGCAGATGATGTGTACTAGGTTGAAGATTTAAAGCATAATCTTTTAAGTGTGGCACAACTCAATGATAGAGGATACCCATTTGAGTTTAAAAATGCTATGTACAAAATCTATGACAACAAACATGAACTGATTGCAACCGGGAAGCAAACTAAAGGTAGCTTGTTTCACCTTAATCCTAAAGTTAGCAACTATTTAATTGCAAACATAGATGATAGTTGGCTTTGGCATAGGAGATTTTGTCATATAAACTTTGATAACATTGTTAAAGTAAGTCCAAGACAATGAGAGTTTTGCCTTAGTTAGACAAATCAATAAATGCTCTGTGCAAAGAATGTCAGTTTGGAAAGATGACATCCTCAACTTTCAAGAGAAAATCCTTTTCAGCGGAACATTTGTTAGATTTGGTTCATACAGATCTTTGTGGACCAATAAGAACAAAAAGTATTCAAGGTGATAGATATTTTATGATCCTCACTAATGGTTGCTCAAGGATGATGTGGGTCACATTCTTGAAGGATAAGATTGAAGCTTTTGGTAAGTTCAAGGCATTCAGGGCCTTAGATGAGAAACAGAGCAATAAGAAGATAAAGTGTCTGAGGACAGATCAAGGCAGTGAATTTACTTATGAGGAATTCACTAGTTATTATGAAGAAAATAGTATCAAAAGACATCTTTCTGCACCAAGGACACCACAACAAAATGGTATCACAGAGAGGAACAACCTGTTAGTTGTTGAAGCTGCCAGGATGATTTTGATACAAGGAGGTGTAGCGAAAACTTTCTGGAGATAAGTTGTTAGCACAACTGTCTACACTATGAGCTGGATTCTGGTAAAGAGAGGTAAGGACAAGACTCCTTATGAATATTGGTATGGTAGATCACTTGATGTTAGTTATTTCATAATATTTGGAAGCAAATTTTTTATTAAGAGTGGTGATTATATTAGCAAATTTGAGGCTAAAAGTGATGAAGGTATATTTCTTGGCTATTGGCCACCAAGAGTAAGGCCTACAAGTGTTTTAACAACTAGACACTGAGAATTATTGAGAGTGCTGATGTTCGAGTGGATGAAAATCCTGAAGTCTTAGAGGAAACTAGATCAAAGAAAAAGGATGAAGATCCTATTTTGTTTTTGGAACCAAAAACTATGAAATCTAAAAATGGAAAAGTAAATATTGATGTACTAGTTCAACCACAACAGATAAATTCAGAAGAAGATGATGATAATGAAGAAGTTGAACCTAAAGATAATGATCATGTTATTCCAAGATATGTGAGATTGAATCACAATCCTCAATAGATTATTGAGGATAAGGATGCTAGAGTATTAACTAGAAGAGGAATCATAGAGAATTCTTGCATGATCTCCACTATTGAACCAAGAATTGCTAAGGAAGCATTTGGTGATGATGATTGGGTTAAAGCTATTGAAGAGGAATTAGATCAAATTGAAAAGAACAACACATGGACCCTAGTATCTCCACCGATAAATAAAAATGTGATAGGTACTAAGTGGGTTTTTAGGAACAAGTCGAATGAAGATGGTGTTGTAGTTCGCAACAAAGCTAGGTTGGTTTGCAAAGGTTATGCACAAGAGGAAGGAGAAGACTATGGTGTGATTTTTGCAAAAGTGGCAAGACTGGAAGGTGTCAAAACTTTACTTGCATTTGTAGCACACGAGATATTCAAGGTATACCAGATGGATGTTAAGTTTGCATTTTTGAATGGGATACTTGAAGAAGAACTATGCATTGAGCAGCCAGATGGTTATGATCTGACTGATAAGAAAGATGTGGTATGCAGATTGCATAAAGATTTATATGGATTAAAGAAGGCACCAAGAGTATGGTATGAAAGGCTTCATACACATCTAATGAAGATAGGCTTTCTGAGAACCAGTGATGATAGTAACATATATCTCAAATTTGAAGGAGATAAAATACAAGTCAGTAAAGTATTTGTTGATGATATTATATTTAGAGGTAATGATGACATGAGCAATAATTTTGTAGATTAAATGAAAAATAAGTTTGAAATGTCTTTAGTGGGAGAAATAAATTTTTGGCTTGCAAATACAACAAATGAAGAATGGTATTTTTGTCACACAATCTAAATATGTGAAAGAGGTCTTGAAGACATTTTGCATGAGTGATTGTAAACTAGTTGGGACACCTATGGTTATAGGTTGTAAGTTGTCTAAGGAAGATGAGTCCAAATCTATTGATGAGAAGGAATACAAGTCAATGATTGGAAAATTGCACTATGTTGTTCACAGCAGACCATACATAGCTCATGGATTCTAGAAGAATCCTAAGGAAACACATCGAATAGCAAACAAAAGAATTTTTAGATACTTGAAAGGTATTGTTGATTATGCGTTATGGTATTCATATGGAGGAAATTTTGACTTGAAGGTGTACAGAGATGCAGATTGGGCAGGAAATATTGATGATTGGAAAAGCACAACCAGTGGAGCATTTTTTCTTGGAGGAAGACTTGTTTCATGGAGTAGTAAGAAGTAGAGTTGTACTTCACAATCTACTATTGAAGCTGAGTATGTTGTAACTTACATGAATTGTACACGGGCTATATGGATGAGGCACATTTTGGAAGGTTTTAGGATGAATGTTTGAGAACCTATAAAGATTTTATGTGATAATACAAGTGCCATAAATATTTCCAAGAACCCTGTTTTGCACACACAAACCAAGCATATTGAATTGAAGTATCATTTCTTGAGGGAAAAAGTAAAGTGTAAAGATGTGATCTTAGAGCATGTTTTTGCCAAGGAACAACTTGCAGATATTTTTACTAAACCTCTACCTAAGACTACTTTTGAGTATCTTAGAAGTCAGTTAGGGGTTGTCTTTCTTCATGAAGTCAGTTAAGTATGATGTAGATTACATGAATCTCAGAGCTACTTGTAGAATTTTATAGAAGGATTGGTGTAGAAGTGGATTTATTCCACAGGGGGGGCATCAAGTTGCAAAATGTTGATGATGCATAGTGAAATTTGACATTACATGTTTTACTTTCAATTTGGCATTGTTGTCAAAGGGGGAGAATAATTATGTGATTATGGGAAGGAAAACCAGCTACAAGCTAAAGACATGGAGAGCATGGTGAATACTTGGTAATGTAAACCAGGATTCCTATTCACAATCACGCAGCAATCAATTGTATTGATATTTGTATTGTCATCAATGCCAAAGGGGGAGATTGTTGGAATTTGCATGAAGATTGCATTAATGATATGTTATGTTATCATTGATATCAATTAAACTGGTAATGATATTGTTGATATTGTTGTAATATTGTTACTATAACCAGTAGGAATAATTTGTGGAGTGAACCGGTAGCTGATGTAAACTTTATCTATTGATGTAACCAATAAACCCTACATGTTGTTTTTTATAAACCCTAACCAATTAAGTTTGGTGAATTGGTTATATTGGTTTGTGATATGATGATGAGCGGTAATGATTATGACACATATGATTATTGTATGAAGACAATTCAAAGAGATTTTGGCAAGTTGTTGTAATGGTTTTTTTGTCTAGGGAATGAGAAAATGTATTGCATCTAATGCAAAGAGTGTGATGAGTTACTAAGTTTGATGAAGCGGTGATCAAGGATCAATCAAGGTTTTCTTGATTGATGTGTAGAGATTACTATGTAATCCAACGGTCATACTTGAACTGATTTGTTTGTAATCTCTATGAGAATTAGGTTTTTGTTATGTTACTGACCTGATTAATTTGTATTTAAGGTCGATGAAGTTGTTTAGTTGAAAGAGTTGGTAAAGAGATATACACAGTTTAGTTGAGTGTGTGGTTGTCGAACTGGATGATGTATCTGTAGTTTGAGTAAAGGCAAATAGGAGCATGAAATGGATCTAATCAAGCAAGTGTAGTGCTATTTAGATAGATCAACAAACTCCTATTGTTTTCTATCAATTACAACAAAATTGAAATCCCCTAACTGGGTAAGCTCTAACAAGCTTGGTGCTATTCAAATCCTCTAACAAGGTGGTCCATTAGATTGGATTTTCAAATCCTCTACCGAGGTTACTCCTTAAAGGGTATTGCTTCTAACAATGCATTTATAATCAATCCCTTGACCGGGTGATTCCTAACAGGATCAGTTCTTAACAGGACTTTTTGTAAAGCTTTAACAGGCTAGGCTCCTAACAAGGTGAACTTCCATTACCCAATGTTCTCCACTACCTACTTATCGTAGTCTCTAACCTCCTTATTCTCAATCTCTTCCTTCATTCAACAATGTTACTCCTCCCTCTTAATCCAACATGTCTAACTTCAAACCCTCTACTTAATATAAGCTCAATAGTCTATCCCAAACAGTGTCTTCCTTACAACAACAAATAGCTTTTATGAATCAATGCAAGTATATTGTTCCCACATTTGATGTAGTGAGCCCATTATCTAGTGGCATTGTTAGAGTTGTCTCTCCTAAGCATGTAGAATTCCCTAAATTGGAACTTTATAATGGAAAAGGTGATCCCCTAACTCATGTTAAAATATTCCAAACTGTGTGTAGTGACTTTGCTCACAATCAAACATTGTTAGCAAAATTGTTTACTCAAAAATTAAGGGATAAAGCTTTGCAATGGTATTGTTTTGTGCCTCCTTATTCTATTACTTCTTTTGAACAACTAGCTCATTCTTTTATTCAACAATTTCACAACAACATTGGTCCTAAAGTTACTTTGACTGATTTGATGCATTATAAACAAGGTGTTAAAGAAAAAGTGACCGATTTTATTGGTATATATATGCATTTGTATTCTCATATTTCTTTTCCTATGCCTGATCAAGATATTCAAAATATTTTTATTGCTAATTTACAAAAATATATTAGGGATAAACTTCTCTTAACTGAGTTTACTTCCTTTTCGCAGTTGTGTGCAATACTTCACAATTATCAATTGTCTGTGAGTCAATTGGAACAATCATCTCCTTCCATGGTTTCGAGTGATAAGGGTGATAGTGCTCAACAACCATTTTTGAAGTTCAAACCAAAAAAAGGTTTCATCAAATTCAAGGACAATAACAACAAAAATCAACTGGTAAGTTCTACAGGTGTACCTCATTTGTCTAAATACTTTAAAAGAGAAAAATAATTTACTCATTTGAATGAATCTTTGCATATAATCATGTCTAAGTTAAAAAGGAAAGTGTTAAAACTTCCCCAAATCAAACCGATTGATCCATCCAAGACAACTTCACCTTACTTTGATGCTAAATCCTTTTGTCAATACCATCATTAGCCTGGTCATGATACTGAAAAGTGTTTTTCATTTAGAACTAGGATTCAAGAGTTGATTGATAACAATACCATATATGTAGTAGGTGTGAATGATAAAGGAAACAAATCCGTAGCTCCTCTTAATCGAAACCTTCAGATTTTCACTGATCATTTACCATCCCATTCCACTAATGTGATTGAGACTGACCATCTTCCTTTCTCTCCCAATGATATTGGCCTTGAATATAATATAATGTGGTGAACCTTGTAGATCAACAAGAACCTCCTAAGGACTTGTGCACGACGATCGATCCTAGTGAGACCATTAAAGCACTTGATGACCCATTATATGTAAGTGCAAAAAATCAAAGGTATACCTGCTTGAGGAATGTTTATTGATCCTGCATGCATGGTTAATGTGATAACTAAATAATTTCCTTATACTTTGCAATTGACTCAAGTGATATATGATGATACTGATGTGGTAGTTAAAGTTCTTGATGGCTTCTCTTGTGCTTCTATTGGTTCTTTAACACTTCCTATTGAGGTTGTCACTAAATGCTTAGATGTTAAATTTACTATCATTCCTATATTTGATCAATTTTGTGTGAAGTTGGGAAATCCTTGGCTCTCTTCCATGAAATCGATCGCTTCTACTATTCATAACTGTTTGAAATTTCCTCATAATAGTGAAATCATAATTGTAAATCATAGCATGTATCAACCTCCAATGAGGCATGGAGATGTTTGTCTTGATTACTTTTGGTCCAAATGATTCTATCCTCTTCAACCTAGAAGTGATTCTCTCTTTAGATCATGTCAAAATTGGAAAAATGAAATGATTTTGTCATTGAGTAAACCTAGAAATCCAACATTTTTCATTCCTCTTCATGATCATATACCCCTTCTTGAGGATAAGATTATTCTTCCTCCTAAGGAAAGAAATAATCTTCTTCCCAAAGAGGTACCTATTCCTTCTCCTAAAGAGAAGAGTATCCTTTCTCCTAAGAAAAGAGATATTCTTCTTTCTGAAGAAAATTCTATCCCTTATCCTAAGGATGAGTCTACTCTTCCTCCCAAAGGTAGAAAAACTCTTCCTCCTAAACATCAATCTATTCCTCCTAAGGTTAGACCTATTCCTCCCCCTCATGATGGAGATGGTCTCCTTTCTACACCTCTCATTCCTCCTTTATATGGTGTGGCTACTCCTCCTTCATCTTATAGAGAGAAGTGACCAACCTCTCCTATTGTACAACCTAAGAGACCTCAACCCATTCATCCTTCCCTAAAAAAAAAGATGAAGCCTATACCTGATGAACCTAAACCTCCTCAACCTTTCAGCCAAAACTAGATGAAACCATTGTGTGAGAGAATATCGATGAAGACATCATGCTAGAGCTCATGAAGTTGCTTCCCAAACCATTTCTTCTCCTAAAACACCAACTATTGACATGATTCCATTTTCTCCTAAACAAGATGTTTAACCTAATTATCCAAGACACAAAATGCTTAAAATAAATGATGGTTCAAGTTCTATTCCTATTATTGCTCCTATTTTTATTAATCTTGATGAAGAAATAGGTGAAAATGTTGTTAATAATGAAAATATTGATCCTAATTCTGATGATAAATATGAATATGTTGATGTTGACAATGATTTATCTGTAAAATTTTCAAAAGTATTAATCCTAGCTCCTAGTAACGAACAAAGTAACTCAACATTAGATCATGTTCCTTGTTTGGAACTTGTGATAGCTCCACCTACTGTGCTCTATGTCGCTCCTCCTGTGTTTTGTCAACCTTCCCAAAATAATGATCAGAAAGATTGGTGGAGAATGATGTACTTGATTAGCTTCATTAGTACCATTGATTCTCTCTCTCTCTCCTGTCTTGCTTATTTGTGCTATTCTTCTATTTGTTTCCCCTATTCTTCTATTTATTGTCCCTAGTGTTGTCTACTTGAGGACGATGCAAAGCATTGATATCTCTTTTGGTCTCTTCCATGTTGACTCAAAAGACACATGTTTTCCCTTCTCCATGGTGGTTTCCTTTCTTTGGGGGATGAGGGAAATTCTATGCACATATAAATATACATGATATACATGGGTTATCATAAAAATCATACTGACTCCAAAGTTAGGTGAAAACACCTCGTGTTCTATGTTTTGTGTTCATTATCCTTTGATTTATCCTCTCTTGGGGGGTAAATTATTGTGATAACGTGCTTGTCTTTTTGGGTGTATCCTACCTTAAAGCAATTCTCCCAGCAGGGTGTGTGCAATCACTTTAACATGGGGCCATACACTTTGCTCATGATTCTCTCTCTTGATACTTAAAATTACATAGCAAACTTTGTCTTTGCTTTGTAATTTTTGGTGTTTTTTTCTTTTCACAACTCATAGTAAGAGAACCTTACTAGTTGTAGTCATGGTTCTCTCTTTCTCTCTCATGATATTCCCTTTTATCTTATCACTGAAGTCGTAAGATCCTAAAGTCAACTTTGGACTTGGTGAAAATTGCCTCTTTGACGTGGCGAAAGTCTTTCAATCTGAATTCCTTGTACTTTACCATGACTATTTGCGTAATCTCATACTCCCACTAAAGTGGGGGCTAAATATAGCATCCTAAAATTGCACCCCTTGCAATTTTTTACTGCATTTGGGTCTTCTCCTTAGTGTTTGCACCCCTTGGCCTGATCGGAGACTTGATTATGCTTACACATATCAAAAACCTTATTAAGCTCAGTAATGAACCCAACTGTCACCTTGAAGATCTATATATCTCTATGGATATATGTATTTGTATATGTATGTATATGTATATACAAGTATGTCTATGTCTATCTGTGATTGTATATATTTTAATTATTTCCTTCTTCCAGAATCTAAAGCTTACAATTTATTTGGAACACATACCTCCATATACATATACATATACATTGTTTGCATACATTTGCATGTATAAGAATACATACATGTATATCTATATACACACACATATACACATATATCTATGTATATGTGCCCAATGTCTTTATCTCTATGTGCATATATCTACATATGTGTGTAAAGCGGAAAATCGCGATCGAACCCTAGTTGCTCTCCCCTCTTCCAACTCCGAGGAGAGAGAAGGGAGATCACTAGGGTTGATGGTTTTCACTTAAGGGAGAGACTTTACATTCAAAAGAGGGGTTGAAACCCACAAGATCCAATCCCACACAATGCAAGATTGGATGCTAAATGCATTTCAAGGGTTAAGAAAGCAAGGCTACCCTCTTTTGTAAAGAATGTTGATAGAAGAATTAAGCTAGGAATGCATAGAAAGTGACAAAGATTCGCTTATAAATTGAGATAGGGATATAGGATGAAGCTGCGGACCTAGAATTAGCTGTAAAATGTCGATACGGCGTTGTCCTGCAAATTTGAGCAAAAGTTGATGGGACGATGGTGCCCGACGTGCACACGGTCCTCCGAAAAATTCGCGAAATGAAGGGGGATCTGTTTGTCTCTGCACAAGGATTCCAGATCTTCAATTTCAGCCGCATACCTGCAACCTACACATAGAAAAGCGAAGACGATTGGGGGGTTAGGGATTAGGGGTTTGCCTTTAGGTCAAACCCCGGTTTTGGAATTAACCAAGAAATGAGAAATTGCTGTAAATGTAAATGTATGTAATGTAAAACAAGTACTAATACCTTGTTGTAAGGATGTTTGTATCCTTATGTGCGAAGGTATAGATGTTGTTGTTTGTTGTATGTTGTATGTTGTATGTAGCATGTAGTATGTGATCTCCTCTTCAATGGTTGAATCCTTGTCTTGAATGCAACACTTAGCCTTGAATGGAGACTTGAAATGATCAATTACTTGAAGGAATGCTTGAATGCTTGAATGCTTGAGTATAGTTTCCACGCTTTTTTCCATCATATCGAATGAAAGAGGAAAAATGCCATTTATATACTTGCCAATTAGGGTTAATAGACTGATTTTCCCGACCTTAGGCCGACCAGGAAAGTTAATTTCCAAATTGCAAACAAAAGGACCCGAAGCCCCATAGGAGACCGGGCCCAAAATAGGGCCAGGGACCAGGGCGCTGGGCGCCATGGTCCTGGGGGACCAGGGCACTGGGCGCCATGGTCCTGGGGGACCAGGGCGCTGGGCGCCATGGTCCTGGGGGACCAGGGCGCTGGGCGCCATGGTCCTGGGGGACCAGGGCACTGGGTGCCCTGGTCCTTAGGACCAGGGCGCTGGGCGCTCTGGTCCCACCTCCCGGGACAGCAAGGTGCAAAGGAGGTTCAGGCCAGGGTGCAAGAAAATGCAGTTTTTGGTGTCATAATCAGGTTTCGGGGTCTCCATTCAGGTTGTGTGTTGCGTCGCCATCGTGAAGACCGAAATGCGGTCGAAATTGCAAGTGTCACAATTTTAGGATGCTACAATGTGTCTATGTCCATGAGGCCATGCGTATAAAACAAGTTCAATTAAAATAAATATTATCTTGCATATAGAATTTATAACAATTATGTATATGCTTATATGTGCTTGTATATGTTTTGATTTTTTCCTTTTTTTCCAAAATCTAAATCTTACAATTTATTTGCAAAAAGTTTCTTTCAAATAGAAACTTGTGGACTCAACATGATTCAAAATTGAAATGATTGAAAAAGTAAGAGAAACATCTACTATAGTGCTAAGTATGGAATCGGTTTACCAACATATGTATGTGTACATGTATAAGAGTACATCTATGTATATCTATATAAACACATGCATACACATACATATCTATGTAAATGTACACATTTTTTATATTTCCATGTGCATGTATCTACATATATGTTTATTTTTGTGAGGCCACACATATAAAACAAGTTTAATTAAAATAAATATTGTCTTGCATCTAGAATTTATACATATGTATAGACATAGAGCTATGTGTATAGCTACATAAATATAGGCACATATATATACATGCATAAAATAGACAAACATGTACTCATATGTGTGTGTGTATGTGTATGTGTATGTGTATGTGTATGTGTATACACATAAATCTGGCTCAAATATTAATTGGATACAAAGTCATTTAAATTTTCCTCTATTAAAAAATTAAGTTCTTTAATTTTATTATATAATTCACTTTCCTAAATATCCTTAAAAAACCCATCCTATTTCATTCAAAAATCCACATATCCTTACCTTTCTACCTTATCTCCACCTCAGCATGTGACAAGTGAAATTAATTATTTTGCAAATAATATTTAGTCAAAAATATTATTTGACTCACATCCACTTGGGTACTTGGACCATACCTCTTAGTACTTGGACCTTACATCATGGGTACTTGAACCTTACATTTAGGTACTTGTCTCCATGCCCATTTACTCAAGGTTGTCTCTTGAGCCCATACTTAGTAATAAATATGATCAACTCTTCTCAACCTCCATCTACTTCTCTAGATTCTCTAGATTGAATCTTAGCCCTTGATTAATTGCCACATCATCCTTGGCCTTGAAAAGTCTATAAATAGAGGCATTTTCATCATGTAAATCATCCATCCTTTTTGCATCCTACTAATGCTAAATTGTCTCTAGCTTATTCTTCCATTTTAGCTTGTTTAGTAGAATTTTAATGACATTTTATCATATTTAGTATAGATCATGGTTTTATTTGTAGCTTAAATTTCCATATCATATTGTTTATATTACTAACCATCATATTAACTTGTATATCTCTTGCCTTAGCTCTCATAGTACCTTAGATGCACTTCATTTAGTTAGTCTCATTCTCAAAGTTGTCATCTATTTGAGTCTTTGTGCACAATCTGAGAGCACTATTTTGGAGATTCAATAGGTCCTTGGAGATAGAGGGAAATGGGACGCATTTGAGGGATTTCTCTTGCATTTCCCTTGTTTTAAATGTTTGTTAAATTCTCTCATTCTAATGTTTCATCAGTTCATCTAGGTGTTGAATTCCTTGTGTACATTTTTGGCACCCACCGTGGGGTAGCAATTGCTCAAATTTGATCTTTGATTGCAGAAATTATAGGTATTTTATCGAACAAATAGATAGATTTCATGCAATAGTGCATACGATTCACGGTTTAGCATATTTGACCTAACAAAGCGCATTTGACTTCTAGAATTGTGCATTTGACATCTAGAATCTCACATTTGAAAAAAAAAAATTATTGCATTTGCTTTCCAGTATTGCACATTTTCTAATTACAACAACGCACTTGATTTTAGCATATTTAATTCTCAAATTAGCACTTTTAATTCTCAGATTAGCACATTTAATTCTTAGATTAAAAATTAATTCTTAGATTAGTGCTTTCAATTCTCATAATAGTGCATTTAATTAACAATTTAGCACATATGATTTCCAGAATAGCGCATTTGATATTTTTCTTTAAATTTATATTTTTTTGGAACTAACTGTTAATTTCCCGCTTGCAAGTGTATTCTCGTAGGTCAAAGACATAAAATTCATAGACTACTAACTAGTTTCTACAAAATCACATGCCAAAGACTCAACAAAGAAAACTATGCGCTTTCTTTTCTAAAGCATTTCTAAAGAAGGAATCTAGTTTAATCTAGGAGGCTTAATTTATATCTTGGTTTCGTGTCTTAAGATTGTTGGCATATGGACACTCCAATGAGACATTGTGTGTGATTGAAGGTTTTGTCATTGATGGCAACCTTGCAATCCTATGGCACTGGCAAAGCATTACTTAGGCAACCTTGCAATCCTATGGCACCGACAAAGCATTACTCAGGCAACCTTGCATGGCACCAGCAAAGCACTACTCAAAACAGTGCACTGGCATCAACAAAATCAATCTACACCAGCACCGGCATAGAAGATGTACACCAGCATAGAAAAGAACATGTATACTGGTACAGAGGTCGACAGGATTTTTGATATGTAATATTTTGTTTATTATTGTAAACCAACTTGGCAAATTGTAAAATGACTCTTGTATATAAAAGAGATCATTGTAGACATTTGTAATATATGGTTAGGAAGTATAAATAAATTATAAGCCAGACCTAATGTGCGAATTGTAGGTTAAGGGTATATGTAAAGAACAGAGCAAGAACCGGTACTAAATCTGGCATTGAAGATGCTATTGTAAAGCAGTACATAATATTGGATTTGTGTAAATCCTCATTGTAAGTCAGTGTGACTTCTTATTGAGCAGTGAGCTCTAGGCAGTTGGCCTTCCTGCATGTGCAGGCCCCTATTGTAAGTAATATTCTCTTATTGGCCAGTAAGTGAATATTGTGGGTCACAAATCCCACCGAGGTTTTTCCCACACTGGGTTTCCTCGTTAAACATCTTGTGTTATGGTGTTCTTTTCATGTGGATGCTTTTGATTTTGTTATTTGCATTAATTCTTGCATACCGGTATACTGTTACTTTATATTCTACATATTCAATTTCAAGAAAATTACATAACCGGTTAGATACTAATTCACCCCCCCCTCTCAGTATCTGTGGGAACCCTAACAATTGGTATCAAAGCTTGGTCCTCTATTTTTAGAAGCCTAATAGCTTGAGGAAGATCTTGACACCGGTAAAGATGGAAAATTTGATGAAGCAACTTGAAGGAGCTCTCACTGACTATGATGCAGAGAAGTTGAAAAATATCAAATTAGAAGATGATTTAAAAGCAACTCAGGACATTATTCAGGCACTTCAAGAAAATCTTACTGTTACAAGAAACAAGAGAAGAGAACTTTGTGAAAAATTGCAAAATGAGAATGATGAAAAGGAATCACTAAATGATATGATAAGAAAATTGAAACAAGAGATCATGACAACAAAAAATGAAATGCAGGATATGACTATGAGATTCTACAAAGAGATTGAGGATAGGAAGAAGAATGAAGAAGAATTGACCAGAAGACTAAGTGATGCAGCAAATGAGAACACAAGACTTAGCTATGAAAATGATATGTTGAAGACAGATCTGATGCATACTCAAAATGACTCGAATGAACTAATGAGACAAAAAGAGATCTTGGAAAGGGAATTGGAAACTGCAAATCAACACAAAGAAAAATTCAAGAAAAGCTCAGAAGAACTTGATACCTTATTGAAGAATCAAAAACCCAAAGGTGACACTTCAGGAGTTGGATTTGAAGTTGGAGAAAGCTCCGGTACTGCAAATACCCAGGATCAAAGCAAACCGGTAAGACCCTCTAATACTTACAAATTCAATGGAAAATGCTTTAACTGTAATAAATATGGTCATAGGGCAAATGAATGTAGATCTAGGAATTATCAAAACATCAATCCTCCCACCGGTCAATGCACCAAATGCAACAAAATTGGTCATAACTCTGAAAATTGCAGAATGAATGTAAGATGTTATGTTTGTGGAAGGTTTGGTCATTTATCAAATAAATGCAGAACACAAACCGGCATAGGTTATGGGAAAGCTATTCAAAAAAATAATGTAACTTGTTATGCATGTAACAAGATTGGTCATATTGCTAAATTATATAGAAGTAAAGGTACACTGGTAGATAACAAAAGTACTAGCTTGAAAGGTAAAGAAAAGGTTGAAGAGGTTAAGCAAGAATTTTCAAAGCAATGGATTAGAAAAGGTGATCTAAATATTGGGGTTACTCCTCCATCGGTAGAACCAACAAATGCTTCACCAGCAGGACAATATGATGCTCCACCGGCAGGACAGAGCAATGCTCCTCTGGTAGGATGTTCTTCATCAAATTGAAGAAAATTATCTTGAGGGTTTGGCAATCAAATGACACATGTGCTATTATTCCCTTGGTTAGAGAAAAGAAGTTAAAAATCTATCATTACTGGCAAATAAAGTTAAGTTATTACATTACCGACAAGCAATTAATGTGGTAGGTAGTATAAAAGACTTTATAAAATAAGGTTTTTGGCTCCATTTCATTTCACTGTGAATTCAAACTTCCAGAGAGCGCGAAGATTTCCGAGCTAAGGCATTCCGAGCAAAGAGGCAAAGCACTTCAGCAATCAATCCATCCAAAGATAGAAAAAGGTATTTATCATCATGGCATCCTCCTCTGCACCTGAATTCATAGCAAACCCTATAGTAGTTGAGGTTATAAATTGACCTAGGCCCGTGTTTCAGCTAGTTCTCGAGGTAGCTAAGAAAGATGACAACACAGGTGCTTTTTCCCAAATTCCAAAGGGTGTTGTTTATGCAGAAGACCCTAGAATGTATATTCATTGCAACATAGAAGAATTAGGTGATGAAGAAATCAAAAACATGTATAAATCTATTATATGTGACAATGCCGGAATGTGAAACCTAAACATAAAATTGTTGAAACCCTAGGATTCATTGAAATCCTCTGCATTCCTGAATTTCTGAAGGAAGTGGTTAGGATAGTTCTTAGCAGAGTACATGGCTCATTCTTTTGGCTTGACTCAGTGCATAAAATTACAAAGGTAGCTGTGAAAGCAGTAACAGGGTTACCTTCCACCGGTACCAGACCCGACAAAACCAAGAAGGTCTCCAATGACTTGGTAACAAACTTACCTGGTGCAACATCTGACAAGAGATCATTGAGGGTTAATGATGTGACCGGTACAAATGTTAGATTTGTTAGCATGATTCTAGGTTACAAAGCAACTCATGCTAATAGGCTTAACTCAGTTTCTAGTTTATGCATAAAGAGTGCTTATGACATGGTTAAGGACAATGTGAAAATTGATATCTGTGAATGGTTAAAAGATGAGTTAATTGACAATTTAGAAAAAATCAAGAAGGATAAGAAAGGAACCTTTAGATTTGGAAATTTACTTGTATGCTTAATGCTACATATAGCCAAATAGGCTCCCGGTATAGGCAACAAGGATTTTGGATTTGACATACCGATAGGAAAACAATTGTCTGACTTATTCAACAACATGGGTGAAAACAGAGAAAAGAATATCAATGAGTATTTTCAAGCACTAAAAGTCAGAATGAACAAAAGAATCAAACTATCACAGGAAATTGTCAATAAATACAAGGATGATATATGTTTTGTAATCAAAAAGGATGAGATCTGGATGGAAGCAGTCATCCCAAGAACAATCTGGGTTACAGAAATGGGGTATGAAACAGATGACCACATAGTGGAAACTTATGCCAAAGCACTTCTGGAAGCCCCCAATGAACCAAAGGAAGAAGTATTTGGTAGTGCTGAGACCATCGAAAGCCAAATTCAATCTAAAAAGAGAGTAAAGAAAGTTGAGGCATCTGTGAAGAAAGGAAGAAGGCAAGCAAAATCCTTAAAATATGATGTATTAAAGAAAACCGGCATAACAGAAGAAGAGTTGGTAGCCCAACAGCCTGAAACTCATCTATCACTAGTAGATACCTCCTTAGAAGGAGATATGCCAGCAACTTTCAAAAGAGTTGTTAGGAAAAGAGACCCCTCACTGGTATCCACTCCTTCACCTAGAAGGACAAGACAGAAGCAACAAGTTGTAAAGTCTCCAGTCAAGAAAGCCACACCTAAGAAAAAGCTGACCCCCCAAAAGAAGAAGAAGACAAACACTGACTTGGCCCCTTTTGACATATTACTGAATGAGATCACAGAGGAAGGTAAATTGAAAAACATAGGGAAAATCTATGACACCCTATCAGAAGATGAGAAAGGACAAGTTGAGGAAAGTGTTATATTACACATGGACATGTATAAAAAGTTTTTGATGCAAGTCCTAAATGAAATTCCTGATGAATTATATAAAAGACTTGAGGCCAGAAGGCAAGGAATAATTGAGTTGGATAAGAAAATTAAAATAGAAAAATTACTTGCAGTATACCCGGCCAACTCACCTAAGGAAATTGATGATTTGATAGCTCAGGCCAACCAGACAGTTTTTTCCACTGCACACTGGCAAATATCACTAATGGCAGGTAGAGTTACTAAAGTTTCAAATGAAACAGAAGATGGTTGGGATAGATTCTTGGTTGAAAAAGAAAAACAAGAAGAATATATGAATCCCAAGCCCATTCTGGTGTATCAAAAGGACAAAGGGGAAGGTAAAGTCGGTGGACCACCAAGTATCAAGATTAGAGACAACTTACCCCCACCTCCTTTAAATACTCCACTGGTAAAAACAACTGTAGAAGATCAACCGGCAGCTGAGAGCATGGAGATAGAGGATAATAATCCTAATCCTGAAGTCCTATATACTGTGAATGTTGATACTCAAAAAATCAATATAGTGGTAGATAAGGATACCACAGATAAATCTGATAACAAAGAGCAACCGGCAGCAGATTCAGAGAAAAAGATGGAATTTGGAACACAAACAGAGCAACCAACAGATCTAAAGGCTCCAGAACAGACGCCACCGGTAAGAAATGATGCAAGAAAAACTATGCTTAAAGAGATGGAGACACAAACAGACCTACCAGAGATCAATACCAGCATGGTCACTTCCACCACCACTCAGTTTATTGGGTCACCATCAAATGTAATAGAGGTATTGCTCGAATCTATCAAGAAAATAACTGATTATAGCTCACAAGCCTATAAAGTGATAGATGATTCAATTCTAGTTTTGAAATCAATAGCTCCCAATTGTAATATAGCCAACAAAGATTCTTTAGGCCAGTTGGATACACTTTGTAAATATATTTCTGGAAATTTTGAGCAAACAAAGGTAGAAACTATAAAGGAAAGTGTAGAAAAAGAGAAACAGAAATTCTTTGAGGAAGGAATAAAGAAGTGTAACAGGGAATTTGACACACTTCTATCAGAACTGTGCAATTTATTAAAAGAGTACAAAACTCTGTATAAAGACACCTATAAGATAAAAATTTTAACCACAGATGTAGACAAAAAGATGAGCAAGGTACAGGAAGATATCAACAAACTTGCTGATAATTTTGTTAACTCACCCGATACATTATCAGTTTTTGAGGAAAAGATAACAAATTTTGAGGAAGAATTGCTCAAATTAGAAAGAGAAAAAGAGAAAATAATAAACAAGGCAAAATTTTTGAGATCTAAACTCAGTCCAAGATTGGACTATTTAGCATCTTTGCGTAAGGAAATCTCAGAGGCACTAACACAGGGTAGCAAAACACTGGCAGAGCACTTGCAGCATCTCACCGGTACAGTTTACAGAATTGAGATAGCAATAAAGGAGAGCAAGAAGTTTATGGATGGTATAAACTTAATTTTAGGAGATATTCTTCAGATAATAACTACCCAACTACAAGGTTGAGGTTATGAATTGGCACAACTACAAATCTACTAACCTTTGTCATTGATGCCAAAGGGGGAGTAGTAGATGAGAAAATTCAAAACACAGGGATCACATGCTCAGGGGGAGCTCTCACATTTTTGGTAACATTTTTGGATATCTTTTTGAAATTTCTCATGAGTGTTGCCATCAATGCCAAAGGGGGAGGTTGTTGGCGTATGGACACTCCAATGAGACATTGTGTGTGATTGAAGGTTTTGTCATTGATGGCAACCTTGCAATCCTATGGCACCGGCAAAGCATTACTCAAAACAGTGCACCGGCATCAACAAAATCAATCTACACCAACACCGGCACAGAAAAGAACATGTATACCAGTACAGAGGCCGACGGGATTTTTGATATGTAATATTTTATTTATTATTGTAAGCCGACTTGGCAAATTGTAAAATGACTCTTTTATATAAAAGAGATCATTGTAGACATTTGTAATATATGGTTAGGAAGTATAAATAAATTATAAGGCAGACCTAATGTGCGAATTGTAGGTTAAGGGTATATGTAAAGAACAGAGCAAGAACCGGTACTGAATCTGGCATTGAAGATGCTATTGTAAAGCAGTACAGAATATTGGATTTGTGTAAATCCTCATTGTAAGTCAGTGTGACTTCTTATTGAGCAGTGAGCTCTAGGCAGTTGTCCTTCCTGCATGTGTAGGCCCCTATTGTAAGTAATATTCTCTTATTGGCTAGTAAGTGAATATTGTGGGTCACAAATCCCACCAAGGTTTTTCCCACACCGGGTTTCCTCGTTAAACATCTTGTGTTATGGTGTTCTTTTCATGTGGATGCTTTTGATTCTGTTATTTGCATTAATTCTTGCATACCAGTATACTGTTACTTTATATTCTGCATATTCAATTTCAAGAAAATTACATAACCGGTCAGATACTGATTCACCCCCCCCCCTCTCAGTATTTGTGGGAACCCTAACAAAGATCAAAAGTGGTAGGTATATGGTCTCCCCTTAATTGGGTGGTCAAAAAGCCAAACCCACCTAGATCTTTTTATTTTAAATAGATCATTAACTTTATAGGCCCTACCTCCTGAGTATCCTGTAAGGTTGGGTGAGAGGGAATGACCCAAGTGGGAACGGCTAACGCCAAGTTCATCCAACCCACTATAAAATAAATGCAGTAATGATGAAAATCTTAGTTGACAAGAGTGTGTGGGAATAGCTCTCCTTCGTAACTTTGGGTATATCAAACCTTGGTTTTCAAGACTGGGAGACCTCTCAAAAGATTTTTATACCCCACTACATCGAATAGATAGCCTTACTAACACCTATTTTAGATAGAAGCCTACCTGGATCACCTCCGAACACTATTATTCTCTCAGTGTAGGGAGGGGGAAGAATCTCTCTCAAATACACTCACCATATGTCGCTCTTGAGTGTAAGTGTGAAGTCCCCTTTTGAGTCCTTATTACTAGACTCGTAACAGGATTCTGCTAGCTCTCTCAAAGGAAAAAACATGGGCACCCTCTAGTGGGTGACATGGTTCTGTGAGCTGACAAGGTACCAAGATGTGGGCTGAGAAATAGTATGTGAAGCCAATCTCCTTAGGTAGCATGCTTGATTTTGTTTTGTATGTGTTATACCCGTGAAAAATTGGGCTTTCTTTAAAGGCTAGAACATACACTTTATGTCTAGAAGATTAGGGAAAACAAGTGTTTGAGAAAGTGTTTGTTGTGTTCTTATGATCGTATCACCAAAAGAGACATCCAGTCATTGCAAAAACTAAGACATTTGAATCTAGAAATTTCATTACACAGTAAAAAACAATCAAACTAAAGTAGTTTTGTGCATACGAAGTTCAGAGTAGTGCATATAACCAACAGATTCACGCATTTAACATTCAAAACAATGCATTTGATCTTCAAAATAACACATCCGAGTCATAGTTTATTGCATTTGACTTATGTCACTGTGCATATCATTTTAGCACATATTAAACACAAAGTTGCACATTTGAGGTCCAAAATAGCACATTTAACATACATAGTCATGCATACAACAAAAAATTTGCGCATTTGGTCAAAACTACTATGCATTTGAATTAGCACATATGAGATAGTGGGCACTTTTGCTCATTTTCAGAAAATTTCAAAAACATATTCAGATACCCATTTTCACCTAGAATCGCTTTCAACTCTCATGGTAGACAAAACTGAGCTGGAAAACATCGATTTAGCAAGTGAAACAATTTTCCATCATACAATCATTGATTAGTCTTACATCACATCCGATTATCTATCCCAACAAGGTTCACCATCAGGATATATGATTCCTTATCTAAATCTAGACTTAGGATTTGTAATCATATCTACTTAGACTCATTAATAGGGCCACATATTACCCCCTATTTGGGCTTTTCCCATTAAAACAAGACTAAATATTGATTCTTTCACATGGAAATTTGCATCATTTGTATGGCCACCCCTCATCATTTAAAGAGGAAGAAGCTCAGTTAAAAGAAGATCTCCAAAAAGAAGAAGCTTAATCAAAGGCAAATCTTGAAGAAAAGGAAATTTCTCTACATCAATCACAAACTCTTATTAAAACATCGCATATTCCTACACTGCTATCACAATTATCTACATGTTCATGGGAACAATTTTAAAGAAGAATATTTGAGATCACATGCCTTGGAACAAAGATCAGGATTGTGCCAACATCTCAATAGGAGGGGTCGAATCAACTTGGCTTATTTTCCTCCACAGCTAATCACCTATTGAGTTGCAAAAAATCATCTGCATGCCCATTTTGACTCGAGCTCAAAAGCATAAAGAGAAAGAAATGGAATCATGACCAATCATGGTAAGAAGAAAGGAAAACCCCTTTTATACGTATCTAGATACTAGCGAAGATGAAATAACATAGGAGCTTATTGAAGAGGCTCAACAAAATCCGAGTTTCCAAAAACTCATGGAAAGGCTCATAGAATCAAACAAGGATAAGTACTTTATGATGTTAGCAAGGCATTAAACTTCCTCAGTATTTTGACATGGACCAGCTAAAACAAACACACAATGAAACAAGGGAGGAAACAAGAACACACAACTATGATAACCACAATGACAACACCCTACTCGTTGTTCTCACACAACAAATGCAAGCATTACAACAACAAATACAAGATATGCAGCAAGGAACAACCACTAGGAGGAACTCATTGGAGGACATATGTCCTTACCCATTCGATAGGAGTCTTAATAAGATTCCATTCTCTCCAAATTGTGAAATACCCAAATATGACAAGTACATGGGTGACTTCGATCCACAAGACCATGTAAGGAAATTTTTCACTATGAGCATGGAATTCACACACAATGAGACATACATGTTGAGACTATTCCTGAGGAGTCTAGGAGGACAATCCATGGAGTGGTTCTCCAAACTCCCTCCCGATATTAGATCCTTCGAAGTATTGGTGAACAAATTCATCACACAATAGTCCTACAATATTGAACATGAAGTGATACTGTTGGATCTATTTAATACAAAGAAAAAAAGTGTAGAACCATTCCTCACATTTCTATAAAGGTGAAGGAGGTTGTTTTCAAAATACCCATGTGGTATACTCGAAAAGGAAAAGATTGCTATCTTTATAAACAATTTGGTTAATGAGATGACTTATCAATTAAAGATGCAATGTCCTCCTTTTTTGATAAATTAATTGAAAATGCAATTCAAATAAAAGAAGAAATGGTTGAAAAGGGAGAACCTAAATTGAAAAAGGATAAAAAATGTTCCTCAAGCAACAATAATTCCAGCAATGGTAAACCAAAGTTTTGGATGAGGAATAAGAATATGATCAATGATGGAGTTGTTAATGCTCACAATGTCGCACCTAAGAAAGCTACTTTCAATTTATCAACCAACACTTTCTCAAACAATCAAAACAACAAATTGGACATCAATCAGCCAAGACCATCAGCACCTAAACATCAAAGGAAAAATACACCACTAGGGAAACCTTTGGAATCTGCATTCAAAACTCTTCTTGCTAATAAACTAATCACATTACTAGAAGAAAGAGGTTTTGAACCACAAATTAAGCCTTCTCGGTGGAATGATGCCCACTATTGTGACTTTCATAGGAATAAGGGGCCTAAGACTAACGATTGCATGAGACTAAAATATATCATACAAGACTTGATAGTGATGTTATAACTGTGGATGGACACAAGTCTAATGATCAACATACAACATTTCACAACCCTCTTTTGAGTTATGAAAAGGGTGAAAAATCCAAAGACAAAAAAGGAAAGCGTGTGAATTATACTCATTCTTCTGATAATGTAACAAATCACCTTGAAGCATATGAGTCACAAGTTAATGCCATCATCATAAGGGAGAAAAGAGAGAAGGAATCCACCAATGCAGTCACAAGGTGTAAAGGCAAGATAGCCTTGCAGGGTGTATCACCATCAACACCATCCACTTCTAATTAATACAATATAGTGGACAAACTCCAAAAGATTCCTACACAGATATTATACTAGAGTTGTTAAAACTTTCCCCTACTCACAAAGAGATCCTAGAAAAAGCTCTAGTCGAAACCACTGTACCAAACAATATAGATTTAACATAGTTCCAAACCATGGTGGGACAATTAATTTCACCTCACAATCTATCCTTTTCAAATAAAGATGACATGTCCTTAAGTCACCCATATAATCTCCCACTTCACATTGAGGTCATGATCCATAAAAACAGTGTAAAACGTGTCTTGATAGATGGAGGAGTTGGCTTAAATATTTATATATTGAGCTTAGACAAAGCATTACGATATTCAGAAGATGTTGTGGACCCAAGAAGAAAGATCACCATTAAAAACCTATGATGATGAAGAAAGATCCTCAAAAGGGTTGGCAGTGCTAGCTATCAAGGTGGGTCCTATACAAAAGAACACAATATGTCAGGTCTTAGACTTAAACTTTTCCTACAATATACTTTTGAGTAGACCATGGATACATGAGATGCAAGCAGTGTCGTCTACTTACCATCAATGTTTGAAGTTTCCCTACAATGGGAAAGAGGTGGTTATTCCAGGGGATTCAAATCCTTTTCAAAATTGCAACACACTCAAACCCACACTAGATGTCGTTTTCCCACACAACAGAGAATCTCCTAAGACTAATTCCGCAAAACAAGAAAGTACACTAGAAGCTCCACATCTGGTACTTCCAATATGGATAGTCACATGGTGGCTACTTTGGTTGATTTTGAAACGAAGCTAAAATTGAAGGAAAAAGGGGTAGGGGAACAATTTATTGAAAACTCATTGGCTCTAGCACAATTGTCACTCTCACCTCACTCATATGAAAGACCCTCCACATTAGGATAACAAGAATCAAAACTCCACACAATCTATAATGGTACATTTTTCAAGGCATCAACACTATCGAAGGAAGATGATGAAAAGGACATCCTACAATGGCTATATAGGGATGGAGACAAAACTCAATAAAAAGAAGTACAGAATAGAAAACTACCTACACAACAATATGGAAAGGGATTCCTCATTATTTAGAAAATGGGATATAAAGGGACTGGGCCTATAGGAAAAAGAGAAGAAGGTATAGTGAAACCAATCCTACCCTCTTTGAGGAGTGCTAAGGAAAATATTGGACTAGGCTACATAGAAGGAGTAAACACGAGTTCATCATCAGGAGAAACACCAATCACATCTCATGAAACAACACTCCCATCATTAGAAAATGTTGTTTCATCAAATACATTAGAAGAAGTTGTCCCATCAGAAGCACCAAAAGAGGTTGTTTCATCAATCACATTAGAAGAAGCTATCCCAACAAAAACATCAGAAATTACTCCACCAGTTGTACAAGGGGTAATCATTCCTAATATATATGAACAAATCCACAAATTGCAATAACACAACGAATCTGATTCAAATGAGTAGGAATGAGATTCTTATTATAATAAAACTTGTGACATTGATATAGATATGGTTCATACATATGCCCTGGTACCTTATGAAGGGTAAAGCTCAGGATCTAGACCATTTGAATTTTGATCACAACCTATCGATGACTCTAGTGAGGATGGTCAGACTCTAAAAAAGATAGATGATCTTGAGGAAAGTAACATTATAGACCATGATGGTACTATCCCCACCTTCGATGATACTACTATCAGGACTCTCACTAACATTGATCCTAATGATCCTCTACTCTTAAAGCATCCGAACTTATTGATTAGGAACAAACTGGACCCGCCGAACTTGAAACCTTTCCCCATGACCATGTCATTGCCTTGTACCTTAATGCAATTGAACCTATGGTCAATTCCACCAGAGAACTCGGTAATGCGGCTTCAACTCAAGGGATTATCAAGTCTTTAAGTCATAAAATTGAAATAAATGAATCAAAAATAAGATCTAATGGTGAAAACCGTACTCTGATAGCATTAGATCGCAAAAAAGTAGAAATAAAGGATGTATCTGATGGTGAAAACCTCCTAGAGGTACCTGAGGATAAGAGACTTGATACTCTCCCTAAGCATTATCAAGAAAGATCAGCAGTGTTGATTGAACAAATAGTGCTAGTCAATATTGGAATGAAGCAAACTCCCAAAATTGTTCATTTGGCCGCATCATTATCTGAATAGGAAAATCAAGATCATACCAAGTTCTTCAAAGAGAAGAAGATCAAATTTTATTGGTCCTACACAAAGATTCTTCGGTTAGACTCAAATATTATCATGCATCACCTATCCATAGCACTAGGCGTGAAACCAGTAAAACATAAATTAAGGAAAATGTATTCCCATATTGCATTACTAGTAAAAGCTGAGCTAAAGAAGTTACTTGATGTTGGCTTTATTAGAATAATTAATTATGCCAAGTGGATCTCTAATATTTCACTAGTATAAAAGAATGAAAAAACCATCCACATATGTATAGACTTCAGACCTGAATAAGGCTTTCCCGAAAGACAACTTTCCATTAACAAATATAGACATGATAGTGGATTAGATAGTAGGGCATGAAATATTCTCTTTAATGGATGGATTCTTAGGATATAACCAAATAAAAATAGCTCCCAAAGATCAAGATAAGACAAATTTATTTATGTTGGAACGTCATGCCATTTCGACTCAAGAATGCAGGGGATACTTATCAAAGAGTGATGACAACCATCTTTCATGATACAATGCATATTATAATGAAAGATTATGTAGATGATATTCTAGAAAAAGGCTTAAATAAGAAAGATCACTTGCACATTTTGGATAAAATTTTCACAAGATTGGAGAAGTTCAGTCTTTGTTGGCATTCTACACTCAGATGAGAATTATTGATGTTGTCATTGATGGCAACCAACTGGTAACATGGTTCATAGCTTACATCGATAATAGACATCATCTACCGGCACCAACAAGCACAACCAAATTATTCTCACCAACACCCAGTCTACACCGACAGAAGATCTTACTGGCACCCCAGCCGACATGGAAACTATATTGTTTTGTATTGTAATATTATTGTATAGCCGACATGATGTATTATAAAGAATCATCTATGTATGAGATCTTATAGGTTATTTTGGAATGTGAAAAAGTATGTATGGTATGTAAGCGAAGGAAGGATAGACAATTAGGTAATGAATATGAGAGCGAATATCTGTATATGCATTTCGAGCGAATAAGAGCAGAGCAGATATGGCAGAGGTATTTGATAGAGCTTAGATCAATACTGAATCAAGCATTGTAGATGTTATTTTGAGTAGTACATTGTCATTGGATTTAATTATCCAATTTTGTAGTCAGTGTGACTCCTTTTTGTGATTGAACAGTGAGGTCTAGGTTGTTGGCCTTCCTGCATGTGTAGGCCCCTATTGTATTAGTAATATTTATTCATATTGGCTAGTGAGTAAATATTGTGGGTCACAAATCCCACCAAGGTTTTTCCCCTACCGGGTTTCCTCACCAAAAATATATGTGTTATGGTGTGCATTGATGGTTATATTGTTATTTCTCTTTATTGCTTTATTGCTTGTTTATTGGTACATTAATTTGTGTTGTACAGTTGCAAACAAGTTTAAATATTTTATTTACTAGTTAGACACCGATTCACCCCCCCCCCCACTCTCAGTGTCTTTGGGACTGATAAAGTATCTAACATTCTTTGGCTCAATCCTAAAAAGTGTGCATTTGGCGTGACATCTAGAAAATTGCTTGGTTATATAGTTTCAACAAAAGGAATATAAGTGGATCCAAAAAAGGTAAAGGTCATCATGGAAATGCCACCACCAAGGAACATCAGTTAGTTGCAGTCATTACAAGGAAAGTTGTAGTCCATAAGAAGATTCATCTCATAGATTGTCGATAGAAGTCATTCGTTCACAAAGTTACTACACAAGCATGTATAATATCATTGGGATGACACATTTCCAAAATCTTTCAGTCAGATCAAACAATACCTAGTGAATTCACCGATCCTAATGTCACCTATCAAAGGAAAGCCATTGCTTCTCTATATATCAATGACAAAAATATATGTAGGAGCTCTATTAGCACAGTAGGACCATAATGGAAAGGAACGAGCAATATATTACATCAGCAGAATAGTGGTCAGCTACAAGTTGAACTATACATAAATTGAAAAGGCTTGTCTAGCAATTGTATTTGCAACACAAAAACTGAGGTATTACATGCTTAGTCATTCAACAAAACTTATATAAAGATCCACTAAATTATCTCCTTAGCAAAGCCGCATTGATAGGAAGGCTCGCCAAGTGGGACATGATTTTGAGCGAGTTTGATATACAATATGTGGATAGAAAAGCTATCAAGGGATAGGTTATAGCTAATCAACTCACAAAAGAACCTTTGCAAGATGAAGAACCACTACACATTGAGTTTCCAGATGCAGCCATCTTGTACACCGATAATTCAACATGGAAACTCTATTTTGATGGCTCATATATACAACATGGATCAGGTGCAGGGATTTTATTTGTCATGCCTAATAGATATACTATCCCAAAATCCTATAGATTGATGTTCCCATGTACAAACAATATTGAAGACTATGAGGCACTAGTAAATGGTTTGAAGATGGCATTAGAATTGAAGATTAAGGATCTATATGTTTATGGAGATTCACATCTTGTAATTTGTTAGATAAATAATTATTAGCAAACAAAGGATGAAAATTTTCTGCCATATAAAATAATGGTGGATGCTCTGAAAAGAAACTTTAAGTTTCTATTATTTACGCAAATACCAAGAGAGTAGAACAAAGTTGTAGATTCTTTTGCCACCTTGGCCTCACTTCTACAACTATCTGAACAAAAATCTTGTTATGAGTTCCTAGTGGAAGACCTACTATATCTTGCACACGATAGTCCTAATTCCTACGTCATATGCCAAATTGAGATTTTTGACTCCCCCTACTATGGAATTATTTATAACCACCTCAAGAACAACATGCTTCCCCAAAACCTATCCATGAATCAAATGTGCAATTTTATCTGACAATCAGCTCGCTATTCCCTTATCGCTGATACCCTTTATCGAAGAGATCTTGATGCTAATGATTTACAAGAAGTTCATGAAGGAATTTATGGAGCTCATTCAAATGGTTTAGCCTTGGCAAAGAAACTTGTACGAATTGGGTATTACTGGCCCACAATGGAAAAAGACTCCTTCCAGTCTATCAAGTAGTGCAAATAGTGCCAGATTCATGGAAACCTGATACATGCAATGACTCAACAACTTCAACCTCTCACTACTCCATGGCCCTTTTTCCAGTGGGGATTGGACTTAGTCGAATAGATATACCCTTCCTCTTTAAATGATCACAAATTTATCATCGCAACCATGGAGTACTTCACCAAATGGGTCAAGGCTATACCTCTTATCACTACAACAAGTAAACAAGTCTCCATGTTCATTCTGAACTACATCATTTGTAGATACAAGATCCCCATGGACATTGTGATCGACAACAAAAAGCAATTAAAAAATAAAGATGTGGCAAAATTATGTCAGAACTTTCATATCACACAACACTTTTCCACTATCTATTACACTCAAGGGAATGGACAAGTGGAGGCATCAAACAAGACACTATTGAAAATATTAAAAAAAAATAGCAAATGATGTCAGTAGAGACTGGAATATCCAACTGAACCCCCGTTTGTGGACTTATTGTACCAACATCCACACACCAACTAGGGCCCCCCCATACTCCCTTGTCTATGGGTCAAAGGTTGTACTACCTATTGAAGTGGAATTACCTTCTCTCAAGATATCCCTGAATTGGTTAGTGTCAGATGAACAATACAGGATATCTAGACTACAAGAACTAGAGTTGTTAGATGAGTTTCGACAATAGGCACTGGATCATCTCAAGGTCTATCAATAGAGGATGTCCAAGAGCTACAACCGTAAAGTGAATCACAAAGAATTTCAAATAGGTGATCTTGCCCTGAGAGAGAACCCTTGTAACCAACAAGATCGGGCATAGAAAGGCAAATTGGTTAGGCCCCTTCATAGTTGTAGTTATTTATGGATCGGGTGCATATCAACTCTCTACTCTAGAAGGTGATGTACTTGAGGAACCTATCAATGCCTAGCATCTCAAAAGGTTTTATGTATAGGCATGTCCAAAAAAAAAAAGGAAAAAAAAAGAGAAATAAAAAAATTCAACAAAAGCGAAAAACTAAAAAAATCGTCACTATGGTGAAAATCTAGCAAACAGGCCCCTGGTGACACAAAAAAATTAAAAAATTAAAAAATAGCAATAAACACAAGTGGTGAAAACCTGGAAATAGGCACTACTTGTCTTAATCAATTTCTCCATCTATCAAGATGCTTATACTTTCCTGTATGCTTGTACATACCTGCACCTTTCCACCTGTTTCATCTGATCACGCTAGCCAACAACAACTTGTCTGTAGCAAAATCTTTTAATGAAATACAACTTTTGGACACACTTAACATAGTCAATGTCCTTAATTGTCCAAATGACCTTGTAGGCAATGTCCCACTATGGCTTGGTAATCAATATATATATCCATAATAATCAGTTCATTCCATAACTGGGGGCAAAATCATGACCTTGGTTGTCCTATGTTGAGCATATCAAAACAAGAAATCAAGAAGAGAAGACAACCAAAATCAACACAAAAATCAAAATCACAAAGAGTGAACATCAAATCTGAACCAATATCGACGAAAGGCAAAATAAAAATGATCAAACCAAAATAAAACAAGTCAAAAAGAAATGATCAGATGGTCTTTTCTAAATGGTGATCTCATTTACACACTTGTTCATCAATTACATTTTGATTTATGTCATCATATATCCTAGAAACTCAAGGGCATCGTCGACTACAGGAGCAAGGATGAAGGCATGATCTTTTCTTTCTCTATTGTTTGTGAGTTGATTTCTAGTAATTTGTGGATTTGTCTAAGGATATGATCAACCAAAAGATAAAGGAAGACATTTTGGATTCACTCATGAACAAAATTACCTCTTGCATGTTTTACATAAGCGATACTCGGGTCATCTAGATCTTTATACCTCGATTCTTGTAAAACTTGCAATATCAAAATCCATGCAAGTGGTACTTAGGTCATCATGGTTTAATGATGCCATCGATGTTTGTATAATATTGCAACATTTTAAAAGCTCAATGATGACAAAAAGCACAACTAAATGGCTCTAAAGAGGGCATTGTTGCACAACTAAATAGCTCTAAAGAGGGCATTGTCGTATTGCATTTCATTCTAGGATTGCATGCTAGTCTAGGCTTCATTCTTAGATTGCATATACAAGTTTTTCAAGGTTGGAAATATTTAGATTCTAATTGAGTACAATGGATGTTGATAAAAAATAATCATATTCTTCATCAGGTGGTGTTTCATATCATTTCATTTAAAATCCCATCTCATTTCATCTAGTTGCATAACATTTTGTAGCTGCATGTTGCATTATAAGTCATTATCTATAATTGGTTCATCATTTACATTTCATAAAATTAATTTCATTTAGGCATTTGTATGTAATTGAATCTCATTGTAGGAATTAAGTTCATTGATCATCACAATTATCATCAAGCATATTAAGATTCATTTCATATTAAGTTCATTTTCATTATATATCCATTGCACGTATCATTACATTAACATGTCATTTCAAAATGCACTCATATCCATTGCATATATCATTACATAAACATCATATTATAGCTTGACATCACACTATCATAAAAATTGTTGTCACATAGAAGCATTTTTACATATACATATCGTGTACATAAATCATATATCATATCATCCAACATACATCACATCATACATTTCATCATTTCATTTGCATTAATTGAGTATATTTAATCATACACCATCTCATAAGCATATATAAATCATCATGTAAGCATATTGCATCATTATATAAATATATAGAATCATCACATGAGCATCATCATATAAGTATCACTACATAAGTACACAACATCATCACATATAAGTTGCACGTCATAAACACATGTATAAAGCATCATTGTACATGGCAAAGAAACATATGAAAGCATCTCGATCATATAGGAATATAAAGTTATCATATGAACATGTAAAGAACATACAATACATAGATCAAATAAATCCATATATCCATACGTAATTAAATACTGCATCCATCATAATCATGAAAGTACTCTATAAAAAATGTAGAATGTATCTACAAGAGCATCATTCCATATCATATCATCAAAAAATAATCAATATCCATGTACAGTGATATCAGTACAATAAGAGTGGCAATAATCAAGTACATCATAATGTATATACTACAAAATGAGGAGTCATAATCAATACATCAAAATAATGGCACAAAGGGGCAAAATCTATGACTAGCTACCTCCAGAATCTATCGGTCTCACCACCAATCCACCTCCTATGCCAAAAGGGTCTGCACCTACACTATCCCCACCTTGATCCCTCCTAGGACCTATCACTCCCTAGCTCTATGTCTGCCTCTAAGACCCACCCTGCCTAGAGCTCTGAGCATACAATTGTGCTCTCCTATCTGAGAGCACTGTCTAGAATTATAGTGTCCTGTAGTAATCAACCCTCCCCATTTGGTATACCAACTCTCTCATGGTATCTGGAACCAACCCTTGACCTGATACTTTTTGTAAGTTCTAAACAAGACCCTTTTCTCAACTATACCACTCTATAGCTATGTCTCACTCAGTTGTGAGCTAAGCGACCTATCCCTGAAGCCCAAAAATATGCCCCTATGCCTATGCAAGTTCTATCCTCAACTGATCAATTATACCTTGTAACCTTTGAGGCTATCCCTATGATGGCACTTGTGTGCTAACTTGTGGCCTAAGTTGTGATTGTAATCCTATCTACATTAGTGGTTGCCTCTATGATGGTGGCTACGACTATCTTTGAGCTTGTCTCTATCCCTACCCTTGTGTTTGTGGTTGTGTTGGCACCTATCCCTATGGTCATGATGGTGTTAGCCTAGGTCCCCTTGGTTGTACTGGTGCTTGAGTTAGTATTGGCCCAGCAAGTGGAGCTAATGACTATAGAGGAGGCCTCCTTTGTCATCCTCCATCTCCTCTCTTGTCTCCCCCTCCATGCCCTTCATCCCCCCTCCATCTCCCTCTCCATCTCTACCTCCATATCCCCCTCTCCCTCCCTCTCTTCTACCTCTCCCCCCACCTCCTCCATCATCTCCTCCATCCCTCCTCCTCCTCCTCCCACGAGCTAGTTGTGGCTCATCATCCTTGAATGGTGGCATAGGCTCCTTAGGATTTATGAGTCCTTAAAAAGGGTTCTCTATAAAATATTGCACATATGGTGGCAATAGCTCCCCATCTAATGTCATCGGCCTATAATCCCATGCTTGTGTGCCCACTATCAGCATCTCTATATAAGTTGTATCAAAATCAATCGAGGGCCCCCACTCTAGTATCTCCTTATGTTCATGCACATACTCTGTTGTACTATGTGGCATACCCTATGCATGACCATATTGTCTGAGGACCCTAGTTAGAATGAAGCACTCAATAATATATGGGGTCCTACCAATTAGATACCTAGAAGTGAACACATAAGGCATCTCTCGTGCATCATCTCCCCATGAATCGCAATCAAGATAGGGTTGCCATGTACCACTACTATTAAGTCATCCAAAACTCTCCACCAACACTCCATCTTTCCCAACTTGTGCTAGACAATTGATCTAGCATAAGCATATACATATGGTCAACTGGCTAGCTGAATCCTATCTGCTAATGGTTGAGCTACTAGGTTATGCTCCCAAGCCTACATATGTAGTAAAATGACCCCAAATGAAAAAGTGACCCCCTCATCATACACAACTTGGTGTAAATCATGATATAGGTGTGCTAACATGCACACACCCCAAGAAAATATTGTCTACTCCTCTAACATCCTACCCAATATCCATCCCCTTCCAACTGAAAAACCATGCCCTCTCCTGTCTGGACATAAGAAACCTCCAATCAATCTTGCCAAAACCGAAGGAAGTGGCTCATACTCATCGATCATGTCATACCACACAATAGAGTAGATGCCAATGTGAGGATCATTGAAAATCTATCTCAAGGCCTTTGTACCACCCTGCTCCTCTACATCATACACCATGAGCTCCCCCATGACTGGTATGCATAAAATCCTATATATATCCTTGGGAGTAACTATCATCTCCCTATTTAGAAAGTGAAAGGTGTTGTGGTCGTTGTGCCACTGCTCTGCAAGTGCTTTCAATAGACCACCGTTCACCTAATATCACGACATATCTAATAATAACCCCAACCCATAAGCATCAATCAACCCTTTGTTGTCCTCAGTTAGCTAAGGGATCATACTGAAGGTACCAGGATATTGTCCCCGCATCTGGAGGACTTGCAAATTATCCTATGATACAACAACAAACCAAAAGTCAACAACTAATCTAATATACTCAATCATCAATCATCAATCAAAAAGTATCAAGCATCAATCAAACATCAACCAAGTAGCCTACTTGCTCTTTTGAGTGTATCAAATTTCTCTTATGAGCACATCTAAATATCTGCTTGCTCTTATGAGCGAATCTAATTAATTGGCTCTTATGAGCACATCTAAATATCTACTTTCTCTTTCGAGCGCATCAAATTTCTCTTTCGAGTGCATCTTATTGCTCTTTTGAGTGCATCCTTTTGCTCTTTTCAGCGCATCAACTTGCTCTTTTCAGTGCAACAAATTTTGTTTCAAGCACATCAAATTGCTCTTTCAACCCCATCAAATTGCTCTTTCAAGCACATTATATTGCTCTTTTGAGCACATCAACTTTCTCTTTCAAGTGCATCAACTTGGTCCTTTAATCACATCTATCAACCTATCTGCTCTTATGAACGCATCAATCATTCATCCTATCCAGCTAACGGACCATCAAAGTTCTTGACTAAACTAAATCAAGAGTGCAAAAAAATCAAAAAAGTCATACTTGGGGCAAATGCTCTAAACTGCACTTCACATCTGCTAAAGACATTCTATGTGCATCATCATATGCACTAAAAGGAACACCATATGCGCAAAAATAGGTGTATGCGCAAATTTTTTTTTCAAATGCGTAACATTGTGTGGCATATGTGCTATTACAACTAAATGTGCAAAACTAAGGGTTGCATGTGCAAGAAAGGTCACATGCGTTAAACTAAGTTCAAATGTGCAACTATCCTAAATTCTTCCCTAGTTGAATGTGCTAAAACATGCATCGTATGCATGAAAAGAAAGTGTGTATGCATTAAAAAAATAGTTAAATGCACTAAAACATACACTAAAATTTAATCCAACAAAAAAAAATTACAAAATGCGTGAAAATTAAGATTTTTGAATCACAAAGGGGTTTAAGGGAAACATACCTATGGTCCATACACTTCTAGCCACTGGTAGTGTCGAACTCACTTGAATCAATGTTTGTGCTAGGGAATTGGCATGATGGCAGCAACAAGACAAAGTCCAACTCAACACAAAACTTCAAAAGGCAAAAGTGAAAATGACATGTGAAAAGGGCCTTTTAACCTTTTATGTCTTTTTAAACAAGGGAATTTTGGTGGCATTTAATTATTTATTTTCAAAAATCCCTAATTTCCTTCAAACAAACATTTTTAACATTTCATTGGGGCATATTTTGATTATCGGGAGCTAAATCAACAAAAAAAATCCAAATTAACAATTTTCACGAAACAATGACAACATTTTCATCATTGTGAAAAAATCAAAAGCACTCTAAAATTTGCCGATTTTTCCCGATTTACCTCCCAAGGGGGCATACATCACCAATGAACAAGGGCATCAAATTATCATTTTTTAAAAACATTTGGGGCATCATTACAGAATCGGTCACATCAAGAGTATTGCTTGAACAATTTTCTTTGAACCAATGTGTTGCAAACACATTGCTCCAAAGAGGGACAAAATGTATACACATAAATCTGGCTCAAATATTAATTGGATGCAAAGTCATTTAAATATTCCTATATTATATAATTTAATTCTTTAATTTAATTATATAATTCACTTTCCTAAATATCCTTCAAAAACCCATCATATTTCATTCAAAAATCCACATTCCACGTCATCTCCACCTCAGCATGTGACAAGTGAAATTAATTATTTTGCAAATAATATTTTGTCAAAAATATTTTTTGACTCACATCCACTTGGGTACTTGGACCATACCTCTTGGTACTTGGACCTTACCTCATGGGTACTTGAACCTTACATTTGGTTACTTGTCTCCATGGCCATTTATTCAAGGTTGTCTCTTGAGCCCATAGAAATAAATATGATCAACCCTTCTCAACCTCCATCTACTGGGTCTATCATCATAAATGATCTTTGCATCCTCACCATCCATTTCTCCAAATTGAATCTCATCTCTTGATTTATTGCCACATCATCCTTGGCCTTGGAGAGTCTATAAATAGAGGCATTTCTAGCATGTAAATCATCCATCCTTTTTGCATCCAACTAATGCTAAATTGTCTCTAGCTTATGCATCCATTTTAGCTTGTTTAGTAGCATTTTACTAGTATTTAGATCATATTTAGTATACATCATGGTTTTATTTGTAGCTTAAATTTACATATCATATTTTTAATATTACTAACCATCATCATCTTATCTTGTATATCTCTTGCATTGGCTCTCATAGTAGCTTAGATGCACTTCATTTAGTTAATCTCATTCTCAAAGTTGTCGTCTATTTAAGTCTTTGTGGACAATTTGAGAGCACTATTTTGGAGATTCAATAGGTCTCTGGAGATAGAGGACAATGGGATGCATTTCAGGGAGTTCTCTTGCATTTCCCTTATTTTACATACTTGTTAAATTCTCTCATTCTAATGTTTCATTGGTACATCTAGGTGTTCAATTCCTTGTGTATAGTATATGTATATGTATATATATGTATATGTATATATATGTATATGTATACATATATATACACATACATGTATGTGTATATATATACACATGTATATATATGTATATATGTATATATGTATGTATATGTATATATATACATATGTATATGTATATATATACATATGTATATGTATATGTATATGTATATGTATATGTATATACATATATACATATATACATATATATACATATATGTACATATATATATACATGTATACATGCATATACATACCTATATGCATATATATACGTATACATGTATATATACATATACATATATATATGCATATGTATATATATTGTATACATGTATATGTATGTGTATATATATGCATATGTATATATATTGTATACATGTATATGTATGTGTATATATATACACATACATATACATGTATATATAGATATACATACACACATATATACATATATATACATGTATATATACATATATATACATATATATATATATGAATATATATACATATGTATGTATACTGTAATGTTGAAAAAGGTGAATGATGAAGATCTAGAGGAAAGTTTTTCTTCCCTCCGAGGAGAGATGAAATTTTCACTTCGGATTTCTCTTCAAACATTTTTCACCCATTACATTAGAAGAGGGGGGGAAATACACTAGATTCAAACTCTAGAAAAGGAGATTGAATTTTGAGTGATATAAGAATGGTAAGTTAATCCCCTCTTCTGGAATGAGATTTGATTTGAATTATGTACTTATAACCAAGTGAAAAAGCAACAAAGAAATCATTATAACTCAAGATAGAAGCACGGGATGAAGTTGTGCACCTAGATCTAGCAATAATCTGTCGAGATGAAGCCATCCTACGAATTTGAGAAAAAGTTGCCCGAACCATGGCAGGAGTGTACACGGTCCTCCAAAAAAATCTGCGAAATGAAAAGGGTTTTCTGCTTCTGTAATTGGAGTCCAAATCTAAAAGTACAGTTGCGCACTTGCAATCTACACGTAGAAAAGAGAGGAAAAGGGGTTGGGATTGGGGGTTTGCCTTTAGGTCAAATCCTAGTTTTGGAATTAACCAAATGATGAAAGAAAGTACTTGCAAGTAAATGTAAATGAAATACTGAAATGTAAATCACCTCAAGGGAGGTTGTGATAGAAATGTTGATAGAATTGTTTGTAAGTTGAATGTTGGAATGAATCTCCTCTTCAATGGTTGAATCCTTGACTTGAATGCGACACCTAGCCTTGGAAGGAGACTTGAGAATGCTCAATGCTGGAAAATAATGCTTGAATGCTCTTGAACGCTGAATGCATGATCTCATGTATCTGTGTTATCGCTTCTGCAACTTGTTGAACTTATGCAAATGAGAGGGAAAATGCAACTTATATACTTGTCAATTAGGGCTAATTGGATGATTTTCCATCATAGGATGACACTGGGGGAGTTTTCATGCTCAATGCACAACCACCAAAGCATAATTGAAAAGGTACCTAGCCAAAAATGGGGCAGGGACAGGGGCATCACGCCCTTGTCCTACCCTTTTTTGTAGGACAGGATGCAGTTTGGGCAGTGTGGAGGGCAAGAAAGATGCATTTTTCAGGTGTCGACCAAGTTTCTGATCTCCGATCAGGCTTAGGGATTTGATTCACATGCACGATTATCCTAATGCAGTAAAAAATTACAAGGGTCACAATTTTATGATGCTACATTTAGCCCCCACTTTAGCGGGAGTATAAGTGTATGATGTTGGCATTACAATAAGTTTGTTGGTATGATGATATTGAGAAGGTTGTTGGAGATTAATGATATAATTGATAAAGGATGATTACTGTCTTAATAATATTATTTTGTCATTGATGTCAAGCAATTGATTTTTTGATTTAGTATGATGTTGCCATATCTTAAAGAGTATGTTTTGATGAGTATAAAGATGTCGGTAAGTGACACTGAAAGAATGTGAAAATGAAGGGGAGTAATAAGTTATTCAATGGGCAACTATTACTGAGTTAGACAGTGATGAGATTATGATATTTTGATTGTTTTGATATCCTATATATGTGTATTCGAAGACTGAATAAGAAGGAGAAAAGATTTCATGCAATAGAATAAGTAAAGGTTTGATACTATTCTATTTTACTGAGAAAGGATCCAGTCGGTAAACTCCAAGGTTATCGATGTCGGTTAAAGAAGGAAGAAGTCACCAAGCATCATTAGCAAGCTAAGCAACCGAGATGAGAATATCTACCGAGTAAAATTCAGAATTAACCGAGTATCAACTGAGCAGTAACAGAACGCATTGAATGAGTAAATACATTATTAAATGAAGGATGCCAATGAGCTAGAGATTTATAGAAGTTTGGAATGTCGTGCAAGAAGTTTGTTAAGGATCAACGGCAATGAAAATTCAAGAGTTAGATCTACAACACAGATTAAACGGTCATAACCGAGCACAAGTACCAAGGAAGGAATACAAGTTTCAAGGCAAGATAAAATGTTTTTCAGTTTGACGGATTCAATGAACCTAGTCAAGTTTGAAGATCCGATGGCTAAGATTAATCATGGGAAATGTGATTAAGGAGTTTAAGCGGTTAGGAATTGCTTATAAATAAAGAAAAGTTGATGAACAAAGGAAGTGGGAAAATAGAAGCACAATGATGTTGCAGAAGTGATTACAGAGTATAAAAGATTGAAGATCTGATTGAAGAACAGAGTGAGAAGCCCAGCAAGGAGAAAGATAAGTCTTATGACAAGATTATTTTTAGCACATAGAGTCTTCTATAACATTTCAGATGTAAAGTTGTAGATATATTTTATTACTATTATTTATTTTTGTAAGTGACAGGAAATCTCTTAACTAAGTGGACCTAACAGTCTTATTTGTAAATCCTCTAGCAAGGTAACATTCTAATTGAGTGTTTGAAATCCTTTGAAAAGGTAACTTCTAACAAAGTGCAAGATTCTGATAGATTTGAGGGAAATCCCTTGACCGGGTCACATCTAGCAATGTGTTTATGTAATCTTAAACAGGATTGACTTTTAACCAAGCATACTCTAGAAGAGTATATTTTTTTGTGGGTCCGAAATCCCATGGTGGTTTTTCCCTATTTGGGTTTCCACGTTAAATGTGGTGTCAAATGTGTTTTGATATTTCAAGTTTATGTGTTTATGAGTTTGAATGATTTACAGTCATAGTTGCATATCAAGTAAGTTCTACCGAGGTTGAATCTGATTAGAACATTGAATTGTGAGTTTATTTGATTCATCCCCCCTCTCATTTAACTAACAATTGGTATCAGAGCTAGAAATCTGAAAGAAAAGTTTAAAGGAACTTGAGGCAAGATCCGAAGATGTATAAAAGGGATGCACCAAAGTTGAACAAGTCAAGTTTCACCACATGGCAGAAAAGGATGAAGCTGCACTTATCAGGAATTGGAGATTATGCAACATATTATCTAGAGAATGATTACACTACACCTAGCACCTACCCTATGACAATGGAAGAAATAAAGCCAAAGAAAGAACATATTCAAGCAATGATTGACATAACATCAGCTTTGACTAACTCAGAGTTTAATGATCTAGAAGGTTGCAATGATGTCAAAGCTATGTGGAATAAGCTCACATCTGTGTATGGTGGTGATGAACATGTTCAAAGAGCAAAAGCAGGCAGTCTAAGAGGACAACTTGAATCCATGAGAATGAATGAAGGTGAGAACATAATCCAATATAGTACAAGGTTAAAGGAAATTGTCAATCAAATCAAAGGAGTAGGAGGAACTATTGAAGAAAAGGATGTAACAAGTAAGTTGCTGAGAACACTTCTACCTGCTTATGCCATTCGAGTTTCTGCAATTAATGAATTAAGGTCTGTACCAAACATGTCAGTCTCTTTGGATGCTACTGTCGGTAAGCTACATGCTTTTGAGTTAAGTAATTTTGATAACAGTGGGTCTTTGGTAAACAAAGTTGAATCTGCTTTCAGTTCTTTTCATCTTGGTGAATCTGAAGATTACAATGATAGAATGTATAAGTATGCTGAAGGAAATCACAGTGGAGAAAGTGAGAGATTTTGCAAAAACATGGAAGTACACAAACTATATGATGAAATCAGAAAAGCAAGAAGAGTTTGAAGCATTATTGGCCAGAAGGTTACTGAGAGGCAAAGGTAAGTATAAAGGGAAGTTACCTTTAAAATGTTTTAACTGTGATAAAATTGGACATATGGCTTCTAACTATCCTGACAAAGATGATGAAAAGAGAGAATACCGAGATGACAGACATAAAGACAACCAATACAGAGGGCACCGAGACTTTAGAAGGAGAGATAGAAAGACATGCCTAGTAGCTGATGAGGAATCCAATGATGATAAATCTGATGGGAATGAGACAGAGGAAGTTGTATATGTAGCTATCAAAGATGGATCAGATAAAGAAAGGTATGAAGACAAAGCCTTAATATCACACATAAATAATAATGATTCTTGGATCATAGATAGTGGATGCTCACATCACATGATAGGTGATAAACACAAGTTTGTTAAATTAGAAGATTATGATGGAGGTTATGTAAGATTTGGTAATGATGCACCATGTCTTGTGAAAGGTAAAGGTTCTATTAGACTTCTTGACAATGCTAAATGTGATGATGTATATTGGGTTGAAGGTCTGAAATACAATTTGTTGAGTGTAGCACAGCTAAACAATATAGGATACCGAATAGAATTTCAGAAAGGAATTGTCAAAGTTCATGACAAACATGGAAAGTTGGCTGCTACCGGGACTCAGACAAGAGGTAATACATTTCACCTTGACTCAACTCGGAACAATTGTCTGTATGCAAAAATAGAAGATACCTGGTTATGGCATAAAAGGTTTTGTCATGTAAATTTTGATAACCTGATCAAAATAAGTAAGAAACACCATGTCAGAGGTCTACCGAGCTTAGAAAAACCCGAGAATGCAATATGCCGAGGATGCCAGATGGGTAAGGTGAAAAAATCAAGATTTACAAGTAAGTCTTACACTTCTAAAGGAATTTTAGATCTTGTGCACACTGATCTTTGTGGTCCTATGAAAGTTCAAAGTTATTATGGTGATAAATACTTCATATTATTTATGGATGATTAGTCAAGGATGATGTCAGTTATGTTTCTAAAAGAGAAATCAGAAGCTTTTCAAATGTTCAAATGGAATAAGGCAAGAGTTGAAAAAGAAATAGGAAGACAGTTGAAATGTCTAAGATCTGATAGAGGAGGAGAGTTCATTTTTGATGAATTTAACTTATTTTGCAATGATCATGGTATAAAGAGACAAGTGTCTACACCAAGGACACCACAGCAAAATGGGATAGCTGAAAGAAGGAACAAATCAATTGTAGATTGTGCCAGAACTTTGATGATAGAAAAGAGAGTACCTCAAATATTTTGGAGAGAAGTAATAAGAACTGCAGTTTACATCTTGAACTGAGTATAACTGAAGAAAGGAGCTATGAAGACACCATATGAAATCTGGTATGACAAGAAACCAAATGTAAGTTATTTTAAAATATTTGGAAGTAGATGTTATGTTCACAAAGATGACAAAAATGGAAAATTTGATCAGAAAAGCGAGGAAGGAACATTTCTTGGTTATTCCTCTAGGAGTAAAACATTTAAATGTTTGATCAAATCATCTAACAAAATTGTGGAAAGTGCAAATGTGAAAATTGATGAATTTGCGGAAAGGAATGATGAAGGAAATTCCAAAGAACCAGAAGATTATGAAGAGTTTGTATATGTACAACCGAGAAGTCTTACCGAGAAAGTCGATGAATAAAATACTCAGTTACCAAGTGATGAAGAAGATCATACAGAGCCTACCGAGCCTATATTAGAAAAATATGTCAAAAGAAATCATGCATCAAGTCAGATTATAGGAGATAAGGATGCTTCAATGATGACAAGGAACAAACTGAGACACAACACATGTCTGATATTCCGAGTTTGAACTGAGGATAGTAAAAGAGGCATTAAGCAATGAAGATTGGGTGAATGCTATGACAGAAGAGATTGAACAAATAAAGAAAAATGAAACATGGACACTGGTCCCAAGACCAAAGAGAAAAATGTAATCGGTACAAAGTGGATTTTCAGAAATAAGCTAAATAAAAAAGGTGAGGTCATTCGAAATAAAGCAAGGCTAGTTTGCAAAGGTTATACTCAAGAAGAAGGAATAGACTATGGTGAGACTTTTGCACCTATGGCAAGACTTGAGGGAGTGACAACATTGTTGGCATATGTTGCTTACAAAAATTTCAAGGTATATCAAATGGATGTTAAATCTGCATTTTTGAATGGTATACTAGAAGAAGAAGTCTATATTGAACAACCTGAAGGATTTATTGAAGAGAAGAATAAAGAATAGGTATGTAAGTTGAACAAAGCTTTATATGGCCTAAAGCAAGCACTTAGAGCATGGTATGAAAGGTTGCACTCTTACTTAATAAAGATTGGATTTATGAGGACTAGTGAAAACAACATGTATATGAAGAATGATGAGGATAATGGAATACTGATTTCAGCCATATTTGTTGATGATATTATTTTTTGTGGAAATGATTCTTTATGTAAGAACTTTGGAAATGAAATGTGCAAAGAATTTGAGATGTCATTAATCGGTGAAAAAATGTATTTTATAGGTTTACAAATATTGCAAATGAAAAATGGAATTTTCATTACTCAATCCAAGTATATAAAGGAAATATTGAAGAAATTTGGAATGGAGGATTCTAAACCTGTAAGTACTTCTATAAATACTAATTGTAAACTATCAAAGAATGATGAATTTGCATCTGTTGATGAGACAATTTACCAATCTATGATTGGAAAGTTGCAATATGTAGTTCACAGCAGGCCTAATATAGCACATGCAGTAGGTATAACTACAAGATTTTTTGCAGATCCCAAAGAAACCCATATGATAGCAGTCAAGAGAATTTTTAGATACTTGAGAGGCACTAAAGATTATGGTTTACTATATAAAAAGAGGAATGATTTTGACTTAAAAGTCTATACTGATGTTGATTGGGCAGGAAATATTGATGATAGGAAAAGCACAAGTGGTGGAGCTTTCTTTTTGGGAGAAAGACTAGTGAGTTGGCTTAGCAAGAAACAAGGATGCATTTCACAGTCAACAGCTGAAGCTGAATATGTTGTTGCAACATTGAATTGTACCAATATAGCATGGATCAAACAACTATTGGAAGGTATGAATGAGACAATTACCGAGCCAGTAACTATATTTTGTGATAATACAGGTGCTATTAACATTTCAAAGAATCCGGTAATGCACTCTAAGACAAAGCATATTTCTATAAAGTATCATTATCTAAGAGAAGAAGTTCAAGAAAAGAAAGTTGTGCTGGAATATGTTAGCACAAAGGAACAAATAGCAAACATCTTCACAAAGCCACTGCCAAGGGACACTTTTGAGTATCTCAGAAGTAAGTTAGGGGTCCTACCCCTATCTAGTACTCACTGACAGAGTTCGGTGAAAGAATCAATTCTATGACTCTACAGAATACTATTTGTGAGTTGATGTTGATTTACACACTTTAGAAGGTTGTCTAAAGTTGTGCAGGAAACAGTGAATGAAGAAAAGATGCTCTGACCAAGATATATTTGTATATGTTTTAATAGCAAGGAAATTACTTCACAAGGGAAGTAATCATGGATTAGTTTTACTTTTGGCATTGTTGTCAAAGGGGGAGAAGACTAATGACAAGAGGAGAAGATTACAAGAGAAGTTTACAACTCAAGGATAACAGGAGAAGATTAACAGCGTTCGAATCAATTGGAATAAATCAAGTTGGTATTGCCATCAATGCCAAAGGGGGAGATTGTTGGCATTACAATAAGTTTGTTGGTATGATGATATTGAGAAGGTTGTTGGAGATTAATGATATAATTGATAAAGGATGATTACTATCTTAATAATATTATTTTGTCATTGATGTCAAGCAATTAATTTTCTGATTCAGTATGATGTTGCCATATCTTAAAGAGTATGTTTTGATGACTATAAAGATGTCGGTAAGTGACACTGAAAGAATGTGAAAATGAAGGGGAGTAATAAGTTATTCAATGGGCAACTATTACCAAGTTAGAAATGATGAGATTATGATATTTTGATTGTTTTGATATCCTATATATGTGTATTTGAAGACTGAATAAGAAGGAGAAAATATTTCATGCAATAGAATGAGTAAAGGTTTGATACTATTCTATTTTACCGAGCAAGGAGCCAGTCGGTAAACTCCAAGGTTATCGATGTCATTTAAAGAAAGAATAAGTCACTAAGTGTCGTCAGCAAGCTAAGCAACCGAGACGAGAATGTCTACCAAGTAAAGTTTAGATTTAACTGAGTATCAACTGAGCAGTAACATAACGCATTGAATGAGTAAATACATTATTAAATGAAGGATGCCAATGAGCTAGAGATTTATAGAAGATTGGAATATCATGCAAGAAGTTTGTTAAGGATCAATGGGAATGAAAATTCAAGAGTTAGATCTATAACATAGATTTAACAGTCATAACCGAGCACAAGTACCAAGGAAGGAATACAAGTTTCAAGGCAAGATAAAATGTTTTTCAGTTCGAAGGATTCAATGAACCTAGTCAAGTTTGAAGATCTGATGGCTAAGATTAATCATGGGAAATGTGATTAAGGAGATTAAGCGATTAGGAATTGCTTATAAATAAAGAAAAGTTGATCAACAAAGGAAGCAGATAAATAGAAGCATAGTGATGTTGCAGAAGTGATTACAGAGTACAGAAGATTGAAGATCTGATTGAAGAACAGAGTGAGAAGCCTAGCAAGGAGAAAGATAAGTCTTATGACAAGATTATTTTGAGCACATAGAGTTTTCTATAACATTTTAGATGTGAAGTTGTAGATATATTTTATTACTGTTATTTATTTTTGTAAGTGACAGGAAATCTCTTAACCGAGTGGACCTAACAGTCTTATTTGTAAATCCTCTAGCAAGGTAGCATTATAATTGAGTGTTCAAAATCCTTTGACAAGGTCACTTCTAACAAAGTGCAAGATTCTGATAGATCTAAGGGAAATCCCTTGACCGGGTCACATCTAGCAATGTGTTTATGTAATCTTTAACAGGATTGGCTTTTAACCGAGCATACTCTAGAAGAGTATATTTTTTTGTGGGTCTGAAATCCCATAGTGGTTTTTCCCTATTTGGGTTTCCACATTAAATCTGGTGTCAAATGTGTTTTGATGTTTCAAGTTTATCTGTTTATGAGTTTGAATGATTTATAGTCATAGTTGCATATCAAGTAAGTTCTACCGAGGTTGAATCTGATTAGAACATTGAATTGTGAGTTTATCTGATTCACCCCCCCCCCCCCTCTCATTTAACTCATAGTTTATTAGGAGTTTTAGCCAGATTTGTGCTCCCATATTAGAGACTATCAAGGGTGGACAAAAGTGAAAATTTTCATGGACCAAGGAGGTGGATGAAGCATTTGAAATATTAAAGAAAAAGGTATCCTAGCAACCGGTTCTTACCTTACCTGATTTTGACAAAATCTTTCAGATTGAATGTGATGCAAGTCATTTGGCAATAGGTGTAGTACTCAGCTAGGAAGGTAGACCAATTGCATTTTTTAGTGAAAAGTTGAATGATGCTAAAAAGAAATATTCTTCCTATGGTTTGGAGATGTATGTATTAGTTCAAGCACTAAAGAAGTGGAGGCACTATTTTCTTCCCAAAGAGTTTGTTGTGTATACAGATAATCAAGCATTAAGCTTCATAAATAGTCAGGAGAAATTGAGCCATAAACATATGAAGTGGGTTGAGTCCATTCAGGCCTACAACTTTACAATCAAACACAAGAAAGGTGTCTCAAACAAAGTTGCAAATTCTCTTAGCAAGAGGGCACTAATAGTTTCAAAGATCCAGTTGGAGAGTGTAGGAGTTGATTCCCTCAAGGGTATGTATGTTGCAGATGAATATTTTAAAGACATCTACAAGGTATGCACTAAGTTTGGTATCAGGTATCATTTAGAGTATTCTAATTATTTGATTTAAGATGGTCTTCTTTTCAAAGGATGCCAGTTATGCATTCCTAAATGTTCAATGAGGGATAACATAATTAAGGAGAAGCATAGTGGTTGCATGGGAGAACACTTTGGACTAGAAAAAACTCTTGAGTTGGTGAGAAGGTTTTATCACTGGCCTAAATTGCAGACAGGTGTCAAAAAATTTGTGGATTCATGTGTGGTGTGTCAAAAGGCCAAGGGGAAAACATCAAATGTGGTACTATACCAATCATTGCCCATTCCTTCAAGACCTTAGGAAAGTGTGAGCATGGACTTTGTGATGGGTTTGCCAGGAAATCAAAAAGGTTTTGATAGTATTTTTGTGGTTGTTGACAGGTTTAGTAAGATGGCACATTTCTTGCCATGAAAGAGCACAAGTGATGCTATATATGTTGCAAACCTTTTCTTTAATGAGGTTGTGAGAATACATTGTTTACCCTTGAACATTGTATCAAATAGAGATGTGAAATTTTTAGGGCATTTTTGGAGGACTTTATGGAGGAAGTTAGGCACAAACTTGTCTTTTAGTTCATCTTATCATCCCCAAATGGATGGCCAAACAAAAGTGGTCAATAGGTCACTCAAAAACTTGTTAAGGTGCCTCACTAAGCAGCATGGTGAAAGTGGGATTCCATCATCTCTGAAGAATAATATGCCTACAATGACTTCATTAATAGGAGTACATGAAGGAGCCCTTTCCAAATTGTCTATGGGTTGAATCCAAGAGGTGTGCTAGAATTGAGAAACCTACCCTCAACTAGACATATCAGTGCTTGTGGAGAAGAATTTGCTGAAGGGATAAAGGAGATTCATGACCAAGTCAGGATGAAATTACAGAGAAGTACAAGGAGCGGGCTAACAAAAGAAAGAGAGATGTGCAATTCCAAGTTGGATACAAGGTATGGGCAAATCTTAAAAAGGAGAGATTGCCAAAAGGGAAACACACAAAGCTCATGATGAGAAAGGTTGGACCTTGTCAAATACTCAAGAAGTTTGGGAACAATGCATATGAAATCCAATTACCTTCAGATATAGGTATATCCCCAATCTTTAATGTTACAGATCTGACACCATTCAAAGGTACATGGTAGGAAGATGGTACATTCCCGGTGGAAGATGTTGTAGACATACTGAAAGACTTTCCAAGTCAAGGGCCACCCAAACTTGAGAGGATCTTGGACATAAAGATTGTGAAGAAAACTAGGAATAAGGTCTACAAGCAATACCTTGTCAAGTGGCAAGGACTCCCTATGGTAGATGCAGTATGGATGGATGAAGACTAGATGAAGAAACATAGGACTACATTGCAGGAACTCGTCTCAAGTGGACTTGAGATTCAACCACCCTAGGAGTATGGTACAGGAGCACTCAAAGACACAAATGAAGCCTAAAGAGTCTAATATCACCCATGAGGTGAAAATGATCATATGTTGTAGGTTGATAGGTTTGTGAGTCAATAAGACCTAATTGATGTAAGGCATTGTCATGGTTGCATTTTATAAGCCACCATGAACAAATGACCATGTGGGTTAGTAAGAGTCTAGGAATGAGTCAGGCAAATAAATATTGGTCTTAGAAAAATTAGATGAATCTTTGAAATAGGCCGAATACACCTTGGAGTTGCCAAATTTGAAAAGTGCAAGTTGACAACTTTTGTTGTTATTGCAAAATATTGTAAAAAGGGGTAACTAATCCTCCAATAGTTCCAAAATTTGAAAGGTGGTTGGAAACAATTAGGGAGGCTATATTAGGCCCAATTGGATCGATTCCAGGGTTTTTGTTGTGGTTGTTGTTGAAGTTGTTGAAATTGGTGATTTTTTAGAGTTTGGAGCAATACAATATACTTGGAGTTACCTGAAATTTTGTGTGTTGATGTTCATTTTTTATCGGTACGGATTGGTGAATTCTTGAAACCAATTGGATGAGTTAGGGAAGTCTCCTACCTTTCATTTGAATCAATTTTGAGGCCTTGTAACAATTGAGTTGTAGAGATCCATCAAAACCTATCCAGACTGGTCACAAACCCTGCCAACACCTAGGGTTTCACTGAAAAGATGTCCTTAATCTGACATTTTTGCCAAAGGATGAAACAACCTATGGGGAAATTTTAGAGGGGCCATTGTACCATAATATTTTAGTTTTGGTTTGCAGGGAGGCTCCAAGCCCGAAGAGATTGAATTGACCGTAGGTGGGCATCTCTATGTGACCGCTTGAACTACAAAAGTGAAAACCACTTGCAGTAGACAAATGAGATGGGATCAAGTCCTAAAACCTTGGATTTGGTGGTTTGACACCTTACCCCACCTTGAAGAAGTGTTGGTTTATTTGGAGGACTAATACAAAGGGTACTTGATTTGTAAATTAGGCCTAATTGGCTTAATTAAGTCTGGAAGGACAGTAAGGATACAAACCTTTCAAACTTGGGTTTAGGATCTAATACTTTGGGGAATTGTGTAGCTTGATAAAGGGTATCTAAATCTTCCCTTGTTTTTTCTTTTCCTTTGAAATTTTATTAAGTTATGTGTGGAGAACTCAATCGGTAGGGCTACTAGACAAATAGGACAGTTGTGAGACAAGCACACCCTAACACATTTGACAGTCAGATATTATGTATTTTTTGTGTTGGTTGGACCACCAATAGACAAAATCCAATAGTTTTTCATCCCAATGATATCGAAAGATTGTCTACCATTCAAACAAGGGTAGAGTGTTTCCATCCCACTGACACCAAAAGATACTAATCCTTTATGGATCCGGTCACTAAAATTGTTGTCTGAGTTGAGAACTTGGTAGGTGTGTTGTTTGACACCTTGAACAAACAAAATAACTTGATTTGGGCATAGTAGTTGTGGGTGAGAGAAATTTATCACCTAGTTTGTTTCCTGGCTCTGCATCAAGATGATTGGTCTCAATCACATTAGTGGAATGGGAAGGTAAAGGATCAATGAAAATTTGAAGGTTTTGATTAGGAGGAGCTACTAATTTTTTTACATTATCATTCACACCAGCCACAGATATGGTATTGTTATCAATCGAGTCTTGAATATTACTTCACAATGAATAACACTTTTTAGTGGCATAGCTGGGTTGATGATGGTATTGGCAAAAGGCTCAGTTGTATCAATTGGTTTGATAGGGGGAAGTTTCAACACATTCCTTTGTAACAATTGAGACATAATACTATGCAAAGATTCATTAAGAGAATTGAATTCTTTTCTAAAGTATTTGGACAAAGGAGGCACACCTATTACGGCTAACACTTGAGTGTTTTTGTTGTCATTGGATTTAATGAATCCCTTATTTGGTTTGAACTTCACAAAATGTTGTTGAGCATTTTCACCCTTATCACTCAGAGCCATTGAAGAGGGTGATTGTTCCAATTGAATCATGGTAAGATGATAGTTGTGAAGTACTGCGTAAAGGAAGTAAACTCAAAAAAGACAAGTTTATCCCTAATATATTTTTGTAAATTAGCAATAAATTTTTTTTGAATATCTTTATCAGGAACAGGAAAAGAAATTTGAGAATACAAATGCTTATATCTACCAATAAAATCGGTCACTTTTTCTTTCACACCATGTTTACAATGCATCAAATCAATGAAAGTTATCTTTGGACCAATATTATTGTGAAATTGTTGAATAAAAGTGTTAGCCAATTGTTGAAAATAAGTAATAGAATAGGGAGGAAAAAAACAATACCACTGCAAAGATTTATCCCTTGATATTGTACTAAACAATTTATCCAACAATCTTTGGTCATGAGAAAAGTCACTACACAAAGTTTGAAATGTTTTAACATGATTCAAGGGATCACCTTTTCCATTATAAAGTTCCAATTGAGGGACTTCCACATGTTTAGGAGGGATACCTTGGAAAATGTCATTGGATAGTGGGCTCGCTATATCAAATGTGGGCACATTATACTTAGATTGATTCATAGAAGCTATTTGTTGTTGTAAGGAAGAGATTGTTTGGGCTAGACTATGGATTGTCGCTTCAGTAGAAGGATTGAAATTGGACATGTCGAATTGAGAAGGAGGGGTAACATTGTTAAATGAAAGAAGGGGTTGAGAATAAGGAGGGATATTGTTATAGGAAGGTGGGGGTTGAGAATAAGGAGGTATGTTGGTATAGGAAGGCGGGAGTTGAGAATAAGGAGGTGGAACATTATGATAGGTAGGTATGGGAGAGGATTGGGTAACACGTGGAAGGATCATGGTAGGAGGAATGAAAGAAGAGGAATCTCCCCCTTGAATAGCATTCGTAGGTATAAAAGAAGACAGGGTAACAAATGGAAGACTCATGGTAGGAGGAATGAAAGAAAAGGATTTACCCCCTTGACTAACATTCGTAGGTATGACATTTTGTGTAGAGGTAGCCATGATGTTTGATGTAAATGTGGGAACACTATCCATAGAGGTAGTCAAAGGAATGGAATGATTAACTTTACTAGGAGGTTGTCTATAACCTAGGGCTTCAACACAACTCTTCATGATCATAATATTAGAATCAACAATATGAGCAATAGCATGGAAGATATCAACTCCAAGTTTATCACTTTGAACCATTCTTTTTAATCCTTCAATCAATAGGAGAGCTTCACTTTCCGAGTATTATTGACTCATCCATTGTTGAATAATTTCAAATTGATTGTCAATCTTCTCCAATTGGTCAATGGAAACCCTAGTTAGTGATTCCTCCACATCATGAGAATTATCTAAAGAAAGAAGATAGATGGGGACACTTGTAGGATTGGAAGAACCACCAATATCCTCATTGAAAAAGTTATCCAAATTAGGCTCCATCTCCTCACTAATTAGACCTTGGGAAGCCTTACTTATACATCTTCTTCTCATGGGGATATTATAGGTTGGACTAATAGTAGTAAAACTCATGCACTAAGGGAGGAAAATAAAAAAATTGAAATTTGAATTTTGGAATCTAAGTTGCAAAATAATTGAATAATGTAAAATTCTAGGAAAAATGATTACTTGATTAAATGAACAAATTGATTAAAAGCACAAAGAGAAATAATGCAACATCTTAGGAAATTAAAATTAAAATTAGGGCTTTGCTAAAATAACCTCTTAATTTATTTAATTAAAATTACCCACTAGGAGAGAAAAATTTAAAATTAAAATTAGGGTTGAAAATAACCTCTTAATTTTAAAATATAAATTGGAAATTACGATGTTTAAGCCCCAACTTTGTTTTTGACCTTAGACCGACCTAGAATCAATATAATTTCACAAATCTTTGGATTTAAACAATAAAATACCACCAAAACAAGCTCCTAAAATTCAAGGAGAAAAAGTCAAGACCAAGAGGCTGCCTCTTGGTCCAACCAACTTTTTGCCAAATTTTTGGGGAAGCAAGATATTGTGATTATAAAGCGAATTCCAAAAGGATGTGGAAATCCAAGATTTCTAGATGTGTGAAATCAGACCTTGAAGGTCAAAATTGGGCATAATTAAGGTATTTGATGAAATGATTAATTGAAAGAAGAAAAAAAAAAAGGGGCACACTTAGGGTTAAGGGCCCACTTTTATGATGTTGAGGGGGATAAAAGAATAACTCATATTTAATTAAATTAATTAATTAAATGCTTAAAGGGAAATTGCAAAATTGGAAAATACACAAGATTAATGTTAAATTTAAAAATTAGGGTTGTAACCAACCACTTAATTTTAAAATTTGAAATTTGAAATTAGATCCAAGATTACAATTTTGAATTTGAACAACAAATTTGAAGAGGGAAATTCAAAATTTAAATAACCCATAAGCTCATTTTTAATTATTAGGGTTTTTACAATTAACCATTTAAAATTAAAATTAAAATGTAAATTTGACTTGAAAGGGTAAATTTGAATTGTAAAATTGAAGAGCCCTCAGATATGAAATAATTAACCCAAATTATGCAATTCACAAGCTCAATTTTGAAAATAAAAATTAGGGTTTTTAGTGAAATTAACCTCTAATTTTTTTCAAATTTGCAAGGAAATCAAACTTGTAAATGAAAATTTGAATTTTAAATTACATACACACTCAAATCTGAAAACAAAAATCAGAATTAAAGGTGTAAGATGTCGGGTTCACCAAAATGTAAGGGGGGGAATTTGATTTGACAATTTGCAACATAGAAGGAGAAATCACCAAATCAATTTTCTCTTGAAATGGGGAGAGATGGTCTTTACATTCAAAAGAGGGGAGGAATCTACTAGATTCAATAACCAATCAGATAAGGACTAAATACTAAGTGGATTGATTGATTATGATTTGTTTTCCCTTATTTTGTAAGTTAAAATGTTGATTTAGGGTTGATTGTTGGAATTGAAGACAAAATTGAGAAAATGTTGAGCTAAGGATGCAGGATTCATTTGTGCGCCTAGATCTAAGAAATATGAGTTGATTCAGATCTACCCTATGAAAACTACCTGAAATAGCAGGGACCATGGCGCTGCCTCTTGGTGCTCCAAATTTTCTGCTTGTTGAAAAGGGTTGTTTTGTCTCTGCAAATAAAGTTTAATTCCAAAAGAACAGTTGTGTGCCTGTTTATTGCACATATAAAGAAAAGGGAAATAGGCTAGGAATAGGGGCTTGCCTTTGGCCCAACCTCAGTTTTGAAATTAAGCATGAAATTGGGATAAATGCAAATGAAATGACTAAAAGGAAATGTTCTCCTTTTGAGGGAGATGCTGAATTATGACTGAAATTGAAATGACTATACCTCCTTGAGAAGTTTTTATTGCCTCCACATGGAATTAGGGTTTCATGAAATGGGATGTAGATCTCCACTTCAATGCTTGATCCTTGACTTTATTGTTTCTCCAAGGATTAAAGGAAGACTGAAGATGCTCAATTTATCTTAAATGCTTGAATGCTTGAATTCTTGATCTCTTGTGTGCTTGAATGCTTCTTGATTTTTCATCATGTTCAAATGAGAGGGGAAATCCTCTTTATATACCTGCTTGACTAATTTTCTGACATGGACCAACACAGAGATAGAAATCCTGCTCAAATTTGAGATGGGAAAAAAGATTTGAATTAGGTCCCATTTAGGGAGGACCATGGTGCCACACCCTGTCTTGGTAAGGACCAGGGCGCTACGCTCTATTCCTGCCCTATTTTGGGGTAGGATCAAGGTGCAGGTTAAGTGAAAAGTTGAAAATCTTGTCATTTGTGATGTACAAGAGCATAATTTTAGGTCTTCAATCAGGCTGATGAGCGCAAACACTAAGGCGAAGACCCAAATGTGGTCGAAAACTGCAAGGGGTGTAATTTTAGGATGCTACAACATTGAACAACCAGAATGATTTAAGTTGAAAGATGATTCAAACATCATTTGCAGATTGAAGAAGGACCTATATGGATTGAAATAATCCTCTAGAGCTTGGTATGGAAGGCTAGATAAATACTTGATTGATCAAGGTTTTAAAAAGGGTTTGGCTAACAACAATTTATAGTTCAAGATTGATTCAGGTAAAATCTTAATTGTTGTAGTGTATGTTGATGATATAATTTTTGGAGGAAATGAAGGTATGTGTAGAAAATTTGTTAATGAGATGTAGAAGGAATTTGAGATGTCCATGATTGGTGAGCTAAATTTCTTTCTTGGTTTGCAAGTAAATCGGAATGATAAAGGAATTTTTATTTCTCAATCTAAATACATTAAGGAATTGTTGAAGAATTTTGGGGTAGAGAACTCCAAATTGGTGTGTACACCTATGACCACTGGATGCAAATTGATAAAAGATGATAATTTCCCTAAAGAAGATGCAAGTAAGTATAGATCAATGATTGGAGGACTTATATATTTTACTTCTACCAAACCGGATATCATGTATGTAGTTCGTTTGGCAGCTAGATTTCAACAAGAACTAAAAAAATCACATATTGTGGCAAGAACAAAGGAGTTTGGTTTGTGGTACCCTATAAATTCATATTTCTCCCTAATAGCTTATAGTAATGTAGATTAGGGTGGAAGTGTTTATGATAGGAAAAGTACAAGTGGTGGAGCATTCTTTCTTGGCTATTGGTTCTAGTTGCTTGGTCAAGTAAGAAGTAGGTCTTTGTCTCTTTATCTACAATTGAAGTAGAATACATTGCAACATTTTCATGTTGCACACAAATTTTATGGATGAAGAACACTTTGAATCATATTGGTGTAACATTCAATGAACCTATATTTATTATGTGTGATAACACTAGTGCAATAAACATTTCTAAGAATTTGGTACAACATTAAAAAATAAAGCACATATCCATTCGATATCAGTTCTTGAGAGAAAAGGTGTTGGATAATGAAGTAAATCTTGAGTATGTACCTACACAAGTGAAGATTGAAAATATCTTCACCAAGACATTTTGTAAAGGTACTTTTGATTATCCCTGATAGAAGTTAGGGGTATTACCCCTCCCTAATGTGAACTAATGTACATTTGTTTGTGCATTGGTCCAATGAACAACTTGCATATTTTTATCTGGACTAATGCTTAGGTGCTTCCTCATAGGGGCAGAGGAATTTTCTTAGGGGGATTTATACCCACCTTTTTCCTTGATGTCAAAGTGGAAGAGATTATGAGAGATTTTGAGAGATTTAGGTAGTTGTAGAGTTGTGCAAAGAGTGTCATGTGTTTGATGGATATTGTCATCAATGACAAAGGGGGACATTGTTGCACATATGTTGTTGATGATTATGTTTGGTTGTTATTGATGTCAACATAATGGTTGTCATTGATATCTTTGATGTTCTTGGTGTTGGTGATCCGGAATATGTGTTCCCAGAATCTTTGATGCTCTAAAAGATGTTTTCCCAAAATCTGTGATGCTCTGGAAGATGTATTTCAACATAGATGTTGTGTTGATGGATAAGATGTGTTGGTTAGTGAATATGGTATTGATCGATGGTATTAATGTGTATCTTAGTTCCATTCTTATTTTCAGTGTTTTGGGAAATGATGTTGGGTTTGGATTAAGTCCAGAATTTGAGGATGTGTAGTGGCTTTAGCATAGCATGTGAGTCATGTTTTGGATTTAAAATTTGTAATGATTGTAATGTGTTGATATAATCATTTATGTGTGTTGTGGTATGGTCTACTTCTCATTCCTTCTCACCACTGGAATGACTAGTGTTGACCTATTTTAGATCTTTATCATGGATGACTTGGAAGATTATGCTTCCTGGAGACCATACATATATGAGAATGATTTGGATAAGTTAGTATGAAAAAAGTATGACATTTTTATTAAAGATATGCAATATTGGAAAGGAAACATGTGACTATTGGTGATATGTGAGAGTGTGTTGGTATTGAGGCATCGAAAATAGTTAGATTTTGTAGATTGTCTTTAAGTGGTGAATTATTTATTTCTTTCTCTCTTTCTTCGGTAGTGAGCCTTTTCTGGGCAGTGAGGCATCCTTTGTAAAAATTACCTTAATTGGTGTCACCTTAACCAGTGTTTTATATTGAGAACTAACATTCTCCATGGTTTTTCCCTTCTTGGGTTTTCCACGTCATATCTGGTGTTCATTGTGTGATCAATTGTATGTTTATGTTTTCTTGCTATATATGTCTCAGTTAATTTTGTTAGCTGGTTTGGATGTGAAAAGAATAAAATAGATTGATTTAAGTTATCAACTGATTCACCCCACCCCCCCTCAGTTACCTAGATATTCAACAGCAATAGTTAAGGTAAAAAATATGACTACTATGTCAACAAACATCATGTGAAGGATGCACTCAATTATAAAATTCAATATGGCCCTTACTTTGTTGACGCTATCATTAATATTAAATCTCTTGAGATCCTCCCTTATTCAAGCAAACATGTGTCAAACATCTTGCACATTGTGGATTAGAATTTGCAAGAGCCATAACTAGCAACAACAACAACAACAGACAATTATGATGGTGACACATATGTAAATGAAAATTCATCATCCTTCATCCCAAAATTGCCAAAACCTCCATGGGAGTTGTTGTCCATAAAAGAATGTTGCAATTTGAAGGTAGACAACAAAATATTCTACCATGGATTGAAATTAACTCTTCACCCATTAATGAATACAATATTGAAGGCTTGTTTAGCATGTCTTTCCCAACAATATTCCCAAATGGAACAATGTTGTCCCTTCAATAAAGAACCACACAAATTCATCTAAATGAATATGCTTTGTACCTTATTAGATACCATGACAATAGATTTGGCAAGCATGTACTATTTCACTATATTACCTATACAATCTAATAATGAGACATCGCAACCAACAAACTGTTGTCGTTTTTATGAGAGAAAATATCGAAGACAATGTTCCAAACTCTTTAGGAGCTCTCTAGCACCAACTAAAACATGTCCATGATTACCAACTTGAAAACCAACTGATGCACTTTGGAGCATCCTTTGAGGTACACACTCATGCTGGAATATATCTTGCATTCAACTAATAGCCATGATCCACCAACTAAGAATCTCCACACTATTTTTTACTTTAAGATCACCAAATACAAAATGGTCTGACCTACACAAACGGTTTCCTTCTATCAATGGTGCACCAATACAATCTCGAAGAAAGCAACTCATTGACTATGTCATCCAAAATCCACACATTACATCATTGTATTTGCATCATAGGTTTATAGCCATCCGCGAGGAGGTTATTGAAAAGTTGTTGCAAGATAAAGATTACTAGTACATGTATGAGTGGCAACATCACATATTTTCTCTTGCCCATGGTTTTCTATGGCTTCTAGGTGCTCCAAATATAAACACACTTTATTAGGAGAACATGCATGAAGTGGACAAAGCAAGATGTTTCTTTGACAAGTACATTTCTTCTCGGAACCCCTGTAGCCAACTTGAAAGATGTAATAGAACATATCACATTGCTACAAATGATACATGCTTTCTTTCCACCACCAAAATCCTTTCCATGGACCCCTTGTTAGATTATGGATAATTATTAAATACTGTACAAAGGCATACAAAATGCACAAAGCTTAAATGCCTTAAAAAGAAGGCACAAAAGTTAGAGTGTTGTTATAAAGCTCCATGGCCTGAACAACAAACCTCAACCTTGACTTCGAACAATGAACAAAACAAATATTACAAACCAATAAGAAATGATGATTGTCTTGATATGCACAATCCTCAAATGCTTTCAATTTGGCATGCCAATTTCAATTGCTATCCTATGACATCAAGAAAACTTGTGCTTAATTATATCTCTAAATATGCATCTAAATCAGAAATAAAGTCTAAAACATATGCTAACATCTTAAAAAGACTTGCAAATATAAATAGATGTTAAGATAATGCATTTCTTATATACCAAAAATTTATGATGAACATTGTTGTTGATCGTGACATAGGAGCACAAGAAACATGTCACATGTTAAAAAATTGCCACTTGTGACATGCACTTGTCCTTTTATATCCTTGAATGTAGGAAGGGAAATATTGCATCATCTCATAAAAGACCAAAGTGAAGATGAGTTCACAAGTAGTTATATATACTTCTATATGGAAAGACCTACTGAATTGGAGTCTTTGTGCCTCTTAAAATTAGTACAACTATACACATATGGTAGTTATCGTAAAAATAATAAATGGCAAAATAGGTAAATATGTGCAATAGTTACTGTATTCCCACTATTCAAGGATGCTTCACCTAAAATAAATGAAAACTTTGAAATGTCTTGTTGGCCTGAGTTGCTATTGTACAAACCTTTTTCAAGTGTTCAACTTGATATAGGTGTTGCAAAAGAAGACAGTTAGAAATTGTAATTGATTAAATGCAGCCAATTATCACCCTTGGCATATTGACATAGTAAAAAACACACCTACTGCTAAAGAACAGTCCCAAAGTGATGATGGCAATGTCCACTTCGAATATCTAGCATATGAATATGAATGGGAAATGTTGTGAAAATTAGGTGTGAGCCATAAATTTAACATAGATGAGCTCGAATTGCTAGGAAGACATGATTTTGATCTTAACTACTATTGGAATACACACAATGTTCCACATGAACTAGACACTATTTTTGTCCACTTTATTTCAACATGTAAATCATAACAAAATGAAACTGAAATTCTATATTCATCTATGGACACAACATCTTTCCAACTCTCCCCAAAATAGAAGCTTGCCCTCAACATTCTCACCAACCACCATGTGAACTCATTTCCACAAGATCCATTGCATATGATTATTCAAGGCACAAATCAATTTTAATAAATTATATGTAGCAGAAATTAAATATCTCAGTTTTTTGCAACAAAAAGTCATTACTTGCACTTGCACCCACAAGTGTTTCTACTTATGATATTGTGCTATAACGATCCACAACTCCCTATGAATCCCTATAAAAGAAATGAACCCTTTAAGGTGGCAATTTCATTGACGGTTTTCCAAGAAGATTTTAAACATGTTAAATACATCTTGATAGATGAGATAAGTTTCTTGGGCCTAAAAATATTGCTAAAAATTGATTCTTGCCTTCAACAAGCATACTCTTATAGACAAGAACAAATTTTTGGTGGTGATTCTCTTATCCTAAATGGTGACCTTGGCCAGCTCCCCCCATTTATAAATAAACCTATTTATGCATCCCACTCTAGAGCTCTCACCCTATGACACACTTTCACAACAACTATAACACTAGATACCACTTTCATCAATAAGGCCAAAGAAATGCATAGCAAAATTTTCACAACATCTTCCAAAATATAAGAAATATTGAGCCATTTGAACATGATTGGAATATACTTATGAATCAAACAAATAAAATGTTGACCACCAAGAAAAAAAAATAACACTTTGATACAACCATCCATTTGTTTGCAACCAATAAGTTAGCTACATCACATATTAGGAAAATGCAAAAGCTATTAAACATTCCTATTGCTATTAGTACTACTCGAACTACTCGATAAAAATTGATTCATTACGATGATGATGACCAACTACTCCTTGAGTTTCTACTTTGCATTGGCCAACAAGTTATGCTAACCTCAAACCTATGGGTCCAAGGTGGCCTCGTCAGTGGATCACTAGGTGAAATCAAGTCCATTGTTTATAGAACTGATTTTAAAACATCAAATCCACCAAACTATTTTGTGACAAACTTCAATAATTATATAGGCCTTCCATGGGACAAGAAAAACCCCAAAAACATACCTATCCCTCCAATAACATGAGGCAACCACACACAACTTCCGCTCAAAATTACATGGGCTGTAACAATACACAAATCTCAAGGAGTCACATTGACTATAACAATAGTGGACATTGACAATCATGAAAGATAGGACTTAACATTTACATCAATCTCCAAAGTCAAAAGCATTGAAGGCCTTTGCATAGATCCATCATTTTCTTTCAAAAGGTATTGTAGGATACAAAACAATGCTTTTACAGTGCTCAGAAAGAAAGAATGGGCTTGGTTGAAACTACTCTCACCTAGCATAACCTAGGTGCATCAATCTTCTCTTGGCACAACAAAACAATACCAATTTTTACTATGGTCACCTATTTCACTTCTTTGTACACAAATTTTCAGGTTCGTACTTTCTACAACCCAATAAAATCAACCTCTACCAACAAATATTAGTAGCTCTAATTACATAGGCCCTTTCCCATACAAATCAATATTTACCCAGTCTCTACCATCGAAACATACACAATTCCATCTACAACTACTTTTCAGTATCACAACTATTTTGATTAATTAAAAAACAAGTTTTTGAAAGGAACCTGAAACCTTGTTACAAATTAGGAGAAAGATAAAGCATAAAAGAGGCATAAAACAACAGTGCCTGATCACCCACACATAGAGCAGTTCCCAATTAAAACAAAAAGGGAACACAAGACAAAGGAAGAAACACTAGACAACCAATTGTTCCACACCTTTTCTAGAGAACAATAGATACTTTTCTTTTTTTTGTTTTTTTATCAATTGTGGTGTAGGGTATTGGAATACTATTGGATAGTATTTTTCAAGACACAAAATGTTCCAATTGTTTCTCTATAAGAATTATTTGTTTATCGCTTAACCAAAAGTTCATTATGACTCTAATTCATTCCATCGTGAAAACTATGTTATTTGGATACATGACTAAATCAATTATCAAATTTTAGAAAGACTATTCAACTTCTTTGAATTATAAGGCTAGGCAGCAAGCATGTTGTTCAAATATCAACTACTTTAATAATATTCTTTTCTATATTAGATTGCAGATAACTATTCTTTCACACATACTAACCTCTCAAGTTAACCATTTTTTGGTATGTAAAATGTTGATGCAACTATGCAAAGTGTCACTCCAAGTGAACATTTACATTGACAAAACATTTACGACTCATTTCATGTTCTAAATAAACTTTCATTTTCCCATATAAGACTTCTTTTCCCATAAACAATTATTGAAATGATATTCTACTTATTTTTTTAGTTTGGATCAATTATGTGATGACAACATCATCGAACATGTAAATTATTAGAGGTGCTCTCATACCCATTTCACCTTCAAGAACAAAGGAGGGTAATGCATTAGTGAAAAACATGTTTGGTCCCCTTGCCCAATATACTTGTTTCTTAATGTGTGCAATATATTTTCTTTTTGATGATTACCAATGTTTTCCACCATCAAAATGCTACTTGCATTTTTCAATAACTATGTCATTTTCATGTATGATGATATGTAGATTCTTACCCAAGCATACAAAAGGCAACTCAACCACATAAAGATAGAAAGATGTTTATTCCTTCCCTTCACTTTTGTAATGTTCTATATTCACAACTTCTAACTACATTTTTTCATTATTGTTATTCCATTGCTAATACTTCATTTCTCCACAATATCCACTTATTTTTATACAAAATTTACATATTGTCCATGGAACACAACTACCAACCCATGAGTAACTTTAATCGCTTATTGTTGGAAAAAGAACAAAGCCTAAGCATCCTCTACTATAGCCATAAGTAAATGTTTCTAGTTTCCAAACAATTTCTTTCTTTCTTTTAAATTTGGACATTTGTTTCACTTTCAAAAGTATATTGCTTCGCAGGCATTATGTCAATCTACCCATATATTTGATGCTTTGGATGTTATGCATGAAGCAGTTAGTGATACATTGGCTACAACCCAGGTACAATAATTCCCCATCACCACTCTATGCCAAACCTTTCACAAAAAGTAGCAAAGACTGAGTTGTATTGCATAATCAAAAAACTAAGTTTTCCAAGCTTTTAAACTTTTATTTTCTTTCTCTTCAAAAATACAATCTAATATGTCTAGTATTTCCATAACTATGTCATTTTCACCTATCATGATAAACAATTTCTTGGCCAAGCATACAAAAAGGTAACTTAGCAACATGAAGATAGCGAGATGATTATTCCTTTCCTTCACTTTTGTAACATTCTACATTCACATATTCTAACTAGGTTTTTTCACTATTATTTTTTATAATAAAGCAAGCAAAAGAAGGGGGCTGACCCGGAATACATAGTAAGCCTTAGAGAGAGCATAACCAACACATACACAACTACTAAATGACAATCAACCAATCCCTATCTTAATCATCAAAAACAAAAACCACCTACAGTTATAGAATAACCCAAGATTGATAACAATCTTGTCCATATAGAAACTTAAACAATAGATAATAAAAAAGATACTAACCTTAAACCAACTATCCTTAGAGATAAGTATATTGTTCATACTATAAAAACTAAAGAAAGTAGAAAGAGTCTTGGCAAGCCTCATATGGTTGATAAAGAAATTAAACTTAACAAGGATCTAGCCGATCCTGAAATTAAAACTATAACAAAAAAGGAAAGCATCCACCATTGATCATTTTTTCCATCTCCCATGTGCTAGGAGAGAAGAAGCCCAGTCCAATCTTCGGCTAGGAACTTAAACAATTCCTTCATAGTGTCACCTTCCATCCCACCCTATTTCACTTTTTCCTAGTGCAGCAGGTACATTGAAGTGGTCGAGGAATCTAGATAGTCCAACTTCTTCTTCACTCCATTCAGGTCCTCGGAGATAGCATTACAACCTGCACAATGCACCACCTCCTCCTTCTCTCCACCTTTAGCAACAGTCTTAGAGCCCTCAAAATTTCTCCTGTCCTCCTCAGAGATATATGGGGGGGGAAGTGGTAGAAGAAGGGGAGGTGTTCTTATTATCATCCTTAACAATCTCAGATTCAGGGGTGTTAGTATCCAGCTTGGAGGATTTTGTGCCCTATGTGGCCTCCATATCATCCTCAACCTTATCACTTTCTACCTTCTCAAAATCTTCCTCACAATAATTTGCTTCATATGGGGTTTGCCAGAAAATCTATTGGACCTCCTTGGTGTCACACTATCCTCCACGTCAGACTCAACTAACAAGATCTTAGGTTCTTTCTTGGGTTTCTTGGAGGTAGGTTTATCAGCAAAAGGGTTGCTTTTGTTTTTCTCCCCAATTTTGGGGGAAATGAGAGGGGCGTGGTCAGGGGATTAACAAGGCATAATAGGCTTTTTCAAGGTCTTTTTGTTACCTTTTTTAGTACCAACAGCGGGGCCATGGAGGGAGGGAGCAGGTTAAATAGAGATGGGTTTAGGTGGACACAGGGTCTTGTGGAAATTGTAGAGCTAAAACATCAAACCCTAGTGGAAATTGTAGAGCTGAAACATCAAACCCTAGTGGAAATTGTAGAGCTGAAACATCAAACCATGAAATTTTTGTCTTGACTCATGCAATGATGGACATCTTTAACAATAGACTCTAAGGTGTACGGTAAAAAGAATAGAAAACAAATAGTATCATGGTTGTGAAAATGATTGAGCAGTGAGAAATGGTAATAATAGAAAAAACCATACCTTCCCTCAAGGGTAAAGTATTTCATAATAATTTTGCACACTTTGTCCCATAGATAAGGTAGGCATTCTCTATTGAAACCCCCATGCATCTTAACTGGTTCCTCACTTTTATAGAATCTCTTCATACTGATCTCATTTGTGACCCTGTTGGTTTTCTTCCACTTCCTTCCCTCAATTGAAAGAGCCATAACCTGGGCGATAACGTCTTCATTATTTTCAAATGAAATATCCACCATAACAACTCTCCTATCATTCCAGTTGCTGACAAACTGCATGGAGAGGTTTTCCTCAAACCCAGTCATGGCTTCAATGAATGGGGTAATTCCCCCTTCCTTTGCATACTTCCAAACACATGGGTCATTGCGGAAGCAGTCGTCAATAATGTTCAGCTCAACCTAGACTAATACCCTCCACATAAAAGCTTCCTCGAGAGTGAAGTTGGTAAGCAGCATGGAACTAGAAATGGTTATGCAAAGGGAAAAACCAGAGCGAAAGATAAGAATAATTGACAGAGATTTAGCCAAAGTGTGGTGAGAGCTGCAATAATTATCTTTTATGGTGTTTCCCAAGGCATGCGTCCGCGAGCTCCAGTAAGCATGTGAAAGGATACCTCTTAAATCATCCGCCAACTTGCAAAGATCTTTATTATGAAGAAATCTTAAGTTCCAATTATAGCAATAAGTGATTTACTTGCCATGGTCTGTCAATTTAATGATTAAAAGTTGATACTTCAATCCTTTGATAACACAATTATTGGTTTCCGGACACATCATCACCGGACCAGTGCGGTAGAGAAAATGGGGACCACCGAAAGCCACCTTGGCATAGCCCACCCAATTTAAATTTGAATTTCCCTCCTGCAGCTTGACATTGTAGATGGGCCAAAACGTCCACCCGTAAAAAGGGACATAGCAAATCATTGGCTAGTAGAGAAATTTTGGTCTCTCCTAATTAGGGACTTCTGTCTATCAAAAAGTGAATCTAGGTGTCTCCAGCACCTCATACCTTTCATCTCAAGGCCCACTGCATCTAGAGAGTCTGCCACCAAATTTCCCTCTCTATAAATGTGTTGAATTTGAAATTCCTCAAGCCAGACTATCATAAACCATATGTTCTTGATTATGTTGCTAATCATCTAGGTAATCCCTGAAACTCCTTTAGCTACCTCAATAATCAGCTTAGAGTCCCCTTCAATGATCAGTCTTTTAGCATTAATAATGAGACACAATTTAAGCCCCTAGAAGAGTACAAGGGCTTCAGCCATGTTACTCAAGCCAGAGTCAAAATTCCTTGCATAGGCCAGAATTAGGTTGCCCAAGCTATCCCTTATAATTCCATCTCCCGCCGCAACTCCACTACAAGCGGCACCATTAAAGTTAAGTTTGAGCCATGAGGGGGGCGATGCCAACCATCTATTATTAAGCCTCTCTATTTTTTTAGAGTTTTCATATCAGAGGAAGTTGTCAGGCAGATTCCATGTCCTAATCCAATTGCAATCCATCACCACAGGGGCAGATTGTGGTTTTTCCCATTTGCAAACCAAAGCGTTCTCCCTAAGGATATTTTCTGTTATGCCAACCAGCATGTCAAAAGAGTTATTAGTCTTGTGGAAGATCTGGTTGTTCCTTTCCTTCTAGATATACCAATAGATATGTGGAGGGATGAGTTTCCAAAACTTATCTAATTAGAGGGTGGGTGGAGGGGCACTTCCAGTTTCTAATAAATTGCTGCAAGTCTTCCAAGAAGGTCCACGCAATATTGAATTTCTATAAAACTTTGTGCTAGACCACAGAAGAAAGGGGGCAATGGATAAAAAGATGATTTATGCTTTCCTCAGCACAATTACACAGAACACACCAATTGGCTAACATGAAGCCTCTCCTTTTAAGGTTGTCAATAGTTAGGATCTTCCCATGCAGAGTCGTCCACCAGAAGAAGTTTATTTTGGGGATAAGGTGATAATTCCAAACTTCCCTCCAGCCATAGCAGTCATTCAAAAGGCGAACAAAAGATTATAGGTAGACTTTACACTTAAAGACCCTGAGGGATTCATAGCCCAAACAAACTTATCAACATGAGGGAATTGGGGGATCCTAACCTCCTCAAGAAGAGATTATAACTCTCCCACCAAATGGCCCCAATGAGTATTATCTCCCAGACCTTTAGCAAGCCTCAACCAATAGTGAGAGGGAGATATGTAATTCATCACAAGAGGACCTAGCGAGTCCTTAAGAGTTCCCATGAGCCAACTGAAGTGGGAAGAGGCCAGGGGTCTATCACCAATCCAGTTGTCCTCCCAGAATCTAACTTTCTCACCATTGCCCACCTGCCATTTTAGGCCCTATTTAAGAAGCTTCCTATTTTTGACAATGTTGTTCCATATCTTAGAACCAGGTGGAAGCTCGTTAGAAGATAGAAGGGAAGAGAAAGGGGTGTGATTAAAATACTTCACCCGCATAATCTTGCACCAGTCAGCTTTGTCCTTCATAAGATTCCAACCAATTTTAGTATACAAAGCCTTGTTCAGGTCTGAAATTTTTCTGATCCCTAGGCCTCCCATGTACTTAGGTTTGCACACCACCTTCCAATTGACTAAGTTGAGTCTGGACTTTTCCTCCATCCCCGTCCACATAAAACTTCTTTGGATTTTCTCAAGTTTCTTAGCCATAGAAATGGATATCTTGAATAGCGAAAGAAAATAGACCGGGACACCTTGAAGAGAGGTTGACAAAAGCTAGAGTTTACCAGCACTACTCAGAGTTTTTCCAGTCTAGCCAGCAAGTTTCTTCTACATTCTTTCTAAGATAGACTCCCATAATTAGTGGGTGACCTCCTTAATTGTGAGAGGAAGACCCAAGTAGAAATCGAGAAGATCAGCAATACAACATCCAAGGATTTGCATAAGTTTACCTTGGATATTTCTATCAGTGTTGAAAAAATAATTTTTTCTCTTATTATAATTGATAAGTCATCCTGAGGCAAGGGAGAAATCCTCCAACAGGTGTTTCCATTCTTTTGCTTCTATAACAAATGACTAGCCAAACATATGTTAGGATTCCCAAAGATACTGAGAGGGGGGGGTGAATCAATATCTAACTAGTATATAAATTTACTTGACTTAAAACATGAAAAGCATATTAAAATGGTGTACCGGTAAACCAAAAGTAATGCAGTAACTAAGAACAATAACAAAAACATGAGAAGCACACCATAACACAGTATTTTAATGAGGAAACCTGGTGTGGAAAAAACCTTGGTGGGATTTGTGACCCACAATATTCTCTTACTGGCCAATAAGAGAATATTACTTTTACAATAGGGGCCTACACATACAAGAAGGCCAAGTGCCTAGAGCTCACTGCTCGATTATAAAAGAAGTCACACTGACTTACAAAAAGGATTATAAAAATCCAATGTCTTGTATTGCTTCAAATTAGCATCTGCTATGCTAGGTTCAGTACCGGTTTAAGCTATGCTTCCTACATAAACCCTTAACCAATAATTCGCATATTAGGTCTGCATAATTTCGCCTATATCCTTATTACAAAATGATCTACAATGATCTCATACATATATGAGTCATATTACAACTCGCCATGCCAGCTTATAATGATTTTACAATTAATTACAAAATACATTTTAAACAAAATTGAAGTTGGCCAAGGTGCCGATATCCTTCCTTTCACTGCCGGTGTTTTGTATGCCGGTGTAGAGTTTGTCGGTGTCGGTGCCGGTATCTTTGTCTTGCCGGTGTCATATGATTGCAAGGTTGCTATCAATGATAAAACCTTCAATCACCTACAATTTCTCATTGGAGTGTTCATTTGCCAACAATCTCCCCCTTTGACATTGATGGCAACACTCATGAGAAAAATCAAAAGTGTCCAAAATAATATCCAAAAATAGTCTGCCAAAATTGTCTTACCGTAACTGTGTGCCAAAAAATGTATGCTCCCCCTGAGCAGATGATGTCCTTTCTTCTGACCATTTTTCTCATCCTCCCACTACTCGCCCTTTGGCATCAATGACAAAGGTTGTCATTCGGTGTCAGTGGAGTCCTGCCTGTATTCTTGTAATCGGCGGGTTACAATCTAAAAGATATTTGTCAGAATCAAATTTATATCATTACTAAATGTTTTGTTGTCTTTTATTGCATCTTGAGTTCTCTACACTGTACCAGTGAGTATGTGCATTTTCTCTTCCGGTATCTTCAGTCTGGGAACCAGAGCCTCAGATATTTCTTTTCTCAAAGAAATAAGGTATTCTAGTCTTGGACTAAGTCTGCATTTCAAGTCCTTTTCTTTATCCTTTATTCCTTGTTTGTCATTTTCTAGTTTCTTGATTTTCTCTTCTTGTTCTGCAATCTTCTTCTCTAACTCCAAAAATGAATCCGATGCACCTATCAGATTGTCAGCAATATTGTTTATCTTATTATGTGTTTTGTTGATCTCCTTGTCAAGATCCTCTGTCAAAATATTTGTTTTACAAGTGTCTCTATATAGTTTCTTGAAGTCAAAAATTATTTCCCCAAGTTTTGGTAAAAGAGTATCCATTTTCTCTTTATTCTTATTTACAATATCCTCAAAGAATTTCTCTTTTTCCTTTATCATTCTTTCATTAAATGTATCCTCATTTATTTGATCAATAATCAATAAGTTACCGGTGATGAACTTAGACACTGTGTCTAGTTGACCTAAAGAATCCTTATTATCAACTGTGCACTTTGGTGCAATCAGTTTAAGAATTGGTATTGTATCATCAATAGCCTTAAAGGCTTGTGCGTTGCATTCGGTGATCTTCTTTATTGAATCTAATAAGACCTCTGTTACACTTGTAGGTCTGAATTGTGCCATAGATATACCAGATGTTTGTCCAATAGTCTTTACAATAACCATGCTACCGGTTGTGGTAATTACCTTGCTTGTTTCAACCTCTGATAGGTCAGTTTGTGTTTGCATTTTTATTAGTAGGGGTTTGGTCTTTTTAGTTTGTGCCGGTGGCATTGTCTCTATCTGAACTTGAGCCTCAACCTGTACTAGTTTTGGTTTCTTTGTCTATATCTCAGAGGGTTTCTCTGAGCTTTTAATTGCCGGTTTCTCATATGTAATCTCAGTTTGTACCTCAAAACTCTCTTTTGTCAGTTCTTCAGATGGTTTTTCTGTTGTATCTACCAGTTTCTCTATGGTATCCTCTGCCTATGGCTTTGCCTATGTAGGGTTTTCTATGTTTATCTCAACCTCTGCAGCCAGTGACTTAGTAGTCACATCTTTCTTCTTATCCTCAGTGATTTCTCTATCAATCAACCATGATATTAACTTCCTGTGTGTCTATAATTATCGTATACAAAATTTCAGATTGAGGATTTGTATCCTCTATCAAAGTCTCCATACTCTTTGTGGTGGGTTGTTTGTCAGTAGTGTCTATCGGTGGATTATCTAAAAGAGGTGAAGGCATATTGTTAGTTATTTTCAGGCTTGGTGGTCCACCTACCTTACCTTTCCCCTTATCTTTGTCCTTTTGATATACTTTGATAGTTTTCGGCCTAAGTAATTCTTCCTCTTTCTCTTTTTCCACAAAGAATATATCCATCCATCTGTTATTTCCTTAGATACTTCATTTACTCTACCTGCCATCAGTGCTACATGCCGGTGAGCAGTGGAGAATATTGTCCAGTTAGCCTCACTGATTAATTTGTCTATTTCATCAGGTGAGTTAACTGGATGCACTGCAAGTAATTTTTCAATCTTAATCTTCTTATCTAGCCAACAATGGCTAATCTTCTAGCTTCTAATCTTCTATACAGATCATTTGGAATTTCATCAACAAATTCCATTAAGAATTTCTTGTATATATGTAAGTGTAAAATTACACTGTTTTCTATGCTTTCTTTGTCATCTACGGAGAATGTGTTATACAGTTTGCTAATGTTTTTCAACTTATCATCCTCTGTTATTTCACGAAGAAGTTTGTCTAGGGGAGAAATAGTCTATTTCACCTTCTTCTTCTTAGGAGTCATTTTCTTCATCGGAGGCCTTACTGCCTGTTGCTTCTATCTTGTTCTTTTTGGTGTAGGAGAGGGTGCCAGTGAGGGTTTTCTTTTCCTTTCAACCCTTTTAAATTTTGTTGGTATATCACTCTTAGAAGAAGTTCCAACCGGTGAAAGATGAGTTTCCAGTTGAAGTTCTTCCAACTCACTCTCAGTTATACCAGTTTGTTTCAGAACATCTTCCTTAATTGCCTTTGCCTGTCGGGTTCCTTTTCTTACAGTTGCTTAGACTTTCTTAACCCTTTTTCTAGATTGAATAGTACTTTCTATTGTTTCAGCACTACCAAACACTTTCTCTTCCAGTTCCTTGGGTGCTTCAAGGAGGGATTTTGCATAAGTTTCTATGATGTTGTCATCAGTTTCATAGCCCATTTCAATTACCCAAATAGTTCTAGGGACGACTGCTTCAATCCAAATTTCATCTTTCAAATCACAAAATAGATTTCTTTCTGATACTTATCCATAATAGCTTGTGACAGTCTTACTCTGGTTTTCATTTGAGCCTTCACTTCTTGAAAATACTCATTTAGGTTTTTCTCTCGGTTCTTTCCCATATTGTTTAGTAAATCTAACAGTTGTTTTCCTACCGGTATGTCAAAACCAAAATCTCTAGCACCAATATCGGGCACTTGTTTGGTTATGTACAACATCAAACAAACAAGTAAGTTTCTAAATCTGAATGTTCCTTTCTTATCTCTTTTAATCTTTCCCAAATTGTCTATCCTTGCATTATCATTGACCATATCATAAGCACTCTTGATACATAGGCTAGAAACTAAGTTCAACCTATTTGCACGTGTAGCCTTATAACCTAAGATCATACTAATAAATCTGACATTTATATCTTTTGCATCATTTAACCTCAGAGATCTTTTATCAAATGTTGCACCAGTTAGGTTTATCACTGTGTCATTTGAGACCTTCGTTGTTTTGTCCAGTCTGTTACCAATGGAGGGTAACCCTGTTACAGCTTTTACTGCTTCTTTTGTGATTTTATGAATTGAGTCCAACCAGAAAAATTCACCATGTACTTTGCTAAACCCCCAAAAGATTTTGCTTCATTTAGATGAAGATTCTCCTATCAGTGAAGTGTTACTTTGTTCTACCGGTGGAGGAGTATTCCCATCAACATTCTGATCTGACTTTCTGACCATTGTTTTGAGAATTCTTGCTTTACCTCTTCAACTTTTTCTTTATCTTTCAAACTCGGACCTTTATTGTTTTCTGGTGAGGACTTGCTTCTAAAAAATTTAGCAATATGTCCAATTTTGTTACAGTTATAACAAGTCACATTGTTTTTTAGAATAACTTTCCCATATCCTATGCTGGTATGTGTTCTGCATTGATTAGATAAGTGTCCAAATCTTCTACATAACATCTTACATTCATTCTACAATTTTCTGAATTATGACCAACTTTGTTGCATTTTGAACATTGACCGGTGGGTGTATTAGTGTTCTAATAATTTCTAGATCTACACTGATTTTCTCTATGACCATACTTGTTACAGTTAAAGCATTTTCCATTAAATTTGTAAGTAGTAGGTTGTCTTACCAGTTTGCTATGATTATGATTATTTGCAGTACTGGAGCTTTCACCAACTTCAAAGCCAAGGCCAGGTTTTCTGATTCTTCAGCATGTCACCAAGTTCTTCTTAGTTTTTCTTGAATTTCTCCTTGTGTTGATTTGCAACAGTCAATTCATTTTCCAAGACTCCTTTCTATCTCATGAGTTCAGTTCTGTCATTTTGTGTGTGCATTAGATCTGTCTTCAACATATCATTTTCATGACTGAATCTTATATTTTCATTTCCAGCATCATTTAGTCTTCTAACCAAGTCTTCTTCATTTTTCTTTTTGTCTTCAATTTCTTTACAAAATCTCATAGTCATATCCTACATCTTATTCTTTGTTGTACTAATTTCTTGTCTTAGCTTGTTTACCAAATCATTAAGAGTTTCCTTTTCATCATTCTCATTCTGCATCTTTTCACAACATTCTCTCCTCTTGTTCCTTGCAATAGTAAAGTTTTCTTGAAGTTCTTGAATAATGTCCTGAGCAGCCTTCAGATCATCTTCTAGTTTGATATTCTTCACTTTTTCTGCATCATAGTCTGTAAGAGTTGTTTCCAATTACTTTCTCAAGTTTTCCATCTCTATCAGTGACAAGATCTTCCTCAAGTTGTTAGGCTTTTGAAAATAGAGGACCAGGCTCTAATACCAATTGTTAGGATTCCCAAAGATATTGAGAAGGGGGGTGAATCGGTATCTAAATGGTATATAAATTTACTTGACTTAAAACATGAAAAGCATATTAAAACTGTGTACCGGTAAACCAGAAATAATGCAGTAACTAAGAACAATAACAAAAACATGAGAAGCACACCATAACATAGTATTTTAATGAGGAAACCTAGTGTGGGAAAAATCTCGGTGGGATTTGTGACCCACAATATTTGCTTACTAGCCAATAAGAGAATATTACTTTTATAATAGGGGCCTGCACATGTAGGAAGGCCAAGTGCCTAGAGCTCACTGCTCAATTATAAAAGAAGTCACACTGACTTACAAAAAGGATTATAAAAATCCAATGTCTTGTATTGCTTCAAATTAGTATCTGCTATGCCAGGTTTAGTACCGGTTTAAGCTCTACTTCATACATAAACCCTTAACCAATAATTCGCATATTAGGTCTACATAATTTCGCCTATATCCTTATTACAAAATGATCTACAATGATCTCATACATATATGAGTCATATTACAACTCGCCATGTTGGCTTACAATGATTTTACAATTATACATTTTAAACAAAATTGAAGTCGGCCAAGGTGTTTGTATCCTTCCTTTCACTGCCAGTGTTCTGTATGCCGGTGTAGAGTCTGTCGGTGCCGATGCCGGTATCTTTGTTTTGTCAGTGTCATATGATTGCAAGGTTACCATCAATGACAAAACCTTCAATCACCTACAATTTCTCATTGGAGTGTGGATTTGCCAACAGCATGAAGGTGTCATCAACAAATTGTTGCATAACCATCGGAGGAAGGGTAGAAGCTACTTTCACCCCCAAGATTTTTCTAGTCCTGATTGATTGGGAGAAGTTCCTGATCAAAACTTCGGCCACCATAATAAACAAATAAGGTGAGAGAGGGTCCCCCTACCTTAGTCTCTTTCTAGCCTTAAAGAATCCCCAAGAGGTGTTGTTGACAATCACTATATAGTGAACACTTTCCATCGCCACCTTGATAATATTGAGGAATCTTCCCCAGAATCTCATCTTGGAAAGAACAGCATACATGAAATTCCAGTTAACTTTATCATAAGCCTTTGAGATGTCAAGTTTAAGAGCCATACTTGGGTTGTGACTTTTCTCCATGGAGTGGATGATCTCATGGGTAGTTATGACCGCATCAAGAATCTGCCTACCCGAAACAAAACCCACTTTGAGAGGGGTTGATGCATCTATCAAGAAGGGATTTAATTATGTTGACAACAACTTTAGAGAAGATCTTATAGAACAAATTACATAGGCTGATAGGGCAATAATCAGTCATAAACTTTGGGTCAGGAACTTTGGGAACCAAAACAATGAAAGTGTTATTCAATTTCTTCAAAAGGTTCCCAGTGCGAATGAAGTCCTTGGTAGCTTTGATTAGGTCATACTTCACAGTTTCCCAGAACACCTGAAAGAAAGTCGGAGGGAAGCTGTTAGGTCCAGGGGCCTTAAAGGAAGCCATCACAAAAACTGCCTCTTTAACTCCATCTTCAAACACATGGCTCATCAACAACTCATTGTCAGCATCATTCAAGACTTGAGGGATAAGATTGAGAATCTTATCACTAACCTCAGTAGGTTCAGTGTCCTTGTCATTCGTGTAAGCATTAGCAAAGTATAGAGAAGCCCATTTACCAATCTCCCTATTCCCCACCAATTCCTCATTTCTATTATTGAAAATGGATCGGATAGTGTTCCTGCTTTTGTGCTTTGAAGCAAATCTATGAAAGGAGGAGGTGTTCCTATCCCTCTTAGTTAACCACTAGATTATGGATCTTTGCTTCCAGTAGATTTATTCAAGGCTCATGTTTTCTTTCCATTTTTGTCTCCAACATTCCTCCTCTTTGTGGATGTCCATTGAGGTGAACCCCTCTGCAATGGTTCTCTGGAGGCAGTCCAAATTGGTTTCAGCCTCCTTTCTCTTGAAGATATCACCAAAGGAAGATTTACTCCAGGGTCTCACCTCCCTTTTGATTATCTCCATCTTTTTAGCGATTCTAAACATAGCAGAACCTTGAACAGGGGATTTCTACCAATTTTGAATACACTATTTGAAGTCCGGGTGAGAGTTCCACATAATCTCATACCTAAAGGGTATGGGGCCCAAGGCTGGCTTGTCAACCCAAGAAAGGAGGATCGGGGAATGGTCAGAGATAGTGCATAGGAGAGACAAGAGCAAGGAATTGTTACCAAGGTCCCACTTGGTAGAGATCAGAAACCTATCCAACCTGACCTGAATCAGATTAGATCATTTTCTGTTGTTAGACCAGGTGAAAGGATTCCCTTGAAGGTCAAGATCAAGTAACTCATTATTTCTAATGAAGTCGGCAAAGTCAAGCATGCTATCACTGTAATCTGTTAAACCTCCTAACTTCTCTTAGGGAAAAAGGGGGGTGTTAAAGTCACCGGATAACATGAACATTGCCTCCCTATTATTAGTCATGAAGGTAGTGATTTCATCCCAGACTAGAGCCTGGCCATATCTAGTATTAGGAGCATAAATGTTGAAGAAGTACCATGAGAAGTTGTTCACTATTGTTATTCCATTGCTAATACTTCGTTTCTCCACAACATCCACTTATTTTTATATAAAATGTTTTACCTCTCACACTATAGTACCATATTTATGCTCCACTACCATACCATCACTTACATATTTTGCATAGAATACAACTACTAGGCCATGAATACCATTAACCCCTTATTGTTGTGCAAAACACAAAGCCCAAGAATCCTCTACCACATCCATAGGTGAAATATTTGTGGTTTCCATATGGTTTATTTCACTTTTCTATTTGAACATTTCTTTCACTTTGACAAGTATATTGCTTCACAAGGACTCTCTCAATATGCTCATACATTGAGTTCTTCAGATGTTATACATGAAGCAATTAATGATACGCCACCTACAACTGAGGTAGATTCATTCCCCATCATCACTCTATGCAAGTACAATATAAGTTGCTCACATTTATGCATTTTACATAATATATAGTTAGTTTGCTTATACAAATTTATTTTCCATATTTGGTTTTCCATTTAGGATGGTTGAAACAATGTTACAAGCTTTTCCAACAATACTACAGAACCAGTAATATCAGTACTTTCTACAGTCCAATAAATTCAACCTCTACCAACAAATATCAGTAGCTCCAATTGCATAGGCCCTTTCCCATACAAATCAATATTTACCCAGTCTCTACCATCAAAACATACACAATGTCATCTACAACTACTTTTCGGTATCACAACTGCTACAAGCATTGCTGTGCACCTTTTCTAGACAACAATAGATACTTGTCTTTTTTCCTTTTCTAATCAATTGTGGTGCAGGGTATTGGAATACTATTGGATAGTATTTTTCAAGACACAAAATGTTCCAATTGTTTCTCTATAAAATTTCTTTGTTTATTTCTAAACCAAAAGTTCATTCTGACTAATTCATTCCATCATGAAAACTATGTTCTTTGGATACATGACTATATCAATTATCGAATTTCAAAAAGACTATTCAACTTCTCTGAATTACAAGGCTAGGAAACAAGCATGTTGTTCAAATATCAACTACTTTAATAATATTCTTTTCTATATTAGATCGTAGATAACTTTTCTTTCTCACATACTGACGTCTCAAGTTAGCCATTTTTTTTTATCTAAAATGTTGATGCAACTATCCAAAGTGTCACTCCAGGTGAACATTTACATTGAGAAAACATTTATGACTCATTTCATGTTCTAAATAAAATTTCATTGTCCCATATAAAACTTCTTTTCCCATAAATAATTATTAAAATGATATTCGACTTATTTTTTTAGTTTGGATCAATTTTATGATGACAACATCATCGAACATGCAAATTATTACAGGCTCTCTCATACCCATTTCACCTTCAAGAACAAAGGAGGGCAATGTATTAGTGAAAAATGGGATTGGTCTCCTTGCCCAGTGTACATGTCTCTTAATGTGTGCAATATATTTTCATTTTGATGATTACCAATGTTTTCCACCATCAAAATGCTACTTGCATTTTTCAATAACTATGTCATTTTCATTTATGATGATATGCAAATTCTTACCCAAGCATACAAAAGGAAACTCAACCACATAAAGATAACAAGATGTTTATTCCTTCCCTTCACTTTTGTAACGTTCTATATTCACAACTTCTAACTATGTTTTTTCATTATTTTTATTCCATTGCTAATACTTCATTTCTCCACAATAACCACTTATTTTTATACAAAATTTACATATTGTCCATGGAACACAACTACCAGCACATGAGTAACTTTAACTTTTTATTTCTGGAAAAAGCACAAAGCCTAAGCATCCTCTACCATAGCCACAAGTAAATGTTTCTAGTTTCCAAACAATTTATGTCTTTCTTTTAAATTTGGACATTTGTTTCACTTTCAAAAGTATATTTCTTTGTAGGCACTCTATCAATCTGCCCATATACTGGTTGCTTTGGATGTTATGCATGAAGTAGTTAGTGATGCGTTGGCTACAACCCAGGTACAATAATTCCCCATCATCACTCTATGCCGAACCTTTCACAAAAAGTAGCAAAGACTTAGTTGTATTGCATAATCAAAAAACTAAGTTTTCCAAGCTTTAAAACTTTTATTTTCTTGCTCTTCAAAAATACAATGTGATATGTCCAATTTTTCCATAACTATGTCATTTTCGCCTATCATGCTAAACAATTTCTTGGCCAAGCATACAAAAAGGTAACTTAGCAACATAAAGACAGTGAGTGATTATTCCTTTCCTTCACTTTTGTAACATTCTACATTCACATATTCTAACTAGGTTTTTTCACTATTGTTTTTTATATTAAAAGCAGCCAAAAATGAGGGGGCTGACCCATAGGAACAATTAGAAGGATAGTGGCAGGACCATAGTCCACATATAATCAGCAAAGTAGTACCCTTATACCTCTATCCAAAACAAAAACCATACTACGAGAGTTTATCAATGATAAAGTAATACTGATCTAAGTTTTAGTCATTTGCCACGCAGGGCATTAAACAGAGAAGTATAAACAAAATCATAGACTAGCCTTATCCGCCCAGTGGCTACACGAAATAGTCAAAAAACTAGAAATCCTCCACATGCCGATAGTTGTTTCTTTTTCCCTTGGCCCTTCTTAGGGATCAACTTTCTAGCCCATTCTGTAGTGAGGAATTTGAACAAGCCTTTGTAGTCCTCATCCTCCTTACCTTTCCCTTTGGTCGTACTTTCCTGCATGAGGCACATAGTAGTAGCCGAGAATCACATAACATTCAGCACAAACTTAGAAACATCGTGCATCTTGGATTGCCACCTCCAATCTGTTGGTGATCACCTATACATTGCCGGAGAGGGCCTCCATCTTTTTCTCTAGCTCTGATAGGTTGGATTCCTCCTCCTTCACGCTATTGGCCTCCTCAACAACCATCATTTTTTCCATCTTGAAGGTCAGGGAGGGGAAATTGGATTGCTCTGGACTCTTGGAGGATAAGGGGCTTTCCGAAACCTAGATGGAGCTCACAAAATGAGGGGTCAGATTATGTTGGGCCAGGGGCATTTTATCAGTCGGGATAGAATTGTCGGTGTCATGTGAGGAGGAGGGGACTCTCAGGGATTTATCCAAGGGTTTAGAGGCCAGTCTACTAAAATGACGGGGGGTATTGGCTTCTTCAGTAATTTCCATTTCAAAGTCAATCTCTTGGATTTTGACTCTCTTGGGGGTTTTGACCTCCTTCGGGGAGTGATTCTTGGTTTTCTTGCTGGAGGAGCCGATTTCTAAGAGTTGAGGAGGGCTTGAGTCATTAATGGTCGAAGGGTGGGTCGAGGCACTAACATTCTGCATAGAGATGGAACGAGGTGGGCAAAGGGCAAGGTGAAAGTTATACAAGTGGAGCATAAGGCCCTATTGTAAGATGGGAAGATCTTTCCCTTTTTTCTTAGCTTTGGCTATGTCTTTAACATTAGCATCCATAGAATGCAGTGAAAAGAACATAATGGAAATGAGGTCTTTATTCCTCAAATGGTTAAGGAATGAGAGATTGTAGTAGTATAAAATTCCATACCTTCCCTCCAGTGTAAAATACTTCATCACAATATAGCAGACCTCATCCCACGGGTGAGGGAGCTCCTCCCTGTTGAAGCCTCCCACCCTCTTGATAGGGTTTTCGCCCTGGCAGAAGAATTGGTTAAGGCTGGTAGAATCCACAATGCAGCTCTATTTTTTCCATTTTCTACCCTACATAGAAAGACCCGTCGCCTAAGCTATAACCTCTTCATTGATTTTGAAAGAGATTCCCCCCATGGTCACCCTTTTGTCTTCCCAGGAAGTCACAAATTGTCTAGATAGTCCTTCGTCATTTCCCTTCATACTCTCCATGAATTTCTCAATGCCACCTTCTGAGCAGACAAACCACACCGTCATTTTAGCTTTGAACTCATCCACTTTATTGGGTTCCAATCTAAGTTTGTCCCCCCCCCCATTCTTGAATCCTCCAGCTTAACAGATTGAGAGTGACTTTCAGAAAAAACACAAAGCCGAAGCAAGCTAAAGGCGGAGTTGTTAAAAATAATTGTGCTGAACTTGGATTAAGAGGTCGTAATAATCAGAGTGATTATTATCTCTTAAGTCCAAGTAGATATCAAAAGCCGAAGATCTACTTAGAAAGTGCAAGCCTTCATTCGAGCCAATGTGATTTGACAGATACCCCTCACCGCCTTTATCATCACCAGTTGGCTCCATCCAAGTAATAATTAGGGAGTAATCATTCCCAATGTTTGTACTTTCATCATAAATCCATCCCTTGTGGTAGTGGTGACTCAACCTGCCTTTGATACATGGCTTTTTGGGATAGTAATTGGCAGGATTCCCGTGCCAATTGGAAATTTGAATGAAGGTTTCCTTCATCATTGAGAAAATAGGACGGTCCCTTCCTAGGTAAAGGCCTTTTCCTTTTCCAAAATTACCTTTGTGGTGACTGGAAGCAGACTGGGGTCCCTCCAACATCATAAGCCATTTTGCAGCCTTCCCATCACCTCCATGGAATCGACAACTTTGTTTCCTTCTCTGAAGATGTGGTGGATGGTGAAGTCCTCCATCTTGACCAGGAGGCACCTGACATCCCTCAGATTGGATCCCACTCTCCAACCCGCCGATGAGTTTCCTTTAACTGAGTCCACAATGATTTGAGAGTCTCCTTCAATTTCTAGTTGTTTAATTCCTATGGAGTTAGCCATTTTTAGACCCCCAAAGGAGGGTCACTCCTTCAACTTGAGTGACTGTATTATTCTTTAGGTTGCCCACGTAGGTTGCAACCGTGTTCCCCAAATGGTCCCGGATGATTCCACCCCCCGCCTGACAATTGCTTTGGGCTGAACCATCAAAATTTAGTTTAAACTAGTGTAACTTAGGGGTTAACCATCTGGTCATCCTTCTTTTGTTCTTGGTACTGTTGTTGAAGCAATAAAAACTAGAGGGGAGCTTCCAACTTTCAGCAATTTTTTTCTCAACCTCATTAGGAGAATAAGGGGGGGTTTTCCATTTTGTAACTTAAAGCAAATGTGAGCCACAATGTCTAGGGGGGTCTCAGTTCCTCTAAAAATTTTGTTGTTTCTTTCTCTCCATAAGGCCTAGCAAATGTGCGGCGGTATTTATTTCTATAACTGAATGATGAGGGGGTTATGGGAGGGGGGTCCAATCAAAAGCAAAAAAAATTATGTCCTTCTGGAAGACCCAACAAAGACTGCATTTCTAAAGAGTGATAGTCCAAAGATGAACAACAAAGGGGCAGAGGACAAAAAGATGGTCAATAGTTTCCTCATCAGCTTTACACAGACTACATCTGTTGGGGAGATGGAATCCCTTCTTCTTCAAGTTATCCAGTGTGAGGGTTTTACCATGCATTAGGGACCACCTAAAGAAATTAATTTTAGGGATTAGTTGAGGGTTCCAATTTTTCTTCCACCATTCAACATCTACAAGGAGTTTGAGGAGTTGATTGTAAGCAAATTTGACCGATAAATAACTCGATTGGGTCTCTTTCCAGATGAAGTTGTCTTCATACGGGGCCAGGGGGATTCTTGTTTCTGACAATATGCATTGCAGGTCCTGAGCAAGGGGGACCAGGTTAGGTCTATTGCTGAAGATGTGGACAATGTCCTTCCAGCAAAATCTTCCTGGTACCAAATAATCTATGATATAATCCCCTAGGAGACCTTTAAGGTGGTTCATAATTTGATGGAAGAGAGTGTTGACTAAGGGCCTATCCTCCGTCCAAAAGTCTTCCCAGAATCTCACCTTTCTGTCGTCTCCCAATTTCCATTTGAGACCTTCTCTAACCATCACTCTTCTCTTCAGGATGTTGTTCCATAACTTGGATCCTTGGGGAAGGTTGGTTGTACTCAAATTATAATAGAAATGCTCCCAGTCCAGGTACTTAGCTTTGATGATGTTGCACCAGTCCGACTCACTTTTAGCCAATGTCCATCCAATCTTAGAAATTAGTGCCTTATTGAGGGCATTAATCTTTCTTATACCCAAACCTCCCATTGATTTGGGTAAGCACACGGTATCCCAATTGACCAGAGCAGGGCATTTTTTCTCTTCTAGGCTAGTCCATAAGAAGGTTCTTTGGGTTTTCTCAAGTTTTTCCCCCATTGTCCCTGATATTTTTAACATGGAAAGGAAGTACATCAGAATTCCCTGTAGGGAAGCTGCAAGAAGTTGGAGCTTCCCCACACTACTGAGGAATTTCCCTTTCCATCCCACAAGTTTTTTTTGCAACCGTTTCAAAATAGAGTTCCAGAAGGTGGGAGTGACTTCCTTGACCATGAGGGGGAGGCCCAGGTAGGTTCCCGGAAGGGTTGCCATCTTGCATATGAGGATAGAGAGGATTCTGAGTTGGAGGTCATTAGGAGTGTTGAAGAAGAAGAGATTACTCTTCTCATAGTTGATGCATTATCCCGAAGCCTTGGCATAGTCGGCCAGTAAGATCTTCCACCCTTTAGCCTCCATGAAAAAAGACTTACCAAATAGGAAGGTGTCATCCACGAACTATTGCATATTAGAGGGGGGGAGCATGGAGGTCACTTTGAACCCTTGGATCCTACCATTGGTGACCAGATGGGTCACATTTCTGCTTAAGACTTCAGCTATCATGATAAATAGATAAGGGGACAGTGGTTCACCCTGTCGGATGCCTTTATTTGCTTTGAAATAGCCCCTAGGAGTCCCATTAATCAAAACCAATAACTGGACCATGGTAACACATTCCTAGATCATACTCACCACTTTTTGGTTAAAGCCCAGTTTTAGAAGAACTTTGAAAATAAATTCCTAGTTAACCTTGTCATAAGCTTTAGATATATCAAGTTTAAAGGCCATACCTGGTATTTTTCTCCTATCCATGGAGTGGATTATCTCATGATTGGCAATGGAAGCATCCAAAATTTGGCGACCCAGGACAAAGCCTTTCTGGGATGGGCTGATAAAGTTTCCCAGGAAGGGCTTAATCCTACTCACAAGGACCTTGGAGACTATCTTATAAATGGTATTATAGAGACTTATGGGAGGATACTCCTTCAAGCAACTAGGGTTAGTGGTCTTTGGGATGAGGACAATGAAAGTGTTATTGACCTTCTTCAACAATCTCCCCGTCTTAAAGAAATCTTGAACAACTTTGGTGACATCATAGCTAACAATGTCCTAGTAATCCTGGAAGAATGTCGGGGGGAAGCCATCTGGGCTTGGAGTCTTGTAGGCCCCCATAGCAAAGACAGCCCAGTGGACTTCATCAGCAGAGATGGGGGCAATTAGTTGCCAGTTGTTGTCCTCATTGATGACAGTCAAAAGCTTACTAACAAGGCAAACCTGGAGAGAAGTATCACTTCCACCATTATCAGAATATAGTCTTGTGAAAAAATCCACCACACTCTATCCAATTAGGGAATCTTCAATGATCTCTTGGTCAGTTTCATCCTTGATACTTTTGATGTAGTTCCTTCTCCTATGAATACAAGCTGATCTATGGAAGAAGGCAAAATTTGTGTCCCCTTCCTTCAACCACTAGATTCTGGATCTTTTCTTCTAGTACACTTCTTCCCTAGAGAGGGTATCTTTCCAGCTCTTGTGGCAGTCTTCCTCCTCCTTCAAAATAGGATTCGGGGGGTTACTGGTAGCCATGATATTATGAAGTTGTTCCAGTCTGGACCCCAGGTCCTTCTTTCTTTTGAAGATGTCTCCAAAGGTGGTCCTATTCCAACCTTTGAATTCCTTGCTAATTAGCTTTAATTTCTCCATAATTCTGAACATAGCAGTCCCTTGGATCGAGGTGGCCCACCAAAGTCTAACCAACTCCCTGAAGACGGGATGAGAGGCCCACATGATCTCATAGAGAAAGGGGGGGGCTTTGGTAGGGTCTGTTTTTCCAGTGGAGTAGAAGGGGGTTGTGATCAGACGCAGTCCTTGGGAGGGTTTTCAGATAGGAGCTCTGTCTGATGTCCCAGTTGGTGAAAATCAGGAATCTATCCAGTCTAACTTAAATAAGATGATTACCTTTCCTATTGTTCGACCAAGTGAAGGGAGCACCCTGAAGGTCAATATCCATAAGGCTAGAAGCATTGATGAAGCCGGCTAGATCTCCCATACTATAAGAGAAATCATCAAGGCCTCCACACTTCTCAGACGGGTAGAGGGGGGAATTGAAATCTCCTGCAAGCATAAACTGAGCCTTCTGACTAGCCCCAATGAGATTAGAAATTTCCTCCCACACAAGCCGTCTCCCCAACCTAGAGTTGGGAGCATAGATATTGAACATCTGTCAGCACTGTTCACCTTAATGACGAGTAACCGCTAGGAAATTTTGGGAGCTAGCGAAAAGCTTACCTTTCATTTTAATGGGATCCTAGAGGGTAGCAATACCCCTAGAAGCACCCAAAGCATCAACATACAGATAATCCACCTCAGGCCAAAGTTTACCAGCAACTATAGAAAAGGTTTGGAAGGGCATCTTGACTTCCTGAAGAAGGCAAATGTCAATTTTCATTTCTAGAATGAGTTGTTTTATGTCGAACTACTTATGGGGGCTATTTAGACCCCTTATGCTCCAAGAGCGGAACTTCATTTCTTACTTTTGTTGAGTCCATCAAGGGTCAATTGTCTACCCTTTGCAATGTCCCTAGCCATAACCTTGTTTCTTAGGACTCTTTCCGAGGGTTTGCCAACTTTATTTTCAGTTCCCCCCACATCCGCTTTCTTGGCCTTGACTTTCTTCTTTTGGGTTATCCATTCTTCATTATCCATCCAAGGATATCCCAGGGGGGACACTTTCAGCAGAGTTGTCAGGGTGAGCATCTCTAACCACCATAGTAGGGGAGAGAGGGGGTGATGAGGTGGGCAGTTTAACCTCAGCCCTAAGAGGCGTAGCCATAACCGGGCTAGGGGCATGAAGGGTTGGGGGAATGGGGGAAGCAGGTGGGAGGGGGTTGGGGGACAAGTTGAGAGATATGTCTGTGGGATCTCCCCCTCTTCCAGGGGGATGCTTGGATTGGCATTTTTGATTGGGTCCACTGGGGATTTTAAAATCTCTAGGATCTTGTCCGTGTGGGGGTAATCCTCAGATATTTCATTCACAGCAGTCAGCTCTAGAGGAGCCGAAGATGATGGGTCACCAGGGTTGATGGGCTCAACCTAGATAGCCTTATTTTTGAGCTTGGGTTCAACAGCCACAGGGGCTTTACATTTAGTATAGGAATGGCCTTGATTATTGCACTTTTGGCAAAAAAGGGTAGCATTTTCATATACAATAGCTTGGGACCATTTTCCCCATTTTGATTTTAGGGAGATAAAGTTTGGGAGAGCCTTTTTAATAGTAACATTAACACAAAATAGAGCATATACCAACCTGGATTTATTGAGAGTGACCGAGTCAGCTGAGACAAAGCAGCCAAATGAGTTCCCTATCTAGCAGAAGATTTGTTCGTCCCAGAACTCTAGAGGGAGCCCAAGGAGCCTAACCCAGACTGGTGCCATGTGGTTTAGTTCTATTGAGGGGTCAAAACCAGGCTTCCATTTAGCCATGGTTAGGAAATTCTTGCCATATGCCCAAGAATCCATTGGGACATAGATCAGATCCTCCTCAGTATTGAACTTGAAGAGAAAGAGTTCCCCCGACATTGCAGAAACATCCAGGCTTCCTTTAAGCTTCCATCGAGCTTTTGCCCATTGCCTGACCATATCAATAGATGCTTGGAAGGAGAAGAATCGACCAACTATTGGCAGGTGAAGGGAAGAGGTGATTCTGTCCATAAGGTTGTCCAAGAGCTTGATCTTCATTTTGTCTTCTATTTGGGAGAAAGTGGTCACAGTAGCTTGAGGGGTCAAATTTGTGGACTCAAGGAGGGCATTCTTCTAGCTAGACTTGGGATTCTCCTTCACAAGTTCCACATCCACCTGTCTGGCAAAATTTTATGGTCCAGGATGTGGTATATTCCTCTCTTCACCTTTCAGGCCAGAATTGGTCAGAACTGGTGAAGTGGAAGAGGTGTGAAGATTGGCGTTATCTTCTGTATGACCCACAGACCGTGGGGTCCCCACAGCCAGAACAACAACATGCGTTCCAATCATGGAATCAGGTATGGGGTCTAGTTGCAGGGAGGGGGGGACCTCTCCAGAGGGGGCAGTCATCCAGGAGCTCAGATTCAAACGCAGTGAAGGCGGGAGAGTTGCAGAGCTCAAATTAATGTATTATTTTTCTTTGTTCTGATGTTTTTTTCACTATTGTTATTCCAGTGCTAATACTTCATTTCTCCACACCATCCACTTGTTTTTATATAAAATGTTTTATTTCTCACACTATAGTACCATATTTATGCTCCACTACCATACCACCACCACTTACATATTTTACATAGAATACAACTACTAGGCCATGAATACCATTAACCCCTTGTTGTTGTGCAAAATACAAAGCACAAGAATCCTCTACCACATACATAGGTTAAATAGTTTTGGTTTCCATATGGTTTATTTCTTTCACTTTTCTATTTGAACATTATTTTCACTTTGACAAGTATATTGCTTCGCAGACACTCTCTCAATATGCTCATACATTGGGTGCTTTGGATGTTATTGTTACCAAATTTTGCACATGCCAAATTTAGTGCCCTAATGAAGCCTTGGATTCATTCATTTTGAAAAGATCAAATCATGAACCAAGGAGAAATGCACTATTTTTGTTTAACTTGTTTGCTTCATGTGCAGATACAGAAAAGTAAGACAGCATGTGGGTTAAAATGTGGCTCCCACGAGGGTTGAGCTCAGCATGTTGTAGACCACAGAGATATTTATGCTCCATTGCAGATGAAATAGTGTGGCCTATTAAAACCTTCAAGCAAATTCATGTTTGCAAGTGTATCGTCGAATCCCCTGTGTAGCTGATGAAAGGCCAAAAGAAGCTCAGAGCAAATGCAATCGGCCTGTGTAAATTTTTACTTGAGTGCCAAAGAGGGTTTTAAAAGGCTAGAGAACTGCCAAGAATTTTTAGTCGCCAAGCAGGAGGACCTTTTATCTGACATTGGTCATGCGGAGGGAATTTATAATATTTAAATATGAAGTCACATATAACTATAATGTCAAAGCTTACGAGATTTTGACAATAAGTGTCTCGTCGCCCCATGGACACCGCATGCATGCGCCTCTTAAGGCATCTTAATTTTGTGACCGACTGGCAGGAAGAGGTTAAAGGTCAAGCAAGTCAGTAAAGATCGGATGCAAATCGCGAAGATCTAACAGTTGTTGCTATGTCGCAATGAAAAGATGCACACCAAATTATCGCCGCGACTTGGCTACTGATGATGTGGCAGAACAAGGAGTAAAGATTGACCATCACATCAAGAGAGATTGAATGACAGAGTGACATTTCAGGGCTATCTATGACTGTCACTATACCATGGTTGTGAAGTGCCCGAAACAAATACCCTCACGACAAGTGGCAGTCCAGGTGATCGTCCAGGTGGGCTCAAAGAAAATGAGGATGCACCACATGGTAGAGAGAAGATGAAGAACCATGAGTAGACCAAGAGTAAAGATCGAGTGATTGATCACATCCAATGATCAAGTGGGAAGATATGACAGTGGTCGCTAAGCCGCAAGGAAAAGTTGCTCGCCCAAGTTATTGTTGTGACTTGGTGACAAGGTGGGTCCAGGTCCAGATGAAAGACAAAGTGGACCCATGAGAAAATCAGAGGGTGACACACACTGATGACATGGAACAAGAACATAGATCAACCAAAGTAAAGATCAAACATATTTGATCACATCCAACGATGATCACACAGATTTGACGGTGGTCGCTAAGCCGCAAGGAAAAGTTGCTCGCCTAGCTATCTCATGCAACTTGGTGAAAAAGTAGTGGGGCTCACTAAAGAAGCAATTCGGAGGAAGAAATAAAGAATGCAAATTAAGGTTGATCAGATGGAAGAGTTTCATTCTGGTAGTGAGTCCAGGTCGTGCTAAGATGGTAGGGCAGGAACCCTGGAACCAACTAGGATGTGACATGTGGTCGGCTCGATAGAAAAGAAGGTGAAATGGAGTGTATCATCGGCCATCGGAATAAGTGTTTCAGTGCTAACCCGATGACCTGATGAAGAAAGAAAGGCTAGTTATAGTCAGAAGCCGAAAGTGGTGGCAGGCAAAGTAGCGTCCAAGGATCCACACGAAATGAGAAGAAAAAGCCATCAGGTGGTTTGAGGCCCAGTTACTCACCTTAGAGAAAGTCAACATGAGTCTTTCTCGTGACCTTGAGGTGATGAGGATTGATTTTGAGTGCCATATGGGTCAACTTTTAGCTGACTAAGAGTTTGAACTAAATTGCATGAGTTTTTCTCATGATTTTGAGCTTTTTTGATGACTTTTTTTTATTTCTATGAGAGGATCAGTTTTCAGAGGAGATATTTTTAGTGGGAGTTTATCTTCAGTCATTCTAGAGTTATCTTTCCTCTACCTTTTGGAAGGTTTTTGTATAAAGTGAAAAAAAATTATCTTTCTTCTCTAGTTCTTGATGATTCTGTGGCTGGTTTTAGCAGAGAATACATTCTTGTCACTCGTATGCAGTTTTATGACAGAATTCTGAATTAAAAAAATCATCAGCTTATGCCTTATGTCTTTACAGTTCATTTTCTTTTTCATGATTGAGAGCTAGTTTATTGTGTTATTGTTTAAATAACCTTTAATTTTTTTATCTCATTTATAAGTCACAAGTTGTGCATTGTGATAAATTGGGTCATTTGGTTGATTGTGAAAGTTTCTCTTTCCTTTCAATTTCTTGAAGTTTAAACCCTTTGCATGAAATATTTATGTGTTATGAACCAAAAGTCTATTTGTGCAGATTGGTATTTTTAGGATTGTACCTCTGTCACTTTGAGATATCTTATTGATGTTTCACCTTGGTTTAGCATTCACAAGTCATTCTATTTTCATTTTTTAGTTTTTCTACCCCTTTTATCAGTAAAGATTTAGAGTTATTTATAGGGAACCAACCCTTCATCTTGAGGTTAATTCTCACTATAGGCAACCCACAGGCCTAAGAATTATCCCATGTGTCACCAAGTTGCTTGAGCTTTCAGCTTGTGCACTACGGGTGCAATTTGAGTGACAACAATTTTTGACACGCCTGGTGGGACATCTTTGGATTGATCAATCCAAAGCTTTTTCCATAAAATTCTGATTTTTGGTGTGAAAATCAGAAATTACAGCCTTTTGAGGCAAAATCTACCCACACCTGGTGACTCCAATTTATAAGTTTGTTGGTTTCAGTAGTCCAAGTGCTAGTATATTTCAAAAAAGTTTTGTATTCTGAATTCCAGCTATTTAAATGAGAAAATATATCTGATTTTCAAGGACATTATCATTATCCACCACCCTATTATGAAGGTATTGCTCTCGCACCTTCTTATCAACCATACCCAAATTGCCATAATGCTGGTTTTAATCCAAATAGCCATATTACTGCCAATAATCAGCAGTTTTATCCTTCTTATCACCCACTCACCACAACTCAGTTTGCATGGCAGCCTAATCCAACTTACAATCAGCCTCAAGAAGTTTATATTTATGCAAATCGATATAGTTCAGAGCTTAGAGAGATAAAATGCATTGTACAAAAGCAACATGAGTTGCAGAAAAAAGCGTTGACTGATCAAGCTTATCATTATGAGAAATACTTGGAGGCACAAAAGATATATTATGAAGAAAATTTTGCAAATGAGGTTGCTGCTAAAGAGGAACAACTTGCTGCTAAAGATGAGGAAATGAAAATGTTGGAAGAACAGGTAACAATGGCGTTTGAGGGATTTGTTGATAGGGTAAACAATGCTAATGTTGTTGTCAAGGAAGAATTTGTTGCAAGAGAAAAGATTATGAGCATGTTGTCTGCCAAGGTAAAAGAGTTGATGACCCAATTAGCCCCTTGCATCTCAGGTCAGCCCACAAATGTAAATCCATTACATTTAGCTATGGAGGAATACCGGTTACGACAAATTGTTTATCCACCAAAAAAGAAAGGTGAAAAGAAAGAGTTGGCTTACCAGGACCAAGATCAACAACATGAAATGCAAAAAAGACAGTTTGACGAAAATATTAAGCAATAGATCACTGCAAAGGAGAGGGAAAAAGCTTCTGAGATCAAAATACCAAGATTTAAACAAGGTGAGTCTCCTAAATCTCCCAAATTCAAAATTCCAAGTTTTAGGAGTCCTCAATCATTTCAAGAACCTATTATTGAACAAGTGCATCCCTATAAAAAAATCATTCAAGAAGTACCCATCATGAATCAACCTATTAAAGAAGAGCCTCATAGATTTGCGTTCTCAAATTTTAGACAACCTCTTTTAGTTCAAGAGCCTCAACAATTCATTCCTGAAGAACCTATTGATATCTTGGTTCCTCAAGATATTCAAGCTGAAGATCAAGAAAAAGAGGTACTTAGTAAAAATAAATCAGATCTCTCACCTATTAAGATGCATTCTTACGATACTCAAGATGATAAGTTAGATTTGTTACAACAAAAAGAAGAGGTTATAAATAAAGAACTGTAGGTTCAAAATCTAGAAAAAGTTGATAATTGTCAAGTTCTAACTAATTTGTTTGATGAGCTACCACTTTTTGTGGAAGATGAGGTAAATGAACTTCAGATTGTAGTCATACCAACTTCACCACAACAAGAAGAGGTTCAAAACATTGTTGTTTTGATTACACAAGAGAGTTGCAACAAGGTAGCAGATAGTCCCCTCTTAGAGAAAAATAAAAATTATGATGAAGAGGACTCATTTTGGGATGATCTAGAGGTTTTTGTTTTAGATTTAGATAATAAGGAGTCTTTTTTCTGAAGACATCCGGTTGGAACGACAGGGTTGTGATCAACAAGAGCACGCATATGACAATCACAAAGTGTTGATTCATGAGCATGAAATAGAGGACAATGTTGTTGAGCAGGTTCAAGAGGTTGATCTAGATGCAAACTTGGTTCAAGTAGAGCAAGAAAATCAGCAAGACATGGATTTCCATGGTAAAATCCTTGAAAGCAATCAGCAAAGTGCAGTAAACAATACTCAACATAGTGAAATTAACCAAGAGGTGAGTATTTTCTCAAGCATCATTGAAGATTTTTGTTCTAGTCTTGCTGATAACTTGATACCTTCGAAAAGAAAAAAAATTGATCAGCATACTCAGGTGGAGGAAATATTTATGGTTCAGGAGATAGTTGACAGAGTAGAAACCAGCAAGGAGAACCCAAGCTTTGTTCACACAAGGGGCTATCCTATAAGATATCTTTCCAGATTGGAGGCCAAAAAGACAATACAAGATGAGCTTATGCCTAAAAATGAAGCTTCAGTAAAAGGTTGTCATCTTACCTATAACCTCACTGATAGCAATATATATGAGAAAACAAAAGAGGTAGGCCACGTTATTTTCATACTTACAATACTCTTACAGCATTATGTGAGGCACCTCTTTGTCCTATATTTCTACTCAGTTGTTCATAAAATTTTGAAACTTCCTAAGCTAGGAAGAAAAGGATGTTATTTCTCAAAACCAGTGAATGGTTTTGTATAACCAAGTTTCACACTTGGTTAGGGTAGGATAGAGTAGTTTTTAAGTTTCAGTTGTTTTCCATAAGTGCACAGGATGCACATGTTCTCTGACTCTGTCTTAAACAGAGTTATGAAGGTTTGTTTTTAGTTTATTTTGTTGTTGTTTTGCTATGAAATGTTGAGCTATAGAAGAGGGTTTACAAAATTCAAGAAGTTTTCAGAGTTGGAAGGGTTGAAATGACTCCATAAGCCCAATGAATAAGCCATGACTGGTCTATAGTGTTTAGCAGACAAACACTCCGTAGAAGTCGCCAAAAAATATTACCAAATTTTGCACAATCCAAATTTAGTGCCCTAATGAAGCCTTGCATTCATTCGTTTTGAAAAGATCAAATCATGAACTAGGGAGAAATGCATTGTTTTTGTTTAACTTGTTTGCTTCATGTACAGATATAGGAAAGTAAGACAACATGTGGGTTAAAATGTGGCTCCCACGAGGGTTAAGCTCAACATGCTGTAAACCACAGAGATATTTATGATCCATTGCAGAAGAAATAGTGTGGCCTATTAAAACCTTCAAGAAAATTCATGTCGGCAAGTGTATTGCCGAATCCCCTGCGTAGCAGATGCAAGGCCAAAAGAAGCTCGGAGAAAATGCAATCAGCTTGTGTAAAGTTTTACTTGAGTGCCAAAGAAGGTTTTAAAAGGCTAGAGAACTTCCAAGTGTTCTCAGTCGCCAAGCAGGATGACCTTTTATCTCACATTGGCCGCGCGGAGGAAATTTATAATATTTAACTATGAAGTCACATATAATTACGGTGTTAAATCTTATGAGCTTTTGACAAGAAGTATCTTGTTGCCCCATGGACCCCGCATGCGCACGCATCTCAAGGCATCTTAATTTTGTGATCGGCTGGCGAGAAGAGGTTAAAGGTCGAGCAAGTCAGTAAAGATCAGACGCAGATTGCGAAGATCTAACGATTGTCGCTATGTCGCAATGAAAAGATGCACATCGGATTATCGCCGTAACTTGGCGACTGATGGCGTGGTAGAACAAGGAGTAAAGATCGACCATCAGATCAAGAGAGATCGAACGAGGGAGTGACATTCCGGGGCTATCCATGACTGTCACTGTACCACAGTTGTGAAGTGCCCAAAACGAATACCCTCGCAACATGTGGCAGTCCAGGTGGTCGTCCAGGTGGGCTCAGAGAAAATGAGGATGCGCCACATGGTAGAGAGAAGACGAAGAACCATGAGCAGACCAAGAGTAAAGATTGAGCGATTAATCACATCCAATGGTTAGGTGGACAAATCTGACAGTGGTCGCTAATTCGCAAGGAAAAATTGGTCACCCAGGTTATTGTCGCGACTTGGAGACAAGGTGGGTCTAGGTCCATATGGAAGACAAAGTGGACCCGCGAGAAAATCAAAGGGTGACACACACTGATGACGCGACACAAGAACAAAGATCAGTTGGAGTAAATATCGACCAGATTTGATCACGTCCAACGGTGATCGCACAGATCCGACGGTGGTCGCTAAGCCGCAAGGAAAAGTTGGTCGCCCAGCTATCTCATGCAACTTGGCAACCAAGTAGTGGGGCCTGCTAAAGAAGCAATTTGGAGGAAGAAATAAAGAACGCAGATTAAGGTTGATCGGACGAAAGAGCTTCATTCAGGCAGTGAGTCCAGGTCATGCTAAGATGGCAGGGCAGGAACCTCGGAACCAACCAGGATGTGACACGTGGTCGGCCCGATAGAAAAGTAGGTGAAATGGAGTGTATCAATGCTAACCCGATGACCTGATGAAGAAAGCAATACTAGTTACAGTCAGAAGCCGAAAGTGGTGGCAGGCAAAGTAGCATCCAGGGATCCATGCGAAATGAGAAGAAAAAGCCATCAGGTAGTTTGAGGCCCAGTTGTTTAGCTCAGAGAAAGTCTGCATGAGTCTTTCTCGTGATCTTGAGGTGATAAGGATTGATTTTGAGTGCCATATGGGTCAACTTTTAGTTGACTAAGAGTTTGAACTGAATTGCATGAGTGTTTTTCATGATTTTGAGCCTTTTTGATGACTTGCGAATGCTAAACCAAGGTGAAGCATCAATAAGATATCTCAAAATGACAGAGATACACTCCCAAAAACACCAATCTGCACAAATAGACTTTTGCTTCATAACACATAAATATTTCATGCAAAGGATTTAAAACTTCAAGAAATTGAAAAGAAAGAGAAACTTTCACAATCAACCAAATGAACCAATTTATCACAATGCATAACCTGTGACTTTTCATTGACTAAGAGTTTGAACTGAAGTGCATGAGTTTATCTTCAGTCATTCTGGAGTTATATTTCCTCTACCTTTTGGAAGGTTTTTGTATAAAGTGAAAAAGTTTTATCTTTCTTCACTAGTTCTTGATGATTCTCTGGCTGGTTTTAGCAGAGAATACATTCTTGTAGCTCATATGCAGTTTTATGACAGAAATCTGAATAAAACAAATCATCAACTTACGCCTTATGTCTTTACAGTTCATTTTCTTATTCATGATTGAGAGCTAGTTTATTGTGTTATTGTTTAAATAACCTTTAAATATTTGTCTCATTTATAAGTCACAGGTTGTGCATTGTGATAAATTGGGTCATTTGGTTGATTGTGAAAGTTTCTCTTTCCTTTCAATTTCTTGAAGTTTAAATCTTTTGCATGAAATATTTATGTGTTATGAACCAGAAGTCTATTTGTGCAGATTGGTGTTTTTAGGATTGTACCTCTGTCATTTTGAGATATCTTATTGATGCTTCACCTTGGTTTAGCATTCACAAGTCATTCTATTTTTCATTTTTAGTTTTTCTATCCCTTTTCTCAGTAAAGATTTAGAGTTATTCACAAGGAACCAACCCTTCATCTGGAGGTTAATTCTCACTATAGGCAACCCACAGGCTTGAGAATTATCCCATGTGTCACCAAGTTGCTTGAGCTTTCAGCTTGTGCACTACAGGTGCAATGTGAGTGACAACAGTTATACATAAAACAATTAATGATACGCCACCTAGAACTGAAGTAGAATCATTCCCCATCATCACTCTATGCAAGTGCATAAGCTACTCACATTTATGCCATTTACATAATACATAATATAACTAATAAGAAGTTTTCTTATACAAATTTATTTTTCATATTTGGTTGTCCATTTAGGATGGTTGAAACAATGTTACAAGCTTTTCCAACAATACTACAGAACCAATAATCCAAAAACTTGAGAGAGCATTCTATGTAATTTCCCTCCACTCCCACAGTTTCTGCTATATTTTATACTATTGTTTATATTCACTCTAATAATAAATGCACTTTCAATTACTTTACTATTTTTGAATGCCACCATGTTTTGTTTTTCTTTGATAGCATTAACATGTGTACATCTTTTGCTTTGCTAGACAACCATGATGTTCACTCCTATGGAGGACTCTCAAGTGCTTTCTTCCAGCTATGCCTTTTTACAATTGTTATCCCACTTCATACCACTACATACATTATTGATGTTAATGTTTCATTTCCTCCAATTAATCACAATGTTTGTTATGTGCAGATACAAAAAAACCGCTTGCTATGATCTTAACACCAAATACACTATGTTTAAAACTTCTGCTTGTCACGCTCTTATTCCCATTGCTAATGTTGGTAAAGTGCAATATTCTAACCAGTTTCACTTTCCTCCATTATGAGACACATATACTTCTCTTCTTCTATCGAAATTATACTTAAATTTTGTCATCACAACCACAGAACTCATTAATTTAACCTCTACACTGCAGATATAACAAATGTCAAGCGGAAGATGAAATGCATTGCAATTGCAATACGTGGAAAGGAGATTTGTTTCATATATGTATTTGTAGATACCTAAATCAAAAAATTCTCTATGAGAAACATGTTTAAATCAATGTGTACATTATTGTTGTACTCATATCTGCAAAAGTGCAGAGCAATCTCCATGATAAAAACAAAGATAGGACATATTTACTCTAAACATTTATACATTGAGAATGTTATTTGTGTTAAAATTCATTGTTCAGCCTTCAATAAATAATATACCAAAACATGTCCACATTTCGTAACAACCTGGAATTTTTGTATTGACAATATATTTTCCCTTTATTAAATATATATAAAAAAATATTTTACATTTTGTACTTCGGTTTTCCTCTATTCATTATTGAATGTTTTTTAGAATCTCATAGATTCGTTATGTACACTTGATATATTTGTATTGTAATTTTCTTAATTTGCATTTAAATAATGCACCAAATATTTCTATTGAGGTTTTTCTCTTGATACAAAAAACTCTCTAGCCTAAAATGTGGAAAAACTGAATTCAAAATAGACTATTAATAATTTGTTATATTGTTAACAAAAAGAAAGCATTTGAGTATCCCAAATTTACAACAAAATCCAGTTCAATTAAGCGCATCTAAAACTATATATAATTGTATCATTGTGGTTGTTAAGTACAATTTCAATTTGTCCTTACGGAATTATGCATTGAGGTCTATTAATTATAACCCATCCAATTTTTCCTAATCCATAGTTAACTAATATGTACAACAAGTATAGGTTATGTATGAATGATTTCCTCCATAAGCCTTAAAGGTGCAAAGCACAAACATAAACTATTATTACGTTATGAACCCTTTTCCTATTTTAATGAGGATCAATTTGTTTATATAAATTAATTATTTACAAATCTTTTCAACAAATAATTCAACATACATTCCCATACTAAACAACTCATACTCTACTCATAAATATAAAAACTTAAAATGGCAAGAAGTTTATATAAAATGAACATGATACACAAAAAATGATCCATCAACGATTTCAAATTTCAGCACTGCCTTACACTACAAATTATATTCATTTTATTTTCCTTCAGTTAAAAAAAATGCCTTGCAGACATTAAGTCATCATCATATTATTAAAAAAAATCCATATCTTAACTATATGAATAATAAAAAATTATATTGACAAGCCAAAAGACATTTCCAAAGTTTCACGACCTTCAAATCAATCTCATTCTCCTATAATTTAAATGTTATCATTCCTTTCATGTTACATTCCCTACAAATGATTTCTCTAATTTCAATCAAAACGCCCTATCAAAATTCCATTCCTCACTACCTAGCTCAACGCATATCCCTTCCCTCACTTTCCATTTTCTCTACTTAATCTAGAGGTTTATATTAAATGAACATGATATACAAAAACATGGATCCACCAACAAATTGATAAAACAAAAAACAAAAAAAAACATATCTTAACTATATGAGTTTCTTGGTCTTTCATATTACATGCCTTGCAAATAATTTCGCCAATTTCAATCAACACACCCTATCAATATTCCATTCCCCCCTACCTGGCTTCCCACATTTCCCTTCCCTCATTTTCCATTTACTCCGCTTCCATTCCTCCCTACCTCACTCCCTACAATTCCCTTCCCTCATTTTCCATTACTCATCATTGCATGCAAACCATACAACTACTAGTTATTTCAAGCCAAATTAAATATGCTCTTAACTGAATTCTATCCTCTAAAATATTTTGAGACAAATATGTACCTTAAATATTTATTATTATGTACTATTGTACTCAGATTTAAAAGAACCATAAAAGCCAAAGAATATTTTAAAAACCCCTCATTTAGTTATTTATTTTAAAAAAATGAAAAAACCTAAAACCTAATGACACATAAAAGCCAGCACTATTTAAATCTACTTTTAATTTGTCTAAAAAGTTTAGGTAGTAAAAAGTTTGTGTACATTTAAAACCAATGACGAGTGCACTTCTTACTATATAATAAAAACCAATTAAATAAATTAAATGAATTATTATTTTAATAAAACCTTTTGAACTTACACGCTTCTCAATTACGATTGAATTGATGTTTACGAGTATTAACTGATAAGATTTGATTTGATTTTTATCAACACACGTGGAAAATTGAATCTCACTGAAAAGCGCGCCACAACTACCAAATCAAATCTGATTTCATTTGAAATAATCACGGAAAAAGATTAATATTAAAATAATCTCTACTTTCTGTTTTAGGCACCCGACAACAATACTTCTTCACCACATTCAAACACTATGTAAATTAGGAAATAAGTCATTCAAACATTTTAATTATATTCGTAGTTAATTAATGTAATCACTTAAAAATTATGAGCACACTATATATGGTTAGAGACAGAAACATTATTATTATTATTATTTATTAGATGAATGATTAAGGGCTTAGGGAAACGTAAACCTTAAACTAAGTTTAATATAATGATTTTATATTTTGAAAAGAAGTGCAGGATTTGTCTTGTGTAAAAGTAGTAAGTTCCGTGTCTTCTTAAACATATATTATGTTTATATCATTGAGATTGTCACCATATTTAGTAAATTTTTTTAGTTTTTCTCTTTCTTGATTTTTAATGATAATTTTAGGTAATAAGGTGGTGAGTTAATTATTAGTAAATTTTATTAAGATTGAGTTTTTTTTGGGGGTGGTAGATGTTTTTATATAATTGTTATCATTATTTGTTTCTATTTAGCAGAATTATTAACGAGACCACAGTGTAAAAACAATACTATAGCAGCATTAACAATAACTAACAACAAAAAGAGACCAAGTCTTAGAAAATAAAAAACAACAGCAGAAAATACAAAAAAAAACTACAGGGGCCTTTCGCACCCCAGTGGCATCAATGGCACTGTTCCATTCATTAGACAGGAACTTATACAGGTCCTTAGCCTCCTGCTTATCCTCCTTCGTGTCTGCAGTATGTTCCTTCCCTCAGCAAAAGAGGGTGAGTGTCGAGCTTATATAGTTGTTATGGTTATTTGGTTTTACAAAATTCATTATTAGGTTTAAGGTGGAAAAGGGTCCTAGTTAAGGAGTTTGTTACAACCTTTATCTTTAATTACAACCCTATTAAAGTTACATAAGAGTTGTAATTATGTAGGGGTTATAATTAAAGTTGTAGTTTTTGGATTAAAATTACAAAAGAGATTTCACCTAAAAAAAATTCAATCTATTTTAATCTAGATTTTTTTGTACCTACTAAATGACTTGTAGTACATCCCATCTTTAATCCTTCATTATTATTATTATTTATCAATTATTTGTATTTTTGTTGGAAGGGGACAAACACCTCATGTGAATTAATTTAGATTTATTAAATAAATGTAACAAATATAATACAATTTAATATTGTGATTTTAGGTTTTGAAAAGAAATGAATGGGTTTTGTCTTGCAAAAGTAGTAAGTTGAGGGTCTTCCTCAACATATTATATCATTGAGATTCGTCACCATATTTAGTATTTTCGATTTTCTTTAATAGTAAATTTTGGATATAAGGTGGTGAGTTAATTATTAGTAAATTTTATTTAAATTTGATTTTTTGGGGTTGTATACGTTTTTATATAATTGTTATCATTATTATTATTTACTCAATTCATTATTAAGTTTAAGGTGGAAAAAAGGTCTCACATTAATGGACCCAATTAAAAGTGTGTAGGGGTTGTAATTAAGGTTGTCGTTTTTGGATTAAAATTACGTAGGATTTTTCATCTAAAATTTTTCCATTCAATTTAATCTAGATTTTTTTGTAGGTGCTAAATGGGTTGTGGAAATATCATATCTTTAATCCATCATTATAAATGGGTTGTGGATTGTTTTGGGTTGTAGATGTTTCTATATAGTTGTTATCATTATTTATTTTTACTCAATTCATTATTAAATTTAAGGTGGAAAAAGGGTCTCACGTTAACGAGTTTGTTACAACCCCTATCTTCAATTACAACTCCCAATTAAAATTGTGTAGAGTCAATGGGCCCTTGGTCTACTGGTGAAGTTAAATGGTTCCAAATGAGCCCACAAGGGATCAAGTCTTGCTAAGTGCAAGGCTCCGACATCATAAGAGATGAGGTCAGGATCGTGCCTTGGGCGAATTTGGCAGAATGGATACCCCTCAGTCCCTGGCTCTTAGCCAAAGAGGTTAGGTTCAACCTATTGGCTCGTGCCCCCATATCGAGTGGCAAAAAATACTTTGTGAAGGCCCTTGCTGGGCTAGCAGCTTGCGAGCTTCATGCCCTTGCTGGGCTGGCAGCTTGCGAGCTTCATGCCCTTGCTGGGCTGTCACGCTAGCAGGTCTGAACCTCCATTAAAAATATATATATATTGTGTAGGGGTTGTAATTAAGATTGTAGTTTTTGGACTAAAATTATAAAGAAGTTTTCACCTATTTTTTTTACTTAATTTTAATCTGGATTTTTTGTATGCACTAAATGGATTATGGGAATATCATATTTTTAAACCATCATAATTATTTATTAATTTTTTTGTATATTTTTGAATGTGGAGAAACACCTCATTCCAATTAATTTAGATATATTAAATAGATGTAACAATAAAATATGATTTAATCTTGTGATTTTAGGTTTTGAAAAGAAATGGATAAGATTTGGCATGCAAAAGTAGTAAGTTGTGGGTCTTCCTCAACATGTGTTATATATGTTTATATCATTGAGATTGTTACCTCATTTAGTATTTTTTGGTTTCCTCTTTTTTAATTTTTTAATGGTAATTTTAGGTAATAAGATGGTGAGTTAATAATTAGTAAATTTTATTTAGATTGGATTTTTTGTCTTGTTGTAGGTTTTTTTATATAGTTGCTATCATTATATTTTTTTTTGTTCAATTCGTGATCAAGTTTAATGTTTTTATATAAAATAAGGTGGAAAAAGGATCCCACAATTAACAAATTTATTCTTATTGTATACAAAAGTTTTTAGATTAAATTATGTAGGAGTTTTCACCTAAAAATACTTAATTTTAATCTAGTTTTTTTTGTATGCACAAAATGGACCATGGAAATAATCATATCATTAATCCATCACTATTATTTATCAATTTGTTTTGTATATTTTGGAAGGGGAAAAACATATCATGTGAATTAATTTAGCCTAATTAAATAAATGTAACAACATAATATAATTTTACTTAGATTAATTAGATCTAGCAAATAATAAATTAAAATGTCATTTTTATAAATAAAATGCAATGACTAAGGTGAGTTAGCTTTTGGATCGGCCTCTCTCCAAGGTGTCCCAGACTATTTTCTATCTCTATTCAAGATATCCATTGCTATGGCTGAGAAACTTGAGAAAATCCAAAGAAGTTTTATGTGGACGGGGACAGAGGAAAAGTCCAGAATCAACTTAGTCAATTGGGAGGTGGTGTGCAAACCTAAGTACATGGGAGGCCTTGGGATAAAAAAATTTCAGACCTGAACAAGGCTTTGCTAACTAAAATCAGTTGGAATCTTATGAAAGACAAATCTCACTGGTGCAAGATTATGAGGGCTAAGTATTTCAATCACTCCCCCTTCTCTTCCCTTCTTTCTTCTAATGAGCTTCCACCTGGGTCTAAGATATGGAACAACATTGTCAAAAATAGGAAGCTGCTTAAATAAGGTCTAAAATGGCAGGTGGGCAATGGTGAAAAAGATCAGATTCTGGGAAGACAATTGGATTGGCGATAGACCCATGGCCTCTTCCTACTTCAACTGCCTCATGGGAACTCTCAAGGACTCGCTGGGTCCTCTTGTGATAAACTACATTTCTCCCTCTCGTTGTTGGTTGAGGCTTGTTGATGGTCTGGTAAATAATACTCATTGGGATCATTTGGTTGGCGAGTTACAATCTCTTCTTGAGAAGGTCAGGATCCCCCATTTCACTCATATTGATAAGTTTGTTTGGGCGATGAATCCCTCAGGGTCTTTCAATGTTAAGTCGGCCTACAATCTCCTGTTCGCCCCTGTGAATGATTGCTACATCTGGAGAGAAGTTTGGAACTCTCAGCTTATCCCTACAATTAACTTTTTCTGGTGGACGACATTGCATGGGAAGATCCTTACTATTGATAATGTTAAAAGGCGAGGCTTCCTGTTTGCCAACTAGTGTGTCATGTGTAACTGTGCTGAGGAAAGCATAAATCATCTCTTTATCCATTGCCCCTTCGCTTCTACAGTCTGGCACAAAGTTTTCCAGAAATTTGATATTGCATGGACCTTCTTAGAAGAGTTGCAGCAGTTTATCAGCAACTGGAAGTGCCCCTTCACCCACCAACTAATTAGACAGTTTTGGAAACTCATCCCTCCCCATACCTGTTGGCATATCTAGAAGGAAAGGAACAATCAAATCTTCTGTGAAATGAATAACTCTATTGAAACGATGGTTGGCACAACTAAAAACCTCCTCAGGGAGAACGCTCTGGTCTGCAAATGGAAAACTCTACAATCAACCCCTTTGGTGATGGATTGCAATTGGATTAGAACATGGAATCTACCAGACAACTTCTTACAATATGACAACTCAAAAAAAATGGGCCCCTCATGGCTCAAACTTAACTTCGATGGCGTCGATCGCAGTGGTGTTGCAGCGGGAGGTGGAATTATTAGAGATAGCTTGGGCAATCTGATTCTGGCCTATGCGGGGAATTTTGACTCTAACTTGAGTAACATGGTTGAAGCCCTTTCTCTCTTCTGGGGGCTTAAATTGGCCCTCGACATCAATGCTAAAAGACTGATCATTGAAGGGGACTCTAAGCTAATTATTGAGGTAGCTAAAGGAGTTTTAGGAATTAGCTGGACGATCAGCAACATTATCAAGGACATTTGGCCCATGATTATCTGGCTTGAGGAATTTCAAATTTAACACATTTACAGAGAGGGTAACTCGGTGGCGGACACTCTGGCAATGACGGGACTTGAGTTAACTGGTATGAGGTGCTGGAGACACCTTGATTCTCTTTCTGACAGACAGAAGTCCCTAATTGGGAGAGACCATAATTTCTCTACTTTCCAATGATGTGCTATGTCCTTTTTTACGGCGGGTCATTTTTGCCCGTCTACGATGCCAAGATGTAGGAGGGAAATTCAAATTCAAATTGGGTGGGCCTACGCCAAGGTGGCTTCCGGTGCTCCCAATCTTCTCCAGTGCACCGGTCCAGTGATGATGTGGCTGGCCACTGATAATTGTATTACTGAAGGATTGAAGTGCCAACTTTTAATCATTAACTTGACTAACCATAGCAAGTACATCATTTATTACTATAACTGGAACTTAAGATTTCTCCATAATGAAGATCTTTGCAAGTTGGCAGATGAATTGAGAGGTGTCCCTCTGCATGCTTACTAGAGCTGGTGAATGCATACCTTGGGAAACACCACAAAAGATAATGATTGTGGCCCTCACCTCAATTTAGCTAATTCTCAATCGATTTTTCTTAACTTCTACTCTGGTTTTTCCCTCTGCATTACCATTTTCTGGTCTGCACTGCATCCCAACATCACTCTAGAGGAAGCTATTATGGGGGGAGATTTAGTCCGGGTTGAGTCAGACACTATTGATGACTGCTTTCACAATGACCCTTGCGTTTGGATGTACGCCAAGGAAGGGGGCATCATCCCTTTCATGGAAGCCATGACTGGGTTTGACGAAAACCTCTCCATGCAGTTTGTGAGCAGCTAGAATGAAAGGAGAGTTGTTATGGGGGATATATCGTTTGAAAATTAGTGAGGACATCATTTCCCAGGCCGTGGGTCTTTCAACTGAAGGAAGGAAGTGGAAGAAAACCAGCAAGGTTGTGGATGAGACCAATATGAACCGCTTCTACAAAAAGGATGAGGAACCTATTAAAATGTGAGGGGGTTTCAACAGGGAATGCCTTCCATACTCGTGGGACCAGGTGTGCAAAATTATTATGAAATACCTTACCCTTGAGGGAAGGTATGGTGTTTTCTATTATTACCATTTCCCGTTGCTCAATCACTTTCGCAACCATGATACTATTTATTTCCCATTCTTTTTACTTCATGCCTTAGAGTCTAATGTTAAAGATGTACACCATTGCATGAATCAAGATAGAAATTACACCATCCTCCACCAAGGTTTGATGTTTCGACTCTACAACTTCCACAGGGCCCTGTGTCCCCCTAAACCCATATCTATTCAACCCGCTCCCTCCATCTAGGGCCACCATGCTGGTTCTAAAATAGGTCTCAAAAAGACCTCAAAAAAGCCTATTATGCCTTGTCAATCCCCTGACCATGCCCCTCTCATTTCCCCCAAAATTGGGGAGAAAAAAAAGGCAACCCTTCCGCTACTAAACCCACCTCCAAGAAACCCAAGAAAGAACCTAAAATCATGTTAGTCGAGTCTGACATGGAGGATGGTGTGACCCCGCGAAGATCCCATATGTTTTATAGCAAACCCTGAATGAAACAAATTATTGTCAAAAAGAACTATGTTAATGAGGAGGAGGAAGATTCTGAGAAGGTTGAAAGTGAAAAGGTTGAGGATGAGATGGAGGCTACGGAAGGCTCAAATTCCTCTACGATGGGTACTAAGGCCACTGACTCTGAGATAAACAAGGATGATAATAAGACCACCTCCCCTTATTCTAACACTTCCCCCCAACATATCTCTGAGGAGGATGATCGAAAGTCTGAGGGCGGGCAGATTGCAGCTAAAGGTGGGGAGAAGGAGGAGGTGGTGCAGTGTGTGGGTTGTAGTGCTCTCTCTGAGGACCTAAATGGTGTGAAGAAGAAGCTGGATTATCCGGAGTCCCATGTCGACAAAATTGGGAAATTTGCCATAAAGCTCATGCACTCCTCGGCTACTTCAATGTGCCTGTTGCACTAGGAGAAATTGGATCAGGGCGGGCTGGAAGGCGACACCACGAAGGAACTGTTTGAGTTCCTTGCTGAAGATTGGATTGGGCTCATGCTCTCACAACACTTGGGAGCTGGAAAACATGTTTAATGGTGGTTGCTTTTCCTTTTTGTTATAGTTTTATTTTCTGGATCGGTTGGATCCCTGTTAAGTTTAAGACTCTTGCTACTTTCCTCAGTTATTATACTATGAACAATATGTTGCTTATCTGTTGTTTAAGGTGATATTTGGATGAGATTGGTTTCAATCTTGGGTTATCCAATAGCTATAGGCAGTTTTTGTTTTTTATGTTTAAGGTAGGGATTGACTGACTGATGTTTGGCAGCTGTGTGTGTCCTGGTTTAGCTCTCTTTTGAGGCTTGTTGTTTTTTTCGGGTCAGCGCCCCTATTTTGGCTGCTTTATTATCAAAAACAATCAAGGATAATGTTGGCACTTTGTAGAATCCACATGCCAATGTATATGGATATATTCTTTTAGTCTAGAAAATGTCTTGTTGATGCAAGAGCATCTAGGTCCACAACCAATCTTCCAGCTCTCTTCAAAATAAAATAAGGTGGTTGATAGGATTTTGATTTTTGTATGCAATTTTTTGAATAAAAGGCATTTTTGAATAAATCAAAAGATTTAAGATCATTTAAATTGACATTCACATCTAGACATCATTGAAGTTGTGCAATAGTTTCAAATGGTTGCATAAAGGTTTATAGTTATTGTGTAATGATCTTCTATTATTGTGCAAATAATCTTACTTATGGTGTCTAGATGTTCCTAATTTTTGTGTAGTTGACCTTATATGCTGCACAACTTATCTTGGTTGCATTTATTCATTAGATATTTTGACAAACACTTGGCATATGTGAAAGTAGGCCATTTAGGGTAGAATGATAATGGTCTTTGAAGAGGGGAAAACGGATTAGAAGGTCAAAATGATCAAAACATAATGAAATAAACATGAAAATGCTAAAAAAATCAAAAGACCATTTTACCTTGCTATTTTACCTTCTCCTTCGGATTGAACTTGATGAAGTGAAGGCACCCCTTGATGATGCTCCACTTGATGTGCTTCTTTAATTGCTTGTGATGTGGAATTCTCTCCTTGTGCTCAACAAGATAGGTGGATTGATATTTGGATTATGATAGATATATGAGTATTTGAATTAGAAGAAGATGAGAGGAGAATAGAGCAGCATGACAATGCATGAGAAGTGGATCCTTTGTGAGGAGGGTTGGCTCCAATTTATAGATTGGAGAAGGCCAATGGAGGGCCAAGATTGATTTGATTATGAAGGGTTAAGATTGATTTTAGATAGAAGGCATGGATCAAGGGTGCCTTGGGAAAATAAACAAGAATATAAAATTCCTTTGGAAAAAGGGGGGAGAAATTTGAATTTCAAACTTGAGGAATTAAAAATTCCAAAATAAGGATACATTGAGAGATTCAAAGAAATTTGAATTTCTTTGAGAGACCCAATGTTGATGTGACATGAGTGGGAATTAAAAATAGGAGAATAATGATAAGCATGATTATGAGAGATTCTAGAAGGATTAATTAGGATAAGTGGGATTAGGAAAAAGTGATTTGTAGGAATCACATGACTAGTTTAATTAATTAGAATTAATTAACTAAGTGGGTTTAGAGGAAATAATTATTGAGATGACTTTAGAAGAATAGGGGAATAATTAATTTAATAAATTAATTATTGGACAATAGTGACAAGATTAATTAAATTAGATTTAATTGATTATGAGAGGAATAAGGATAACACAATTAAATTAATTAATTATGTTAATAGGTTTAAATTAATTAAATATTAATTTTAGGTGTCTACATTTTGCCCCTCTTTGATATAGCATCGTGAAATGATGTTATATCAAAGAAGAATAAAACATAGTGGAGGAAAAGGATAAGGACTAGTAGCATGATGCCCCAGTCATGAGATGAAGAAAAGGATAAGGACTAGTAGCATGATGCCCCAATCATGAGATGAGGAAGAATGATGAGGAGGAAGGATGACAAGGAAGCAGTGGTATGCCCCCTCGAGAAGACATGTAGGTTCGAAGAACACAGGTGTTCTCTCAAAAAGGAATTAGAAGAATAAGTGATGAAAGGATGAAGATAATGAAAGAGGGAAGTAGGATGAGTTGGAGTGTTGTGAATGAAATGAGACAAAGAAATGATAAATGGATTGGATTTCTTGTTGAGAAAATATAGAGAGAAAACCTAGATTTGATATTTCCATGGATAGTCTACACCACTGATTATAAGAACCAGGATGATATGAAGATCTGAGGCATGGAGTGATGCTCAGTCAAACAGGAATGCCTTGCACACAATCATGCAAGTGTTGATAAACACTAATGCAGGATTGTCGGTTCATATAAGGAAGACCTTCAAACACACCATGCCATGAAAACTATGCCCCATTATACACCAGCCAAAACATACCAAGATACAGGATGATCAAGGCAGTCCTGAACAAGTATAGTCCTCGGACACAAGATGAAAACAAAGCAAAAATCTCAAGCATGCAAACAACATGCACATGACCAACTGATATCTCTTGCCAAGAGTAGGATATGGAATTGGATAAACTATTGGACTAGGGAAGGATGCATCCCGATGGGCAGGGTGATGGATTGATCGATGGATGACAAAAGACAAGTTGGATGTGCAAGATCTACAGATGAGAGGATTGTTGCTTGGATTTGATTAGCAAAGGATGGATGGGTGCTTGGATTAGGCACAAGTCAAAGCGAGCTCAAGTAGATGGGGAAAGCTCAGTTTGATGGATTTGATAGGATTGGAAGAAGGATAAATGATTAGATAGGATGAAAAAGGGGGATGGATGATTGAATAGGATTGGATTGAGGGTGGGATTAATGATTGAATTGAAAGAGATGGAGAATATGATTGGATAAGATAGGATTGGATTAGAAATTGGATTGGATGGGGTGGATTGGTGGATAGGATTTGATTGAATGGAACCAATGACAAGGGAGAGCCAATGGGTGGGTAAGAGGATGGATGAATGGAAGAAGGGAGTTATTGTTTAGATAGGAGACATATGGATGGAGTGGATGGATATGGATAAGATATGGAGGAATAAAGGATGGAGGGTAGGGTGATGGAGACCCAAAGACTATGCTGCAAAGGAGCGCAATGCCCCACACTAGCGGTAGTGGAATTAAGGATGTAAGGATGGTGAATGAATATGGATGAGATGGGAGGATAATGTGTAATGAATATGGATGGTAGAGGATTAAGGCTTGTGTGCTCCAAAGCATGCATGCATATACATTATTTTGCCTCTTATATGATCAAGATGAAAGATAGGAATGGAGAATTCATTTTGATAGGATGAGGGATATTAGATAGAGGATATGGATAGGATAGTCAAGATCAAAGATGGGATAGGAGAATGGACCTAGATATGATGTAGATGGATGGGAGGATTGTGTGGATGAAGCTTTCCCCCAAGAATAGAGTGCAAGGGGATGAGGGGATTACACATGACGCTTGTTTGCCAAGTTTTCATCATGGTACTTACCCAAGGCATCACAAGAAATGGTTTTCACCATTGGATGAAATGATTTTTCTTTACTTTTTTCTCATTTTTTTTGTTGTTGCATTTTTCTTGATTTTTTGATCTTTTGAATTTGTGAATTTTTTGAATGGTTTGGATGGAGAAGGGTAAGGATGAGTGGATATGGAAGATAGTGGATGCGTGAAAGAGGAAGGGAGGAATCAAGCATCTAGTTCCATAGATGGTATCCCTTAGTATTTCTTTGAAGTGGAGGTATGCTCATAGATGTTGGTAACAATAATTGGGGAGATGAAATGGATAGGGGGTGGAAGATAAGAATTTTGAAAGGATTGGACTAATGGAATGGGATTGTGAAAAATGGATGGTGGATAATGGATGGGGTTTTGAAGAACTTATGGAAGATCAACATTGGCACACACCTTGGAGGGTGGTGGAGTAGTGGAGGAGAGGATTTTGGATTATATGTGGATTTTGGGAAATGAGAACCCAAAATAGAGGAAGGGAATGATGGAGTTGGGAAGGTGGATTTTGGGACATAAGGACCCAAAATGGATTTTGAATATGGAAGAGTGTTAGATGGAGGATTTGAGAACTTATGAATGGATGGAGCTTTTGGATTAGCAAGTTTGGATGCCAATTTTGATTTTACTTTGGGATGCATTGCTTCTTTGGGAATCCACATATTTTTTGATTTTTTCTTTTGGGGCCTTTGTGGCCTTTTTGATTTTTCTTTCTTTCGGATCACATTTTTCTATTGAGCATGTCGTTTTGAGGGGACATGTTGATCCTTTGATTTTTGTGGATTTTGAGCTTTATGCTTTTTAGATTGGGCATCCAAATTGCTTCCAATAGCAATGGGATGGGTGCATGAGGATGAAGGATTGATTGATTTTATGGATGGGATGGTGGAAAGAGAGTGTTGGGAGGCATCCAAGGATGTGTGCCTTTGTTGATCTTTCTTAGGGATTATTTGAGGTGACGGAGTGGTGGATGGAGGGATGTAAGGACCCAATATGGATGGAAGGGATGGATGATTTAGCTTTGGAATATAGGGTCCCAAAATGGATGGAAGGAATGAAGGGTTTAACTTTGGAACATAGGGTCCCAAAATGGATGCGGAAGATGAGGGATAATGGGATTTGGATTTGTATGAGGGAAATTTGGATTTAGGAGGAATAGAGGATATACCAACATCTTGAGCATTATCTTGAGGACCCTTATTATTTCGGAAACAAGATGTGAGTCCATTTTGAGGGGGATGAGATGTGGAAGGAAGATTAGGATCTTTAGATGGATTGGGATCATAGGATGGAGATGAAGGGATACTTTGATCTTGACTAGGGAGGGTATCATGAGATGGAGTGGGAGGGGTGATTGGATCATGAGATGGAAGAGGATCATGAGATGATAGAGGAATCATATGATCATGAGAGAAAGTGGAGTGGATGGGATCATTGGACCGAGTGGAGGGAGATGCATTATGAGATGGAGAGGTTTCAATGCTAGAATTCTTTGGAACAAGCTTTTGGCATGTTTGGAGTTGTGGGGATTGTGTGATGGAGGAAGATATGGAAGCTTTGATGTGAGTAGATGGGGAAATGGAGGTATCATGAAGTGCGGAGAATTGGGATTTTTTTTGATGTGGAGGTGATTGGGGTGGATGGAGGACTTGAGGAGACTTGGCCATTTTGCTTTGAGGTGAGGATTTTGTCTCCTTTGCTAGCATGTCTTGGATAAGATTATGGATGATGGATTTGGAGGACGTGGACAGTATGGATTTTGGAGGATTGGGATTAGATGGAGAATTGGGATTGGATGGAAGATTAGGATTAGATGGAGGATTGGGATTGAATGGAGGATTAGGATAATGGATTAGGGAATTAGGATTAATGATTGGAGGACTATGGAGTGAAGGATTTGGATGGGGAGTAGAGGTAATGAATGTGTTGTGAAAGGATGGGGATTGAGATATGGATGGGAGGAGAGATGGAGGTATACCTATTGGATTAGAGGAGTATGTGGATGAGGGATAATATGGAGATCTGGATGGGGAATAAGATGGATTTCCCTTGTCGAAGGTAGATGAAGGATAAGAGATATGGTATAGATTGGGATTGGGTGTAATGTGTTGAGATGGGATGGATGAAGGTATGATAGGTGGGTGGGTGATCATGGGATTAACTTGGTAGGCAGGTTCATGAATTTTTGTGAGCATCTTCTCATACCAAGCTTTGAAATTATGGGTAGTCATGTTGAGAGTGAAGGAATAGATTGAAATTAGATGGATATGTTTTGGAGGGGAAGGATTATGAAGATGATATTAAATGAAGATAAGGATTAGGACTTGGCTTGGAATGATGAGGGATTAGATTTGATTAGATTTTGATTGGGTTTTGATTTGATTGGATTGGTCCTTGGATTAGGACTTGATCGGATTGGAATGGTCCTTGGATTAGGACTTGATTGGATTGGATTGGATGATTGATTGAATGGATTGGATTGGTCTTTGGATTAGGACTTGGTTCGATTGGATTGAATTTGATTTGGATTGGAATTGGATGAGTCCTTGGATTAGGACTTGATAAGATTTGGATTTGATTGGATTAAATTAGTTGGATTGGATTTGATTTGGATTGGAATTGGATGAGTCCTTGGATTAGGACTTGATTGGATTTGGATTTGATTGATTAGAATTTCAGAGATTTGATTGGACTAGAGGAATAATGAATATTAGTTGAGGAAGGATGATTGTTTGAATGGATGAAAGTGGATTGGGGATTGGAGAATTTCTTGGATAGATAGAAATGGATTAAAGATTTGATGATGGCAAGATGGAATTTGGAAAGAGGGATGATTGATTGGTTGTGGGGGATGGACTTGGCAAGAGATGTCAAGTAAAGAAAACACAATGGTCAAAAGAAGTTAGACTCAAAAGACACTCATGCTCCTTCACAACATATCCTATGGCGAGAAAAGACAATAGTCAATGGATCCCAATTGGTTTCCCAGCTACACTTACCTAGAGTGGACACTTAGATGCTTGACCCCATTGGCTCCCCTCCACGACACTCACTTCTCCCGGGCAGCCAAGCATCAATTCCCATGAAAACTCCTCATGGCAAACTTTGTGTCTCTACTAAGGGCCGTAAAAATATGGGCGGCTTCGGAGGTCCGACCTCCTGCACCAATGACTAGAAGGTTTTTGGCCACTATGAACAAGGTGTTTAGTAAGTCTTCCCATTAGGAGCTACCCTTCGCAGTTGCGCAAGTGCAATTGAGGCCTATAGCCCAATGAAGCACCAATAACTTAGCAGTCACACAAGCGTGATTGAGATCTCTAGGATCCTACTAAGCACCCAATGTGAGAGTGAACTCTCATATAGCCCCAACCATTAACCCTTTTGTAGTCAATGGCCTATTTATTATAGTGAGTTGGGAACCCTAGGTCCAGGTGTACTCACTTGGGTCATTCCCCTCTTACCTTCTCAAAGAGCAAGTTGGGAGGGCAGGCCCGCTAAGGGTAAGCATGCAATCAAACAAGAAAAGGTTCGAGGGTCGGGATTTCTGATTGTCTATGTAGACAAGAGCACACTCTCCTACCTCTACACTTTTCTCAAACACAAACAACAAGAGTTCTTTTACCCCTAATTAAAATCTAGGTGCCTAGATTAAGAAAAACACAATGTTTGGTTGAGTCTCTTAGGAAACCTGCAAAACAACTTGATTAGTAGTTTGAAAATGAAGTCTTCAACAAGCGTCCTGCAAAAGACAAAAGAATGACAAAAATATTTTTATTTTTATTTTTTGAGAATGAGTAGAAAAAAAAGAATAAAAAATTTTCTACTAATGACAAATGTGGATTTGGAGGAAACTTTGATGGGTAAATGGGGTTTGACTAGGTTTTTGCCACTTTCTAAGGGATAGGCAAGCATAAAATCGGGATTTTGGAGGAGAGATGAAGGAATGGAAAAATTTGTCCAAGAAGGACAAAGAAAGAAAAGTTGGAGATAGACAATATGGGAAAATTTGGAGGTGATTGGATAAAACTAGGAGTTACGGGAAACCCTAAAAATGGAGGAATGTGGGATTTTGGGCTTCAAAAAGTGGATTTCAGGATAAGGTCCCCAAGGAAGGAAATGTGCAAAATGGAATTGGGGGGGGGGATCTAGTGGAGTTTGGAGGAAAACAAAATTAAGATAAAGAAGATATGATGAAAAAATAGATAGATTATTAATATTTAAACAGACAGATTATTAATATTTAAACAGACAACAAAAAACAAATGCAAACGCGCTGATTAGCAGGCGTTCGCGCTGATACAACTAGAGTTCACACCCAAAATTTAAAATTCAATTTTTTTACAAAAACACTCGTGTTAATCGCAGAGCGTTCGCGTTGAAGCAGAAACATAAAAGAAACAGAAATGAGGAGATAGAAGAAGATAGAAACAGAAATGACTCATTTTTGGTTAGTCATTTGTCTTAATACAAGGGTTGTGTGCATTTTTTTTCCCATGTGGGTATGTAGTGTATGGGAAGTTAGGGTTTCACCAATTAAGATAGTAAAACCACTAATCCTACCTAAGGACCATTACATTAAAAGAGGGGTGAATTCAATAGATCTATCCACAATTCAATTAGGAAGAGGGTTGAAACACTTTAAATTCACCAATTTGTTGTCTCCCCTTTTTGATTTTAAATGTGGATATAAATTATGCAATTAGGGTAAAAAAATGGATAATTGAAATGAAACAGTAATAACAAACTACTACAGATATCAAACAAATCAATAGACAGGGATCTAGACAAAGGAGTAAGATCAAAACCTGTTTCCAACAGTTCAGGCTAAATTGTAGGGACTGGGATGGTAGGTCACACTCATCCTATAAATTTGAGACAACTAAGTGAAATCATTTTTAGATTAGGGAGACACACTAGATCCACTATTGAAAGATCAAGCATAATTCTTGAGACTGGGATGGTAGGTCACCCAAGTCCTCTTCCTTTCGCTCCGTTGAAATATGAACTTGTTCGTCATCGTCAACTCCATCAAAATCTATAGAAATAGTTCCTAAGTCAACTCCATGAACATAGAAAGAGAAGAAAAGGGGTTGTGGATAGGGGTTTTCCTTAGGTCAAAACCCGATTTAGGAATTAACCTTCAAATTGAAATGGAAATTGTAGCAAGATACTTTCCTTTTGAGGGAAAGGCTAGATCTAAACTTGAACGCTTGTAATTAAAAAGTATACCTCAATCAAGCTTTCTTGAATCCTCATGTGAGGGTTTTAGGATGTCTTGTAGAATGTTTCATATAAGGTTGATCATGGATGCCATCTTGAATGCTTGAAATTGACTTCACTTCTTCTCCAATGCTCAATGAATGCTTGATTGCTTTCTCACTTGAATTGAATATGCTAGAGTACAACTGGATCATAAGATAACTTAGATTTGAAATGAGAGGGGCGAGCCTTATTTTATACCTAACTATCCAAAAACTATTTGAATTTTCAAAGTAGGCTGACATATGATCTAAATTTCTACTCACTTAATGTGACCATTGTGAGAACCAAATTTGAGTCCTAATTGAGAGGAATAGGGCATTGTGGCACCATGGTCCTGAGCTAGGATGAGGACACCCTAGTGCCCTGAACCTGAGAATTAGGACTTATCTTTGGGGTAGAGTTAGGAGAGAAGGTGAAAATGCATATTTGTGAAGGGTGTGAGCAGAATCAAAGCAGACATCAGGCATCAAAAGATGAAATACCATGGTGAGGTCTAAGTGAGGATGAAACTATATATAGATATAATTTACAATGCTACATTTAGCCCCCACTTTAGTGGGAGTATGAGACCAAACCCATACTCACAATAAAGTACAAAGTCACATTGAAAAACTCTCACTAGGATATCAAAGAGACAAGACAAACCAAGCCCCCAGGGACTTTAGGATCTTATTACTCAAATATCGAGATAAAAAGGGATAACACATGAAACAAAAAGAGGGAGCATGACTATATTGGCCTAGTAAGATTTGCTTACTATGAGTCATGAAAAAAAAAAAACACCAAATTAAAAAGCAAAAAGGCTCAATTTGTAAATTAACTTGAATATTAAAAACACGTCATGATTTGTGCATAAATTGTAACATTGAGTGGAGTGTATGCCCCCACATTAAAGCGATTGCATACACCTTATCAAGAGCAATAGCTTTAAGGTAGCATTCACCCAAAAGACAAGAATGTTTCCACAATGAGAGGCCCCCAAGAAAGGACAAATCAAAGGATAATGGTTACAAAACATATAGGAAAAAGAACATAAGGGATCCACTAACTTTGGGGTTAGGAATGTGCTTATGATAAATAATGCATATCAAGAATAATTGTATTGAATTGACCTCATCCTCGAAAGGTAGTGAAACTATGAACACAATGGAAGAAGAACACAAGAGATAACAAAAAAATATATTTTTTGAGTCAACATAGAAGAGACCAAAAAGAGATCTCAATGCTTTGCATCATCTGGGCCAAGTAGACAACACAAGAGCACATTTACAAACAATAGCACATGTATGACATAACATAGATATGCCATAGAGAAGAATTGAGATACAAATAAAGAAATGTCACAATGAATTCGACCTCTTTATTAGCTTTCAAAAATGGAATAACAAGGGTCATCCAAAAAGAACCTAACATAACACAAAAACATATCAAGAAACACATCATGGGGGAAGCACATTACGAACAAGAAAACATACAAAAGAGAATCCATGACACAGTTGAAGTGAGTCAAGCAAATTATTTGCCTCCCAATCTTTCTTAACATCATCTAGGGATGGTGGAAAAGATGCATGAGGAGCCACATCGAACATGGTATCTATGCAAATAATACAAGTTCCAAACAAGGATCATTCTCTAATGATGAATCACTTTGTTTGTCACTAGGAACTAGGGTTAATGCTTTTGAAAACTGTGAAGACAACTCATTATTAATCTCAACAAGTTCATACATATGATCATAATCATTAGGATCATCAACATTAGCATGAACAACATTATTATCATCATCCATATCATCATCTAAATTAATAAAAAAAGGATCTTTAACATGAAAAGAAGTTGAACCATCATTTTTCTTAAGCATTTTTAATTTAGGTGATTTGAGTTTAACTTCCTCCCTAGGGTTAGGCGAAGGTTTGACAAATGGGACTAAGTCAACATTTGGTGTCATTGAGGAGGAAATGGTTTGGGAAACAATATTGTGAGCCTTAGCACAAATTCTTTGTCAACGTTTTCTTACACAATGATTCCTTTTAGTTTTAGTCGATACCCATGAAGGTATAGGATCAATTGGCATAGGATTATTTTCTTCCCTTATAGGGGAAAGAACAAAAGAAATCCCAATAGGTTGAGAGAAAGAGGATGACCCCAAGTGCTTTCCTTTGTAGGATGTAGGAGGTGGGACTGGGGCATATATAGGAGGGATAAAAGGAGTAGGAAGAATACCAGGTCCATTACATATGACGAGGAGGAATATCCATCGGTATAGGGTCCCTAGGTTTACTCAAGGCCATTATCATTGCATTTTTCCATTTTTGATAAGATAAGAAAAGGATGTCAATTCAAGGCTTCAAAGGCTTAGGTTATTAGGCCAAAAGTAATCAAGAGTGAAATTTCCACGCTTCGCTATGGGTTGGTAAAGGCTATGATTAATTGTTATAATAGGTGTCATTATGAGGAAATTTAAAATATTTATGAATTTTAGAAGGGACATCTTTCATGGAAGAGAGCCAAGGAAAATTGATCCAATGTAGGAATAATAACAAAGGTGACATCTAAGCACTTAGTACCAACCTCAAGGGGAAGAGTAATAGAACTAGTAGTAGGTAAAGAGAAACCATCATAAACCTTAACCATAACATCAAATTTATCATATGTTACTTCATGCAATTGTTGAGTAAAATGATGTTCTTCAGTAATCACATTCATCATACATACTGGATCATTGAGCACCCCTTATGAGATTTTGTCTTTGATCTTCACAGTAATATATAATGAGCCATCATGTGCAACAATAGTTTCACTAGGATCAAATGTAATGCATAGGCCTTTTGTAGTTTGAGCTTTATCGACAAGGTTCACAACATTATTAGATTATATCCATAGGTCATAAGAAAGAAAAAGCAAGTGGCTTGAACTTAACAACATTGGTAGAATGGGAAGGCAATGGATTGGTGAAAATTTAGTTTTTGGTTAGGAGGATCTATGAATTTATTCCATTTGCCATTCACACCAGCTACTAATATAGTATTGTTATCATTAAATTCTTGAATCTTATTCCTTGACTAGAAACATTTTTCAGTATCATGACCTACTAGATGGTGATACTGACAAAAAGTTTTAGGATCATGGGAAGTTGGCAATAGTTTATAATTGTCAATTAGTTTGATGGGAGGGATTTGCAACATGTTAGCATTCATCAACTTCAACATTATACTATGCAAAGAATCAAAAAGAGGAGTTAATTCTTTTCTAAAATATTTGGATAAAGGGGCCACAATTGATGTCGTGGCTACCACTTGAATTCTGATGTTATAATTTATATAGATGGAACCTTTGTTTTGTTTGAATTTCATCAGTGATTGTCGAGTATGCTCATTCTTATCAACTGGATCCATTGAAGAGGATGATTCAAATCGACTCACTTGAAGCTAATAATTATGAAGCATTGCATGCAATTGCATAAAAGAAGTTGTAAAGCGGAAAATCGCGATCGAACCCTAGTTGCTCTCCCCTCTTCCAACTCCAAGGAGAGAGAAGGGAGATTCACTAGGGTTGATGGTTTTCACTTAGGGGAGAGACTTTACATTCAAAAGAGGGGTTGAAACCCACAAGATCCAATCCCACGCAATGCAAGATTGGATGCTAAATGAGTTTCAAGGGTTATGACAGCAAGGCTACCCTCTTTTGTAAAGAATGTGCAGAGAAGAATTAAGCTAGGAATGCATAGAAAGTGAGAAAGATTCGCTTATAAACTGAGATAGGAATACAGTATGAAGCTGCGGACCTGGAATTAGTAGTAAAATGTCGATACGGCACTGTCCTGCAAATTTGAGCAAAAGTTGCCGGGACGATGGCGCCCGAGCGCCACGGTCCTCCGAAAAATCCGCGAAACGAAGGGGGATCTGTTCGTCTCTGCACAAGGATTCCAGATCTTCAATTTCAGCTGCGTACCTGCAACTTACACACAGAAAAGCAAAGACGATTGGGGGGTTAGGGATTAGGGGTTTGCCTTTAGGTCAAACCCCGGTTTTGGAATTAACCAAGAAATGAGCAATGCTGTAAATGTAAATGTCTGTAATGTAAAACAAGTACTAATACCTTGTTGTAAGGATGTTTGTATCCTTATGTGCGAAGGTATAGATGTTGTATGTTGTATGTTGTAGTAGTATTTTGTAAGTGATCTCCTCTTCAATGGTTGAATCCTTGTCTTGAATGCAACACTTAGCCTTGAATGGAGACTTGAAATGATCAATTGCTTGAAGGAATGCTTGAATGCTTGAATGCTTGAGTATAGTTTCCACGCTTTTTCCGTCATGTATCTATCTCTCCCAAATGAGAGAGGAAAATGTAGTTTATATACTTGTCATTTAGGGCTGATAGACTGATTTTCCCGACCTTAGGCCGACCAGGAAAGATAATTTTCCAATTTGCAAACATAAAGACCCGAAGTCCAAAAGAGACCGGGCCCAAAATAGGACCCAGGGACCAGGGCGCTGGGCGCCCTGGTCCTGAAGGACCAGGGTGCCAGGCGCTCTGGTCCCACCTCCCGGGACAGCAGGGTGCAAAGGAGGTTCAGGCCAGGGTGCAAGAAAATGCAGTTTTCAGTGTCATAATCAGGTTTCGGGGTCTCCATTCAGGTTGCGTGTTGCGTCGCCATCGTGAAGACCGAAATGCGGTCAAAATTGCAAGTGTCACAATTTTAGGACGCTACATTTAGCCCCCACTTTAGCGGGAGTATAGGCGTATGCTCATACTTCCGGTAAAGTACAAGGAAACAACATTGAAAGACTTTCACCACGTCAAGGAGGCAAGATACACCAAGCCCCCAGTGGACTAAGGATCTTACGACTTTTATTGACAAAGTAAAAGGGAAGATCACGAGGGAGAACCATGACTATCAGTAGTAAGGTTCCCTCACTATGAGTCATGCAAGAGAAATACCGAAAATTTTCAAGGCAAAGCTAAATTTGTCAAGAAATTTTCAAGTATCTTGAAAAGATATGAACGGGATGTATGCCCCCCTACGTTAAAGCGATCGCACACGCCTCACCAGGGGTGATTGCTTTAAGGTAGTGATACATATAAGAAAATGAGAAGGGAAAGGAGCACGTTATCACAAGGATTTAGCCCCCAAGTGTGAGATAAGCCCAAGGATAATAGACACAAAACACAAAGCACAAGGTGACTTCGCTTTCCTCGGGGTCAGTATGCTGTATGATAATTCATGTATATATATCATATGTATGTATGCATAATTGTTCTTCATTCCCCAATCAAGGAAGGTCACCTAGAAGAAGGGAACACATGTGTCTTTTGAGTCAACATGAGAGAGATCGAGAGATCTCAACGCTTTGCATCATCCTCAAGTAGACAACACTAAGGACAACAAATAGAAGAATGAGAATAACATATAGAAGAAGTAACACAAGAGAGGAGGAGAGAATCTGCTATGCTAATGTAACTAGTCTAGCACGTCATCTACCCCCCGATCTTGCTGATCAATGTTTCGGGAAGGCAGGGAACACGCTAGAGGAGGAACATCCAACATAGCAGATGGAGCTATCACAAGATCCAAACAAGGGCTATGTTCATATCCCAAGCCGCGGTGTTCTTGTCTAGGAGCTAGGATAAGTGCTTTAGAAAATTCGTTAGATAAATGGTTATCAATATCAACAAGTTCATATTCACTATCAGAATGAACAGGAGAAGTAGCATTTTCATCATGAATAACATTTTCATCTATATCATCATCAAGATTTATAAAAATAGGATCTTTAACTCGCACAGGATCAAGACCATCATGCATCTTATGTTTAGGAGATTTTGGCTCAATTTCCGGCTAAGGAGAAAATGGAATAATGCTTGTTGAAGGTGTTTTTGGGGATTGCAAAGTTTGAGCTCTAAGACGACGCTTTCGCCGGCGTTCACATGCAGAACGATTTTGTCTAGTCTTAGTAGGAAGTGAAGAAGATTGAGGAGGAGGAATGTTCTCATCCTTATCACTTGGGTGTTTATGTTGTGGTCTCTTAGGCTGGATAATAGGAGAAGAAGAAGGTCTCTTCTCTCTATAAAAAGAAGGAGGAGGGACTGCTCCATACAAAGGAGGAATATTTGGTTTAGGAAGAAGACCAAGTCCATCATGACGAGGAGGTATAGGTCTACTTTTAGGAAGTTTATTAGATATAGACATAGTCACATCCATAGGGATGGGTTGGGAATCTTCTTGAGGAAAGACATTAGTTTTATCTTTCAAAGGAAGAACTTCCTTCTCAAGAATGATAGGAATGTCAAGTTTGGGTGTTCTAGGTTCACTTAGAGATAGGATCATATCTGTTTTCCACTTTTGATAAGATTTGAAAAGATGATCACTTCGCGGAGGAAGAGATTGGAATTGTTTAGGCCAAAAGTAATCAAGAGGAACACTAGAAGTTCTTTCAGCTGGTTTAAAGAGACTATGATTGACAGTAACAACTTCACCATTATGGGGAAATTTCAAACACTTGTGAATAGGAGAAGCGATAGCTTTCATGGAAGATAGCCAAGGATAGCCAAGCTTCACAAGAAATTGTTCGGAAGATGGAATAATAGCAAAGTCCACATCAAGGGATTTGTTATGGACCTCAATAGGCAATGTAATAGAACCAATTGCAGGAGAAGAAAATGCATCAAATAGTTTCACAATCACATCTGTTTTGTTATATATCACTTGATTCAATTGCAAAGTAAAAATAAATTCTTCAGTAATAACATTAACCATGCACGAAGGATCGATAAGCACTCCACGGCAAGGTGTATTCTTGACTTTTGCAACTATGTATAAAGGACCATCAGGTGCCCTAATGGTTTCACTGGAATCAAATGTGATGGAAGGTTCTTTAGGGTTTTCTTGCTGCTCTACAAAGTTAATCACATTCGGAGTCATAGACACAAGACCATCAGATGAAAGAGAGGAATCATTAGTCTCAATCGCATTAGAGGTATGAGAAGGTAATGGATCAGTGAAAATCTAAAGATTTTGATTAGGAGGAGCTACAGATGTATTGCCTTTATCATTCACTCCAGAAACATAAATAGTATTATTATCAATCAAATCTTGAATTTTACCCTTTAAAGAAAAACATTTTTCAGTATCATGCCCAGGCTGACGATGAAATTGACAAAAAGCTTTGTTATCAAAATAAGGTGAAGTAATCTTTGCAGGATCAATTTGCCTTATAGGAGGAAGAGTAAGCACATTTTGTTCCAATAACTTATTCATAATACTATGCAATGATTCATTCAAAGGAGTATACTTTCTTTCTTTCTTGAAAAATTTAGAAATAGGAGGCACACCTGATGCTGCATTCACATTGTTGTTGATGATGTTTTCATTGAATTTGATGGAATCTCTGTTCGGTTTAAACTTCCCAAATGGTTGTTGACTACTATCACCCTTATCACTCGGAGCCATAGGATGTGATTGTTCCATTTGACTCACAGTCAGTTGATAATTGTGAAGAGTTGCACACAACTGTTGGAAAGAAGTAAACTCAGAAAATAGAAGTTTGTCTCGAATATCTTTTTGTAAATTAGAAATAAAGATTCTTTGAATATCATTGTCAGGCACTGGAAAAGAAATTTGAGCATACAAATGCTTATATCTACCAATGAAATCAGTTACTTTTTCTTTAACACCTTGTTTACAATGCATTAAATCAATCAAAGTAACTTTAGGACTTATATTGTTGAATGAAAGCATTTGCAAGTTGTTCGAAAGAAGTAATAGAATAGGAAGGCAATGAGCAATACCATTGTAGGGCTTTGTCTCTTAATGTTCTAGTGAACAGTTTTGCAAGCAACCTTTGGTCATAAGCAAAATCAGTACATATTGTTTGAAAAGTCTTAACATGCGTTAGAGGATCACCTTTACCATTATAAAGCTCCAAATGCGGAATTTCAACATGTTTAGGGGGAATAGCTCGAACAATGTCAAGAGAAAGTGGGCTCGCAACATCAAATGTGGGCACACTAAACTTAGATTGATTCATAGAGGCAATTTGTTGCTGTAAAGAAGAGACAGTTTGTGCAAGATTGTTAATGGTCACTTCAGTCGAAGAGTTCATATTAGATGTGTTAGATGGAGGTGTTATATTATTGAAAGAAGGTAAAGAGTAAGGTGGTGGGACTCTATGATAATTAGTCATAGGAGATGATTGGACAGGAGGAACACTACAAGGAGGAATGGAATGATTGAATGAATTGCCCCCTTGCATCATGTTCATTTGTGGAGATGTAATAGGAACACTCATTGAAGGAATGAATGAAGAAGTTGGATTGAATGAAGGAAGAGGGTTAATTGAAGAAGAGGGATTGCCCCCATGACTAGTGATCATAGGAGGAATGTCTTGTGTAGAAGTAGCCATTATGTTTGATGTAAAGGTAGGTATGCTAGCAATAAAAGTCATCAAAGGAATAGAATGATTGACTTGAGTAGGAGGTTGTGTATAACCCAAATTTTCAGCACAACTCTTCATAGGCATCACATTCGAATCCACAATGTGTGCAATACCACGCAAAATATCAATTCCATTCTTATCACTTTGAAGCATACGTTTTAGACCCTCAATTAAAGGAAAAGCTTGACTATCGGGGTATTCTTGAGACATCCATTGTCAAAAATCATCAAATTGGTTATCCAATTTTGAAAGTTGTTCTTCAGAAACCTCATGGAGAGCTTCTTCATCATTAAGAGGATTAGAGGAATTACCCATGTCCTCGTTAAAAAGGCTATTCAAATTAGGTTCCATCTCCTCGGTAATTAAACCTCGGAAAGACTTAATTCTACGGCTTCGTCTAACGGGAATAGTGTAAGTAGGGCTTATTGTTGTAAAACTCATGCACTAGAGAGGGAGAAAAAATTTTGATGTTTAGAGGTAGCAAATTTCAGTAAAACCAGCCAATCTTCTAGATTAAAGCTGTTAAATACAATCAGGACAATCTCCCGAAATTTCGGAAAAAATGTTAGGGACCGTGGCGCTTCGGAGTGCACACGGTCCCGGCAACTTTTTTTGAAATTTGCAGGGATGAAAGTTATGATGATTTTAGAGCTAATCTGAAAAAATTGAGTGATTTTACGATCTGTAGATAGGCCAAATTAAAGTTGCAATCTCAAAATTGAACCCTACCCAGATTGTAGAAAAATGCAAAATTTGAATTTTGAAAAAGAGAGGGAAACTAAAATTTTGAATTTTATGATTTTAGAGGGAATGTCAAGAGCAATGCAAATTTTGAAATTTAAAAATTGACTCAATTTCACGCAAAATTCAATTTTGAAAGCGGAAATTAAAGTTGTTGTAATTAAGCACTTAATTTCAAAAGTCACAAATTGTAAGAATTTGAATAAAGCACTGAAATTTTTAATGAATGCAAACACACTTTTCAGATTTAGGACAGTAAGAACACAATTTTGACACAAAATTTCAATTTCAATGATTTTTGAATGATTAGAAGCATTAATCCAAGCAATCCCTAGACCAACTTTGACTTTAATTTTGAAAGTGTTATAATTGATAAAATCAGCCAAAATTCTAGATTTTAGCAGGAAAATACAGTAAAATCTAGCTCCCGAAATTTCAGAAAAAATGTCGGGGACGATGGCGCTCGGAGTGCACACGGTCCTCGCAACTTTTTTCCAAATTTTCAGGGATGAAAGATATTGTGATTTTATTGCGGAATCCAAAGTTACAGCTGATTTGGAGATGTTTTGATCAGTGAAATTGTGGGACAAAGGTTGAACCAAGAGGGTTTTAAAAATTAGGGTTTTGACACTTAACCACTTAATTTTCAAAATTAAAGCATAGATATGAATTGATAATTTGTAATAGAATGGCAGATCTGAAACAAGCATTAACATTTAGACATTTCACAAGCTTAATTACTAAAAAGAAAATTTAGGGTTTTTATGCAATCGACCTCTAAAATTTGCAAAAGATCAAACATGGAAATGTAATCAAGGAATCCAATTTTCAGATCTAACCATGAATAATCAGAAAGGATGTTCATGTCGGGTTCACCAAAATGTAAAGCAAAAAATCACGATCGAACCCTAGTTGCTCTCCCCTCTTCCAACTCCAAGGAGAGAGAAGGGAGATTCACTAGGGTTGATGGTTTTCACTTAGGGGAGAGACTTTACATTCAAAAGAGGGGTTGAAACCCACAAGATCCAATCCCACGCAATGCAAGATTGGATGCTAAATGAGTTTCAAGGGTTATGACAGCAAGGCTACCCTCTTTTGTAAAGAATGTGCATAGAAGAATTAAGCTAGGAATGCATAGAAAGTGAGAAAGATTCACTTATAAACTGAGATAGGAATACAGTATGAAGCTGCGGACCTGGAATTAGCAGTAAAATGTCGATACGGCGCTATCCTGCAAATTTGAGCGAAAGTTACCGGGACGATGGCGCCCGAGCACCACGGTCCTCCGAAAAATCCGCGAAACGAAGGGGGATCTGTTCGTCTCTGCACAAGGATTCCAGATCTTCAATTTCAGCCGCGTACCTGCAACCTACACACAGAAAAGCGAAGACGATTGGGGGGTTAGGGATTAGGGGTTTGCCTTTAGGTCAAACCCCAGTTTTGGAATTAACCAAGAAATGAGCAATGCTGTAAATGTAAATGTCTGTAATGTAAAACAAGTACTAATACCTTGTTGTAAGGATGTTTGTATCCTTATGTGCGAAGGTATAGATGTTGTATGTTGTATGTTGTAGTAGTATGTTGTAAGTGATCTCCTCTTTAATGGTTGAATCCTTGTCTTGAATGCAACACTTAGCCTTGAATGGAGACTTGAAATGATCAGTTGCTTGAAGGAATGCTTGAATGCTTGAATGCTTGAGTATAGTTTCCACACTTTTTCCGTCATGTATCTATCTCTCCCAAATGAGAGAGGAAAATGTAGTTTATATACTTGTCATTTAGGGCTGATAAACTGATTTTCCCGACCTTAGGCCGACCAGGAAAGATAATTTTCCAATTTGCAAACATAAAGACCCGAAGTCCAAAAGAGACCGGACCCAAAATAGGACCCAGGGACCAGGGCGCTGGGCACCATGGTCCTGGGGGACCAGGGTGCTGGGCGCCCTGGTCCTGAAGGACCAGGGTGCTAGGCGCTCTGGTCCCACCTCTCGGGACAGCAGGGTGCAAAGGAGGTTCAGGCCAGGGTGCAAGAAAATGCAGTTTTCAGTGTCATAATCAGGTTTCGGGGTCTCCATTCAGGTTGCGTGTTGCGTTGCCATCGTGAAGACCGAAACGCGGTCAAAATTGCAAGTGTCGCAATTTTAGGACGCTACAAAAGTAAACTCAAAACAAAAGCTTATCTCTAATATATTTTTGTAAATTAGCAATAAAAAATATTTGAACATCATGATCAAGAACATGATAAGAAATTTGTGAATACAAATGTTTATATCTACCAATAAAAATAGTCACTTTTAATTTCCTTGACTTCTTGCTTACAATGAATCAAATTAGTCAAAGTAATTTCAGGACCAATGTTATTTTAAAATTGTTGGATGAAAGCATTAGCCAATTGTTGAAAATAAGTAATAGACTAAGGAGGCAAAGAACAATACCATTACAAGGCAAAATTTAGGGTCTCCTAAATGAGATAATTTAGTGAACACCCCAAAAAATGCACCCATGAATCCTGATCTTGATGGGCAATTTGACCTTGCAATTATTTTTACCACCCATAAATAAGTATGATCATCCATATTGAGCTTCCCAGAATCAAATTTGATACCTCTATCAAATAGCAAAATTTAGGTGCATACTAGTCCGAGTCACAAAACTATTCCAAGTAGCCACTTTTGAGAGTTAATAGCTTGGTCCCTGTAAGTACTGATTCTAATCCAATTGCTCCACTCAATTTTCTATATGAAAATGAACTCCCGTGTCAATTTTTAGAGACCTCTAACCTCATTTACTATTTTTCCCAAGTCAATTCCATTTATGATTTATTAATTTTATTACTTACACATTGCGAAATCTACCAAAGTGGCTTTCTGTTGAAATTATTATTTCACATTTGGATTACAATTAGACTGAACCAATTAATCTACATAATTGTCTGTATCACAATAGACAAGAGTGCAAGGTTTTGGAACCCTACCAATCCATTTGATAATTTTCTTGAGCTTAAACCAAATATAATTTATGCATATCTGGAACTTGCACAAGGGTAAAATCGATTGTGGAGCCTACTTTGAAAATTAATATCTTTCACCTTAGAAAGAATTTATCAGAATTGTCACTTGCATTGCGATCTCTAGTTAAATGTCTACATGATTGCCAACTTTCGTGACCTCATGGTATAATTTGGATAGTTTTCAACATTGATTCTGGATGCAAAAATCATGATTGGACACTTTTTAGAAAATATCAGAGTGCACAATTTGATAATGTTTAATCAGTTCATGACCACAAATTTACTCTAAATTGTTCCTGTCACCTGTTCAAAGGAATTATTTGGAAAAATAAGTCAGAGCAAGGTATGGAGTGTTAATTCAAGAAGAATGGCTTATTTGATCATCAGATAAGGTTAGTACTGTTACAAGTTCATTAATGAAAGACATATTCTTTATGAAAGTTGATAATTCAATATATTTGATATTATTGAAACCAAATGTTTACTATATGTGGGGATAAATGCGGCTCCCATAAGGGTAGAGCCCAACATATGGTTTTAAAATGACATCGACTTTCATTTGTGCAAACCCATAATAGCTTGTTATTCAAACTCCAATAATAATATTGAAATGGCCACATTATATGTTTGAAGAGGAATAACACTCAAGAGAAATCAAAATTTAAATCAATAAAAAATGATTTAAATTAATCATTATGGATCATTATAATAAATGATCTTATATATAAATTATATATGTGATGGTAAAACAAAACCCATTAAGTTGGTTAATATGAGCCAAAGTGGTGGACCCCGCAAAGAGAAGAGTTTGCTCAATTGTGTTATCGACAAAACAAGGCTAATCTGCATAACAAAAAATAGCTTCTCCGAAATGGCATGTTACAACGAAATAGTGTTGCAAATTTTGATTAACATAATAAAAAATATTGGTGGGCCCCCAAGGTTCCAGCAACCTCCAAGCGAATACAATTAGCAGGTGTAAGACCAAATTTCATGAAGAAGATATATTAGTGAAAGATGAATATACTTTCATAAAGAGATTTTGATAAGTGAAAAAAAACATAGCAGCCAAGTAAAAGTGTTTCATTTAAAGAAGGTAAAAGTGTGAAGATTAAGTGGGTGTTAAGTTACAAATAAAATTATATGAAAGAACAATCAACCAAGGGTAATTAATGAAAACCTTTCAGAAAATGTTTTCACATTTAAAAGGTAATTGTTTATCCATTTGCATATTGAAGAGGAATTAATATATGCTAAGTTGAAGTTTTATCATACCAATAGAGTAATTATTTTTACAAAAGCTAAAATGCAGTTAGATGTATCTGATGCTCTGCAAAATGAGACAATGTTAGAGAAAATCCCATGGTCGTATAACACACAAAAACACAAGAAACAAAGACAAACGTTAGTGTTAATCAACCAAAAATAAGTCTAAGCAGGCATACCAAAAGATATACTAAAAACATGATGAAATATTTAACTATGGAAGCAAATACAACAAGGCATCTCCAAATGCCTTCTACCACACTCTTAACTCCTTCTCCCTTGTTCCTCTCCTCTCCAAGTTCCAAATTAGTGTAGCTCTAAGCAGCTTTTTGCACTATGGATGTCTTATGGAGATTCAAGATTGAAAATGTTTTTAAACTTATGCTATGCAAGTGTAAAAATAAGCTAAATATGAGATGCTATGAAATGAACTAAGATTTTTTTTAGTCCAAAATGACAATATATGTTAGTGATTTTATGCTAAAATACTCTCTAAAATTGACTATAGATTAGATGCATACAAATTTTTTAGGATCTGGATTATGAAGAAATGGGCTCTATTTATAGGAAAAATGGAGCAATGGATGGTTGAGATTGAGTAATCTCAACAAGGGTCAGGATTGAATGATATTCAATCCATGTGAGGGCTTTCAACCCAATCCCAAGATGACAAGTGTTAACATGAGAGGGATTGAGAGGAGAGGGAATAAGCATTAAATGCTTGACATGACCTGAGAGTTAACTTGGGAGTTAAGGTCAAGGCTAAGTTGAGTGAATAAATTCATTATCCAAAGAATAATGCTTTTATCCAATGGATAAACTCTTGTGCAAAGTGTAGACACCTAAAAATGGTCAACGCTTGCAGAGTCATACTTTAACATTTGCGCATTGCCTCATTTTAGGTTTTTGCGTCGCATTAACATTTCTCCTATGATTCGTACTTGGTTTTTATCATTTACAAACATCGAGTCTTTCTTCTACATTCTTCCTTTATCTCGCTCTCGAATTTGGTCTTGTCGACAACACTATCCAGTCATGATTTTAATTGATCTTATCCTATTGCATCAATGTGCGTGCTTATTTGTCATCATTTTGGACATCATCAATCCTAATTAGGGTTTTGTCCTCCTGTCAATCTTGCGATCGATTTGTCATCGATCGTTGTCCTCCTATCAATCTTGCGATCGATTTGTCATCGATCATTGTCCTCTTATCAATCTTGTCGATTTATCATCAATCCTTCAATCTTGTCGTCTTAACGATCAATTTGTCATCGGTCGTTGTCTTGTTCGATTTTGTCATTTTGCGATCAATTTGTCATTGATCGTGGTCATTTTCAATATTGTCATTTTTCAATCTATTTTGTCATCAATTCTTGTCCTCTTGTCAATCTTGTCATTTAGCAATCAATTTGTCATCGATTGTCATCCTTCTCAATCGTGTCAATTTGGATCAATTTGTCATTGTTCCTCGTCAATTGGCGCATTTTCTCAATCAAATCATTTTATCACATTGGTCATTTATCAAATCAAATCATGATCAAATCAATTATCTTTCATCAAGACCTAATTCATCTTCTAGGGTTTTATGATTTAATCATTTAATCTTGTGTGTCATTTTCTTCCTTTAGGATTAATAAATTATTTATTTATCCTAAGTCTTCTCATTACAATTAAATGTTCATTTAATTGGCTAATTATTCCTCTTTGTGAATTAATTAATAAATGATAAATTATTAATTAATTTACCTAATTCCTAATTCTTAATTCTCTAATTTCTTGATTTTCTAATTCCTAATTTCAATTTTCTCCTATTTCTCTCCTAAATTCATGGAAATGACATGTCAATTTGTCATAATTGACAATCAATCAATTTTTGACATAGAAGTTGTCATAATTTGTCATAAATCATCAATCAACAAATTTTGCATAGAAAGTGTATAATTTGACATAATTGATTTGCAATTTCCATTTGAATTGAATCATGCTAATCTTGTCATCTCTCCAATTCTTCTATAAATTAGATGATCTTCATCAATAAAAAAAAATTGGTAATTAGACTATCGAATTTACGCTTCTAGTACTCTTGATCAAAAATCTCGTCTACTTGCTTTCAATTGTGTGTGCACTTGTAGGTGAGATCCACAACCAAACCATTTGAAGAGGAAAGAAGAACAATGGAGCCGCATGAAGGAGCATTCAAATCACATCTTTGGTTTGCATAATCTTTGCTTTTGAATGTTTTTATTTCATGTCTCTATTGAGTGTTGTTTAGGATAGATCATTGCAATGAATGCTTTTGTGATTGAGCTATTATGTTTATTTTGTCTTGTGATGATTTCCTATTTCCTAACATACATTAATTGGTGAACCCGACGTGAACACTAACCTTCTAACCTCTTTATGGTGTTTTGAGTGCTTTCAAGTTGATTTGTAGGCCAAAAAACCCAAAAACAGGGTTGTGCGGGGTTTTCTGGAGACTTATGCGCCTGTGTCCTGCATCCTGCGCCTATGTTGAGCATTCTGCGCCTGTGTTGAAGACATTCTGTGCTTGTGTCCTGCATTCTGCGCCTATGTCCTGAGTTCTGCGCCTGTGTAAAGTCCAGAACAGGGGTAAAAATGCAGTGTTTTATTTGAAATTTGTTTAGTTTTTGCATTCTGTTTTCTGTGCTTTGGATTTTGGTACTAATTATCTGTGCAGAATCTTGGCATACACATGGCAAAGACAATAAATCAAACTACTAACATGTGTTATGCAAAATCGATAGTCAAAGACAACAAATCAAACTCCTAACTTGGGTTTTGCAGGTTGCCTTGGAGAAACAACTAAACTTGGTGTTTGTCTTTAAATGTTTTAGGTACCTAGTGATTTTTAAGTAGGATGGAATGAATCTATGCTTGATTTGATTGTTGAGTGTGACATTGGAGTAGGAGAGTATGCTCTCATCCTTTTAGGGTGATCAAAAATCCAGATCTTCGATACCATGCTTTTGTCTTTGATTGTGTGTCTCCTTTAGAGGGCCTGCCTTCCCGACCACTTTGCTTTTGCAAGCAAGTGATAATCGTGAGAAGGGAACGACCCAAAGTGAGTACGGCTAGAATTCCTTGGCATTCTAACTCACTATAAAAAAAATACCCGATGAGCGAAAGCTTTGAAGGAAGTGTTACGTGGGAATTGCAGTTACTTGGGAAGTGATGACCCTTGAACTCTTTCTCATATCAACATCTAAGTAGGGCCTCTTGGTCTAAATCGTGCTTGCACGACTACATTTGTTTGGTATCTTGATGGGCTTAATGTCTCAATCACACTTGCGTGACATCAAGGAGTAACACTTAACAGAAATCCTTACTAAACACCTTGTTTTAGAGGCCAAAAACCCTTCTAGTTGCTTGAGAAGGACAAATTCGGATACTTGGAAGAGATACTAAGTTCGCCATGGGGACTGATGCTTGGCTACCTTGAGAAGTGAGTGCCGTGGAGGGGAGCCCGTGGGGTCGAGCATCTATGTATTCTCCTTGAATCTCATAATGAGTCTACCTCTCAAGTACCTAATGTCTTTGCCTACCATAAGAAATGTGGAAATGAGCATGATTGTCCTGAGTCTAAGTTGCAATATCTTGTATTCTTTGCTTGTCAAAAGTTGAATTGCATCTCATTTCAAAAACAAGACAAATTGATTCAAAACATAAGATTAAGCACAAGAGACATTCATCCAACAAAGGTCCAACAAATCTTCAAAACTCATCTTCAAACATGGTTAGCAAACATTGTTCAAAATCTTATCTCAACAAGCATGTCACTTACATTTAGGTTTATCCTAGGTTGCATTTTGTAAAGTTCATTGTCAAGTACCAAGGCTAGGTTTCACCTCAGTCATACTCCTTTCAATAAGGGTCATCCATTTGCATGTGTCCTCTTGTCATACATTGCATACCCTAGGTATCTTCATCAAGCTTAGGTCATTATCATATCATATTAGGGTCACTTGCATAGTAATTGTCCCTTAGCATATAGTGTCGAAACTAGGTTTTGTCATACTTGAGTAATCCAAATCTTTGAATAAACCCTAAGTCATTGTTAAGAAGTCTAGACCTTATCAAACCTTTGTCTTTTTGTCATCAATATCATTTGGTCAAACCTAGCTTAGTATCCAAGAATATAGGGGAGGCTTTGTCATTTTGTCCTTTTGTCACTTGGTCCTTTTGTCCTTTGAGGTCTAGATATCATTCCAATTTCCTAGGGGTCTCATTCTTAGAATTGCATTCAAAAGTTTGTCAAAATCTTGAAAAACAACCAAAAACATAGGTTGCATTCTTGCCATAGATTGCATTCTCATTTATTTAGTTTACATTTAGTTGCATATCATACATCATCCTTTTAAAATCAAAAATTCCAAAAATATTGCATTTGCATAGTGACATGTCTATTGAAACAAGGTTCCAAGCACCAATGATGCAACAAAGTTTGACATATCAACTGACAATGCAATCAAATTTTAATCCAAGGCAATCACAATTATATCCAACCCAACAACAAGGCAATATTGATCAAACTCATCATGATGATGTAAATGTCCAAATACAAAAACTAGAGGAGAAACTAGCTCAAGAAAATGAGATTTTGGAACAAAGAGTGAAAAACATTGCGAAGAATAGATCACAAATGTCCAAAATGTTTCGAAAACTTCCAGGTCGAAATCCAAAGATTGAGCCAATTGATGTAAGATCTCTTCTTGAACGATCAGACATACCAACTCTCCTCTCCCAAATAGAGATGATGAAACAATTTCAAGAAAAGAGACAACATCAATTTCAACATTATGTGCCTCCACAACAAGAACAAGAAGGTGTTTACTATCAATCAGATTTTCAACCAACACAACCAATGGTCCAATTTCAACAATATGACCAACCAACTATACAATGTCAACAAATGGTTCAACCAATGGTGGAATATCAATGTCAACAACAACAACCAAACATTCAAAAACAAAGGTTGCAGCACACACTAACCCAAGTTTCAAACATGTCGGAACAATTGAACCAAGTCCAATATCAAAACATGACATCAGATCAGAACCAACTCCTTGCCAAACAAGTTCAAACTTCAGATTCAACTATATCAAAATCTCGAAAGAAAGGTGGCTTTATTGCAATGCTCTTAAGGAACCTACCAAGTGAATTCTTTGAGGAAGATAAAGATAATACACTTATGTCTAGCAATGCCTCATCCCCCCACAAACAAATTGACTCTCCAGTGGCATCTATCCCTACACCTCTAGAAGTTTCACAAGAACCTTCCATATTGTTCTCATCAAACAATACACCCAAAGATGCAATTATCCAAGAGCTATCCATAATTGATTGCCAAGATAATCCAATTCATGATGCCCATCCTTGTCATGTTTCAGAAATACAAGACCTAATGCCACCATGCACTTTATTGCCATTACTTGTTTTAGAGGACCCCATTCAAAGTCCCTCTTCCTCATGTTCAAGCATTGATTCCTTGCCAGAATCCATCACAAATGTTCAAAGTGCATTTCCTTCATGCCAAAGCATTAATCCCTTGCCAGAATTCCTCATGCATATCCAAAGTTCAACCTCATGTCAAGAGGATAATTTAGAGCATGAAGAAACATGTCTTAAAACAGATCAAGATCAAGATCCCAGAACCTTATCATCCCATCTAATTGTTGACCAGGACCCCATGTTCCCAGACACTCATGATGATTCCCCTATTCTTGTCCATCCTATCCAAAGTCCTATTGACACTCCATTCCCTGAGCAAGATCAAGATATCCCAGTCCATCCAATCCCAAACGATCCCCTTCCATTTCATGAAAACAATGTCCTTTCAAATCCCATTGACATTCCACTTCCTAAGAAAGATCAAGATATCCCTTCCATCCTTTCCGATGATCCCATTGAAAGTCAAGAGAAAAGCACCTTTAAAGAGGATTCCAATGATCTTCCTCCTTGTCAAGATCAAAGTATCCTTCCAAATTCATTTCCAACACAAGACCCTATCATTTCTTCAGATCCTCCACAAGATCCACTTGTTCCTTCATCTCCTTGTCATAATGCTCCATATACACTCCAAGATCATATTTCTTGTGATGATCCCATTATTCCTCCCATTCCATCTCTTGAAGAGCCTGTCATTGAACCATGTCCACAACACAATCCTACTCCCCCTCACAATCCTAATCCCACTCATGATCCTAATGTGTTAGTGCGAGATGTTCATGAACCCCTGACATTAACAATGGGTTCTTCCACTTTGGTGAAATCCGATCCACTTCAAGATCTCATTATTTCTCTCATATCATATCCACCTCATAATGGACTTGCGTCTTCTTCCCAAAGAAAAGAGTATCCTACAAGTCAAGATATTCATAAAGGAAAAGGAGTAGATCTCCATAAGCAAGAACCCCTCCATATCAAAGAAGATCTTAAGGGTCATGTCTACACAACTCACTCTCAAGACGTTGGTATCCCTCCATCACAATCCAAACATATCCCTTCCCCATCATCCCTTCCATCCATCTTAGGTACTTATATCCCTTCGTCCTCTATGAAAGGTCAGCAAAGGCACACATCTTTGAGAACCTTCCAGTCATCCAAAAGAACTCCATTTCATTCCTATCCATCCATGCATTCCTTTCCCCCTCCAAGCAATTTGGATGCCAAGCATAAAAGTCATAAGTCTAAAAATCCACATGTATTCAAGGATCAACATGTCCAATATAATCAACATGTCAAAACAAAGAACAATATGATCTATAAAGAAAAAGAAATATCCAAAAGGCCACAAAGGCCCACTGAGCAAAATAAAGAAAAGTCAAAATATATATGGGTTCCTAAATCCCTTGTGCAAGCAATGCACTCCAAGGAACCACAAAAGCATGAAAAATCAAAAACCATGTGGATCCCTAAGAAGATCCTTGAAGCACAAAAAGAAACATCCAACTTGGCATCCAAAGTTGCTATTCCTCCATCCAAACCTTCCAAGTCTATTCCTCCATCACCTTCTTCATCCATTTTGGGCCCTTATGTCCCAAAATCCCAAGCCTTTCCTCCATCAAAATCTCCATATCCAAAACCCACTCTTCCTCCATCAGTCCATCACCCCTCAAGGTGTGTGCCAATGTTGATCTTGCCTTCATTTCCATCCACTCAAGCCCAATTCTTCCAATACCCTATCCATTATCCAATGCATATTTTCCATCCTTCCATCCCTCTGGTCCAATCCTTTGCATAAATCCTTGCCTTAGTTTCATCTCATTTTCCATGTCCTTATCCTACCAACGTCTTTGAGAATACTTTCAAAGGTCATGGTCCATTTATTTCAAGGCTACTATCCAAACAAAAAGATGTTTGAGTTCTTCTTCCATCCCCTATCATGTGTCCATCTTCTATTGAAAAAGTCAAAATTGAAAAAAAAAAAAAAGTCATAAAAAGTGAAAAAAAAAAATTGAGAAAAAAAAGACAAAAGAAAAGAAAAAAGTAAAGAAAAATAATTCATCCACTGGTGAAAACCTGGCAAACAGGCGCTTTGGGCAAGTACCATGATGAAAACCTGGCAAACAGGTGTCATGCGTAATCTATGAACTTCTTGCACACCACACTTGGGGGCAGGTTTCCTCCTTCATGTCCTATTACCCTTCCTTGTCCTATCATCCCTCATGTCCAGTTTCCCTTTCCACCTTTGATCTTGACAAGGCTGAGGATCGTCATGAGCATTAGACATCTTATTTGCAGCTTTTAGTCTATCATAGCTTTTGGTCTTTATCCATTTGCTTATTATAACCTTTCATCCATATTCCCTGTCTTATTGCAACTTTCTGCCACTATCCCTTCGCTAACCCTGACCTTCAGTCCATGTCCCTTATCCATTCTTGGTCTTGCTTATCCTATCCATATCTTATCACTATCCATACACTTTTTTTCATTCCTTGATCTTGATCTGACATAAGGACGCAAAATTTAAACATGGTTTCAAAAACCTCTTGACATGTCCCTCATGCCATGTTCCTTCTTTACATTGTCATATCCAGTCTCTTGTCCCATCACTCAATAGCCCTTGAAAATTGCATCTGTATTGTCTCCATGATAAAAGGCCTTTGTCTTCCCTCTATCCACCATCATTTTAGCAAGCCTATTTATTCACCTATCATATTCCTTTCCTTGCTAGACACTGGGGGCAAAATCTCTAAAAATCATAAAATGTCCTGAAAAAAAATCTCATAAAAAATTGAATAATGTCCTAAAAAAAATCTCTAAAAAAGTCAAATAAAGTCCTGAAAAAATGAACACAAAAACATTTCAAAAAAATTAAAATCCAAAAACAAGCATTTTGCAATAAATGATCCCTCTGTGCATAAACAGATCACTGAGTATACATCCAACGACACGCAATCAAACACTGTGCTTTAATGAAATCACGCTTAAACAGATGAACTTTTTACTCAAACCAGACATTCAAACTGATCCGAGTTGTCATATCAATCAACCTCCAAATCAATTCATCCTTGGCACATTATCATGGGTCTTATACAGGGTGTGGTATACTCGAAACCAAACTGTGTCCTGTCTTAGACGGGGTACCACATGTCCTGAAACCAGACAGCATGATCGTCCTATCGGCACTTTCAACTTTTGACAATGAAGATCAAGATGTTTGTTTTGATTTGTTGGAATTTGTGCATCTTATCTTTTTACTGATTTATTTTTGGCTTCGATCATGCTCCTATGTTGCTCGATGACGTCACTGAGTGATTTAGAGTGACCAGGATGGATCATGGTCCTTTTCTTTTTTGATTGTGATTGTTGTTTGTCTGTGATGTGTCTGTCTTTTGCAAAAAGGGTTGCATTTCAGCTCTGGCCTTCCATGCCATGATGCTATGCATCCATTTTGCTACATTAAAAATAAAGGTTCTCACCTACAAAGTGCATTATTGAAAGCAAGTTTTTCTTCATCTCTAACTATCCTTTGTCTAATTTCTGCTTACTAACATTTCTTCCATCAGTCTTGTCAGTCCGTTCAATCCTATCATTCTTATCGATCAATTGGCCTCTTTTCTAGACATTTCCGGCTAATTCCTTAAGGGGGCATGCATATGTCATTATCATTGTCTGGGGCATTTTCATTAAGTTCTTTGAAACAACGCTTAGAATCACATTGTCTCAAAGAGGGGCAAAATGTAGACACCTAAAAATGGTCAACGCTTGCGGAGTCATACTTTAACATTTGCGCATTGCCTCATTTTAGGTTTTTGCGTCGCATTAACATTTCTCCTATGATTCGTACTTGGTTTTTATCATTTACGAACATCGAGTCTTTCTTCTACATTCTTCCTTTATCTCGCTCTCGAATTTGGTCTTGTCGACAACACTATCCAGTCAAGATTTTAATCGATCTTATCCTATTGCATCAATGTGCGTGCTTATTTATCATCATTTTGGACATCGTCAATCCTAATTAGGGTTTTGTCCTCCTGTCAATCTTGCGATCGATTTGTCATCGATCATTGTCCTCCTGTCAATCTTGAGATCGATTTGTCATCGATCGTTGTCCTCTTATCAATCTTGTCGATTTATCATCAATCCTTCAATCTTGTCGTCTTAATGATCAATTTGTCATCGGTCGTTGTCTTGTTCGATTTTGTCATTTTGCGATCAATTTGTCATTGATCGTGGTCATTTACAATATTGTCATTTTGCAATCTATTTTGTCATCAATTCTTGTCCTCTTGTCAATCTTGTCATTTAGCAATCAATTTGTCATCGATCGTCGTCCTTCTCAATCATGTCAATTTGGATCAATTTGTCATTGTTCCTCGTCAATTGGTGCATTTTCTCAATCAAATCATTTTATCACATTGGTCATTTATCAAATCAAATCATGATCAAATCAATTATCTTTCATCAAGACCTAATTCATCTTCTAGGGTTTTATGATTTAATCATTTAATCTTGTGTGTCATTTTCTTCCTTTAGGATTAATAAATTATTTATTTATCCTAAGTCTTCTCATTACAATTAAATGTTCATTTAATTGGCTAATTATTCCTCTTTGTGAATTAATTAATAAATGACAAATTATTAATTAATTTACCTAATTCCTAATTCTTAATTCTCTAATTTCTTAATTTTCTAATTCCTAATTTCAATTTTCTCCTATTTCTCTCCTAAATTCATGGAAATGACATGTCAATTTGTCATAATTGACAATCAATCAATTTTTGACATAGAAGTTGTCATAATTTGTCATAAATCATCAATCAATAAATTTTGCATAGAAAGTGCATAATTTGACATAATTGATTTGCAATTTCCATTTGAATTGAATCATGCTAATCTTGTCATCTCTCCAATTCTTCCATAAATTGGATGATCTTCATCAATAAAAAAAAATTGGTAATCAGACTATCGAATTTATGCTTCTAGTACTCTTGATCAAAAATCTCGTCTACTTGCTTTCATATCATGATCATGCACTAGTAGGTGAGATCCACAACAAAGCTATTTGGAGAACAAAGAAGGACAATGGAGCCACATGAAGGAAGCATTTAGATCTACATTTGGTTTGCATAGTCTTTAGTTTTGAATGTTTCATTTTCATGTCTTTATTGGGTGTGTTTATGATGGATCATTGCATTTTAGTTTTCGTGATTGAGCTAGATTAGTATTTTCATATTTGCTTTGATGATTTCCGATTTATCATCAATCCTTCAATCTTGTCGTCTTAACGATCAATTTGTCATCGGTCATTGTCTTGTTCGATTTTGTCATTTTGCGATCAATTTGTCATTGATCGTGGTCATTTTCAATATTGTCGTTTTGCAATCTATTTTGTCATCAATTCTTGTCCTCTTGTCAATCTTGTCATTTAGCGATCAATTTGTCATCGATCGTCGTCCTTCTCAATCGTGTCAATTTGGATCAATTTGTCATTTTTCCTCGTCAATTGGCGCATTTTCTCAATCAAATCATTTTATCACATTGGTCATTTATCAAATCAAATCATCATCAAATCAATTATCTTTCATCAAGACCTAATTCATCTTCTAGGGTTTTATGATTTAATCATTTAACCTTGTGTGTCATTTTCTTCCTTTAGGATTAATAAATTATTTATTTATCCTAAGTCTTCTCATTACAATTAAATGTTCATTTAATTGGCTAATTATTCCTCTTTGTGAATTAATTAATAAATGACAGATTATTAATTAATTTTCCTAATTCCTAATTCTTAATTCTCTAATTTCTTAATTTTCTAATTCCTAATTTCAATTTTCTCCTATTTCTATCCTAAATTCATGGAAATGACATGTCAATTTGTCATAACTGACAATCAATCAATTTTTGACATAGAAGTTGTCATAATTTGTCATAAATCATCAATCAACAAATTTTGCATAGAAAGTGCATAATTTGAGATAATTGATTTGCAATTTCCATTTGAATTGAATCATGCTAATCTTGTCATCTCTCCAATTCTTCTATAAATTGGATGATCTTCATCAATAAAAAAAATTTGGTAATCAGACTATTGAATTTACGCTTCTAGTACTCTTGATCAAAAATCTCGTCTACTTGCTTTCATATCATGATCATGCAAAGTAGGTGAGATCCACAACAAAGCTATTTGGAGAAGAAAGAAGGACAATGGAGCCACATGAAGGAAGCATTTGGATCTGCATTTGGTTTGCATAGTCTTTAGTTTTGAATGTTTCATTTTTATGTCTTTATTGAGTGTGTTTAGGATGGATCATTGCATTTTAGTTTTCGTGATTGAGCTAGATTAGTATTTTCATATTTGCTTTGATGATTTCCGATTTATCATCAATCCTTCAATCTTGTCATCTTAACGATCAATTTGTCATCGGTCGTTGTCTTGTTCGATTTTGTCATTTTGCGATCAATTTGTCATTGATCGTGGTCATTTTCAATATTGTCATGTTGCAATCTATTTTGTCATCAATTCTTGTCCTCTTGTCAATCTTGTCATTTAGCGATCAATTTGTCATCGATCGTCGTCCTTCTCAATCGTGTCAATTTGGATCAATTTGTCATTGTTCCTCGTCAATTGGCGCATTTTCTCAATCAAATCATTTTATCACATTGGTCATTTATCAAATCAAATCATCATCAAATCAATTATCTTTCATCAAGACCTAATTCATCTTCTAGGGTTTTATGATTTAAACATTTAACCTTGTGTGTCATTTTCTTCCTTTAGGATTAATAAATTATTTATTTATCCTAAGTCTTCTCATTACAATTAAATGTTCATTTAATTGGCTAATTATTCCTTTTTGTGAATTAATAAATAAATGACAAATTATTAATTAATTTACCTAATCCCTAATTCTTAATTCTCTAATTTATTAATTTTCTAATTCCTAATTTCAATTTTCTCCTATTTCTCTCCTAAATTCATGGAAATGACATGTCAATTTGTCATAACTGACAATCAATCAATTTTTGACATAGAAGTTGTCATAATTTGTCATAAATCATCAATCAACAAATTTTGCATAGAAAGTGCATAATTTGACATAATTGATTTGCAATTTCCATTTGAATTGAATCATGCTAATCTTGTCATCTCTCCAATTCTTCTATAACTTGCATGATGTTCATCAATAAAAAAAAATTGGTAATCAGACTATCGAATTTACGCTTCTAGTACTCTTGATCAAAAATCTCGTCTACTTGCTTTCATATCATCATCATGCACTAGTAGGTGAGATCCACAACAAAGCTATTTGGAGAAGAAAGAATGACAATGGAGCCACATGAAGGAAGCATTTAGATCTACATTTGGTTTGCATAGTCTTTAGTTTTGAATGTTTCATTTTCATGTCTTTATTGAGTGTGTTTAGGATGGATCATTGCATTTTAGATTTCGTGATTGAGCTAGATTAGTATTTTGATATTTTCTTTGATGATTTCCGATTTATCATCAATCCTTCAATCTTGTCGTCTTAACGATCAATTTGTCATCGGTCATTGTCTTGTTCGATTTTGTCATTTTGCGATCAATTTGTCATTGATCGTGGTCATTTTCAATATTGTCGTTTTGCAATCTATTTTGTCATCAATTCTTGTCCTCTTGTCAATCTTGTCATTTAGCGATCAATTTGTCATCGATCGTCGTCCTTCTCAATCGTGTCAATTTGGATCAATTTGTCATTGTTCCTCGTCAATTGGTGCATTTTCTCAATCAAATCATTTTATCACATTGGTCATTTATCAAATCAAATCAATTATCTTTCATCAAGACCTAATTCATCTTCTAGGGTTTTATGATTTAATCATTTAACCTTGTGTGTCATTTTTTTCCTTTAGGATTAATAAATTATTTATTTATCCTAAGTCTTCTCATTAAAATTAAATGTTCATTTAATTGGCTAATTATTCCTCTTTGTGAATTAATTAATAAATGACAAATTATTAATTAATTTACCTAATCCTTAATTCTTAATTCTCTAATTTCTTAATTTTCCAATTCCTAATTTCAATTTTCTCCTATTTCTCTCCTAAATTCATGGAAATGACATGTCAATTTGTCATAAATGACATGTCAATTTGTCATAACTGACAATCAATCAATTTTTGACATAGAAGTTGTCATAATTTGTCATAAATCATCAATCAACAAATTTTGCATAGAAAGTGCATAATTTGACATAATTGATTTGCAATTTCCATTTGAATTGAATCATGCTAATCTTGTCGTCTCTCCAATTCTTCTATAAATTGGATGATCTTCATCAATAAAAAAAAATTGGTAATCAGACTATCGAATTTACGCTTCTAGTACTCTTGATCAAAAATATCGTCTACTTGCTTTCATATCATGATCATGCACTAGTAGGTGAGATCCACAACAAAGCTATTTGGAGAAGAAAGAAGGACAATGGAGCCACATGAAGGAAGCATTTAGATTTACATTTGGTTTGCATTGTCTTTAGTTTTGAATGTTTCATTTTCATGTCTTTATTGAGTGTGTTTAGGATGGATCATTGCATTTTAGTTTTCGTGATTGAGCTAGATTAGTATTTTGATATTTGCTTTGATGATTTTTGATTTATCATCAATCCTTCAATCTTGTCGTCTTAACGATCAATTTGTCATCGGTCGTTGTCTTGTTCGATTTTGTCATTTTGCGATCAATTTGTCATTGATCGTGGTCATTTTCAATATTGTCATTTTGCAATCTATTTTGTCATCAATTCTTGTCCTCTTGTCAATCTTGTCATTTAGCGATCAATTTGTCATCGATCGTCGTCCTTCTCAATCGTGTCAATTTGGATCAATTTGTCATTGTTCCTCGTCAATTGGCGCATTTTCTCAATCAAATCATTTTATCACATTGGTCATTTATCAAATCAAATCATGATCAAATCAATTATCTTTCATCAAGACCTAATTCATCTTCTAGGGTTTTATGATTTAATCATTTAACCTTGTGTGTCATTTTCTTCCTTTAGGATTAATAAATTATTTATTTATCCTAAGTCTTCTCATTACAATTAAATGTTTATTTAATTGGCTAATTATTCCTCTTTGTGAATTAATTAATAAATGACAAATTATTAATTAATTTGCCTAATCCCTAATTCTTAATTCTCTAGTTTCTTAATTTTCTAATTCCTAATTTCAATTTTCTCCTATTTCTCTCCTAAATTCATGGAAATGACATGTCAATTTGTCATAACTGACAAGCAATCAATTTTTGACATAGAAGTTGTCATAATTTGTCATAAATCATCAATCAACAAATTTTGCATAGAAAGTGCATAATTTGACATAATTGATTTGCAATTTCCATTTGAATTGAATCATGCTAATCTTGTCATCTCTCCAATTCTTCTATAAATTGGATGATCTTCATCAATAAAAAAAAATTGGTAATCAGATTATCGAATTTACGCTTCTAGTACTCTTGATCAAAAATCTCGTCTACTTGCTTTCATATCATCATCATGCACTAGTAGGTGAGATCCACAAGAAAGCTATTTGGAGAAGAAAGAATGACAATGGAGCCACATGAAGGAAGCATTTAGATCTACATTTGGTTTGCATAGTCTTTAGTTCTGAATGTTTCATTTTCATGTCTTTATTGAGTGTGTTTAGGATGGATCATTGCATTTTAGTTTTCGTGATTGAGCTAGATTAGTATTTTGATATTTGCTTTGATGATTTCTGATTTATCATCAATCCTTCAATCTTGTCGTCTTAACGATCAATTTGTCATCGGTCGTTGTCTTGTTCGATTTTGACATTTTGCGATCAATTTGTCATTGATCGTGGTCATTTTCAATATTGTCGTTTTGCAATCTATTTTGTCATCAATTCTTGTCCTCTTGTCAATCTTGTTATTTAGCGATCAATTTGTCATCGATCGTCGTCCTTCTCAATCGTGTCAATTTGGATCAATTTGTCATTGTTCCTCGTCAATTGGCGCATTTTCTCAATCAAATCATTTTATCACATTGGTCATTTATCAAATCAAATCATGATCAAATCAATTATCTTTCATCAAGACCTAATTCATCTTCTAGGGTTTTATGATTTAATCATTTAACCTTGTGTGTCATTTTCTTCCTTTAGGATTAATAAATTATTTATTTATCCTAAGTCTTCTCATTACAATTAAATGTTCATTTAATTGGCTAATTATTCCTCTTTGTGAATTAATTAATAAATGACAAATTATTAATTAATTTGCCTAATCCCTAATTCTTAATTCTCTAATTTCTTAATTTTCTAATTCCTAATTTCAATTTTCTCCTATTTCTCTCCTAAATTCATGGAAATGACATGTCAATTTGTCATAACTGACAATCAATCAATTTTTGACATAGAAGTTGTCATAATTTGTCATAAATCATCAATCAACAAATTTTGCATAGAAAGTGCATAATTTGACATAATTGATTTGCAATTTCCATTTGAATTGAATCATGCTAATCTTGTCATCTCTCCAATTCTTCTATAAATTGGATGATCTTCATCAATAAAAAAAAATTGGTAATCAGACTATCGAATTTACGCTTCTAGTACTCTTGATCAAAAATCTTGTCTACTTGCTTTCATATCATCATCATGCACTAGTAGGTGAGATCCACAACAAAGCTATTTGGAGAAGAAAGAAGGACAATTGAGCCACATGAAGGAAGCATTTAGATCTACATTTGGTTTGCAGAGTCTTTAGTTTTGAATGTTTCATTTTCATGTCTTTATTGAGTGTGTTTAGGATGGATCATTGCATTTTATTTTTCGTGATTGAGCTAGATTAGTATTTTGATATTTGCTTTGATGATTTCCGATTTATCATCAATCCTTCAATCTTGTCGTCTTAACAATCAATTTGTCATCGGTCGTTGTCTTGTTCGATTTTGTCATTTTGCGATCAATTTGTCATTGATCGTGGTCATTTTCAATATTGTCATTTTGCAATCTATTTTGTCATCAATTCTTGTCCTCTTGTCAATCTTGTCATTTAGCGATCAATTTGTCATCGATCGTCGTCCTTCTCAATCGTGTCAATTTGGATCAATTTATCATTGTTCCTCGTCAATTGGCGCATTTTCTCAATCAAATCATTTTATCACATTGGTCATTTATCAAATCAAATCATGATCAAATCAATTATCTTTCATCAAGACCTAATTCATCTTCTAGGGTTTTATGATTTAATCATTTAACCTTGTGTGTCATTTTCTTCCTTTAGGATTAATAAATTATTTATTTATCCTAAGTCTTCTCATTACAATTAAATGTTCATTTAATTGGCTAATAATTCCTCTTTGTGAATTAATTAATAAATGACAAATTATTAATTAATTTGCCTAATCCCTAATTCTTAATTCTCTAATTTCTTAATTTTCTAATTCCTAATTTCAATTTTCTCCTATTTCTCTCCTAAATTCATGGAAATGACATGTCAATTTGTCATAACTGACAATCAATCAATTTTTGACATAGAAGTTGTCATAATTTGTCATAAATCATCAATCAACAAATTTTGCATAGAAAGTGCATAATTTGACATAATTGATTTGCAATTTCCATTTGAATTGAATCATGCTAATCTTGTCATCTCTCCAATTCTTCTATAAATTGGATGATCTTCATCAATAAAAAAAAATTGGTAATCAGACTATCGAATTTACGCTTCTAGTACTCTTGATCAAAAATCTTGTCTACTTGCTTTCATATCATCATCATGCACTAGTAGGTGAGATCCACAACAAAGCTATTTGGAGAAGAAAGAAGGACAATTGAGCCACATGAAGGAAGCATTTAGATCTACATTTGGTTTGCAGAGTCTTTAGTTTTGAATGTTTCATTTTCATGTCTTTATTGAGTGTGTTTAGGATGGATCATTGCATTTTATTTTTCGTGATTGAGCTAGATTAGTATTTTGATATTTGCTTTGATGATTTCCGATTTATCATCAATCCTTCAATCTTGTCGTCTTAACAATCAATTTGTCATCGGTCGTTGTCTTGTTCGATTTTGTCATTTTGCGATCAATTTGTCATTGATCGTGGTCATTTTCAATATTGTCATTTTGCAATCTATTTTGTCATCAATTCTTGTCCTCTTGTCAATCTTGTCATTTAGCGATCAATTTGTCATCGATCGTCGTCCTTCTCAATCATGTCAATTTGGATCAATTTATCATTGTTCCTCGTCAATTGGCGCATTTTCTCAATCAAATCATTTTATCACATTGGTCATTTATCAAATCAAATCATGATCAAATCAATTATCTTTCATCAAGACCTAATTCATCTTCTAGGGTTTTATGATTTAATCATTTAACCTTGTGTGTCATTTTCTTCCTTTAGGATTAATAAATTATTTATTTATCCTAAGTCTTCTCATTACAATTAAATGTTCATTTAATTGGCTAATAATTCCTCTTTGTGAATTAATTAATAAATGACAAATTATTAATTAATTTGCCTAATCCCTAATTCTTAATTCTCTAATTTCTTAATTTTCTAATTCCTAATTTCAATTTTCTCCTATTTCTCTCCTAAATTCATGGAAATGACATGTCAATTTGTCATAACTGACAATCAATCAATTTTTGACATAGAAGTTGTCATAATTTGTCATAAATCATCAATCAACAAATTTTGCATAGAAAGTGCATAATTTGACATAATTGATTTGCAATTTCCATTTGAATTGAATCATGCTAATCTTGTCATCTCTCCAATTCTTCTATAAATTGGATGATCTTCATCAATCAAAAAAAATTGGTAATCAGACTATCGAATTTACGTTTCTAGTAATCTTGATCAAAAATCTCGTCTACTTGCTTTCATATCATCATCATGCACTAGTAGGTGAGATCCACAACAAAGCTATTTGGAGAAGAAAGAAGGACAATGGAGCCACATGAAGGAAGCATTTAGATCTACATTTGGTTTGCATAGTCTTTAGTTTTGAATGTTTCATTTTCATGTCTTTATTGAGTGTGTTTAGGATGGATCATTGCATTTTAGTTTTCGTGATTGAGCTAGATTAGTATTTTGATATTTGCTTTGATGATTTCCGATTTATCATCAATCCTTCAATCTTGTCGTCTTAACGATCAATTTGTCATCGGCCGTTGTCTTGTTCAATTTTGTCATTTTGCGATCAATTTGTCATTGATCGTGGTCATTTTCAATATTGTTGTTTTGCAATCTATTTTGTCATCAATTCTTGTCCTCTTGTCAATCTTGTCATTTAGCGATCAATTTGTCATCGATCGTCATCCTTCTCAATCGTGCCAATTTGGATCAATTTGTCATTGTTCCTCATCAATTGGCGCATTTTCTCAATCAAATCATTTTATCACATTGGTCATTTATCAAATCAATCATGATCAAATCAATTATCTTTCATCAAGACCTAATTCATCTTCTAGGGTTTTATGATTTAATCATTTAACCTTGTGTGTCATTTTCTTCCTTTAGGATTAATAAATTATTTATTTATCCTGAGTCTTCTCATTACAATTAAATGTTCATTTAATTGGCTAATTATTCCTCTTTGTGAATTAATTAATAAATGACAAATTATTAATTAATTTGCCTAATCCCTAATTCTTAATTCTCTAATTTCTTAATTTTCTAATTTCTTAATTTTCTAATTCCTAATTTCAATTTTCTCCTATTTCTCTCCTAAATTCATGGAAATGACATGTCAATTTGTCATAACTGACAATAAATCAATTTTTGACATAGAAGTTGTCATAATTTGTCATAAATCATCAATCAACAAATTTTGCATAGAAAGTGCATAATTTGACATAATTGAGTTGCAATTTCCATTTGAATTGAATCATGCTAATCTTGTCATCTCTCCAATTCTTCTATAAATTGGATGATCTTCACCAATCAAAAAAAATTGGTAATCAGACTATCGAATTTACGCTTCTAGTAATCTTGATCAAAAATCTCGTCTACTTGCTTTCATATCACGATCATGCACTAGTAGGTGAGATCCACAACAAAGGTATTTGGAGAAGAAAGAAGGACAATGGAGCCACATGAAGGAAGCATTTAGATCTACATTTGGTTTGCAGTCTTTAGTTTTGAATGTTTCATTTTCATGTCTTTATTGAGTGTGTTTAGGATGGATCATTGCATTTTAGTTTTCGTGATTGAGCTAGATTAGTATTTTGATATTTGCTTTGATGATTTCTGATTTATCATCAATCCTTCAATCTTGTCATCTTAACGATCAATTTGTCATCAGTCGTTGTCTTGTTCGATTTTGTCATTTTGCGATCAATTTGTCATTGATCGTGGTCATTTTCAATATTGTTGTTTTGCAATCTATTTTGTCATCAATTCTTGTCCTCTTGTCAATCTTGTCATTTAGCAATCAATTTGTCATCGATCGTCGTCCTTCTCAATCGTGTCAATTTGGATCAATTTTTCATTGTTCCTCGTCAATTGGCGCATTTTCTCAATCAAATCATTTTATCACATTGGTCATTTATCAAATCAATTATCTTTCATCAAGACCTAATTCATCTTCTAGGGTTTTATGATTTAATCATTTAACCTTGTGTGTCATTTTCTTCCTTTAGGATTAATAAATTATTTATTTATCCTAAGTCTTCTCATTACAATTAAATGTTTATTTAATTGACTAATTATTCCTCTTTGTGAATTAATTAATAAATGACAAATTATTAATTAATTTTCCTAATCCCTAATTCTTAATTCTCTAATTTCTTAATTTTCTAATTCCTAATTTCAATTTTCTCCTATTTCTCTCCTAAATTCATGGAAATGACATGTCAATTTGTCATAACTGACAATCAATCAATTTTTGACATAGAAGTTGTCATAATTTGTTATAAATCATCAATCAACAAATTTTGCATAGAAAGTGCATAATTTGACATAATTGATTTGCAATTTCCATTTGAATTGAATCATGCTAATCTTGTCATCTCTCCAATTCTTCTATAAATTGGATGATCTTCATCAATAAAAAAAAATTGGTAATCAGACTATCGAATTTATGCTTCTAGTACTCTTGATCAAAAATCTCGTCTACTTGCTTTCATATCATGATCATGCACTAGTAGGTGAGATCCACGACAAGGCTATTTGGAGAAGAAAGAATGACAATGGAGCCACATGAAGGAAGCATTTAGATCTACATTTGGTTTGCATAGTCTTTAGTTTTGAATGTTTCATTTTCATGTCTTTATTGAGTGTGTTTAGGATGGATCATTGCATTTTAGTTTTCGTGATTGAGCTAGATTAGTATTTTGATATTTGCTTTGATGATTTTTGATTTATCATCAATCCTTCAATCTTGTCATCTTAACAATCAATTTGTCATCGGTCGTTGTCTTGTTCGATTTTGTCATTTTGCGATCAATTTGTCATTGATCATGGTCATTTTCAATATTGTCGTTTTGCAATCTATTTTGTCATCAATTCTTGTCCTCTTGTCAATCTTGTCATTTAGTGATCAATTTGTCATTGATCGTCGTCCTTCTCAATCGTGTCAATTTGGATCAATTTGTCATTGTTCCTCGTCAATTGGCGCATTTTCTCAATCAAATCATTTTATCACATTGGTCATTTATCAAATCAAATCATGATCAAATCAATTATCTTTCATCAAGACCTAATTCATCTTCTAGGGTTTTATGATTTAATCATTTAACCTTGTGTGTCATTTTCTTCCTTTAGGATTAATAAATTATTTATTTATCCTAAGTCTTCTCATTACAATTAAATGTTCATTTAATTGGCTAATCATTCCTCTTTGTGAATTAATTAATAAATGACAAATTATTAATTAATTTGCCTAATCCCTAATTCTTAATTCTCTAATTTCTTAATTTTCTAATTCCTAATTTCAATTTTCTCCTATTTCTCTCCTAAATTCATGGAAATGACATGTCAATTTGTCATAACTGACAATCAATCAATTTTTGACATAGAAGTTGTCATAATTTGTCATAAATCATCAATCAACAAATTTTGCATAGAAAGTGCATAATTTGACATAATTGATTTGCAATTTCCATTTGAATTGAATCATGCTAATCTTGTCATCTCTCCAATTCTTCTATAAATTGGATGATCTTCATCAATAAAAAAAAATTGGTAATCAGACTATTGAATTTACGCTTCTAGTACTCTTGATCAAAAATCTCGTCTACTTGCTTTCATATCATCATCATGCACTAGTAGGTGAGATCCACAACAAAGCTATTTGGAGAAGAAAGAAGGACAATGGAGCCACATGAAGGAAGCATTTAGATCTACATTTGGTTTGCATAGTCTTTAGTTTTGAATGTTTCATTTTCATGTCTTTATTTTGTGTGTTTAGGATGGATCATTGCATTTTAGTTTTCCTGATTGAGCTAGATTAGTATTTTGATATTTGCTTTGATGATTTCCGATTTATCATCAATCCTTCAATCTTGTCGTCTTAATGATGAATTTGTGATCGGTCGTTGTCTTGTTCGATTTTGTCATTTTGCGATCAATTTGTCATTGATCGTGGTCATTTTCAATATTGTCGTTTTGCAATCTATTTTGTCATCAATTCTTGTCCTCTTGTCAATCTTGTCATTTAGCGATCAATTTGTCATCGATCGTCATCCTTCTCAATCGTGTCAATTTGGATCAATTTGTCATTGTTCCTCATCAATTGGCGCATTTCCTCAATCAAATCATTTTATCACATTGGTCATTTATCAAATCAAATCATGATCAAATCAATTATCTTTCATCAAGACCCAATTCATCTTCTAGGGTTTTATGATTTAATCATTTAACCTTGTGTGTCATTTTCTTCCTTTAGGATTAATAAATTATTTATTTATCCTAAGTCTTCTCATTACAATTAAATGTTCATTTAATTGGCTAATCATTCCTCTTTGTGAATTAATTAATAAATGACAAATTATTAATTAATTTGCCTAATCCCTAATTCTTAATTCTCTAATTTCTTAATTTTCTAATTCCTCATTTCAATTTTCTCCTATTTCTCTCCTAAATTCATGGAAATGACATGTCAATTTGTGATAACTGACAATCAATCAATTTTTGACATATTAGTTGTCATAATTTGTCATAAATCATCAATCAACAAATTTTGCATAGAAAGTGCATAATTTGACATAATTGATTTGCAATTTCCATTTGAATTGATTCATGCTAATCTTGTCATCTCTCCAATTCTTGTATAAATTGGATGATCTTCATCAATCAAAAATTTTTTTTAATCAGACTGTCGTATTTACGCTTCTAGTACTCTTGATCAAAAATCTCGTCTACTTGCTTTCAATTGTGTGTGTGCACTTGTAGGTGAGATCCACAACCAAACCTTTTGAAGAGGAAAGAAGAACAATGGAGCTGCATGAAGGAGCATTCAAATCACATGTTTGGTTTGCATAATCTTTGCTTTTGAATGTTTTTATTTCATGTCTCTATTGAGTGTTGTTTAGGATAGATCATTGCAATGAATGCTTTTGTGATTGAGCTATTATGTTTATCTTGTCTTGTGATGATTTCCTATTTCCTAACATACACAAAGGTTAAATGGATAACCATGGTCAAAGCAATAAATGCTTGAGAAGACACATGGGTCACATGAGGGTTGAGTTAGGGGTCAAAGTCCCTAACCATAGGTGCAAGTGGATTTAACGATAAATGGCCATGTAAGAGCCATTAGTGGTTTGGAAGACTTTAGAGGTTAAATTGTTCAACACACAAAGCATTTAATGCTTTTCAAAGACTTTGAAGTCTTTGAGAAGTGACTCCAAGTTGCTTAGGAATGTGACAATAATTAGAGGATTGATTAGGCTAATTGGGAAGGGGTTAGAATAATCTAGAAGGGGTTTTAGGAGTGCAAGTGGATTTCAATAAATAGGTGCAAGTTGCATTTTTAGGAGAATGCACGTGGGGGGGGATTTTATGATTTGAATAAATGTTTTATTTAATTTATTTAAAAGAGAAAAGGGGATTAAATTGAATAAATAGGATTTATTCATTTAATTAATTTGTGATTTTGGTTTAATGAATTAATTAAAATAAATTGAATAATTTATTTAATTAATAGGAGAATGTTTGAAGATGAATTAATTAACTTTAAATTTAATTAACTGATGGTTAGTGGATTTTTAGTCAAATACATAGCAAATATTCATTTAATTAAAATGGACATATTTATGTGACTATATTTGCCCCTCTTTGAGACGGTGCAGTTTATCACGTCATTTCAAAAAAAGAAAAATAGGTGTGAAGAAATATGCCTATAAAATGTTAATTTAATGGGTGGTATGCCCCCTCGAGAGATGGGCCAAAAATTATGAAAAATCGGATGATCTCTCGAAAAAAAATGAAAATTGGTAGGGTGGTAGAAAATAAGATTTTAGCAATACTGGTGAAAAATAGAAGAAATCAGAGATAAAATGGAGAAATGGGAGGTTCGGGAAGTTCACGGGGGCCACGACGGTCAGTGGGGGAAAATTAGGGTTATGACAAAGGGTATATATGAGGAGGAAGGGGTGAAAATAGGGTCATTTGTATTCGCGTCCATAGTGAAATTTGAGCTCTGGGAGTCACTTTTTTGAAGAGCAAGGAGTAGTCAAGATGCCGGTTCCCATAGCAGAACACCGATTAGAGCGAGTCCGTCGATTCTAGCGGCCAGATGACTACGGGCCACCGGTATGTGAATTTGAATTTTTGAATTTCATGCATTTTTGGTATGTTTTTTACTTAGTCCAAGTTGAGTCAACACAATAGCGCTAAAATGGTGTTTTGGCACTGTTGTCAACTAAATTAGCGCTATTGTGCCGCTATAGCGCTATTGCATAGTGGTTTTAGCGCTTGTGCCAAGTCTAGCGCTATTGTATAGCTTCTTTAGCACTTTTGTTTGTTTAGCGCTATTGAGTAGTTGATTGAGCGTTGTTGTTGTGAGGTGGTGCTATTGTATAGGTGGTGTAGCACTATTATTGATGTAGCATTATTGTATAGTTGATTTAGCGCTTTTGCAAGCATATTAGCATTGTTGTGTTCAGAATAGCGCTTTTGGTTAGGAAAATAGATGCCCCAGTGTGTTTGAAAAAGAATCTCTTGATGCCAATGATGGATGGATGGAGATGTGAGGTGAGAGTTGTTTTGAACCATAGCAGCCCTGATGAGACTTAGGTCATTAGGATAAATGTCTATTGTAGTGTAGGTGTACCATGATTGCATAGCTATTGAAACCTGAAGATACTTGATCAAAGTATATGTTGATAGTCTAGGTTTAAACTTAAGAAAGTTTGAAACAAAATAACTGATGATGATGGTTGATGATGATGATGGTTGATGCATGTGTGTAGGAGGATCTTTGCATCTTATAGATGTGCGAGAGGCATCCCGCCACACAGGTGCTGCACGATTGATTGATAGAGGACAAGGTGGATTACATTACAGGGACAGGCCTATATGATGTTATGTATATGCCCATAATTCAGACGAATCACTGGTTGATCAGAGCATTGGTAGAGCGATGACATAGTGAGACATGCACGTTTCACTTAGCATAGGGGGAGATGACAGTGACACTGGAGGATGTATGGCGCATCCTACACATTCCCATTCGAGGAGAGCTGGTGACATATGACTGAGCATGGGGGACAATAGCAGTGTATAGATTTTTTGATGAGCATGTCTTCATTGATGACGGATCGATAGCCTGAGAGGATATAGCAGTCTTGTATGAGCCATTACCAGCAGTGCTATCAGGGATTGTTGGGGGATTGCTATGTCCAGATCGACGATCACATGGCCTTGCCGTTGGTTGGGGTCAGGTGATCAAGCAGATGATGACAGAGGGGACCTGGTTTGCATGGGGACCATGCGTGCTATCGCACTTATATCAAGATCTACATGAGGTAGCATACCAAGGGGTGGGTTCATTGGGAGTGGGGATCACTTTGCTACATATTTGGGTGTGGGAGCACTTACCTATTACCCAACCAGTTAGTTTGAGATTCTGAGCAGTGGACCAACCATATGTATATATGTATGGAGGTATGATGAGTTAGCCCTGCCTGGAGAAGTTAGAGTGGTGGCAGCGGGCACTAGATGATTTGGATACAATGATCTGGAGGCCATATATTGAGTGTGAGCCCTGGGAGGATGATGCATAGGCATTTTCATATATGTTCATGAAATGATACCTCATTGGTAGGACAACCTACAATGTGGAGAGACAACTTCCTGGCAGAGTTTTGAGACAGTTTGGTCAGCGGTAGGGATTGCCTAGTGGATCGGGAGAGTATGCACGGGTGGTACGAGAGAGGTACTTATGGGGGCCAATGTTACCTTATGATTAGGCATTGGCAGAGTTCCGCACCTTATAGGTGAGACCATGGCAGATGAGGCCGGGGGTAGTAGATGCAGGGGTGTTAGATGAGTACACTCAGTACATTGCAGCACATCCAATTCCTCGGATATCAGATCCAGCAGAGCCGATTCCAGATTTTGAGGAGGATAGGGGATGAAGATAGAGGAGGAGAAGAGGTCATGAATTGGTAGGTGGATGAGGGAGAGGGGATGGTGGTGGTGGGGATGGAGGAGGAGGAGGAGGAGGAGGGGGTGGGGGTTTTGTAGGAGGTGGTAGATTCAGTGGTGGACGATTACAGTGGAGAGGGAGAGGTGGACAGCCATTGCGGCTATCTCAGGGACCTTTGATGCAGAGAGGTATGAGACTAGGTGGCAGGGGTGTAGGTGAGGGACAAACACCTATGGATACAAGGGAGGGAGCCACTAGAGAGGCACCTATGGATATGGGGGAGGGAGTTACAGGTGGAGATCTGTGAGACCATATGATATTATTCTTGCAGACTCGGCTTGAGGATATGGAGGCAAAGGTGGTAGCTAGAAATGTGCAGTTGTTTGCATGAGAGTCAAAGCTGACGATAGTGCTACGAGAGAGAGATCAGACCATGGAGAGATTTGCAGTGTTGCAGGAGAGAGTATGGGTGGGAGCAAGAGTAGGAGCACAAGGTCCTACTGGGGATGCAATGAGGGAGATGTGACGAGCACATGAGGAGATACATTATTGGCGGGGGTTATATGAGCAGGTGGTGCCAGCTAGTCGGCGAGCACTTAGCTATTCACAGATGCAGTGGGCAAGATCAGAGTGGTCTTAGAGGATACAGAGCAGTGGTGGTGTGATGGGTCCTCCACGGAGAGATAGATCAAGTGATGTGGGGGCTAGTGGGGGAGCAGGTGGTGATGGTGGTGCAACATCCAATCAGAGTGGCATCTGAGAGGGCATTCTTTGTATGCTTTTACATTATCATTTTGGACTATGTCTTGGATGGCTCTTAGTAGCCGATATTTTGGACTTTATTGTACTCCGATACATGTATATTTTTTAAGATATGATATGATATATGAGGAGATCCCATATTTTTTTGTGTTGATATGCATTTTGATGATATGTATGGATGTAATGCCAGATGATGATCTTATGCTTTATGCTTAGATGGATACTTGTACTTGCTATATGATGATCTTATATTTATGCATGTTTCATGATGATTTATTCTTACATGATGTCTATATGTATGTTGTATGAATGGGATGCTAACATATGGATGCAGGTTGTGGTGCGTGATTCGTTGATGTCATGCCTTATGTGTGTAATGCCATGATGATGATGTATGCATAGTTAAATGATGCTAATGATGATATAGACAAGATCTTGTGCTTCATGTCGATACAATGATGAAATAATGATATGCAATGATGTTAATGCAATGTGTTGAATGAGTGCTTTATTTATGTAAATTCATCTAGATGGGTTTTTAGATGAATGTGATATGGATAAACAAATGTAAAGTACAAATGTTTATATGATGATTTCTAAATGAATGCATATGTATAATGTGTGAACCAATGTGGAAACAAATGTTTTTTTTTTAATTCTAAATGGCAAAAAATATGATAAAGTGAAATGATAATGCAACTCATGGGTAACGAATAACTACACCTTAATGTAATTAAAAGGATAATGAATGCATTTTTAATGAATCCCAAATGAAATGAAATGAATGAGTATAAGAACATACTAGATGGATAAATGAACGCACTTAACTAATGGATAGATAAATAAATGTATTCAACTATGGAAATCTAAACAACTGTATGGTACACAAGTGTTTAAATGATGATAAATGATGATAAATGATACTAAATGAATGCATAGTAATGGTAATAAATGCAATGTTATAAATGGATCTAAATGTCCTGATTTGTGCAATAATGAAATGATATAATGATGTTAATGCCCATAAATGATAATGAACTATATGTAGTTAAATGCAACTAAATGATTTGAAATGCATGCTAATGAAGATTTTAAGCTTTTGATAAACCTATATGCAAGCGAATGAACTAGGTTTATGAAAATGCAACTAAATGTAATGATGATGTGATTTATGATAATGAGTGCAAGGTTGTTGAAACTTTTACATGATGCACTAATGATGTATCAGAGAACTTCGTCATGATTGTATCCAAGACCAACTCAATTTTCACATAATGCCTCATATTAACTTTGTTCACACTTGCATACAAAACCATGCATATGAATAATGAATGAGTAAATGGATGGGCGATATGCAACAAAATGCAATATAAACAAATGAGATGGAATGACAATCCATAGTTCTTTTATTTTCATCATTGAACATGATAATATCGAACTTGGATGAGGTAGTAGGAACCAAGGATGGAGCATTGTACCTGCAAACAAACAACATAAATAAAGAATAAAGAATATGGACCCTCGATAATGGTTCATGCTCATATGGTCGAGGTATATGCTGTAGTCAGCAAGCCATAGTGATCCATGACTGTATTTTGCATAAGATCACGTAGCTTAGTGAACTTCCCACGTAGACACCATTAGGACGTGCCCCACTACTTCATCAGAAAAATTCGTAGAAGACATACAAACAATGCGTAGGAACCATCTCGACCACTCTAATCACTTGTGGATATCCTGGAATAGCGTAGGAACCTGATATAAATAAATAACCCACAAATCTAACCAAGTACTTGATAGCTTAAACAAAATTTTCTTGTCAAAGAAAATATCATTATGTCTTTGTTTTGGTAAGGAAGGATGCATCCTTGTGAAGACAGTTTGTGTATCGATTGTTGATTGTTTGGTTGATTGGATAAGTGGTCATTGTTTGAGTATTTCACAATGTTTGTTTGGTATCTTCTTGGATTTGTATGTACAAAGCGTTGCCATGTTTTTGTTTGATTTTTGATGTTTTATCATGTGTTTTGGATTTTGTGAGATAGTTTTCCAATGTTTCTGGTATTTTTGATGATTGTTTTAAATGTTTTTGGAGTTTTGTGAGACATTTTTGAATGAAGAACTCAATGAATCATAAGTAATGCATAATCCACTTCCATCAAATAGATTAAGGGCATTGCCCCTAGTTTAGATGACTATGAAAAAGCGGGATGCGAGACGTATGAAGTACTATCCTTGATTGCAGATTAATAACAAGCCATGGTTTGGACGGATGGATGAATGGATGAAATGAATGTGATCACAAGAAGTTTGAAAGATAATGGAAACATAGCCTTTACGAGTGGTGCCTGTTTGCCAGGTTTTCACCATCGCAATTACCCAAGGTGCCACCAGAGTGTTTGCTCACCATTTGGATGCATGATTTTTCTTTACTATTTTGATGTTTTTGTATTTTCTTCAGGACATTTATCTGAATGTTTTTGGTGTTTTTCTGGTATGTATGGGAGCTTGATGCTCTGTGTAGCTTATGTATAAAACATTTTGAGGTGCATGTTGTTGATTGGATCTACTAGCGGTTCTCCTTCTAAAGTAGCCAACTGATATGCCTCGGACCCAAATACAGCAGTGATAACATATGGACCCAACCAGTTTGATTCAAAATTTCCCTGATGTTCTTTGTTTGGTTGGTTACGAGGATTCTCTTGAAGAACAAGATCACCTACCTCAAATATACGAGGTTACCTCGGTGATTGTAGCTTCTGCTCATGTGCTGCTGATAGGCTTTGACGTGATTGTATGCAGCTTGTCACTTTTCATCAAGTAGCTCTAAGTCTTGAAGATGTGAGACTCTATATGATTCATCATCTATGATATTATGCAAGGAAACCCGTAGTGATGGTATCTCAACCTCAATAGGAAGGATGACTTTTGCTCCATAGACCAATGAGTAGGGAGTTGCGCCTATAGGGGTTCAAGTGCTAGTTTGGTATGCCCATAGTGCTGGATTCAATTGAACATGCCAATCATGACCGACATCATTGACTGTCTTCTTGAGGATTCTCAATATGTTCTTGTTTGATGCTTCAACCCGACCATTTCCTTATGGGTAATAGGGAGTGGAAAAGTGGTGTTGGATATGAAACTTCTCACAGAGCTCACAGACATCCTGATTTTTGAAAGGAAGACCGTTATCTGTGATGATGGACATGGGTACACCATACCGACAGATGATGTAATTAAGAATGAATGAGGCGATCTTCTTATCAGTGACTTGGGTGAGTGGAACAACTTCGATCCACTTTGTGAAGTATTCAGTAGCGGTGATGATGAATTTGTGGCCGTTGGATGAAGATGGATGGATTTTACCCACAAGGTCGAGTCCCCATTGACAAAAGGGCCATGGTGTTGTGATTGGTTGCGATTCTTGTGTTGGTGTATGTATCAGGTCTCTGTGAACTTGGCATTTCTTGCACTTTATGACAAAGTAGTAGGAGTCTTTTTCCATGGATGGCCAATAGTATCCAGTGCGCATGAGTTTCTTGGCTAGTGATGGACCGCTTGCATGAGTTCCACAAATTCCTTCATGTACCTCTTCCAAGGCCTTTGTTATCTCATCTTGTTCCAAACTTCGAAGGAGAGTACCATCAAGATTGCATCAGTATAGGGTTTCAACAATAATGGTATGTCGAGTGGTTTGGCGAATGAAAGTTTTACGTTGGTTATTTGATTGGTTAGGAGGAAGTGTGTGATCACGGAGGTAGGTGTAGAACTCACCATACCATGGGGATTCAGAATCGATAAGGTGACATATCATCTCAGATTCGAGGATATCATAAACAGGAATCCAAAGTTGTTCTACCAAGAACTCGTAGTGTGTTAAATTCTATGGAAGATCTAGGAGAGATGCAATGGTAGCCATAGCGTCAGCAGCTTGATTATTATCTTTGGGTACCTGCTCAAAGGTGATAGTAGTGAATGATGCCTTTAATTTGTCCACCATTTGTTTGTACGAGATGAGTTTGTCATCCTTGGTCTGATATTCATCTATTGCTTGTCGAATGACCAGTTGGGAGTTGCCATATACTTGTAGTTATTGTAACTTTCATTGTACAGCCAGTCGGAGTCCTATGATCAAGGCCTCATACTTAGCTATGTTGTTGGTGCATGGAAATGTGATCCTGTAAGACTTTGGGATGCTGTCACCTTGAGGTGTGATAAATAGAATGCCTACCCCCGAGCCATGCCTAGTGTATGAACCATCAAAGTATAGTTTCCATGGTTGTGCTGCTGTGATCATGAATATCTCTTCATCTGGAAAATTGGAAATGAGAGGATGATCACCTATGAGGGGAGCATCAGCCAACTGATTTGCAATAACCTGACCCTTGATAGCCTTACGGTCCACATACTCAATGTCAAATTCACTTAGAATCATCACCCATTTGGCTAAGTGGCCTGTCAATGCTGCTTTGCTAAGTAAGTACTTTAGTGGATCGATCTTTGCAATGAGCTGTACTTTATGGGTTAATATATAGTGCCTCAGTTTAGTGGCTGCCAAGATTACTGCTAGGCAAGCTCACTCAATAGGTGTGTAATTGAGTTCATAGCCAACCAGTGTGCGATAGATGTAGTAAACATCACACTCTTTCCCTTCTGCATTATGTTGTGCTAGTAGTACACCCAATGCCATATTTGTTGCTGAAATATAGAGCAATAGAGGTCTACCTAGATCTGGTGGGATCAACAATGGTGTATTCATGAGATAGTCTTTAAGCATCTGGAATGCTTGCTGGCATCTGGTATCCCATTGAAAGCAGATGTTTTTGTGTAGCAGGTGTGTAAAGGGGTGACATTTATCTACCAGTTGTGCAATGAATCTTCAGATGTATTATAGCCGCCCTTGTAATGTCCTTAGCTGACTGATATTCTTCAGAGGTGGCATGTCCATGATTGCTTTGACCTTTGCTGGGTCGACCTCAATACCTTTTCTTGAGACAATGTATCCTAGAAGCTTCTTGGAGGTTACTCTAAAGACACATTTCTTTGGGTTGAGTCGAACATGATATTGTTCCAGTCTGTCAAAGATTTTCTCTAATATTTCCAGATGACCTTCTCTTGTGAGTGATTTTGCCAGTAAGTCATTAATATAATCTTCCATTATGGTATGCATCATATCATGAAAAATAATAGTCATTGCTCTTTGATAGGTCACTCCTGCATTCTTTAGACTGAAAGGCATTACATTCTAGCAGTATGTTCCCCATGGACATGTGAAGGTCGTCTTATGTTGATCCTTTGGTGCGATCTTTATCTGATTGTATCCAGAAAAGCCATCCATGAGAGAAAGCATGGCATGTCCTACTCTTAGGTCTACTATGATGTCGATATTTGGTAGGGGGAATTCATCTTTAGGACATGCCTTGTTTAGATCTCTGAAGTCAGTGCAAATACAAATGCCCCCATTTGGTTTGCCGATAGGCACAATGTTAGATATCCAATTTGCATAATCAATTGGTCTAATAAAACCAACATCTAGGAGTTTTTTGAGTTCTGCTTTGACGAGTACTGCAATCTAGGGATGCATCTTGTGAAGCTTCTACTTCACAGGTTTGGCTCCTTCTGCTATGGTGAGGTGATGCATGACTAAATCTGAATCAAGACCAGGCATGTTTGCATATGACCATGCAAAGTTGATTTGACTCTTCTGGAAGAACTCTACAAACTTAGGTTGTTCCTCTGGAGTTGAAAGAGATGCCAGATGTATGTGGTGAGGAGTTTAGGAGTCCCCACATTGTATTCTTTTGTTTCCTCGATGAGAATTGTTGATCATTCCTACTATGTACTAGAAGGGAGAATGTCAAACCTTTCATCCTCTGGCACCTCAAAGAGGTTTTCACCATTGGATATGCTCTGTCTTTTTACTTTTGTGGGATCAAACAGTGTCACAATGTGGTTTTCACTGGAAGATCCATGTTTTATTGTTATATTTTTGTAGCTAAAAGGTTTGGCATCCACCCTGAAGTATGCTGTGCTATTAAGTTCAATGGCAAATCCATCTTTGTGAACCCTTCTTGGTATGTTATCCCATAGTTCCAAAAAGTCAATGATCATCTCATCATTTTGGAAATGGTCAAGACATGGGGGATTAGTTGGTTCCATTCGATGAGTTCAGGATGAATAATGGGCATTACCTCATCGATTAGGTTAATTTCATTAGAGGTGTCAGTGAGGGTTAAGACATTGTGGTGAAGGTTGTTGATGGTACTCTCCCTATCAAAATCAGGTGTAGGATGTAACGTAGGGTCTGTGGAAGAAGTTTCCAGCTCAGGAACCCAAGAGGTCTTTATTTGTGCTTCTTCTTAAACGGGGATGTCTTTGTGAGGTGGAGGTAGTGATGTGTCTTCCTCATCTGAAGTATTAAGCTGGACGAAATCAAATTCCCACTTATGTGAGTCGGTCTCTGAGTTGCTTTCCAGTATCCGATTACTATACCATACTAGGATATCCTTTGAGTTAAACACTGCAAGTGTGATCGGCTGATGTACCTTTGTAGATGAAATGATCAGTGTTGTAGGAAGGATTATGGGGATCAATGAATCTAATATAGGGAGTATCGGTGTTGTTGAATCTGTGGCTTTTGCTAGAGTTGCTTGTGTTGTCGATACTGCTGGGGGTTCTGATACAACAAATCATGTTGTTGATGCGGTTGTTGTTGTTGATGGAGTTGTTGGTTTGATTGGTGAGATGATTGGTGTTGTGGATGTTATTGCTGGGATGTTTAGCCTCAATGGGGCAGATGCTATGATGCGTGGTGGTGCTGATATAATCAAAGGTGACTTCTTAGGCTGATAGAGTGGTTTGTTGGGTTTCCCTTTGAATCGAAGCTTAGGAAAGATCTCATTTTGAAAGCCTAGTCCTATGTTATCTTTGGGCTTTAATTCTGGCTACAATGGTTCATGTATTCCTTGCTTGCAAGGTCCCAAAGCACTCTGACCATCATAACCCATTCATTGCAAAATGAGAAGGCCTTTTCCATACTGCTCTATGGGAAGATTAGCTTGTAGGATGTCCGCGGTGATTGGGTCTTTATAGATCCATTCTGCTAAGTCTTCATCTCTGGTTTCTTCTTCTTGACTCTTTCCAAGGATGAAAGGTGTCAAAGTACATGCTGGCTTGACTAGTGGTGTTTGAAGTAATCGTTGAGGTTTACCATGAGTTCTAGAAGAAGAAGGCATTTGTCCAACACAAAAGAGTTGGCTCAAATTGTACTCCCCAGGACCTTCCTCCTCTATTTTCATCTTGAGCTTCTCTTGCTTGGGTATAGTGGTGTTTGAATTGGAAAGAGAGGTGGGACTTACGTATGAGGTGGATGAGATGGCTTCTCTATTGTTAGGAATGATAATCTCTGGTTGATGACTTATATTACGACAATATGCAAAGGGGTTTGCATCACCCAGGATTGTGATTTCTACACCATTATGCGGGAACTGTAATTCACCTTTTCACCCAAAGTAAATAGTTTTAAAAGTAAGGTAATTTATTAATCATTTAATTTACTTAATGTAATAATAGATAAGTTACTCACAAATTATATTAAGTAAACATTAAAAACATAACAATATATTTATGCAAAAAATATATTCAAGAAGGAACTTTTATAAACATCAATTATATCAATAATTTAAATAGTAAAATATTAATAATAATAACAATGAAACATTAGGGCAATGACTATAAACAAAATTTATAAATGCATATCTGTAAATCATGGAGAGGTTGCTTTCCTACATGCAGAGAGAGGATTAGTTATGGGTATAGGGTTCTTAGGCAAGGGAGCACTCCAGGAGGACACGGTTCTTACACAGAACCCCACATGCCTTCACGACATGAAATAAACATGGTTCTTACACAAAACCCCACATGCCTTCATGGCATGAAATAAACATGGTTCTTACATAGAACCTCACATACCTTCACGACATGAAATACACACAGCCCTGGCCAGGACACTCCCAGGTGTACGCTGTACCCTGAGTTGGACACACACTGTATGCCCCTTCTCCAATGCCCAACACCCAACCACTAGACCTTAACTATCCCCTCTCTTATGCTCCTTTCAATTTATCCTTCTCTGTATTCTTCTCCTGTGCCTCCTCCCTCATTCTCATTTAATTTATGGGTTTTTGATAATACCCCAAGGGTGGTTACAAAAGTCACACCCTTTCATTATAATAATGTTGTATGATAGGAAATGTGGAAATCATCAAAGCAAATAGTATTAGTAATCTAGCTCAATCAAAAAAGCTCAAATGCAATGATCAATCCTAAACACACTCAATAAAGACATGAAGACAAGACATTCAAGATTGAAAACTAAGCAAACCAAATGCAGACTTGAATATCTCCTTCATGTGGCTCCATTGTCCTTCTTTCTCCTTCAAATAGCTTTGTTTGTGGATCTCACCTACTAGTGCATAAGCATGATATGAAAGCAAGTAGACAAGATTGTAGCGCAAGAATACTCGAAGCGTGATTGATTCGACCAGGTAGGGATTTGAAAAAGTGATTAGTTGGGATTGAAGAAAATCATCCAATTTATAGACAAATTGGAGAAAAGATCAAATTAGCATGAAGAGATTCGAATGGAAATTGCAAATCAAGAATGTCAATTATGACAAATTATGACAAATTTGCACTTTCTATGCAAGATTGATTGATTGATAATTCATGACAAAATTATGACAAATTTCTATGTCAAAATTGATTGATTGTCAATTATGACAAATTATGACAAATTGAAATGTCATTCCCGTGAAATTAGGAGAAAATTGAAAATTAGATGAATTAGAAATTAGGAAATTAGGAATTAGAATTTGATGAAAAATTAGGAAATTAGGAATTAAGTGAATTAATTAACAATTTTTCATTTATTAATTAATTCACAAAGATGGAAGAATTAGTTATCCAATTAAATAAACATTTAATCGTGACAAGAAGACCTAGGATAAATAAATAAATAATTTAACCTAGAGGGAGAAATGACAAACAAGGTTAAATGACTAAATCATGAAACCCTAGAAGATGAATTAGAAATGCAAGAATGACAATTAGGTCTTGACAAAGGATAATTGATATCGATTCGATTTGATCATGATTCTGACTGACAAAGGACCAATGCTGACAAAGGATTTGATTGATAAATGCGCCAATTGACGAGGAACAATGACAAATTGATCCAAATTGACATGATTGAGAAGGACGATGATCGATGACAAATCGATCGCAAAATGACAAAATTGACAAGAAGACAAGGATCGATGACAAAAATAGATTGCAAAACGACAAGATTGAAAATGTCAATGATCGATGACAAATCGATCACAAGACAACAAGATTGATGACAAATTGATCAAAAGACAAGGATCGATGACAAATTGATCGCAAGATAATAAGATTGAAAATGACAATGATCGATGACAAATCGATCACATGATGACAAGATTGATAAGACGACAAAAAACCCTAATTAGGATTGACGATGTCCAAAATGATGACAAATGAATATGCACATTGATGCGACAGGATAAGATTGACCAAAATCATGACAAATATTGTTATCGACAAGACCAAATTCGAAAGCGAGAAAAATGAGGAATGCAGAAGGACTTGATGCTCGCAAATGATAAAGACTAAGTGCTAATCATAGGAGAAATGTTAATGCGACGCAAAAACCCTAAAATAAGGCAATGCGCAAATGTTAAAGTATGATTCCGCAAGCATTGACCATTTTTAGACGTCTACATTTTGCCCCTCTTTGAGACAATGCGATTTTAAGCATTGTTTCAAAGAACAATAATGAAAATTCCCTAGACAATAACAATGACATATGCATGCCCCCTTGAGGAATTGGCCGGAAATATCCAGAAAAGAGGCTAATTGATCGATAAGAATGATAGAACATGATAGGAGCAAACATACTGACAATTGGAGATCGGATGCATGAAGGACAAGCAATTGAAGGTGTAAAAGACTGCGACCAACATGAGATGGAGAGAGTGCATGTCCATCTATGCACTGACAAAGATCTATAAATGAGACAAAGAGAGTGAAAATTGCTCATTTGCACTAGCCAAGGAGGAGAATTTGTTGCTCTGGAAAAGGACACTTGCAGAGAGATTGCGGGAATTCCAATGGCAGATCACCGATGATCGGACGACATGGGAGCAGCTGTATGTATCTCAAAAACCCATATTTTCAATTTCATGAATTTGACTTGCTTGCGGGACATTGTGGGGCCCACAGAGAATGTAGAAACTGACTTCTACGCTTGTGTAGGGTGAATCATGCACTTGTGTAGGGTCTTCTATGCTTGTGTAGGGTACACAGGCGCAGTTTGTTGCTACATAGGTGCAGGAGTTAGAACACAGGCACAGTTGTGCTCTGGCAACCCTAATTTGGTCAAAAATGGCATGCGAATGATCCGAAAAGGGGGGATAAGGGTAGGATAGGTCAAAAGAGATTAGAAACACCCTAATTTGTAAATGAAATGAGGAAATGCAACCCATAGGAGAAAACCCTAAAACTAACAAAATATGCCCCAATTGTGATGCAGAGTCGACAGTATCCATTGATCACGCGGGAGAACCGACCAGACTGCTTCATGTTACGACATAGACTCAGGAGCACGGACAGAGATACATTAGCAAGACTTGGGATATACTATATCACATTCATGCCCAAGATTAGGGAAACACAGGACTGTTTACCGCATTGGCAGAGCGATGGCATTCATAGACTTCCTCTTTCCATTTGGCGACTGGAGAGGCGATGGTGACACTAGAGGATGTATGGCATATCCTCTACCTTTCGATTCATGGAGAGATGGTAGAGTATGACCCAGTGACAAGGAGAGATGCATTGTGCAGATTATTTGAGTGTGACGCAGATGTTCTGGATATCGTAGAGAGGGAGATCGGCTAGGAGACCATGGCATCAGAGTATGATCGACGATATGTGGTGATAGCAGTGGTGATAGCATGCCTACTAGCAGGAAACAGATGACGACATGGATTCCCGATTGGATGGGGAAGAGTGCTAGAGCAGATGGCGACAGAGGGGATGGTGTATGCATGGGGACCATGTGTACTAGCTATGCTGTATTTTTAGTTGCATCAGATAGCATATCAGGGAGTGCAGATTTTGAGCTGTGGAGTCACATTGTTACAGGTATGGGCATTTGAGCACATAGCCATATGTCGACTGATTGTAGAGAGACAGGTAGTACCACACTGACCATATGTGTACTGCTATGGGGGAGCACTGAGACAGGGTCCTTTTGGATACATATTGTATTAGCGACACGAGCTAGATAGACTGAGAGAGTTCACATGGAGGCCATATCGTGATTGCTCGGGATGGTCAGATGATAGTGATGAGCTACCGTAGTGTAGATAGGAGAGGTACCTAATTGGGTGACCAGTGAATCGCCAGAGGGTGATTGAGATGTAACTACCAGAGAGAGTCAGATGACAGTTTGGAGAGAGGCAGGATGTACCTAGGAGGACTGCACACTTTGCCCGATCTCATAGAGAGACGAGTCAGTGGGGAAGTATGATTCAGCCACACATAGCATATGCTGACTTCACACAGCTACAACAAAGATAGTGGGATTGGAGATTAGATGTGGAGGACATCGGGATGACAGAGGAGTATGAGAGATGGTTTGCATGATGATGGCCAGTGCCATTGATAGATCCTAATATTCCAGTACCGAGGAGACATGAGGACTTCCCACTCGCTGGAGAGGAGGGATATGATGAGGATGAGGATGATGAGGGTGGGGATGAGGATGAGGGGGACAAAGAGGATGGAGATGATGAGAGGGATGATGATTATGAGCCAGACTCAGTCGATCAGGAGCCATTGCAGGATATACCTATAGAGTCAGAGACAACTAGCATAGAGGAAATGGAAATGTGTAGGGCTACCATAGTGAGTCAGCATGATCACATTGTGACTTTAGAGAGATAGAATGCCATCTTGAGGATGGAGTAGGATCAGTTTAGAGCGGAGATAGCCAGACTTATAGTGGCTCGAGATATAGCAGTAGCCCAGGCACAACGAGAAGAATAGAGAGTCACTTATTATATTGGGTTGATTAGGGATGCCAGTGCACGTGAGATGGCATAGATGTTGGTAGAGACTGGAGAGGAGATATGCCATTGGAGGACACTATATGAGAGTGCAGTCCCACCAGATCATTGAGCAGCTTCATATCGGGCACGATCGAGGACAAAGAGCAGGGCACGCTCTCGGAGGTCAGTGAGCAGCATGGGGGTGAGTGGACCTATGAGACCACCACAGCCAGGACTAGGAGGGACATCATCCTTGAGACATGGTAGGGATGAGGAGGATAGAGGGAGCACCCAGTGACAGAGGCACATGCTCCTTAGGATAGAGACAGATGTAGTTTGACATTATGTAGTCAGCCTGCAGGCCATACTTAGGATAGACAGTCTAATTTTTGTACTCTGATATTATGTGGATATATGATATGATATGCATCGATATGATGGGATGCAATGTGTTATGACGTATGTTATTTTTCATGTATGGATAACTTATGCACTATTTATGTACCATTGTGGAACATGTATGGATATATATTTTTATGTGTTTTTGATGCATTTATAATATGAAATGGATAAAATGCTTGATGTGATGTTTGATGTAATGCAAATGTACTAACCAGTAAATGCAGGATGTAGCATATGTGTTTGGGGAAATCAGAGCACTAGACCGAACTGACTATCCGAACAGACGGAAGAAATGTTAGTAAGAAGAAAATGAGACAGAGGACAGTTAGAGATGAAGAAAAACTTGCTTTCAGTAATGCACTTTGTAGGTGAGAACCTTTATTTTAATGTAGAAAAAATGGATGCGTAGCATCATGGCATTGAAGGCCAGAGCTGAAATGCAACCCTTTTTGCAAAAGACAGACACATCACAGACAAACAACAATCACAACAAGAAAGAAAGGGACCATGAACCATCCCGGTCACTCTAAATCACTCAGTGACATCATCGAGCAACATAGGAACATGATCGAAGCCAAAGATAAATCAGTAAAAAAGATAAGATGCACAAATTCCAACAAGTCAAACAAACATCTTGATCTTCATTGTCAAAAGTTGAAAGTGCTGATAGGACGATCATGTTGTCTGGTTTTAGGACATGCGGTACCCCGTCTAAGACAGGACACAGTCTAGTTTCGAGTATACCACACCCTGTATAAGACCCATGATAATAGTGACAAGGACAAATGATATTGATGTTGATTGATTGATATGACAATTGTGATCAGTTTGAATGTCTGGTTTGAGTGAAAAAGTTCATCTATTAACGCATGATTGCATTAAAGCGCAACGTTGTGATTAATTGTTGTTGGATGGATGCTCAGTGATCTGTCTATGAAGGGTTAGTTATTGCAAAATGCTTTTTGAGTTTTTACAATTTTTTTTGTGTTCATTTTTTCAGGACTTTATTTGACTTTTTAGGGATTTTTTCAAGACATTTTTTTGATTTTTTTTTGGATTATTTCAGGACATTTTCAATTTTTTAGAGATTTTTTCAGGACATTATTTGATTTTTAGGGATTATTTCGGGACATTATTCAATTTTTAGAGATTTTTTCAAGACATTATTCAATTTTTTAAAATTATTTCAGGACATTTTTCAATTTTTTTGAATTATTTCAGGACATTTTTCAATTTTTTTGGATTATTTCAGGACATTATTTGATTTTTTAAAATTATTTCAGGACATTTTTCAATTTTTTAGAGATTTTTTTCAAGACATTTTAAAATTCAAAAGCTCCAGTGATTGATCATGACAAGGGGAACACACCCAATGCACATTTGAAAGACATATGTACAAGAAACCGGAGTATGCAAGACAATGATGTTGACCAATCACAGGCCTGGAACAGAACATTGGGTTAGGACAAAGATAGACATGATAAACCGGCCGAGAGAAAGCATAGCTAGAGGTCATGACAGATGATGAAGCAATGATCTCGTTACGCATGGTGCCTATTTGCCAGGTTTTCACCAAGGTACTTGCCCAAAGTGCCTGTTTGCCAAGTTTTCACTAGAGGGCGAATCATTTTTCTTTACTTTTTTGCTCTTTTTTTTTTTTTTTTTCACTTTTTTTTTTTTTGTATTGTTTTGCTTTTTTTGTATTTTTTCAGGATCATACTTGAAGAAGTGCTGATAGAAAATTATGCCCAGTACTTGCGAAGGTGCATGCTATTTATAGGATCGGACAAAGGTTCACCTTCTAGGGTGGCAAGATGATATGCCCCCGAGCCATAGGTTGCAATCACTATGAAAGGCCCAACCCAATTAGGTTCAAACTTACCTTTGATGATGTCAGTAGACTGTGCATTCTTAGGGTTTGCCTTTAAAACTAGATCTCCCACTTCGAAGTGTTGCCCTTTGACCTTCTTGTTATAAGAGCGACGGAGATGGTTTTGATATGCTTGCAAATGTGTCAGGGCTATCTGACGTTTCTCATCTAACATCTCAAGCTGATGCAACCGAGAGACTCTATGCATCTCATCATCAATCAGATGTTGCAAGGAAACACACAAGGAAGGAATCTCCACTTCCAAGGGTAAAATGGCTTCCGTACCATACACCAAGGAATAAGGTGTTGCGCCAGTAGGTGTGCAGATAGAAGTGCGATAGGCCCATAGTGTTGGATTCAACTGTACATGCCAATCTTGACTAGCATCATTGACAACCTTTTTCAGGATCTTGATAATAGTTTTATTTGATACTTTGGCTTGACCATTACCCTATGGATAGTATGGACTGGAGAAACGGTGTTGGATATGAAACTTTTCACAGAGTTCCTTGACATCTTTATTCTTGAAGGGATGACCATTATCTGTGACTATGGCAAGGGGAACCCCATATCGGCATATGATATAATTCAATAGGAATTTTGAAATTTGCACACCAGTTATATAGGTCATGGGGATAGCCTCGATCCATTTTGTAAAATACTCTGTGGCTGTAATGATGAACTTGTGTCCATTTGCAGATGTCGGGTGAATCTTGCCAATAAGATCTAATCCCCATTGAGAAAAGGGCCACGGAGATATGACAGAATGAAGCTCTTGGGCTGGTGCATGAATGTAATTTCCATGGATTTGGCATTTGTAGCACTTCTTCACAAAATCATGAACATCCTTTTCCAGAGTGGGCCAATAATACCCAACACGAATCAACTTTTTGGCTAAGCTTAGACCATTGAAATGGCCCCCACATATACCATTGTGAACCTCGTGTAAAGCCATTTGTGCTTCGTCAGAATCCAAACACCTGAGGAGGGTATGGTCAAAGGAACAACGGTAAAGGGTATCTGCAATGATGACATATTTGGCTATCTGTTGGATGAAGGCTCAGCGTTGGTTAGTGGAAAGGTTAGGTGGTAAGGTTTGGGATTTCAAATATTGATATACATCATTGTACCATGGGGAGTTAGGACCAACAAGAATGCACATCACATCTGCTATCGGAATGTCAAAAGAAGGAACAAGCAACTGTTCGACCAAAAAATCACATTTGTCCATATTGTGGGGCATATTTAACATGGAAGTGATCATAGCCATCGCATCTGCCGACTTGTTTTGCATTCTTGGAACTTGACTGAAATAGATAGCCATGAATTTTGTCTTGAAGAAATCTACCATATGCTTGTAGGGAATAAGCTTTTCATCTTTTGTTTCATAGTCATCATTCACTTGTCAGATGACTAATTGAGAATCTCCATAGACTTGTAAATGCGTGATGTTCCAGTGGACCGCTACTCGGAGTCCTGTGACCAGTGCTTCATACTTTGCAATGTTATTGGTACAATGAAAAGTGATTCTGTAGGACTTGGGAATAGCATCACCTTGAGGGGTGACAAACAAGATGCCTGCTCCGGACCCGAACTTGGTATGGGATCCATCAAAGTATAACTTCCATTCATTAGAAGATGTAATAGCAAAGACTGATTCATCTGGAAAATCAGTCAACATGGGATGATCATCATAAATAGGAGCCTCTACAAGTTGATCTGCTATGACTTGTCCTTTTATCGCCTTTCACTCCATATACTCAATATCAAATTCACTGAGGATCATAACCCACTTTGCTAGGTGACCCGTCAAAGTTGCTCTGCTAAGCAAGTATTTTAGGGGATCAATTTTTGCAACCAGCAATGTTTGGTGATTTAACATATAGTGTCGGAGTTTCTGTGTTGCAAATACCACTGCTAAGAATGCCCATTCAGTAGTTGAATAATTCAGCTCATAGCCTACTAGTGTCTGACTGATATAATAAATAGCTCGCTCTTTTCCATTCTCATCCTATTGGGCCAAGAGAACTCCTAGTGCCATTTCAGTTGCAGAAATATACAATATAAATGGCTTTCCTTCTATAGGAGGCATTAGAATAGGCGGCGACAACAAATAGTCCTTGAGAGCTTGAAAGGCTGATTGACATTGCTCAGTCCACTTAAAAGTGACACCTTTATGCAATAGATGCTGGAATGGATGACATTTGTCTACCAACTGAGCTATAAAGCGGCGGATTAAATGTAGCTTTCCTTGCAGACTTCTTAGTTGACGAAGATTAGAAGGAGGAGGCATATCCATTATTGCTTTAACCTTGGCAGGGTCGACTTCAATGCCTTTGTGAGAAACAATGTACCCTAGTAATCTACCAGCTGTGACACCAAAGACACACTTCTTTGGATTGAGTCTGAGCTTGTAGGTCTCCATTCGGTCAAAGATTGGGCCCAGGATGGCTAAATGACTATCTCTTGTGATAGATTTGCATAATAAGTCATCAACATAGTCCTCCATCAAAGTATGCATGAAATCATGGAAAATTGTCATCATCCCTCTTTGATATGTTGCACCTACATTTTTAAGACCAAAGGGCATCACATTCCAATAGTAGGTACCCCAAGCATATGTGAATGCAGTCTTATGTTGGTCTTCAGAAGCAATGCGAATTTGGTTATAGCCGGAGAAACCATCCATCAATGAGAGCATCTCATATCCAATAGTCATGTCAACTATGATGTCGATATTTGGCAGTGGAAAATCATCTTTAGGGCATTCTTTATTGAGATCCCTAAAATCTGTATAGATTTTGATGCCCCCAGTTACTTTGCTAACTGGTACTAATTTTGAAATCTAGTCTGCATAATCGATGGGTCTGATAAAGCCCACATCCAGTAATTTTTTCAGTTCTACCTTGACCAAAAGAGCCACCAGGGGATGCATCTTTCTAAGTTTCTATTTGACAGGCTTGGCATCTGCTTTTAATGGCAAGTGATGAAGGACTAATTCTGGATCGAGGCCAGGCATATTTGCATAGGACCATGCAAAGTTGATCTTCTTCTCAAGAAAGAAATTGACAAAATCTATCTTTTCCTGTTTTGATAGAGAAGCAACAAAATGAATGACCTTAGGGTTGTCAGGTGTGCCCAAATTGATTTCTTCGGTCATTTCCACAAGCAATGTTGATTTATCCTGACTTGATAGGGGTATGTCCACTCTTCCACCTTTGGGTGCCTCAGAGAGGTTTTCACCCGTAGGTACGTCTTTTATTTTTACTTTTGTATGATCAGAGAGTGCCTTACGGTTTTCACTCAAAGACCTATTCTTTTGATTCTTTACTTTTTCTTTTCTTTTTTCATTTTGATGACTGGAAGATGGAGTTGACTCCCCAAAATATGCTGTGGAATTTAGGTCAATAGAAAATCTTGCCTTATGATCACCTTGTGGTATGCCATCCCGTAGTCCAAGGAATTTTGTAATTGCTTCATCATTTTGAAAATAGTCCAATGTGAGTGGTTCTTGTTGGTCATGTTGGATAAGATGGGGATAGATGAGGGGCATGTCATCATTGGTTTTAAGGAGAGAGAGGAATGAGATGGTAAAGATGTAAACATCTACAGTATCACTGTCTGAACTACTTGTATCTGATTTGGAGCTTGGATCCCAGAATGACTCTATCCAAGCATTATGACATGTTTTAAGAAGAGGAGTTATTTCATGTTTGTCTTCCATAGGCAAATTATCAAGGTCAAGGAAAACATTGTCAAGGGCATAGGAGCTAGAAGAAAAAGAACTCCACTCCCATTCATTGGAATCAGTTTCGGGTCGGGTATCCTCAAGTGTTATTTCATCATCAAAGTCATGCCCTTTTCCACACATGGTCACTTTGGTAGATGAGGATCCAATTTGCAATGGTACAAAACCTAACCCTAAAGTTGGAGGTCACATCTTGGGTATAAAAGGTTCTAGCCTTCCATTCTTGTTCAGGCCTAAGCCACTGCAGCCATCATATCCTTTCTTTTGTAGCATAGTAAATCCTTTCTTGTACCGTTCCACTGGCAACCTGGGAGGTGGGGTCTCAGTTGGATCCTTATAAAGCCAATCTATGACATCATCATCTAAAGTTTCTTTGTCAAGTTCACCCCATCTTGTAAATGTAGTGGGAGGCTGATATTGAATAACTACCTTAGGTTCCTTTTGCAACAAATGTGGTTTGCCATATGATTTTGGAGATATTGGTAAATTCCCAATAAGGAATGTTTGATCCATTGAATATTCTCTGCATCCTTGGTCCCATATCTTCAATTTTCCTTTGACAACATCTAACAATTCATTAGGATCCACATAACTATGTGATTTGGCCTCTCTATTGACAGGGACTTGCTACTGCAGGGAATCCTTTAGAGCAGCACAAAATTGAAATGGATTAGGATCTCCTGGAATTGTTATCTCAGTTCCATTGTAAGGATATTTTAAACATTGATGATAAGTGGATGGAACTGCTTTCATTGCGTGGATCCACGAACGACCAAGAATCATATTGTAAGGGAGATCAAGGTCTAAGACTTGTAGGAAAGTGTTTTCTATCACTGGACTGACTCTGATAGGTAATGTAATTATCCCTTTAGATGGGCGCTCAGCATCATCATATGCTTTGATTGTTATTCTTCTAGAAGAATCAATGTCATTTTCTGTATAACCAAGGCCAATGACCACTCTCAAGGTACAAATATTAAGACCTGCTCTACCATCTATCAAGACTCGTCGGATTTTGCAATTATGGACAAAGACTTCAAGGTGTAAAGGATCATTATGAGGGAGCTTATCAGGTGAAATATCATTATCAGAAAATGCAACATTTTGGGAAACAGCTAGATGCCCAATTCGGGCTTGAAACTAGTCAACATCAATGTCTGTCGGGATAGTGGACTCAATTAAAGCTTTATCTAGGACTGCACGATGCGTGGGGGACATTTTCAACAACTCAAGGATTGATATTTGTGTAGGTGTCTTTCCTAGATGATCCAAGAGATTATACTAACTTGTAGGAGTTGGTTTGGGAGGAACTGCAGGAGCTCCTTTCAGGACTATTTTGGATCGACGAGTGGTGACTGCGCAAGAAGGATCTTGTCCCTTTATTCTTAGGGTGGAAACATACTCATTTGATGCTCGAAAATAATTGATGACATTGTTATAACTAGTACTTGCATAATTTTCTATTTGGGTAGAGTTTGAAGAAGATGCTTTACCCTTGTCATGATCAAGCAAAGGAGTTTTGAAAATTGTATGATTAGTGTTAGAGGTCGCGTTGGGCAGATCTATCTCAATTACTCCTTGCTCTAACAAGTCTTGAATCATATGTTTCAATTGAAAACATAATGCAATTTTATGTCCTTTTGACTGATGGTCCTCACAATATGCATTATCATTCCACCAATGCGGTTTTACCACTGGTTCTGCCTTGATATCTGGTAAGTTGATAAATTTGGCTTGTATTAATTGTTTCATTACTGACTCAATAGGCTCTCCCAATGGCGTAAACTGTCGAGGAGGCCCATCCCTCGATCAGAAAGGTTTGCGTTGCTGGTTTTGTTGCTGGCCTTGTTGTTGATTATATTGTTGAGTGTATTATTGAGTATGCTGTTGGTATTGCAGCTGTTGAGTAACATTGTTCATTGGTTTTTGATTTTGTTCCATAGTTGACATATTAGGAACACTCAATTTCTTGATTGTGAATGGGGGTTGATTTGCATTCACGGCTCTTGCATCAACAACTCCATCATTAGTGACATTCTTGTTTTTATACCAAAATCTATTTCTGTCCCCTGAATTGTTTGTGTTGTCACTATCTTTGTTAAGCTTAATGATTCCCTTGGCTACAAGAGCAGTTTCAATATTCATCCCTTTCTTAATGAGTTTCTCAATAGTACTGGGACTTTTCAATTTGAGTTCATACATCATTTCTGGGACCAAATTTTGGATAAATAAATTCACTTGTTGTTCTTTAGGTATATCTAGGGAAGAATGACTATACAAGCTTCGCCATCGTTGCAAGAAAGTCACTAGTGGTTCACCTTGCTTTTGCTTAGTGTTGCATAAATCTGACATGGTCACGTCACTGTCGATGTTGAATGCGAAGTGAGATATAAACTTTTGAGCCAATTCAGACCAAGTCTTTATATTTCCTGGCAGATGCGAATACCAATCCGTGGCTTGTCCAGTGAGACTTCATGCAAATAAGCGCATTAAATATGTTTCCTCATAACTCACTTCAGTACATGCCGTGAAAAATGCTCGAATGTGATCTTTTGGATTGCCATTCCCTTTATATTTCTCAAAATTAGGTGCTTCAAAATGCTTAGGGAAGGGAGGCATGTATAAGCTCTTGTCAAATGGATTAGGACATAAATCCTGATCTGTATACAACTTCTTTGTTCCTTTAGTTTCTAATGCGTCAACTTGTTGTTGCAACTTCTCAAGCTATTGCACAATTGTATCAGATTTTGGAGGTCCATCATTAATCCTGGTGGGTACTCTTTGTCGATACATCGTGTTTTCGATCAGTTGTTGATGCTCTGAAATGACCGTTTTTGGTGTCTCCGGCATATAATGTTCTTGGTACATCTCTTGTTGTTGTGGTTGTGCCATGCCTTGATATTGACCTTGTTGCTGTGCTTCTTGTAACCTAGGTTGATATTGCAATTGAGGGTGTTGTTGATATTGCATAGGCGCCAATTGTGGTTGTAAAGTATGATAGCTTGTTTGTCTTGGCACATATTGAGGCACATGTTGTTGTTGGTGCTGACGAATTAGAATTTGCTAACTTTGTGCCAATTGTTGTCGTAGTGTAAATCCCATCATTTGCAAAAAACTTTGTTTGGGTGGTTTTTGTTGTTTCTCCTTAAGATGGGGTATGGCACTTGCATTAACTTGCTGTGTTGTTTCTCCAATCCATTATGATGGTTGCAATTTTGCATTAACTTGTAATGGGGTAGAAGGAACTGCAATTCATTATCGAATGCGATATTGTTGTTGTTGTACATTGCTTGTTTGCACATTCGATTGTACCTTTTGTGTATTACTCAATTGTTGCAACAATTGTTGTTGGTGCAAACTACTATCCATAGCTCTTTGTGTCGCCATTATCGAAGGATCTGTTGCAATAGTGTTTGGTAAATATATTGAGCTTAACGGGACATAAGAACTTTGTTGCATTGTGGAATTGTTTTGGACATTGGTGATATCAGGCATTCCAGTCATGAAGCTTTCTTGCATCTTAGATTTTGATCCAATTTTATGCATGTAAGGAACCACTTGTTAAGGGATAGTTGTCAATATTTGCATGGTCTTCATTTGATCTTGTGTTATAGGTGTTGTGTTGAATAATGGATTATTTATTGTCTCAAATGGTGACTTTTGAGGAATAGTCACTATCAATGCCTTTGAAGCACGTTTACTCATCAAGGTAGATTGAGTTTCTTGTTGCATATTTTCTTCATTTGGATGCGGAGAGAAACTTAACAGCTCACCGCCTTGTTGTTTTTGCACATTGATTTGCTCACTTGAGGAGGTCACATTACTCATCATGTTAAGATATTTTTGTGGGAACATCTTAAAGACCTTGTTCAAGAATTTATCCATCTTTTTTGTCAACTTTGGATCTTGAAGGAACATATCAACATCATCAGAAGCATCGAAATCTGATGAAGAATCTGGTTGGACGTTTGGATTCGTTTCTTGTTGAATGCCTTGATCTGAACCAAATCCTTGTGAAATAGTTTGTTCCTCATGTAATGTTTGAATTTCATGTTGCAGGTTTGGTTGATTCCAATCGAAAGGTGCATTTCCTCTTGGTGTTGGTGGAACACTCCCATGTCTTGGTTTCATAGGTACAAACACTGGTTCATATAATGGAGGTGGTCCAAGTTGAACCATTCCATATGGTGGTAGTGATGTGTTTGATAAACCTTCAATTTGTACTGTTTGACTAGTTTGAAATTGTGAATTTGATATGTTGTCAATGGGTTGATACGTTGGTTCGCCCATCTTCTTAGATTTTGACCTTGTTTCAATAGGCATGTCACTTATGCAAATACAATATTTTTGGAAATTTTCAAGGACAATATATGATATGCAACTAAATGCAAACTAAATAAATGAGAATGCAATCTATGGCAAGAATGCAACCTATGTTTTTGGTTGTTTTTCAAGATTTTGACAAACTTTTTAGAATGCAAATCTAAAAAAGACCCGTAGGAAAATAGAAAAACAATGTCTCCCCTATATGCTTGGATACTAAGCTAGGTTTGACCAAATGACAATAATGACAAAAAGAGAAAAGGTTTGATAAGGTCTAGACTTCCTAACAATAACTTAGGGTTTTATCAAAGATTTGGATTACTCAAGTATGACAAAACCTAGTTTTGACACTATATGCAAAGGGACAATTAATACGCAAATGACCCTAATATGATATGATAATGACCTAAGCTTAATGAAGAGACCTAGGGTATGCAAATAGGAATGTATGACAATGGTATTACTCTAATGCAAGAGGACAAATGCAAATGGATGACCCTTATTGATATGCAAAGGAGTATGACCTAGGTGAAACCTAACCTTGGTAGTTGACAATGACTTTGCAAAATGCAAACCTAAGATGAACCTAAATCTAAGTGACATGAATGTTGAGACAAGATTTTGAAAAATGTTTGACAACCATGTTTGAAGGTGTTTTGAACTTTGTTGGATGAAATGTTCCTGTGTTTAACCTTGTTTTGAATCAATTTGTCTTGTTTTTGAAATGAGATGCAATTCAACTTTTGACAAGCAAAGAAGACAAGATATTTTAACCTAGACTCAAGACAATCATGCTCATTCACACATTTCTTATGGTAGGCAAGGACATTAGGTACTTGAGAGGTAGACTCGTTATGGGATTCAAGGAGAATACATAGATGCTTGACCCCACAGGCTCCCCTCCACAGCACTCACTTCTTAGGGCAGCCAAGCATCAGTCCCCATGGAAATCTCCCCATGGTGAACTTAGTATCTCTTCCATCCGAACTTGTCCTTCTCAAGCAACTAGAAGGATTTTTGGCCTCTAAATACAAGGTGTTTAGTAAGGATTTTTGTTAAGCATTACTCCTTGGTGTCACGCAAGCATGATTAAGACATTAAGCCCACCAAGATACCAAACAAATGTAGTCGCACAAGCATGATTTAGATCATGAGGTCCTACTTAGATGTTGATATGAGAAAGAGTTCAAGGGTCATCACTTCCCAAGTGACTGCAATTCCCACATAACCCTTCCTTCAAAGCTTTCGCCCATTAGGTATTTGTTTATAGTGAGTTAGAATGCCAAGGTATTCTAGGATTACTCACTTTGGGTCATTCCCTTCTCACGATTGTCACTTGCTTGCAAAAGCAAATGGTCGAGAAGGCAGGCCCTCTAAAGGTGACACACAATAAAAAACATGAGCATGGTATTGAAGATCTGGATTTCTGATCACCCTAAGAAGGATGAGAGCATACTCTCCTACTCCAATTTCAAACTCAAGAATCAAAGAAAACATACATTCATTCCATCCTATTTAGAAATCATACTAGGTGCCTAAATATTAATTACAAACACAAAGTTTAGTTGTAGTCCAAGGCAACCTGCAAAACCCAAGTTAGAAGTTTGATATGTTTAGTCTTTGACTATCGAACCTACAGAAAATGTGTTAGTAGTTTCATTTGTTGTCTTTGCCATGCGTAATGCCAAGGTGCTGCACAAAGAATCAGTACCAAAAACCAAAAAGCAGAAACAAAATGCAAAACAAAACAATTTGCAAGTAAAAAAAAATACTGCCTTTTACCTCTATTTCTGTCCCTACACAGGCGCAGAATGCTTGACACAGGCGCAAAATGTCCTTGACATAGGCGCAGAATGCTTGACACTAGCGCAAAAGTTCCTAGAAAACCTTGCATTACCCTGTTTCTTGGGTTTTTAACCTGCAAATCAACTCAAAAGCACTCAAAAGCATGATTAGGGGGTTAGTTCACGTCAGGTTCACTAATTAATGTATGATAGGAAATGTGGAAATCATCAAAGCAAATAGTATTAGTAATCTAGCTCAATCACAAAAGCTCAAATGCAATGATCAATCCTAAACACACTCAATAAAGACATGAAGACAAGACATTCAAGATTGAAAACTAAGCAAACCAAATGCAGACTTGAATATCTCCTTCATGTGGCTCCATTGTCCTTCTTTCTCCTTCAAATAGCTTTGTTTGTGGATCTCACCTACTAGTGCATAAGCATGATATGAAAGCAAGTAGACAAGATTGTAGCGCAAGAATACTCGAAGCATGATTGATTCGACCAGGTAGGGATTCAAAAAAGTGATTAGTTGGGATTGAAGAAAATCATCCAATTTATAGACAAATTGGAGAAAAGATCAAATTAGCATGAAGAGATTCGAATGGAAATTGCAAATCAAGAATGTCAATTATGACAAATTATGACAAATTTGCACTTTCTATGCAAGATTGATTGATTGATAATTCATGACAAAATTATGACAAATTTCTATGTCAAAATTGATTGATTGTCAATTATGACAAATTATGACAAATTGAAATTTCATTCCCATGAAATTAGGAGAAAATTGAAAATTAGATGAATTAGAAATTAGGAAATTAGGAATTAGAAATTGATGAAAAATTAGGAAATTAGGAATTAAGTGAATTAATTAACAATTTTTCATTTATTAATTAATTCACAAAGATGGAAGAATTAGTTAGCCAATTAAATAAACATTTAATTGTGACAAGAAGACCTAGGATAAATAAATAAATAATTTAACCTAGAGGGAGAAATGACAAACAAGGTTAAATGACTAAATCATGAAACCCTAGAAGATGAATTAGAAATGCAAGAATGACAATTAAGTCTTGACAAAGGATAATTGATATCAATTTGATTGATAAATGCACCAATTGATGAGGAACAATGACAAATTGATCCAAATTGACATGATTGAGAAGGACGACGATCGATGACAAATCGATCGCAAAATGACAAAATTGACAAGAAGACAAGGATCAATGACAAAAATAGATTGCAAAACGACAAGATTGAAAATGTTAACGATCGATGACAAATCGATCACAAGACAACAAGATTGATGACAAATTGATCAAAAGACAAGGATCGATCACAAATGCATCACAAGGTAATAAGATTGAAAACAACAACGATCGATGAAAAATCGATCGCATGATGACAAGATTGATAAGAGGACAAAAAACCCTAATTAGGATTGACGATGTCCAAAATGATGACAAATGAATACACACATTGATGCGACAGGATAAGATTGACCAAAATCATGACAAATATTGTTATCGACAAGACCAAATTCGAAAGCGAGAAAAATGAGGACTGCAGAAGAAGGACTCGATGCTCGCAAATGATAAAGACCAGGTGCGAATCATAGGAGAAATGTTAATGCGACCCAAAAACCCTAAAATAAGGCAATGCGCAAATGTTAAAGTATGATTCCGCAAGCATTGACCATTTTTAGACGTCTACAAATGTTTCTTAATTACTTTGAAATTTATATATTCCTTTATTACAAATTCTTTCATGGGAAAAAGTCCCATAACATTTCTCCCCTTGTAATTTAGCTATTGTCCTCAATAGAAAGAGATGCATCTGCATCACAACTCAAAGAGAAACATGTAGTTATTAACTGAATATTTGCATACTTGATTAATTATCTATTTATATTTTAATTTACCTACATTATTTTCATCATTTAATTCACAAAGCTTCTTTTAAATATGCTTTTTGTTCCATCTTTAAATATCATGCATTTGGAGAACTTATTATAGTTTATGTGTTTAATCATTTTACTCATTCATGTAACTCCTTTTGTGAGCACACAACACTTACCATGCATGTCTTATATATATGGTCACCCATAATTTATAAAAATACAATCTATAGACTCAACATACATTCCAAGACGATATGACAATATTCATGCATTCTAGCCTACATGAATATCCTTCATATATCAAATGAAAAACATGTACAAAGTTATTGGGTTGATCAAGTCCAATAAAAAAGTACAAAATAAATTAAAATATAGGAATCTTACCAAGCATCTTAAAAATATTTTAAAAAATATCAAATTATTAAAACATAATATTGGGTTTAATCATTCCTTTGTTTTAATCCAAGGATGTTTGATGAGATGACACTTGACAAGGATATCCCTAGTAAGATTTATGATTCAAAGAGACCATACACACTTTATTTGTTGTTTTTCCCATTTCTTTCAAAATGTAGTACAATATTTTTTTAATTTGAGTATATAACTATTATCTACCAAAATATTATTAACCTTGAGATGGATTATAACTTGTGAAGATAACCCAAGACCTTGCTTATATATATTTTAATTCTAAATCTGGTAACTATTATATAATTTTAACCAATGTACTCTAATAGCAAAATATTTGACTAATTTTAGGAGAAAAGTGATCTTGGGACCTAAGGGTTACGGGCCCATGATGTAACCTATAGCTTCATGTATATACCTTATGCAAAAAAAAAGGGGGTTTTCAAAATGTGGAGCATCTACTAAGAAGATACAATTTCTAATTTTAATTTGGGTAGGACAATTTACTTTGCCGAGTGATTTATACTTTCATAAATGTTACCATGTTTACATTACCCACTACTACAACTTCATGCACCCTTTATATACAATCAATTAAGGGGGATTTATATATGTCATTAATGTTCCATTAATCGGTTATGTGTTGGCATGATAGTTTCATAGATACTTCCATACTAAATGGAGTTTAATCAACCATTTTGAATAGTAAGAACCTTAAAGTCTCCTTCCATATTTTCACATAGTTGAAAATCCCTATCATATTTATCTTGGACATAATCTCTTTCTTGATTTTAATTGTATTTTATTAAGGGTATTATCCAAGCAAGTTATAGTTATTTTCTTATTGTGTAATATGTTCTCTTTATAATATTATTTTATCTTTTACAAATTTCTAACAAAACACTCATTTTAGAAGGGTAAAACACTTTTCTCCACTTGTTTTTCATCTTTGTATTCTTAAATGTTTTCCATTTTGATTGTTGGATTTATATATATTCATAATAATACACACATATATCAATATGGAGTAAAAATATATATAGGTGAAAATTTCAAACTTGTATAATTTATTATTATTATTTTTAGCTATCATCACTCATCCATAAAAATTGATTCAAATCTTCCATTTGCTAGCCTAGATAAGATTTGCATGTGTGGAATTACACCTAGTTGCCTCTACATGAAAACTTGAACTTAAAATTTAAAAATTTCAAATTTCAAATTAAATCCCACATCAACCTTTTCACTTATGTTAGGTCAACCTTTTCACTCATGTTATTGTACTTATGACCTTTCCCTATTCTATTTGCACACTATCATAGTATCATCATTGAACAATAATAGCATTATGAAACCCTTCATCATCTTATACATTTGTATATGCTTATCTATTGTCTATAATCATTGGATTAGTTTGCTTAAAAGTTTGATAAATTAATACTAATGTAAGTAAATTTGTGCCTGAAAAATTTATTATTATTATTATTATTTTAATTATTTTAAATACTACCCCACTTTAGGCACAGACTCAATGAGGTAAGACACACTTCCATGGTCATTTATTCCTTATCAATTCACTTCCTGTCTTTGTTTACATTCCACTTGACATGTCATAGCTTTGTATGCAGAGATTCAAAACCATAGTGAAGAATAATTATTAATTCTAAATCCTCATATATAGAGTTCTCATCTGCTATGATAATGTGGACATGTCTTCAATAAATTTAAGGAATGGTTCAGGCTGCACACATCTATTTTGTTGGCCAATTAATTCAATAATTTCTAGCCGCATTGTTCAATTAAGCCGAAAACAAGACTAGACTACGCACAAAAAAAGAAAAGATTTTTTTTTTTTTCCTTCTCATAGCACCAATTGCATCAATGATCAACTCCATTTCTGCATACAAATATCATACTATTATCTTTGTCATGTGAACACCCCGTCAAATAAATAACTTCTATTCTGGCTTCAAGGCGGTTTGGACATGTGCAACTTAATTTTTACAAAATTTTAAATTAATGTGTTAATGGTGAGTTTGTGACTCATGAAGCAAGGAATGTACCAATGTTTGAATAGCTATTTCTGAGATGAAATATTGGCTGCAATTTTGAATTTTGTTCTAGACTTTTCTATTTGTGTTTGTCTTAGTTTTACACATAAGACTCCAATGAATTTCATTTGCTAATCAACACATCAAATATTCTATGAGGTGAGCAGATCACAGTTTGCTCAAATGTGTATTTTTACTGGACTACATTCATTCGAAAAATAAACTAACACAGTAGAAAATATTGATGGATTTCATAATTCTTACTGATTTATAATATTTCTTTATTGCTCCTTCCTATATACCAAGATCTTAGATATTTAAGTTGGTGAATAAATAAATTATTGAGGGACGTTTATGTAGTAGTTAAAAAAGTCTCATTAAAGAATAACCAGAAGTTGCTATCGATTTGGAACGAATTTTAGAACAAAGAACCCTAAATGGAAATAAAATTTTATCAGGCTAGAAGATAAAGATTCATTCATACTACAGTTGCTTTCAAAATCTCCTGTCACTATAAAGGGTAGATTACTACCACGTTATAATTTCAAATGTTTCACATGCTAGTAAATTTTATCACTCGGACCAATCCAACTTACCATACCAATAGGGTTGCAGATTTAATATTTAGTTTCAATATTTTGCTTCAAGTTTCTTTCAGTTCAATCTTTTTTTTTTGAAATATTAATTGAAAATATTTAATTTATTAATTTACCATGCTAACAAAGTTTGGCAAGTTTAAATTGTAATTTCTCTTCAAGGTAAAAGTTGGCAAATTTAAATAGTGATTTCTTTTCAAGGTAAAAGTCATCATATGGTTATAAGTAAAATTTTTAAGATATATTAATCCTATCATTTATGTAAATCCTATTGTTTGCCTCTAAAGACCACCTTGGCTCTGATACCAAATGTAATTCACCTTTTCACCCAATGTAAATAGTTTTAAAAGTAAGGTAATTTATTAATCATTTAATTTACTTAATGTAATAGTAGATAAGTTACTCACAAATTATATTAAATAAATATTAAAAACATAACAATATATTTATGCAAAAAATATATTCAAGAAGGAACTTTTATAAACATCAATTATATCAATAATTTAAATAGTAAAATATTAATAATAATAACAGTGAAACATTAGGGCAATGACTATAAACAAAATTGATAAATACATATCTATAAATCATGGAGAGGCTGCTTTCCTGCACATAGAGAGAGGATTAGTTATGGGTATAGGGTTTTCAGGCAAGGGAGTACTCCAGGAGGACACGGTTCTTACACAGAACCCCACATGTCTTCACGACATGAAATAAACATGGTTCTTACATAGAACCCCACATGCCTTCATGACATGAAATAAACACGGTTCTTACACAGAACCCCACATGCCTTCACGACATGAAATAAACACGGTTCTTACATAGAACCCCACATGCCTTCACGACATGAAATACACACAGCCCTGGCCAGGACACTCCCAGGTGTACGTTGTACCCCAAGTTGGACACACACTATATGCCCCTTCTCCAATGCCCAATGCCCAACCACCAGACCTTAACTATCCCCTCTCTTATGCTCCTTTCAATTTATCCTTCTCTGTATTCTTCTCTTGTGCCTCCTCCCTCATTCTCTATTAATTTATGGGTTTTTAATAATACCCCAAGGGTGGTTACAAAAGTCACACCCTTTCATTATAATAATGTTTCTTAATTACTTTAAAATTTATATATTCCTTTATTACAAATTCTTGCACGGGAAAATGTCCCATAATAGGAACTTGATACACTGATGGTAGGTGGATGGAACGGCTTGCATGGCATGTATCCAAGGTCTTCCTAACAATAAATTGTATGGTAGAGGAAGGTCTAGAACTTGATAGACGATATGTTTCACCACTGGGCCTATTTGGATTGGTAGCACAACAGCTCCTTTGGATGAACACTCTGCATCATCATAGGCTTTGATTGTGTTCTTCTTACGGGGATCCACTGATTCAATTGCATATCCCAAAGCTATGACTAATTGTAGTGTACAGATATTCAAGCCTACTCCATTGTCGATCAAGACTCGCTTGATCCTATGTTGGTTGATAAACCCTTCAATACAGAGTGAGGCATTGTGAGGTTGCTAGAAGGATGAGTTGTCACTTTCAAAGAAAGTGAGACAAGGTGATGACCTTAGGTTTCCAACCATGGCTTGGAACTGATCTGTATTTAGGTTTGCAGGGACTAACGCTTGTTGGAGAGCTTGATCCAAGATTGTTTGATGAGATGGGGATAGGCACAATAGCTCTAAGATAGATATCAGTGCAGACATTTTATCTAATTGATCCACAAGGTTATATTGCTTTGGGATAGATGGGGTGCCTTGTGGAGCTACTTTTATGGTAATCTTGTCATGACGTGTAACAACATTGCAAGTGGAGCTAGGATTTTTGATGGTAATAGTTGCAATTTGTTCACTGGCATCATATACATGATTCACAGTGTAATTATATGCGGCTTGTGTATAATCAGTGGTATCTGTGTTTCTCTCTAAAGTGGAAGGACCCCTTTGATCTTGGGATGGAAGTGGATTTTTGAACATAACATGATCATTGTTTGTTGTTTTTGGGTCATGTCCTTCGATTTCGATTTCACCTTGGTCAATAAGATCCCAAATAAGATCTTTCAATCTATGACAATTTCTTGTCGTATGCCCTTTCCCTTGATGGAAATTGCAATGTTCAGTATCTCTCCACCATGAAGGTTTGACTTGAGGTTCATAATTTGATGTTTTGGGTAAGATCACCAGATTTTTAGAAACCAACTGAAGTAACATTGTTTTAATGGGTTCTCCTAAGGGAGTGCATGTTCATTTTGGTTTAAAATTTTGGTGATGTTGTCTGGGTTCCTCTTGAAATGCATTGCATCCTTGATTTGGAGGAGCAACTGTGTTATTCTTGGGTGGGGGGTTTTGTCCTGCAAATCGGACCACAGGTTGTGCACTTTTGATAGTTCTTGCATCCACAACCCTGTCATTAACGACGTTTTTGTATTTATCCAAGAAGTTAGGCTTATCACTATTGAAGCGTGGGTGAGGGCCATCCTTTGGCTCATTATATAGCTTGATAAGCCCTTTTTTGATGAGAGACCATTCACATTTTAAACCTTTTGTGATCATGTCATTGAAAGAGTTTGTGTCTTTGACATCTAGATGAAATTCCATTTTGTCATTTAAGTTGGAAATAAATATTTCCACTAGTTCTTGTTTAGGTAACTAAGAGAACTTCTGCTAGAAATTTGACGCCATCATTGCAGAAAGACTGAAAATAGCTCACCCAATTTTTGTTTAGTGTTACATAGATTAGCCATTGTGATATCACGTTCAATGTTGTGTGAGTAATGTGCCAGGAACTTCTGGATGAGTTCTTCAAATGTCCTAATGCCACCTGGTAATCGAGAAAACCATGATGTGGTTGTTCCTCCCAAGCTTTGGGGAAAAAGTCGCATTAGGTATGTGTCCTTGTATGCCACTTCAAGGAAAGCTGAATGAAATTCTCTAACATGATCGTGAGGATCTCCTTTTTCTCGGTACTTTTCAAACTTGGGTGTTTCAAACCCTCGTGGAAAAGGTGGCATATGAAGATTCCTATCAAAGGGATAGGGAAAAATGTCATTGAGTGAAAATTGATTATTTTTTACACCACTATGAAGTTGTTGGGCAAGATTTTTGACTTGTTGCCACAACATGTCTATTTCATTTGGAGGAGGAGGAGGTGGGGGATTACCTTGATGAAGGTTATATCTGATGTGATCTCAACCTCTTTCATCCTCATTGCGACTTTGGTGTTCTAATGCTTGCCTTAGTTGTGCAACATCAAAATCAGAGGGTAGTTTGGCTCCCTCTTGAGCAAGTCTTAAAAAGTGAGCATCGACATTTCTCTTGAGTATTTCATCAAACAATCGATTAAAGAGAGGGTTGTGTTGTGCCCTTTTTATTGCCACAGGAGTAGGAGTACTTGGATTGTTGTCATTTGTGTTTCCTCCAAGGGCTTCTTGGAATTCATTGATATTTTTCTCCTCTTCTTCTTCAATTTCTTGTTGTCTAGACTTGGACCTGGTATGAGCCATTTTGTTTATAAGTTTTTGTTGAAGTTTGATGAAAATGATGATGAGTTGGTGATGAAATGAAAGATTGATGTTTGGTGAAGTGTTTTGCATATGAATCCCTAGCACTAAAGGTAGATGTTACCAAAGTTCTTTCTTGAATTTCTTGTTATGTTTAATTGACAATGTTTGATGTGATAAGGTTTAGAGAGATCTAAGATGTGTTACAAACTCAACTACCTTGTAATGAGAGGATTCACTCATAGACTAGTTTTAACCTGCATAGAAATGTCTCTTAGGATGAGTTTATCCTAGATGTAGAGACACTCTAAAAAGTGATGTATTGTGTTTGATTCAAGCAATATAGAAAAGAGAACTTAGGACAAAAACCTCTTGATGTTTTGAGAGTTGGAATGGATTTGATGAGTTGTGAATGTGGGGAAATGGATGAGATGTGAACTTAATAGAAACTTTGTGTTACAAAAAGAACAAACTCTTCCTCTTCTTGTTCAGGGGTTGGTGGTTTTTCCCTAGCTGAGTTATATGTGATACAAATATCTAGAAAGAAGGCATGATTGATCTTGCCTCCCTTATTTTGATGATAACTCAAAGCTCGATATTGAGTAAAAGCTCTGCGATTTAATGACTCTTAATCAAACTCATTTGATTTCCCTTGAAGGTAAAGACGCATGTGACATAAAAAAGCTCTATGAGAGACAAAGATTTCTCTATTAAGATAGAAGAATTTCCTCCTTTTGATAAAAGCCTTTGAGCTTAATGGTCTTTTCTTCAAGTTGATGTGTTGATGAAGATTCTTCTTTCTCAAGATGTGAAGAATGGCCATATAGTTTGATAATTTTGATTGTTGCTCTTTGTTTTTGAAAATGTTTATGTTGGATGAATACTTGTTTTGATTTGGGTTTATGATGTTTCTTTGACAAGAAAACAAAGCAAGCACACAAACACAAGAATGTTGCCTTAAAAGGCACAAGTAAGTATGGGTCTAGATCAACCCAATCTTTTGAATTTTTTATGACCCTCTCCGTCAAATGTATTTTAGGTGTTTTTCCAAAGCCTGAAGTCGGCTCAATTTGCACTGGTCTTGACTCAAAAATTGAAAAACACTTCAAACACTCTTTATCCCTAAGGTCAAATGGCCAGTTGTGATAATTTCAGCCCACATCTTGATATTTCTTCGACTTTGGTACTACATACCTTATGAATCCCACCATGGAAGGTAAGGATGTGATATACTAAGTCTTCCATGAGCATAACAAATAGATGATCCCTATGATGGGGGAGTCACCACTTTTATCAAGATACAAGTAGCCTTTCAAAAAGCTATGTTTCTACTCAAGGAAATATGTAGGGTGAGTATCTTGGGAGAAAAACCATCTATGCTCTTGCACTGAACTTCTCACAAATATCCTCAATCAATAGAACAGGTGGGCTACTATTTAAAGGTGTTTAGTAATTTTTTATGTATTTGGACATAAGTTCATTCTGCAGTGACTCAGTTAAGAGCCTTGTAACTTGTGGTGGGGCCCATTTGTCCTTTCGGCAAGTTACACTGTAGGAACAACTATACCCAAGGCTACAACTTTCACTCTCACCTAATTTCTATAGTGGCTCGAAGGATTTACCGCTTGAGGTCATTTGAGGTCGTTCCCAAGAGTGATATGTCTCTTGGCAAGCCTCTCTTAAAAAGATAAAATTTGAGTGTTACTAACACTTTTCTCTTGCACTTAGGACCACGAAGCCAAGGGAGAGGATAGTGTGTGTTAGTGTTGGCAATAATACATTATAAGGATATTGAGAAGGTTGTTGATGATTATGGACATAACTAATTAAAGATGTTTTACTATCTTGATATTATTATTTTGTCATTGATGTCAAGAAATTGATTTTCTAATTCAGTATGATGTTGCCATATCTTGAGAAATATGGTATGAAGATTATAAAGGAGTCAGTAAAGACACAGGAAAGAATATGATGAATAAGGGGATAAGTTATTCAATGGGAAACTCTACCAAGTCAGACAATGATGAGATCTTGATGTTTTAGATTGTTTTAACATCATACATATGTTGTAAAATATAAAGGTTAATACTATACTATGTTATCAAGCAAAGAACCTAGTCGGTAAACCCTAAGGTTATCGCAGTCGGTTAATGAAGATAGAATGTCTACCGAGTGAAGTTTAGTATTCATCGAGTTGTAACCGAGCTATAACAGAATGCATTAAATGTTTACATGTGATATTTAATGAAAGAAGCTGATGAGCTGGAGCGAATCAATGATTGGCAAGCTGTGGAAGAAGTTTGTTAAACAAATCTAAGGCAATGGAAAGTCGGCAAGAAGATCTACAACTCAGATTGAACTAAATTAACCTAACACAAGTTCCAAGGTGGGGTAAAACATTTTCAGATCAAAAGATACAATGAACCTGGACAAGATTGCAGATCTGATGGCTATGATTGATCATGGGAAATGTGATCAAGGAGATTAAGCAGTTAGAAGATTGTTTATAAATAGGAAACTATTGATAAACAATGTATGCGGGAAAGTGTATGCACAAGGATGCTACATAGTGATTACCAAGCATAGAAGCTTGAAGACCTGTTAGAATAACAAAGTATTGATGCCCAACAGATAGACAAGATTAGTTCTATGTCTTGATTGTATTGAACAAATAGGAATCTACTTTAGCATTTTAGATGTGAAGTTGCAGATAGATTGTATTACTGTTATTTTATGAAAGTGACAGGAAATCTCTTAACCGAGTGGACTTAACAGTCTTATATGTAAATCCTCTAACAAGGTGACATTCTGATTGAGTGTTTGAAATCCTTTGACAAGGTCACTTATAACAAAGTGAAGATCCTAACAGATCTGAGGGAAATCCCTTAACCGGGTCACATCTAGCAATGTGTTTGTAATCTTTAACAGGATTTGCTTTTAATCGAGCATACTCTAGAAGAGTATATTTCTTAGTGGGTCCGAAATCCCATAGTGGTTTTTCCCTATTTGGGTTTTCACGTTAAATCTAGTGTTATGAGGTTTATATTGTTCATATGCTTTTGAGTTTGCATGTTTGATAGTTTTTGGTTATATGACTGATATATATGTTACCGAGGTTGAATCTGATATTTTTATGGATGATTAAGTTTGTATGATTCACCCCCCCTCTCATCTTGTTGGCTATTGGATCTGTACTTATATTAAGTATCAAAACTATCAATTGGTATCAGAGCTTTGGACTCCGAAAGGAAAGTTTAAAGGCACTTGAGTTAAAGATCCAAAGATGTATAAGAGGGATGCACCTAAGCTGAATAAGTCAATTTTCTCTACATGGCAGAAAAGGATGAAGCTAAATCTATTAGGAGTTGGAGAATATGCTATATACTATATGGAGAATGATTTTGTTGCACTAAGCACCTATCCATTGACTATGGAAGAGATAAAGGCAAAGAAAGAACATATTCAAGCAATGATTGAAATAACATCTGCATTGACCGATTCTGAGTTTAATGATCTAGAAGGCTGCAATGATGCAAAGGCAATGTGGACTAAGCTCATATCTGTATATGGAGGAGATGAACATGTTCAAAGAGAAAAAGTTGATAGTTTAAGAGGACAACTTGAATCTATGAGGATGAATGAAGGTGAGAACATAACCTAGTATAGTACAAGACTAAAGGAGATCGTAAATCAAATCAAAGGAGCAGGAGGAACTATTGAAGAAAAAGATGTGACAAGTAAGTTGTTAAGAACCCTTCTACCTACCTATGCAATCTGAGTCTCTGCAATCAATGAATTGAGGTCTGTACCTAATATGCCAGTTTCCTTGGATGCTACTATTGGTAAGCTACATGCATTTGAGTTAAATAATTTTGATAACAGTGGGTCATCAATAAATAAAGTTGAATCTGCATTTAGTTCTTTTCATCTAAATGAATCTAATGATTACAATGAAAGAAAGTATAAGTACTCTGAAGGAGATCACAGTGGAGCAAGTGAAAGGTTTCAGAAGAACATGGAGGAGGTACACAAACTGTATGAAGAAATCAGAAAGCAAGAAGAGTTTGAAGCACTATTGGCCAAAAGGTTACAGAGAGGCAAAGGTAAGTATAAAGGAAAACTACCTTTGAAATGTTTTATTTGTGATAAGATTGGACATATGGCTTCTAACTGTCTTGACAAAGATTTCACTGAAAAGAGAGATTACCGAGATGACAGACAAAAAGATAACCATTACAGAGGACACCGAGACTTCAGAAGAAGAGATAGAAAGACACGTTTAATAGCTGATGAAGAATTTGAAGATGATAAATCAGATGAGACTGATACAGAGGAAGTTGTTTATGTGGCTATCAAGGATGGATCAGATGAAGAAAGGTATGAAGAAAAAGCCCTAATATCTCACATAAACACTAATGATTCTTGGATTATAGATAGTGGATGCTCACATCATATGACAGGAGATAAAGAAAAGTTTGTTATGTTAGAAGATTATGATGGAGGCTATGTTAGATTTGGTAATGATGCACCATGTCTGGTAAGAGGTAAAGGATCCATAACATTTCTTGATAAAGCAAGACGCAATGATGTTTATTGGGTTGAAGGTTTGAAATATATTTTGTTGAGTGTAGCACAACTAAAAAACACAGGTTACCTAAAAGAATTTCAGAAAGGAATTGTCAAAGTTCATGACAAGAATGGAAAGTTAGCTGCTACTAGGACACAAACAAAAGGTAATACATTTCACCTTGACTCAACTCACAATAAGTGTTTGCATGCAAAGATTGATAATACCTGGTTATGGCATAAAAGGTTTTGTCATGTTAATTTTGATAATTTGAGCAAGTGTCATGCCCAAAATTTAGGGCAAAAACGGAACAATTTTTTTTTTTCAAACATACTAATTAATTAACAAGTTCACTCACACGACGAGCGTTATTGAAATTTCCATAATTATATTCGAGCTAGTTCTGAGACGAACCAAGCGTCGATAATTTGTTAAATATTATTTGCGGAAAACTAACTAATTTAATCTTATCTCCACGAGATACCTAGTCATTAGGTTTATTAAATCAATCAAGCTAAAGGAATAGTAGAGGGAAAATTAATTTAATCTCCAATAAGACATATAGTCTAAACATCCAATTTAAATTTTAAATACTCTAATTAAATTACACGGGACATTATTAAATACATTTAAAATTATAAAAGCTAGACTTACCTCCGATAATTTTATTTATTTCACTTTTCTTTTACTTCTTATGAGTATTCATACGGAGGTATTTAACTATCTAAAAAAAAACTCCATTATAAACTTTTAAATATTTTAAACTTTATTATATACTTACCCAATTTATAACTAGAATATATATATATATATATATATATATATATATATATATTTAAATATATTATATATATATATAAATATATAATATATATATATATTTTTTATTTTAATCCTCTAAAAATTGTCTCCCCAAAATAATAGTTAATTTTCTCTCCAACCCGAAATAGGGTTTCACATTATTATTATTTCTTTAATATAAATATATTACTAACTATGAAACTATTCTATTATTTTAATCCTTTTACCCTAGCCCTACCCGGGCTAGGGTTTAATTCTCTTTTTTTTTAAAACACTGTGAAATCTTTTTAGCAGGGCCGAACCCCGTGGCGGCCATTTTAAAAAAAAAAGATTTACATGCAACAATTTTAAATTAATATAACAAAGGAAAAGCAATATATGTTAATTCAAATATATATATATATATATATATATATATATATATTTATATAGACTTAAGTTTCCTTTTTTTTTTTAATTATTTGTTTCTAATTGCTGATAGAGGAATGAAGCAAATTCAATTGTTAAGCTTTTTAACCAACACTAATTAGAAATACAATCTAGAAAAAAACTTTCCAGGAAAAACAATATACTTCTCCTTAATAGATATATTCATTGTTTTTTTTTTTTTCAACTAATTAAGCAATAACTTAAAGCATTCTTTTTTTTTTTAAATACATAAGATCTTTCAGTAAAATAAATTCATAATTTGCCACAAGTAAAATATAGATAAAATTTAAATAAAATCTATTCTTTTTCTCCATAACACAAAGAAGCTTTTGCATGCAACTCCAAATAACTTTTCTTTTACTAAAAACCAGAAGTAGAAATAAAACAAGCTTTTCTCTCTTTTTTTTTTACAACTCTAAGATATTCTACCAATTTACAGGATGTTTCTTTGTATAGCCACAACAATAAAACTTCAAGTTTATTTTCAAGAATTACAACTTGCTTCTCTTTTCTATAAATGAGGCATACTTCTATAACAAATTTAAACAAATATCTGCAACTGAATTTAAGTATCTTCCATAATAATCTTCTGTATCTTTTTCATGGTTCCTATTCTCTTTCTCCTGACTTTCCTGCATAATAGAAAAACACAAATATGACCATGGAGTGCTCACCTCCTAGCCTAGGCTAACTGGTAGCCACCCCCGAGCTTGGAGAACCAATTCCTAGATGGGTAACAAACAGACAAACACATAGAAAACAATGCATACAGATATTCCAGACACATTCCCAACTTGGCTTTCACAGCACCACACTTTGGTGATGAACATTTTCAAAGGGTGGTAGTGGACCAATACCCTGAGGAGAACTGCAAGTATGAAATACACAAGAAGCCACCTCATGGCACAATAAATATATCAAGAATCTCAACCCCTTATTCCTTATGCCCCCCAAAGGCATTCTAGCCTTATATCCCTCCTTATGACCCCCATTGCACAAACAGGCCATGCAACAAGGGTCACACAAAGATCCCTTGTGATCGCTCTCAAAAGAGAGTCTCTCACTCGAGGGTTGTCACTGCTACCACCCTCAAGATCCTCTTCTCTCCCAAGAGCAAGAGATCTTGAGAAAACTCCCAAAACACAACAATTCATAGAGCAAAAATACCAAAAGATTTTCTAACACAAATTTCCAAGAATACAGATTTCTTACACCAACAACTTCCAGACATAAACAAGAAGAAGACATTAAAAGAATAACTGAAACCAACCTTAATCTGCCAAAAGGTATTATGATATTTGATGAAGAGCTGCCCAATCCACAATCTTTTTCCTTCTACCCTTAATCAATTTTTTTTTTTTTTTCCATAACATTATTATCTTTTCAAATTTTCTTCTGTCTCCAAAAATGGAGAGTGAGTGATTACCCCCCAATTCTCAAAAATCTTCTTTAAGAAGCTCACTCTCAGAGTTCTCACAGGTTTCTAAAAACCAAAAAGGAAAGAAAGCAAAAATGCAAAAAGACTCTCATTCCAAAAGGAAAAATCTTGATTAGATTTAACTTCTAATTTTCAATTTTCGCACAACCCAAAAAAGCCAATTTTTAAAGCATTAAAAAGATCATTATAAAGTAGAAACTTGCCTAAAATTACCTCTAACCCCTAGGTATACCTTATGGGCTTTAGGAAACCCTATTAAACTACCCCTAGGTGTTCATTTAACCCATTTTAAACCCCTCTGAAGTTTATTTTCGGGTCAAACATAAGTTGACCACCCCAAATATTATATTCCCAAAGTATTTATGACAACACATTATTTTATTTAAGAAGAACTATATTTAAATACTTTCCCACCAAGAGACAAAATAAAACATTTAAATTTAAATCCACACATGTGTCAAGTGACACAAATAAAACACTTTTACAAAAATAAAACATGAAATTGTCTCTTGTGGTTTTTACACAATAAATTTAAATAACACTTTAACACTCATGCAGCATATACTGTTACGAATAAAATACAACACAAACGGGGTGTTGTCTCTCCAAATAGACAAACCCTGGCTTACGAACATACATAAGTCTAGGTTTGATTCTCCGTAATTTCCATGGTCACATGGTAAATTTCCTGCACATCTCAATTTACACATTAGTACTTTCAAATATCCACATATAATGTAATCCAAAGAAATAACAATACACCTCATCACTTGCATACAATTTTCATCTGCACAGATTAAATACATCTTTTATCAAGCAAATTCACATAAGCAATTTCATCCCAATTCACATAAACTTAACCATACATCATAATTCTATATTCATAGTAAAGTCCTACAATTTCAATAATTGACATACCTCCTCTCAAATTTATCCTATTCTAGGATCATCTAGAGTTCTGTATCTAATAAGCATATAAATGAAGCATCCACATTCATAAATGTTACCCAATCACAAAATCATATACGTTCTACATTCAGACATAGCTGACATACGTTAAATCAAGATTATCCAGTCATTGAATATTTTAGGATTTCAAATTCATAATATATCAAAATGCACACCACAAGGTGCAATAACTCTATAACTTGGTTCAATTACCTTTCTCACCAATCTATCTGTCTAACACAGTCCATTCTATTGAATTATAAAGCATTTATTAATAGGTCAAACATGGTCAACTAAGTAAATCAAAGCTTGGTTTGGGGAAGGCCTTACATCCTCCTCCCCTAGGGTTCAACTTACTCCTGGAAGTCGCATGAGTAGAATTTCAAAGTAGGGACATAACATTGCCCTCCATCTCCATAAGTTACTCAAACTATTACCCTGCCTACTAGAATGATGAAATACCAAAATCAACTTATTATTGTAATTAACTTACTATCTTCACAAGGTTAAATTCTTAGTATTTTTATTACATTTCCCTTTGATCTCAGGTAGGTGTTTGCAAAGCTCTATCTTTTAACAACTTACATTATTCTACCCTCCAAATCATAATCAAGGTTACACATATAGAATTTTCTAGGAGTTCTACTAGTTTAGTATTTGTTTAAAAGCATGCTTATGCTACTATATTCACGTCCAAGCATGTTACTTAAGAAAATAGACATCACACTTAACCACCATGAAGCTACTTATTCTACATTCGAGGCACCTCATTAGGGTGCTAATATAATATTCGTAAAATCATCCTAGGTGTATAATTTCTTCCTACTTTCTTAGGTGACAAGGCAAAAGCATATTTAGGTTCTTCAATTCCGCCCTTATATAGGGTAGTCTTCTACCACTAGGGATTAACATGTATTTATATTTATAGGCTCCAAGGTTTAAGTTTTATAGGGAGCATAATTTGCAATTTTCCAACCATTAAGGTACACAACACCCCCATTCTAAGGGAGTGATAGAAATTATTAAAACTTATTTTAGATATCATCCACGCAATCCTTTCCATACCCATGCCAAATTTACCGGTCGAAAATCATTACTTTCACAATTCGTTAGGTCTAGGTCACACTATTGTTATAAATTTTCTCTTTCCGGTTACTCACAATTAATTTTACTTAGGAGGATATTCCTTCCTTTATCTTAATTTGATAAAACACGTTCTTTGTTAATTCTTGTGCCTAATTTCACTCCTTGCGGTATTCTCCCTTGACACACTAACAATGGTTCAACGAACATGATAGACATTTACACAAATCACATCACTAGGGCTAGTTGTATCAACCATCAAAATGACCACCTGACACTTTACAAGATCAAAATACAAGCTACTTCTGCCAAGTCCAATGAAAGAAGAAAAATGCTGGCAATTGAAAAATATTAAAACTAGAAACACGGCAAGTGCCATAGTTCATATAAAAAGAAACATAAATTTTAGTGGTCTTCTCTTCATAAACATAATAAACCAAAAAGAAAGTCCTAGCCCCAGTGTCACAATATACTCTTCAAAGAAAATCAAAATTAATGTTGGATCAAACTCGGAACAAGATGACCATTCTAGCCATGCTATAGGGAGCAACCGCAGCACATCACTCAAGATCACGCGTCCTGAGTGTGTTAGGAAGTGATTATTAGACTCTTGAGATTTTAGATTCTTTAAACTCCTTTATCAATTTCTGAATTACATTCTTATACGCAAGAGATCACATTCATTTTTTTTTTATAAATCATGTTCGATTTTTTTTTAACCTTCACGTGCTAACTATTTCAAGCCACACTTTCTGATATAATCCACGATCTATACCGGGTTATTAACATCCTTAATTATATTCTAACAGGTGTTTGCACTAACTCTACCATTCTCCATCTATTCCTCTTGCACTAATCCTTTTGAACACTTAATTATGCACAACCTATGCTTAATTAGAAGTTAAAGTTGATAGGATTAAGAACATTACTAACGTAATAAATACGATAACTCTTATTCTCAAGTGGGTTGAATAAATTTAATAAGGGCGATTAAAATTTCACTCAAAAGTCTCTTCCATTATAGTTGCGTTTAATAGTACTTAATTAGGTCATCTTCTACTAGATAGACTTTTTATGTAGTTACTTGGTTCAATATCCATTATTTAATAAATATCCAATTTTCTCCATCATGTTATTGCACCCTTCCTTAATAACTTAATTTATTATGGTTTCCATTAACTATCTTAAATGCTAAGCCCTAACTCAATGTTACGTGGTAGCTAAAAGCATCGACACTTTCATGTCTTATACGCACAGTTAATAGTTTGGTACAAAAATGACACTAGTTTACTTGGAATCTTTTATAATTTGAATAATGTAATCTTATAGTTTTTACTAGGGACATTATTTGTTTTCTTAGCACCTTATGCCAACTCTTGTATTTTCACCTCCAATATTCACTTGCCTTCCTTAGGTAGAAGCTTGTTGCCAAAATTACTAACACTTATGGTTAAGAGCCTTTTGGGGTGGAATTATTGTCAAGTAAGATCGAAAATGCTTGTCAACAATTTCAACCCACACATTTCATGACATAACTCAAACAACTCAAAGAGTGGACTTATTCTCTTCTACTTTACTTAATCACTTTGAAATCAAGGGGGTGTGCACACGAAAAGTGGCCAACACCCATCCTTTTAATTAAAAAATTTAGTAAAAAGGGAAGTTATCTCCTTCCATATTACTTATTTATATTTACTTACTAGTCAAATCCGGCATATCACACCTTCAATCTTTTTGATCTAAACAAATCATCTTACCATTCTAATATCTAGTTACCCTATTATGGTATAACATAAGGATGTCCAACAATTACCAATGTCTTAAGACTCCCATAATTTCCAAATTCTTAGCTAACCACATAATTCGGCTCCTTATCAATGTTCTCATTAAATATTTTATACTTCCAACTAATCCTCATTAACACTTTAGTATTATATTACTATTATACTCTCGATCCCTAAGCCATTTCCATCTGCACATTGCTTCGTCCATACTTAATGTTTTCGCATACTCTCACACTTGAGTGCCAAAATTTGCAAGGCTTCTTCGATTGTGCCTAGTAGTTAAACTATGTTACATACTGTCTTGTACCTAGCGACTAACCATGATTGGATTACACATTCCTTCTTAGTTTTTGAACGACATCTAGTTACCCATTTCTAGATCATAAAATCCTAATACTTTTACACTCCTTGCACTTCAATGGGGATCTTTCATTCGATTCCCAAATCAACTCTCCTCTCTCTTGCATTATTTACTTTCGTCAAGGTTATCTTTCCGTAAAGGAATTAATTTGAGGCTTTACTTGCTTGTTTCCCCAATCATATAATCCACGGATGAATTTAGGGTTTATTGTAATTACGTGTTTTTACCCAAAAAGTTCATGCCGCCTTTCTCTTTATCTAACCCATCTATAGTATTACTAGGGTTCTCTAATCAAGGGAATTGTCATTCATTAGTTTAGTTCTTATCTCCAAGGTTATCCAACTCTAGCTTCACTATAATGCTACAACCATTGTCTAACAAACGTTCTTAATAAGAAATTTATCCTGACCACATTCTTAAGGTACCTAGCCATTAGGATAGGTTAATGCTTCTTTCCCGAGATTGCAAGAGTACCCCTTAACTCTTCTTCATTTATGTTCTCTATGTCGGCCTTGATCTTTTAACCATTATAATTTTCACATAACTTAAAATTTTAATTTATCTTGTTTATGGTGCCTCCATCTAAGGTCTATTTATATCATTTGATTTGCCATGTCAAGAACATATTTCGATGGATGGCATTCTTTTAGTTATCATCAAGAGTATTTTATAAAAAAAATAACTCCTCATACTTGATTTGATTAGGGCAGTTATTGGGTTTTAGGTTCCAATTGAATGGTAACCTCGTAGGTACAAAAGGTCTAGTTTTTCGTTAATAGACATCGAAATTACTTCATATGAATAAATAGTTGAATATTTCGCAGCCTTCGGGGTTTTATTTAAACCATAAATATTATGACTAAAAAGTTCAAATTTCAGGGTTTTTAGTGACCCTTGGAACCCCTTGAATTGATATATATTGATCTATCGATCCACAAGCATTTTCACTTATGTTTTCACTTTGTTATTTCACAAGTTTTCACCTAGGTGATATACTTCAAGCCATAGCTTGATTTCAACTAAGTTATGAATGTAGCCCATGTTCACTAGTGTATGAACCTAGGGCTCTGATACCAAAATGTCATGCCCAAAATTTAGGGCAAAAATGGAACAATTTTTTTTTTAAAACATACTAATTAATTAACAAGTTCACTCACACGACAAGCGTTATTGAAATTTCCATAATTATATTCGAGCTAGTTCTGAGACGAACCAAGCGTCGATAATTTGTTAAATATTATTTGCGGAAAACTAACTAGTTTAATCTTATCTCCACGAGATACCTAGTCATTAGGTTTATTAAATCAATCAAGCTAAAGGAATAGTAGAGGGAAAATTAATTTAATCTCCAATAAGACATATAGTCTAAACATCCAATTTAAATTTTAAATACTCTAATTAAATTACACGGGACATTATTAAATACATTTAAAATTATAAAAGCTAGACTTACCTCCAATAATTTTATTTATTTCACTTTTCTTTTACTTCTTATGAGTATTCATACGGAGGTATTTAACTATCTAAAAAAAAACTCCATTATAAACTTTTAAATATTTTAAACTTTATTATATACTTACCCAATTTATAACCAGAATATATATATATATATAATTTTAATCCTCTAAAAATTGTCTCCCCAAAATAATAGTTAATTTTCTCTCCAACCCGAAATAGGGTTTCACATTATTATTATTTCTTTAATATAAATATATTACTAACTATGAAACTATTCTATTATTTTAATCCTTTTACCCTAGCCCTACTCGGGCTAGGGTTTAATTCTCTTTTTTTTAAAACACTGTGAAATCTTTTTAGTAGGGCCGAACCCCGTGGCGGCCATTTTTTTAAAAAAAGATTTACATGCAACAATTTTAAATTAATATAACAAAGGAAAAGCAATATATGTTAATTCAAATATATATATATATATATATATATATATATATATTTAAATATATATATATTTATATAGACTTAAGTTTCCTTATTCACATAAACTTAACCATACATCATAATTCTATATTCATAGTAAAGTCCTGCAATTTCAATAATTGACATACCTCCTCTCAAATTTATCCTATTCTAGGATCATCTAGAGTTCTGTATCTAATAAGCATATAAATGAAGCATCCACATTCATAAATGTTACCCAATCACAAAATCATATACGTTCTACATTCAGACATAGCTGGCATACGTTAAATCAAGATTATCCAGTCATTGAATCTTTTAGGATTTCAAATTCATAATATATCAAAATGCACACCACAAGGTGCAATAACTCTATAACTTGGTTCAATTACCTTTCTCACCAATCTATCTGTCTAACACAGTCCATTCTATTGAATTATAAAGCATTTATTAATAGGTCAAACATGGTCAACTAAGTAAATCAAAGCTTGGTTTGGGGAAGGCCTTACAGCAAGATAAGTAAGAAGCACAGAGTAAGAGGTCTACCGAGTCTTGAAAAACCTGAGAATGCTATGTGCCGAGGATGCTAGATGGGTAAAATGACAAGATCAAGCTTTACAAGTCCTACACTTCTAAGGGAATTTTAGATCTTGTGCACACTGATCTTTGTGGTCCTATGAAAGCTCAAAGTTATTATGGTGATAAGTATTTCATATTATTTGTGGATGACTATTCAAGGATGATGTCAATAATGTTTTTAAAAGAAAAATCAGAAGCTTTTCAAATGTTTAAGTGGTACAAGGCTAGAGTTGAAAATGAAATAGGAAGACAACTGAAATGTATTAGATCAGATAGAAGAGGAGAGTTCACATCTGATGAGTTCAACCTATTTTGCAATGATCATGGTATTAAAAGACAAGTCTCTGCACCGAGAACTCCACAACAAAATGGAATAGCTGAAAGAAGAAACAAATCTATTATGGATTGTGCTAGAACACTGATGATTGAGAAGAAGGTTCCACAAACATTTTGGAGAGAAGCAATAAGCACAACCATTTACACCTTGAACCGAGTTCAATTGAAGAAAGGTACTTTGAAGACACCTTATGAAATCTGGTATGGCAAGAAACCTAATGTAAGTTATTTTAAGATCTTTGGAAGTAAATGTTATGTTCATAAAGATGATAGAAATGGAAAGTTTGATCAGAAAAGTGAAGAAGGAACATTTCTAGGATATTCTTCTAGAAGCAAAGCATTTAAATGTCTGATCAAATCATCTAACAAAATAGTAGAAAGTGCAAATGTGAAAATTGATGAATTTGTAGAAAGAATTGATGAAGGGAATTCCAAAGAACCGGAAGACTGTGATGAATTTGTCTATGTGCAACCGAGAAGTCCTACTGAGATAACTGTTGAAGAAAATGTAGAAAATATCTAGTTATCGAGTGATGAAGAAGATCATACAGAACCTACCGAGCCTGTATTAGCCAAGTATGTCAGAAGACACCATGCACCAAGTCAGATTATAGGAGATAAGGATGATCCAGTGATGACAAGGAACAAACTGAGACATAACACATGTTTGATATCTAAATTTGAACCGAGAATTGTGAAAGAGGCATTTAATAGTGAAGATTGGATAAATGCTACGACTGAAGAGACTGATCAAATCAAGAAGAATGACACATGGATATTGGTCCCAAGACCGAAGGACAAAAATGTAATCGTTACAAAGTGGATCTTCAGAAACAAGCTAAATGAAAAAGGTGAGGTCATTCGGAACAAAGCAAGATTAGCTTGCAAAGGTTATGCCCAAGAAGAAGGAATTGATTATGGTGAGACTTTTGCACCTATTGCTAGACTTGAAGGAGTTAGAACATTGTTGGCATATGTTGCTTTCAAAAACTTCAAGGTATATCAAATGGATGTCAAATCTGCATTTCTGAATGGAATATTAAAAGAAGAAGTTCTCATTGAACAACCTGAAGGATTTGTTGAAGAGAATGATAAAGATCAAGTATGTAAATTGAACAAAGCTTTATATGGTTTGAAACAAGCACCAAGAGCATAGTATGAGAGGTTGCACTCTTATTTGATTAAGATTGGTTTTATAAGGACAAGTGAGAACAACAACATGTACATGAAGAATGATGAAAATGGAATACTAATCTTAGCCATATTTGTTGATGATATTATATTTTGTGGAAATGACTCTTTATGCAAGAACTTTGAAAATGAAATGAGCAAAGAATTTGAGATGTCATTAATCAGTGAGATAAAGTATTTTATAGGTTTACAGATACTGCAAATGAAAAATGAGATTTTCATTACTCAATCCAAGTACATAAAGGAAATCTTGAAGAAATTTGGAATGGAGGATTCAAAACCAATAAGTACTCCTATGACTAACAACTGTAAACTATCAAAGAATGATGAATCTGCATCTATTGATGGGACACTTTACCGATATATGATTGGAAAGTTGCAATATGTTGTTCACAACAGGCCAGATATAGCACATGCAGTAGGTATTGTTGGAAGATTCTCTGCAGATCCTAAGGAAATCCACATGACTGCAATCAAAAGAATTTTCAGATACTTGAAAGGCACTGAAGATTATGACTTAGTATATTAGAAAGGAAATGATTTTGATTTAGAAGTTTATACTGATGCTGATTGGGTAGGCAACATTGATGACAGAAAAAGCACAAGTGGAGGAGCTTTCTTCTTAAGAGAAAGACTAGTGAGTTGGTTTAGCAAGAAACAAGGATGTGTTTCTCAGTCAACAGCCGAAGTTGAATATGTTGCAGTAGCACTAAATTGTACCAACATTGCATGGATCAAACAACTGTTGGAAGGTATAAATGAGAAAGTTACCAAGCCAGTAACTATATTCTATGACAATACTAGTGCCATTAATATTTCAAAGAACCCTATTATGCACTCTAAGACAAAGCACATCTCTATCAAATATCATTATCTTAGAGAAGAAGCTCAAGAGAAGAAAGTGGTGTTGGAATATGTTAACACAAAGGAGTAGATAGCTGATATCTGCACCAAGCCACTACCAATGGACACTTTTGAATATCTCAGAAGTAAGCTAGGGGTCCTACCCCTATCTTTTACTCATTGATCGAGTTCGGTGAAAGCATCACTTCGATGACTCTATTGAATATCTTTTGGAGAGCTGATGCTGGATTGATACACTTTAGAATGTTTTTCTGAAAGTGTACTGGAATTAATACTGGGATAATACAGAGAATGATACAGGGAACATGAATTGAAGACAAATGCTCTGACCGAGACTCAGTTGATACACAATAGCAGGCAATAACTTCTTCTAGAAAGAAATTATGTTTTAGTTCTTTTTCTTTTTGGCATTGTTGTCAAAGGGGGAGAAGACCTACCTAAGGAGGAGAAGACTTAAGGAGGAGAAGACCTACAAAATGGGAGAAGACTTGAGAAGACTAAAAAAAAATAGAAGAGAAGTCTAATGAATGGGGGAGAGCATTTCAGCATTTCAGAATCACAGCAATCTGAATTTTTTTTAAAGATCAAATCAATTGGTTTTGCCATCAATGCCAAAGGGGGAGATTGTTGGCAATATTACATTATAAGGATATTGAGAAGGTTGTTGATGATTATGGACATAACTGATTAAAGATGTTTTACTATCTTGATATTATTATTTTGTCATTAATGTCAAGAAATTGATTTTCTAATTCAGTATGATGTTGCCATATCTTGAGAAATATGATATGAAGATTATAAAGGAGTCGGTAAAGACACAGGAAAGAATATGATGAATAAGGGGATAAGTTATTCAATGAGCAACTCTATTGAGTCAGACAATAATGAGATCTTGATGTTTTAGATTGTTTTAACATCATACATATGTTGTAAAATATAAAGGTTAATACTATACTATGTTATCAAGCAAAGAACCTAGTCGGTAAACCCTAAGGAACCTAGTTGGTAAACCCTAAGGTTATCGCAGTTAGTTAATGAAGATAGAATGTCTACCGAGTGAAGTTTAGTATTCACCGAGTTGTAACCGAGCTATAACAGAATGCATTAAATGTTTACATGTGATATTTAATGAAAGAAGCTGATGAGCTGGAGCGGATCAATGATTGGCAAGCCATGGAAGAAGTTTGTTAAATGAACCTAAGGCAATGGAAAGTCGACAAGAAGATCTATAGCTCAGATTGAACCACATTACCCTAACACAAGTTCCAAGGTGAATGTGCAAGTTCCAAGGCAGGGTAAAACATTTTCAGATTGAAAGATACAATGAACCTGGACAAGATTGCAGATCCGATGGCTATGATTGATCATGGGAAATGTGATCAAGGAGATTAAGCGGTTAGAAGATTGTTTATAAATAGGAAACTATTGATAAACAATGTATGCGGGCAAGTGTATGCATAGGGATGCTACATAGTGATTATGAGCACAGAAGCTTGAAGACCTGTTAGAAAAATAGAGTATTGATGCCCAACAGATAGACAAGATTAGTTCTATGTCTTGATTGTATTGAACAACTAGGAATCCGCTTTAGCATTTTAGATGTGAAGTTGTAGATAGATTGTATTACTGTTATTTTGTGAAAGTGACAGGAAATCTCTTAACCGAGTGGACTTAACAGTCTTATATGTAAATCTTCTAACAAGGTGACATTCTGATTGAGTGTTTGAAATCCTTTGACAAGGTCATTTCTAACAAAGTGAAGATCCTAACAGATCTGAGGGAAATCCCTTAACCGGGTCACATCTAGCAATGTGTTTGTAATATTTAACAGGATTTGCTTTTAACCGAGCATACTCTAGAAGAGTATATTTCTTAGTGGGTCCAAAATCCCATAGTGGTTTTTCCCTATTTGGGTTTCCACGTTAAATCTGGTGTTATGAGGTTTATATTGTTCATATGCTTTTGAGTTTGCATGTTTGATAGTTTTTGGTTATATGACAGATATATATGTTACCGAGGTTGAATCTGATGTTTTTATGGATGATTAAGTTTGTATGATTCACCCCCCCCTCTCATCTTGTTGGCTATTGGATCTGTACTTATATTAAGTATCAAAACTATTAGTTAGAAGTAGGACCACTCGACAAACTCTTTTGCACAAGTGTGCCAAACATAAAATACACTTGCTCTTTTTAACTTGTCATTGCAATGATGTTCTATCTAATTGGAGATGTTGCTCCAACAACCATGATGTTCTTTTTAACTTCAAAGGCAATATGTTTGAGTAAACTAGGAATTTGAATCCTGGTCAACTGAAATTGAAACACGTATGCATGAAGTAAATCATTTTGCAAAATGAGACAAGTTGATTGTTCTTTTTATTTGGACAAAAATTGAAGTGTTGATTGTGAATTTTCTTAAATTTGATGCAAGAAATGAGATTTGTCTTGTCTTGTTTTAAGCACCAAATAAAAGTGAATACTAATTTGCAAGATTTAAAATTGTGCTGTGAATTTTAGAGCACCAAATGAAGATTTTGATTGATTTTAAGCACCAAAATGGAGTGTTTGAGTTTTGTTTTTAACTTACATGAAAAACAAAAAATTGTTTTGTAAGTTTTAAAAAACACCAAATGAAAATTTTGATCTTAAGTAACAAAAAGGGTTAGTTTTAAAACCTGCACACGAAACAAAAAGTTAGTAAAATCCGAACATATGGTGGGCTTCCACAAGCCTAAGAAAAATTATTTTATCAGTTACAAGGCCTTTTTTACAACATTCTATTACAATTGTGCTACTCTGTGTGAAAATAGAAGCGTTACTTAACACAAACATGCTAAATTAAAAATAGCAGCACTAAAACATAATATCTATGCAGCAATACAAAAGCGCTAATTCCAAAACAAATGCGCTAACTAATGAAAAATAGCGCTATACTATTAACAAAAGTGCTAAGTTTTGGACAATAGTGCTATTGTAAAAACAAAAGTGCTAGAAGACCAAAAATAATAGTGCTAAAGTGCGAACAAAAGCGTCGAAGCGCGACTTGTGTGTCAAGTAAAACAATCAAAAGTTAGTTTGTCTAAAAAAAGTTGTTGGGATTCACGTCGAGTTCACCAAATGATGCTCTGCAAAATGAGACAATGTTAGACAAAAGCTTGTGGTCGTATAACACACAAAAACACAAGAAACAAAGACAAATGTTAGTGTTAATCAACCAAAAACAAGTCTAAGCAGGCATACCAAAAGAGACACTAAAAACATGATGAAATATTTAACTATGGAAGCAAATACAACAAGACATCTCCAAATGCCTTCTACCATGCTCTTAGCTCCTTCTCCCTTGTTCCTATCCTCTCAAAGTTCCAAATTAGTGTAGCTCTCAGTAGCTTTTTGCACTATGGATGTCTTATGGAGATTCAAGATTGAAAATGCTTTTGAACTTATGCTATACAAGTGTAAAAATAAGCTAAATATGAGATGCTATGAAATGAACTAAGATTTATTTTAGTCCAAAATGACAATATATTAGTGATTTTATGCTAAAATGCTCTCTAAAATTGACTATAGATTAAATGCATATAAGTTTTCAGGATCTGGATTATGAAGAAATGGGCTCTATTTATAGGAAAAATGGAGCAATGGATGGTTGAGATTGAGTAATCTCAACAAAGGTCAGGATTGAATGATATTCAATCCATGTGAGGGCTTTCAACCCAATCCTAGGATGACAAGTGTCAACATGAGAGGGGTTGAGAGGAGAGGGAATAAGCATTAAATGCTTGACATGACCTGAGAGTTAACTTGGGAGTTAAGGTCAAGGCTGAGTTGAGTGAATAAATTCATTATCCAAAGAATAATGCTTTTATCCAATGGATAAACTCTTGTGCAAAGGTTAAAGGGATAACCATGGTCAAAGAAATAAATGCTTGAGAAGACACATGGGTCACATGAGGGTTGAGTTAGGGGTCAAAGTCCCTAACAATGGGTGCAAGTGGATTTAACCATAAATGGTCATGTATGAGCCATTAGTGGTTTGGAAGACTTTAGAGGTTAAATTGTTGAACACACAAAGCATTTAATGTTTTTCAAATACTTTGAAATCTTTGAGAAGTGACTCCAAGTTGCTTAGGAATGTGACAATAATTAGGAGATGGACTAGGCTAATTGGGAAGGGGTTAGTAGAATCTAGAAGGGGTTTTAGGAGTGCAAGTGGATTTGGTGGGTGAGGGAAAATGGGATTTTTATTAAAATAAAATTTATTTATTTCAACAAATAGGTGCAAGTTGCATTTTTAGGAGAATGCAAGTGGGGGGGATTTTATGATCTAAATAAATGTTTTATTTAATTTATTTAAAAGAGGAAAGGGGATTAAATTGAATAAATAGGATTTATTCATTTAATTGATTTGTGATTTTGGTTTAATGAATTAATTAAAATAAATTAAATAATTTATTTAATTAATAGGAGAATGTTTGAAGATGAATTAATTAAATATTAATTTAATTAACTGATGGCTAGTGGATTTTTAATCAAATAAATGACAAATATTAATTTAATTAAAATAAATGTGTTGGAATGGTTTGAAAGGTTTTAATTTTTTTTTAAACATAACATAGGAACCCATCATATTGTGATCAAATCTTCTCATTAATGAAGACGAGTTTGTCAAAATGGTTTTCTCGGTTAGTTGCTCCTCGGCACCAGCTTTCCAGAATATTTTGAAATTCTTAATTTCGTTAAGAAATAAAAAAGTTATGGAATGGAAGAGGTAATAGTTTTCAAAGATTTGAGAACGATAGAATTATTCTACCCAAAGTATTTACTTCAACATTTTACAAGACTTGAAGGGAAATGATATGATAAATTACCCTAATGAAAGAATGAATGGAGTGGGAATAATAACTTAATTGGTGAAAAATGGGTGAAGTATTTTCACTTGATTATGAAAGGGAAGAATTATTTTGAGAAAAATAAAATCATTTCAAAGAGTTTTACATGGTGAATGTTATAAAGTGTATTATGATACTTTGTTAGCATCCACATAAAATCAGGTCAGAAAAGATTATTTCACTGTGAGGTGAAAAATAAGTAAAACATTTTTACTTGATTGATGAGAAATGGGTAAAGTGTCCAATCAAGGAAATATTTTATGAATGACCAAGAAGAGTATGATAATTCATAGTGGACACTTTTAAATTTTTTTTCTATACAAAATGCATTATGGTATTTTCTCATTTTTAATACCCACAGTTTGTTCAAGGAAGGATTATTTTTTAAGTGAAAATTATTACGAGAAGTTGCTAGTGAAGGAGAGTTATCATAAGTATCTTCAAGAAATACAAAGGGAATTAAATTAAAATATTTTTAACCTATTGAAGATGGTTAATCAAATGAAAGATTGCATCACTCAAAGTGAAGGATCATAACCCTAAAATTGTAGTGTAAATTAACAAAGGTGGTAATTAATATATTTTAGGGCAATATGACACTGTTATTAAATATTGTAACAATTTGAAAAAAATCCTTGAATATTATAAAAGGAGAAATCAAAACCAAAGATAAGGAGAATCATTAGAAAAGAAGTAGATTATAGCCTCGAGCTTACCATTGTACTATTTTGATGAATATATATAATATAATCAGTCATTTTTCCTTTGCATATGTGCTGTGGATTACTTCATTTTCTGTAGGTTGCTTGTGATATTATCTAAAGGAGATAAGGTTATTTGTGTTTTTCCAGTAAAATTATGTGTTTCATATTGTAAATTTGGATTAAAAAAAAAAGATTTACTTGTGAATTGTAATTGTTCCCTGTATTTCTTCCTTGGATGGTCTCTTAAAGTTAGGGTTAAATTTATTCAAGCAATTTACAATATAGACATTGAAGTAGAGCTCATAAGAAACAGTAACTGATAGACTCATCGAGAGGGGGTGGGTTTAAAAACTATCTCATAAGTTTACACAATAAGTCCTAAAGAAATATAAAGACTTTGTAGCCCAAACAGCAAAGGAGGCACTGGTCATCAATAAAATACAACTCATTACCATATCAGTTCACATTTTACTTTGAAGCAATAGGAGTAGCTGAGTAGGAAATATAGAGTAAGTTAGCAATAGTGTATACATATAGATTTTAAGCACAAAGATCAAATAAATTCTACAACAACAATCTTGAACTCATCTGCTATATCTCCATCCTAGGAACTTATGCCATTCTGAAATAGGAGGAAGCCAGATCAAGATACTTAATCTGCTGTAAAAGGCACTAGTCATTGAAAACAATTAGTGAGTAGGTATACCCTCCTAGGTCTTGCAGAGCCTAAAGTGAGAGAGTTAGAAATCAAATAGGTTCACTCTATAAGCTGGCCAAGTCAATTGGAGGGTTTGAGCATAGGAGTTGGCATTTCCTTAGAACCTATCCAATTTGTTGATTTGAGACCCAACAGATTCCATATTGAATTCTTGAATTTGACTTCATTTCTTCTCCAATTCTTATGAATGCTTGTTTTGTTTCTCACTTGAATTGAATTTGCTAGAGTGCAATTGAGATCATAAGATGACTTAGCTTTCAAATGAGAGGCCTAGACCTCCTTTTATACTTGACTGTTCAAAAACTATTTTAATTCTTGGGATAGGCCATTGTGGCCCACTCCAATGTGACCATTGGATGCCAAATTTAGGTCTTGATTGAGATGAAACTTAATGTGACCATTGTGAGGACCAAATTTAGGTCTTGATTGAGAGGACAAGGGCACCCTAGCTTCCTAGTCTTGAGGATTGGGACTCAACTTTGGAGCAAAGACATGAGAGAAGGTGAAAATGTAGATTTATGAAGGGTGTGAGAAGAATCAAAGCCAAAATCAAGCATCAAAATAAAAAATACCACATTGAGATCTAGGTAAGGATAAAATTGTATGCGGATACAATTTACGATGCTACAAGGTGGTGTTAGGAAAAATACTATCATCTTTTTATTAGTTGTCGTGATTGTTAGATTTCTATGGTTGATGAATTTTCTTTTTATTATGTATGGAAACTATTAATTTGTTTACATAGTAAAGCATTTCACAAGTCATGATATCTTCTAGCACCATTAGAAATTCTAGCAAACAATTATAACAATCTGGTTATTTCCATAGATAGAAATGAGGGGTTTTTTTTATCAAGAATTAAAGAGAAATGATGGCACTGACTTAAGAGAGATATATTAATTGAAGGCATTCATAACCAATATGGAGATAGCCTAGTGTTAAACCATTGAGGGTGCTTGGAAGTCAATTTGTGTGCATATATACAAGGAAGATATTTAGAGTGATAAATCATATTCATGTGTGGAATTGGACCAACACTATGGTGTTGACAGTTTTTGTTGTAAGCAATAGTTGGTAGAGCATGTAGATTTGTATATGTGATAATTTTGGATTTATTTTAAACCTATTATAGGCTATAAAGGTATATTTTAATTAGATATTAATGAAGGTAGTATTATTCTACTTTTGTTTGGCATATGATTCTATCTTGGTTGTTTAGGTCTATAGTTTAAGCTATCTTTAATTAAAACCCTTACCGAAACTACACCAAATGGTATAAAATATAGTCCTTCCTTGTAGTGTGGTATTTGTATTAAGGCTTTATTAATTTTTTGCATGAATGATGAAGTCTTACAATTGTAAATATTTGTGTGAGGCAAGCATGGAACACACAAAAAAAATCAAATAGGGTTTGTCCTAAATGAGAGTGTATTTGGATGTCCTTAAACAAAATATTACTAGCTAGAGGATGTAGGAATGCCCATCATGAATTGGATAGTGGGTAGAGGGTGTTTTGAGACTTTACATCTTATAGTTAAAGTGTTGAGTGAAAAGCATGTGCATATTGTTCAAGAAGAAACCAATTATAGATTTAAGTGTGTGAGAGATCGAGTGACAAGATATCTTCTTTAAGGATGGATAAAGTAGCCTTGATAAGGCCTATAAGATTTTCATTCATGGAGAGGAGAGAAAGGGATTCTAAAGAGAGAAGCTAGGTTAGAATTGTGAGCACATATGTAGAAATAACTACTAATAAACATTAGGTTCTCTTGAAGGGTAGAAATTTGGTATTGAAGTGAGAAAGGAGGTGGTAATACTATCTCAAAAGAGAGTAAATAAGATTCCTTTATCCATGCAACAACCATGGGTATAGAAAGAAGAAGTAAAACAATTCTCCATTTTGAGAGATGGATATAAAACAATGGAGCGATAAATTTTCTTATAACTTGTTAAGAGAATATGATATAAAGATTATGTTGATAATAAGGTGAAAGCATATGAGTATCCTACTATTAGGCTGAAATTTAAAAATCAATCACTCTTCAAATATCATAAGTTTGATCAAATTATATTTGATTAAACCTAATCAATATTATAATGGTGTTGTATGCCACCTAGTGGAAAGACTTGGTTTGACCAATCCCATTCTAATTTTTCCCTACTATAGATGGGATTAGCCAATTATTTTATCATCATACTAGAATACAATAAAATCAAATTAGGAATAATACACTAGTTATCACACATCACCATTAAAGAAAATTAGTAACATTATTAGGTTTGTTAATAGGATAAATGTAAGAATATTTGTGGCTAAGTTGATTCAATAAAATAAAATTGAGCACACATATTCTTAAATTACTGACATTACCAAATTGTGATAAGACTAAAAATTTGAGTAGCTAGAGATGCCAAAATAATTGGTTGCCCCTACCTTTAGTAGTAAGAGGATTTGATTAAAGTGGATTCAACTGAACCTCCTTCAACTGATTCTATATCTATGGCACCTTTCTTAAAAAAAAGTCTTCTCCTATCTACTTATTATTATTTTATTTGTTGAAATAGTCAACTTCACATTTTTTACATTGGATTCAAATGAAATCACCTAGAGACAATATTTTACATGTATATGTCCCTCAGAACTAGCTTTCCAAAAAATCTATAATATATTTTTAATTTATTTATTTATTTTTATAAGAAAGACAGGTTTATTGTAAGAAAAAAGATATATATATATATATATATATTTATATATATATATATATATATTATGTTCTTCACATCAATGTATTTGTTTGAAATAATAACAGGGAAAGAGAAACATGTAATGATAAAATGCACGCTCAAATTGCTTTTATACCAATTAAAGAATTACTAATGAATAAAATACTCAATTAAAATGTACCAAAAAAATCCATCCACTAGATATTAGAGTTGATCTAGTTCCAAGAAATCCTAGCAAGATTTTATTTCTATTAAAATATATGAATTATGGTAAAATGTCACTCACTATCAAATTATAGAAGAATAATAAACATTGTAATGAAAACTAACAAAAAATGGTATATTTTTTTTAAATTATAAAAAAACTATAGATTGAATTTATATAGAAAATGACACACAACACTAGGTTACATCTATTAAGCGCACTGATATATTGAGAGGGGTTGGGGGGTGAATTAGTATATGCCAATTTAAAATTGATTGAGCATTAACTACCATAAATAAATTTCCAATCATCACAACTATCCTCAAAATCAAATTACTATAGTATTATTTACTAATATTTCTTTACTTGTCAAGTAACTTATCAAATAAAGAACATGTGCACACAGAGATGATGATGGTGGACATACATGAACACTAGAATTACATGGAAAACCATAAGAGAAAAAACATGGTGAGAATAGCTTCTTGGATATACTGCCCAAATCCATCCTCATAAGAATACAATAATGAGTTTATAATATAAAGTAGGCATCAACCTATCAAAGACACCAATACCCAATTACATTTGTAGGCACCAACCTACAGGAGATAGTGATCCTCTAATCCATGATTCAAACACCAACTTAGCATGTGAACCATGAATCTCATTAGAGCATAAGAGATATGAAATGCATACTTTCAAGACTGAATACTCAACTTACTCTTGATCTAATCAACTTCAAAACTTCCTCATACTATGCATATGGTCTTCAAATGAAACCACACAATAATTGAGATGATAATCATACAACATCACCCACATACTCACACATCAACCACACCTTGCAAACATTCACAACAAAAAACACTTTAGGAATGAATCTAGATTAACTATACATATGCAAATTATAATGATAATTACATTCACAAGTCAACCTATAACATAAATAAAAAATCTACAAGTTAGCCACAAGCATAAACCTTAAACCAAATCTATAATAGACTTGATCCAAAAGCCAACATGTTACTCCAAGAGAGGGGATATGATGCAATCAAGGTAGGGAGATCCAATGAAGGACATCCCATCCTTGCATCCTAACATAAAATCCATGCAAAATATACTAGTAACCGGTAAAACAACACCAGATAAAGCAGAAAGAACAATCGGTAACATCTCAAAATACATAACCGGTAAACAATATGAACAAATCTTATAACTTGAAGAATTACATATGCCACATGCTGGAACATAGCCCATGATTACAAAACTACTCTTACAACTTAGATCTATGATCCACATATCATCCTCTCAACAAATCATCATCCAGTAACAGCTTCCACTAATCTGCACTGATCCAGACCTCAGCCATCCCATCTTCAGTCTCCTCGGACCAGAATCTTGCTAGAATCAATATACAAATATAAGATCCACAGATCTTCTTCTTGACGAATAGGTCTCCGGTAACAATCTACACTATTCTGCACTGATCCGGACTTCAGCCATCCCGGATTTAGTCTCCTTGGACCAGAATCTCTCTGGAAACTACATCTTGCTCGATCTCGAACTTTAGTCCTCTATCATTTATCCTCTGTCTCCCTCAAATGATTCACAAACTTCAATTTATACCATCCACAAATAATAATAACTTGATCAAGTTGGCCCAAAGACCAACCGGTTCATGAAACGTGTAAATAATAAGAAGTCAACTCAAATCATTAAGAACAACACAAAAACATAAAATGATGCGTGAACCTTCGAAAATAGCAGCCAAGGCCCAAAGTAACATCGATCAACGATCCGCAAGTCACAGAAATCAACCACAACCCAAAATCATCTTTGCTCAACACACTGCTAGACTAACTAGTAAGAACATATCAATCAGGCCAATACTGAAATCGATATCTCACCAGATTCAAATCCAAATGCCATGAAACTCAAACATGACAAAGACAACAAACACAAGAGAATAAATCAAAATCCACAACGCTAAAATCTCAAACATGAAGGAATGGAACGACCTCCAAGCAATTCCACATCTAATTGCTCAACCGGTAAGAACTACACCAGTGCTCCTGCATCAAACTCTTGGGGTTAATTGAAAAGTGTGTCCCATCACTTGATTTGGTTCGGTGATCTAAACAAGTCCACAAGTAACCTTGACTTCCTCTCCAACCAACCAGTGCATAACTAGGTCTTCCTCCAACAATAGGTTCACAAACCAACTTTGATACCACTTGATGCAGTTAAGGTAGGGAGATCCAATGAAGGACAACCCATCCTTGCAGCCTAACACAAACTCCATGCAAATTATACTAGTAACTGGTAAAACAACACCAGATAAAGAAGAAAGAACAACCGGTAACATCTCAGAATACATAACCAATAAATAGTATGAACAAATCTTATAACAACTTGAAGAATTACACATGCCACATGTTGGACCGTAGCCCAGGATTACAAAACAACTCTTAAAACTTATATCTATGATCCGCAGATCATCCTCTCAACAAATCATCATCTAGTAACAACTTCCACTATTCTGCATTGATCTGGACCTTAGCCATCCCAACTTCAATCTCCCCAGACCAGAATCTCCTCGGAATTAATATACAAATCTAAGATCTATAGATCTTCTTCTTGACAAATAGGTCTTTGGTAACAGTCTGAACTATTCTGCATTGATCCAGACTTCAGCCATCCCAACTTCAGTCTCCTGAACTAGGATCTCTCTAGAAACTACATCTTGCTCGATCTCAAACTTTAGTCCTCTATCTTCTATCCTTTGTCTCCATCAAATGATTCTCAAACTTCAATTTATACCATCCGCAAATAATAATAACTTGATCAAGTTGGCCCAAAGACCAATCGGTTCATGAAACATGTAAACAATAACAAGTTGGCTCAAATAATTAAGAACAAAAAAAGCATAAAATGATGCCCGGACCTCCGGATATACCAGCCAAGGCCCAAAGTAACATCGATCAACAATCCACAAGCCATGGAAATCAACCGCAACCCAAAATCATCTTCACTCAACACACTATCAGACTAACCAGTAAGAACATATCAACCAGGCTAATACCGGAATCAATATCTCACCAAATTCAAATCCAAATGCCATGTGTAGACACCTAAAAATGGTCAACGCTTGTGGAGTCATACTTTAACATTTGTGCATTGCCTTATTTTAGGGTTTTTGCATCGCATTAACATTTCTCCTATCATTCGCACTTTGTCTTTATCATTTGCGAGCATCGAGTCCTTCTTCTACATTCTTCATTTATCTCACTCTCGAATTTGGTCTTGTCAACAATAATCTTCAGTCATGATTTTGGTCGATCCTATCTTGTCACATCAATGTGTGTGCTCATTTGTCATCATTTTGGACATCGTCAATCCTAATTAGGGTTTTGTCCTCTTATCAATCTTGTCATCATGCGATCAATTTGTCATCGATCGTTGTCATTTTCAATCTTATTATCTTGCGATCGATTTGTCATCGATCCTTGTCCTTTGATCAATTTGTCATCAATCTTGTCATCTTGTGATCAATTTGTCATCGATTGTTGAAATTTTCAATCTTGTCATTTTGCAATCTATTTTGTCATCGATCCTTGTCCTCTTGTCAATTTTGTCATTTTGCGATCGATTTGTCCTCGATCATCGTCTTTCTCAATCATGTCAATTTGGATCAATTAGTCATTGTTCCTCATCAATTAGCGCATTTATCAATCAAATCATTTGTCAGCATTGGTCCTTTGTCAGTCAGAATCATGATCAAATTGATCCTACATCAATTATCTTTCATCAAGACCTAATTGTCATTCTTGCATTTTCTAATTCATCTTCTAGGGTTTCATGATTTATTCATTTAACCTTGTTTGTCATTTCTCCCTCTAGGTTAAATAATTTATTTATTTATCCTAAGTCTTCTTGTCACAATTAAATATTTATTTAATTGGCTAACTAATTCCTCCCTCTTTGTGAATTAATTAATAAATGAAAAATTGTTAATTAATTCACTTAATTCCTAATTTCCTCATTTTCTAATTTTCCTAATTCCTAATTTCCTAATTTTCATCAATTTCCTAATTTCTTCATTTTCTAATTTCCTAATTTCTAATTTTCAATTCTCTCCTATATTTCTCCTAATTTCATGGGAATGACATAACAAATTTGTCATAATTTGTCATAATTGACAATCAATCAATTTTGACATAATTTTGTCATAAATTATCAATCAATCAATCTTGCATAGAAAGTGCAAATTTGTCATAATTTGTCATATTTGATTTGAAATTTCCATTCGAATCAAATTCATGCTAATCTTGTCATCTCTCCAATTTGTCTATAAATTGGATGAATTTCTTCAATCCCAATTAAACACTTTTTTGAATCGATCCCCAAATCAATCACGCTTCGAGTATTCTTGCACTACTATCTTGTCTACTTGCTTTCACATCATGCTTATGCACTAGTAGGTGAGATCCAAAAATAAAGCTATTTGAAGGAGAAAGAAAGATAATGGAGCCACATGAATGAGACATTCAAGTTTGCAATGGTTTGCGTTTGAATTGATGTCTTGTTTTCATGTCTTTATTGAGTGTTTTAGGATTGTTATCATTGCAATTGAGTTTTCATGATTGAGCTAGCTTAGTATTGATTTTCTTTGATGATTTATGAATTCCTAGCTACATTAATTGGTGAACCCGACATGAACTAACCCCCTAATCATGCTTTTGAGTGCTTTTGAGTTGATTTGTAGGTGAAAAACCCAAGAAACAGGGTAATGCGGGGATTTTTGAGAACTTCTGCGCCTATGTGAGATAATCTGCGCCTGTGTCAAGCATTTTGCACCTATGTCAAGGACAATTTGTGCCTATGTCAAGCATTCTGTGCCTGTGTGAGACATTCTGCGCCTGTGTAGGGCCAAAAACAGAGGTAAAAGGCAGTGTCTTTTACTTGCAAATTGTTTTGTTTTGCATTCTGTTTCTGCTTTTTGGTTTTTGGTACTGATTCTCTGTGCAACACCTTGGCATACGCATGACAAAGACAACAAATGAAACTAATAACACATTGTATGCAAGTTCGCTAGTCAAAGACTAAGAAAATCAAACTTCTGACTTGGTGGTTTTGCAGGTTGCCTTATACTCCAACTAAACTTGGTGTTTATAATTCATAATTAGGCACTTAGTATTATTGCTAAATAGGATGGAATGAATGTGTGTTTTCTTTGAGTGTTGAGTTTGACATTGGAGTAGGAGAGTATGCTCTCATCCTTCTTAGGATGATCAGAAATCCAGATCTTTGATACCATTCTCTTGGTTCAGATTGTGTGTCCCCTTTTAGAGGGCCTACCTTCCCGACCATTTGCTTTTGCAAGCAAGTGACAATCGTGAGAAGGGAACGACCCAAAGTGAGTACGGCTAGAATACCTTGGCATTCTAACTCACTATAAATAAATACCTGATGAGCGAAAGCTTTGAAGGAAGGGTTACGTGGGATTTGTAGTTACTTGGGAAGTGATGACCCTTGAACTCTTTCTCATATCAACATCTAAGTAGGGCCTCATGGTCTAAATCATGCTTGTACGACTACATTTGTTTGGTATCTTGGTGGGCTTAATGTCTTAATCACACTTGCATGACACCAAGGAGTAACACTTAACAGAAATCCTTACTAAACACCTTGTATTTAGAGGCCAAAAATCCTTCTAGTTGCTTGAGAAGGACAAGTTCGGATACTTGGAAGAGATACTAAGTTTTCCATGGGGAGATTTCCATGGGGACTGATGCTTGTCTTCCCTGAGAAGTGAGTGTCGTGGAGGGGAGCCCGTGGGGTCAAGCATGTATGTATTCTCCTTGAATCCCATAATGAGTCTACCTCTCAAGTACCTAATGTCCTTGCCTACCATAAGAAATGTGTGAATGAACATGATTGTCTTGAGTCTAAGTTGAATTGTACCTCATTTCAAAAACAAGACAAATTGATTCAAATCAAGGCTAAACACAAGAACATTTCATCCAACAAAGTTCAAAACATCTTCAAACATGGTTGTCAAACATTTTTCAAAATCCTGTCTCAACATTCATGTCACTTAGATTTAGGTTCATCTTAGGTTTGCATTTTGCAAATTCATTGTCAATATCCAAGGTTAGGTTTCACCTAGGTCATACTCCTTTGCATATCAATAAGGTCATCCATTTGCATGTGTCCTCTTGCATTAGAGTAATACCATTGTCATACATTTGCATTTGCATACCTTAGGTCTCTTCATTAAGCTTAGGTCATTATCATATCATATTAGGGTCATTTGCATAGTAATTGTCCCTTTGAATATAGTGTCAAAACTAGGTTTTCTCATACTTGAGTAATCCAAATCTTTGATAAACCCTAAGTCATTGTTAAGAAGTCTAGATCTTATCAAACCTTCTATCTTTTGTCATCAATGTCATTTCGTCAAACCTAGCTTAGTATCCAAGCTTATAGGGGAGACATTGTCACTTTGTCCTTTGTCACTTGGTCCTTTTGTCCTTTGAGGTCTAGACATCATTTCAATTTCCTAAGGGTCTCTTTTTAGATTTGCATTTCAAAAAGTTTGTCAAAATCTTGAAAAACAACCAAAAACATAGGTTGCATTCTTGCCATAGATTGCATTCTCATTTATTTAGTTTGCATTTAGTTGCATATCATACATTACCCTTGAAAAATTCCAAAAATATTGCATTTGCATAAGTGACATGCCTATTGAGACAAGATCAAAATCTAAAAAGATGGGCGAACCAACGTATCAACCCATTGACAACATATCAAATTTACAGTTTCAAACTAGTCAAACAGTTCAAATTGAAGGTTCATCAAACACATCATTATTACCATATGGAATGGTTCAACTTGGACCACCTCCATTATATGAAACAGTATTTGTACCCATGAAACCAGGACATGGGAGTGTTCCACCAACACCAAGAGGAAATACAACTTTCAATTGGAATCAACCAAACCTACAACATGACATTCAAACTCAAACATTATATGAGGAACAAAATCTTTCACAAGGATTTGGTTCAGATCAAGGCATTCAACAAGAAACAAATCCAAATATTTTACTAGATTCTTCATCAGATTCTGATGCTTCTGATGATGTTGATATGTTCCTTCAAGATCCAAAGTTAACAAAAAAGATGGATAAATTCTTGAACAAGGTCTTTAAGATGTTCCCACAAAAATACCTTGAAATGATGAGTAATGTAACCTCCAAGTGAGCAAATCAATGTGCAAAAACAACAAGGCGGTGAGCTGTTAAGTTTCTCTCTGCATCCAAATGAAGAACATGTGCAACAAGAAACTCAACCTACTTTGATGAGTAAATGTGCTTCAAAGGCATTGACAGTGACTATTCCTCAAAAGTCACCATTTGAGACAATAAATAATCCATTATTTAACACAACACTTGTAACACAAGATCAAATGAAGACCACACAAATATTGACAGCTGTCTCTCAACAAGAAGTGGTTCCTCACATGCATAAAATTGGATCAAAATCTAAGATGCAAGAAAGCTTCACAACTGGAATGCCTGATCTCACCAATGTCCAAAACAATTCCACAATGCAACAAAGTTCCTATGTCCCACTAAGTTCAAAATATTTTCCAAACACTCACATACTTGTTATGTAGACTATTGTGACAGATCCTTCGATGGCGACACAAAGAGCTACAGATAGTGGTTTGCACCAACAACAAATGTTGCAACAATTGAGTAATACACAAAAGGTACAATCGAATGTGCAAACAAGCAATGTACAACAACAACAATACCACATTCGACAACAAATTGCAGCGCCTTCTACACCATTACAAATTAATGCAAACTTGCAACCATCACAATGGATTGGACAAACAACACAACAAGTTAATGCAAGTGTCATACCCCATCTTAAGGCGAAACAACAAAAACCACTCAAACAAAGTTTTTTGCAAATGATGGGATTTACACCGCGACAACAATTGGCACAAAGTCAGCAAATTCTGATTCGTTAGCATCAACAACAACATGTGCCAAGACAAACAAGCTATCATACTTCACAACCACAATTGACGTCTGTGCAATATCAACAAAACCCTCAATTGTAATATCAACCTAGACTACAAATGATAATTCAACCACAAGAAGCATAGCAACAAGGTCAATATCAAGGCATGGCACAACCACAACAACAAGAGGTGTACCAAGAACATTATATGCCGGAGACACCAAAGATGGCAATTTTAGAGCATCAACAACCGATCAGAAACACGATGTATCAACACAGAGTACCCACCAGGATTAATGATGGACCTCCAAAATCTGAAACAATTGCGCAACAGCTTGAGAAGTTGCAACAACAAGTTGACACATTGGAAACCAAAGGAACAAAGAAGCTGTACACAGATCAAGATTTATGTCCTAATCCATTTGACAAGAGCTTATACATGCCTCCATTCCCTAAGCATTTTGATGTACCTAATTTTGAGAAATATAAAGGGAATGGTAATCCAAAAGATCACATTTGAGCATTTTTCATGGCATGTACTGAAGTGAGTTATGAGGAAACATATTTAATGTGCTTATTTGCATGAAGTCTCATGGGACAAGCCATGGACTGGTATTCGCATCTACCAGGAAATATAAAGACTTGGTCAGAACTGGCTCAAAAGTTTATATCTCACTTCACGTTCAACATCGACAGTGACATGACCATGTCAGATTTATGCAACACCAAGCAAAAGTAAGGCGAACCATTAGTGACTTTCTTGCAACGATGGTGAAGCTTGTATAGTCATTCTTCCCTAGATATACCTGAAGAACAACAAGTGAATTTGTTTATCCAAAAATTTGGTCCCAGAAATGATGTATGAACTCAAATTGAAAAGTCCCAGTACTATTGAGAAACTCATTAAGAAAGGGATGAACATTGAAACCGCTCTTGTAGCCAAGGGAATCATTAAGCTCAATAAAGACAGTGACAACACAAACAATTCAGGGGACAATAATAGATTTTGGTATAAAAACAAGAATGTCACTAATGATGGAGTTGTTGATGCAAGAACGGTGAACGCAAATCAACCCCCGTTCACAATCAAGAAATTGAGTGTTCCTAGTATGTCAACTATGGAACAAAATCAAACACCAATGAGTAATGTTACTCAATAGCCGCAATACCAACAACATACTCAACAATATACTCAACAATATAATCAACAACAAGGCCAGCAACAAAACCAACAACGCAAACCTTTCCAATCAAGGGATGGACCTCCTCGACAGTTTACACTATTGGGAGAGCCTATTGAGTCAGTAATGAAACAATTAATACAAGCAAAATTTATCAAGCTACCAGATATCAAGGCAGAACCAGTGGTAAAGCCGCATTGGTGGAATGATAATGCATATTGTGAGTACCATTGATCAAAAGGACATAAAACCGTGTCATGTTTTCAATTGAAACATATGATTCAAGACTTGTTAGAGCAAGGAGTAATTGAGGTAGATCCACCCAATGCGACCTCTAACACTGATCATATAATTTTCAAAACTCCTTTGCTTGATCATGACAAGGGTAAAGCATCTTCTTCAAACTCTACCCAAACAACAAATTATGCAAGTATTGGTTATAAAAATGTCATCAATTGTTTTCAAATGTCAAATGAGTATGTTTCCACCCTATGAATAAAGGGACAAGATCCTTCTTGCGCAGTCACCACTCGTCGATCCAAAATAGTCCTGAAAGGAGCTCCTGCAGTTCCTCCCAAACCAACTCCTGCAAGTCAGTATAATCTCTTGGATCATCTAGGAAAGACACCTGCACAAATATCAGTCCTTGAGTTGTTGAAAATGTCCCCCATGCATCATGCAGTCCTAGATAAAGCTTTAATTGAGTCCACTGTCCCGACAGACATTGATGTTGACCAGTTTCAAGCCCGAATTGGACATCTAGCTATTTCCCAAAATGTTGCATTTTCTGATAATGATATTTCACCTGATAAGCTCCCTCACAATGATCCTTTACATCTTGAAGTGTTTGTCCATAATTGCAAAATCTGATGAGTCTTGATAGATGGCAGAGCAGGTCTTAATATTTGTACCTTGAGAGTGGTCATTGGCCTTGGTTATACAGAAAATGACATTGATACTTCCAGAATAATAACAATCAAAGCATATGATGATGCTGAGTGCCCATCTAAAGGGATAATTAAATTACCTATCAGAGTTGGTCCAGTAACAGAAAACACTTTCCTGCAGGTCTTAGACCTTGATCTCCCTTACAATATGATTCTTGGCCATCCATGGATCCACGCAATGAAAGCAGTTCCATCCACCTATCATCAATGTTTAAAATATCCTTACAATGGAACTGAGATAACAATTCCAGGAGATCCTAATCCATTTCAATTTTGTGCTACCCTAAAGGATTCCCCACAGCAGCAAGTCCCAGTCAATAAAGAGGCCCATTCACATAGTTATGTGGATCCTAAAGAATTGTTAGATGCTGTCAAAGGAAAATTGAAGATACAAGACCAAGGATGCAGAGAATATTCAATGGATCAAACCTTCCTCATCGGGAATTTACCAATATCTCCAAAATCATATGGCAAACCACATTTGTTGCAAAAGGAACCCAAGGTAGTTATTCAATATCAGCCTCCCACTACATTTACAAGATGGGGTGAACTTGACAAAGAAACTTTAGATGATGATGTCATAGATTGGCTTTATAAAGATCCAACTAAGACCCCACCTATCAAGTTGCCCATGGAATGGTATGGCAAAGGATTTACTATGCTACAGAAGAAAGGATATGATGGTTGCAGTGGCTTAGGCCTGAAGAAGAATGGAAGGCTAGAACCTATTATACCAGAGATGCGACCTCCAACTTTAGGGTTAGGTTTTGTACCATTGTAAATTGGATCCTCATCTACCAAAGTGACCACATGTGGAAAGGGACGTGACTCTGATGATGAAATAACACCTGAGGATACCTGACCCAAAACTGATTCCAATGATTGGGAGTGGAGTTCTTTTTCTTCTAGCTCCTATGCCCTTGACAATGTTTTCCTTGACCTTGATGATTTTCCTATGGAAGACAAACATGAAATAACTCCCCCTCCTAAAACATGTCGTAATGCTTGGATAGAGTCATTCTGGGACCCAAGCTCCAAATCAAATACAAGCAGTTCAGACAGTGATTCCACGGATGTTTACATCTTTACCATCTTAGTCCTCTCCCTCCTTAAAACCAATGATGACATGCCCCTCATCTATCCCCAACTTATCCAACATGACCAACAAGAACCACTCACATTGGATTGTTTTCAAAATGACGAAGCAATTGTAGAATTCCTTGGACTACGGGAAGGCATACCACAAGGTGATCATAAGGTAGGATTTGCTATTGATCTGGATTCCACAGCATATTTTGGGGAGCCAACTCCATCTTCCAGTCATCAAAATGAAAAAAGAAAAGAAAAAGTAAAAAATCAAAAGAATAGGTCTTTGAGTGAAAACCATAAGGCACTCTCTGATCATGCAAAAGTAAAAATAAAAGATGTACCTGCGGGTGAAAACCTCTCTGAGGCGCCCAAAGGTGGAAGAGTGGACATACCCCTACCAAGTCAGGATAAATCAACATTTCTTGTGGAAATAACTGAAGAGATAAATTTGGGTACACCTGACAACCCTAAGATCATTCATTTTGCTACTTCTCTATCAAAACAGGAAAAGATAGATTTTGTCAATTTCTTTCTTGAGAAGAAGATCAGCTTTGCATGGTCCTATGCAGATATGCCTGGCCTTGATCCAAAATTAATCCTTCATCACTTGCCATTAAAAGCAGATGCCAAGCTTGTCAAACAAAAACTCAGAAAGATGCATCCCCAGGTGGCTCTTTTGGTCAAGGTAGAATTGAAAAAATTACTAGATGTGGGCTTTATTAGACCCATTGATTATGCAGACTGGATTTCAAATTTAGTACCAGTTAGCAAGGTAACTGGGGGCATCAGAATCTGTACGGATCTTAGGGATCTCAATAAAGCATGCCCTAAAGATGATTTTCCACTGCCAAATATAGACATCATAGTTGACATGACTGCTGGATATGAGATGCTCTCATTGATGGATGGTTTCTCCGGCTATAACCAAATTCGCATTGCTCCTGAAGACCAACATAAGACTACATTCACCTGTGCTTGGGGTACCTACTATTGGAATGTGATCCCCTTTGGTCTTAAAAATGCAGGCGCAACATATCAAAGAGCGATTACGACAATTTTCCATGATTTCATGCATACTTTGATGGAGGATTATGTTGATGACTTATTATGCAAATCTATCACAAGAGATAGTCATCTAGCCATCCTGGGCCCAATCTTTGATGGAATGGAGACCTACAAGCTCAGAATCAATCCAAAGAAGTGTGTCTTTGGGGTCACAACTGACAAATTACTAGGGTACATTGTTTCTCATCGAGGCATCGAAGTCGACCCGGCCAAGGTTAAAGAAATAATGGACATGCCTCCTCCTTCTAGTCTCCGTCAACTAAGAAGTCTGCAAGGAAAGCTACAGTCAATCCACCGCTTTATAGCTCAATTGGCAGACAAATGTCATCTATTCCAGTATCTATTGCATAAAGGAGTCACTTTTAAATGGACTGAGCAATGTCAATCAACATTTCAAGCTCTCAAGGACTATTTGTTGTTGCCGCCTATTCTAATGCCTCCTATAGAAGGAAAGCCATTTATATTGTATATTTCTGCAACTGAAATGACACTAGGAGTTCTCTTGGCCCAACAAGACGAGAATGACAAAGAGAGAGCTATTTATTATATCAGTCAGACACTAGTAGGCTATGCGCTGAATTATTCAACTATTGAACGGGCATGCTTAGCAGTGGTCTTTGCAACACAGAAACTCTGACACTATATGTCAAATCACCAAACATTGCTGGTTGCAAAAATTGATCCCTTAAAATACTTGCTTAGCAGAGTAGCTTTGACGGGTCGCCTAGCAAAGTGGGTTATGATCCTTAGTGAATTTGATATTGAGTATATGGAGCGAAAGGCAATAAAAGGGCAAGTCATAGCGGATCAATTTGCAGAGACTCCTATTTACAATGATCATCCCATGTTGACAGATTTTCTGGATGAATTAGTCTTTGCTCTTACATCTTCTAATGAATGGAAGTTATACTTTGATGGATCCCATACCAAGTTCGGCTCTGGAGTAGGCATATTGTTTGTCACCCCTCAAGGTGATGCTATTCCCAAATCCTATAGAATAACTTTTCATTGTACCAATAACATTGCAGAGTATGAAGCACTGGTCACAGGACTCCGAGTAGCGGTCCACTGGAACATCACACATTTACAAGTCTATGGAGATTCTCAGTTAGTCATCCGGCAAGTGAATGATGACTACGAAACAAAAGATGAAAAGCTTATTCCCTACAAGCATATGGTAGATTTCTTCAAGACAAAATTCATGGCTATCCATTTCAGTCAAGTTCCAAGAATGCAAAACAAGTCGGTAGATGCGATGGCTACGATCTCATCCATGTTAAATATGCCCCACAATATGGACAAATGTGAATTTTTGGTCGAACAGTTGCTTGTTCCTTCTTTTGACATTCTGACAATAGATGTGATGTGCGTTCTTGTTGGTCCTAACTCCCCATGGTACAATGATGTATATCAATATTTGAAATCCCAAACCTTACCACCTAACCTTTCCGCTAACCAATGCCAAGCCTACATCCGATAGATGGCCAAATATGTCATCATTGCCGACACCCTTTACCGTTGTTCCTTTGACCATACCCTCCTCAGGAGTTTGGATTCTGATGAAGCACAAATGGCTTTACACGAGGTTCACAATGGTATATGTGGGGTCCATTTCAATGGTCTGAGCTTAGCCAAAAAGTTGATTTGTGCTAGGTATTATTGGCCCACTCTGGAAAAAGATGTTCACGATTTTATTAAGAAGTGCTACAAATGCCAGATCCATGGAAACTACATTCATGCACCAGCCCAAGAGCTTCATTCTATCATATCTCTGTGGCCCTTTTCTCAATGGGGATTGGATCTTATTGGCAAGATTCACCCGACATCTGCAAATGGACACAAGTTCATCATTACAGCCACAGAGTATTTTACAAAATGGATCGAGGCTATCCCCATGACCTATATGATTGGTGTACAAATTTCAAAATTCCTATTGAATTATATCATATGCAGATATGGGGTTCCCCTTGCCATAGTCACAGATAATGGTCGTCCCTTCAAGAATAAAGATGTCAAGGAACTCTGTGACAAGTTTCATATCCAACACCATTTCTCCAGTCCATACTATCCACAGGGTAATGGTCAAGCCGAAGCATCAAATAAAACCATTATCAAGATCCTAAAAAAGGTTTTCAATGATGCTGGTCAAGATTGGCATGTACAGTTGAATCCAGCGCTATGGGCTTATCACACTTCTATCTGTACACCTACTAGCGCCACACCTTATTCCTTGGTGTATGGTGCGGAAGCCATTTTGCCCTTGGAAGTGGATATTCCTTCTTTGCATGTTTTCTTGCAAAATCTGATAGATGATGAGACGCACAGAGTCTCTCGGTTGCATCAGCTTGAGATGTTAGATGAGAAACGTCAGACGGCCCTAACACATTTGCAAGCATATCAAAACTATCTCCATCGCTCTTATAATAAGAAGGTCAAAGGGTGACACTTCAAAGTGGGAGATCTAGTTTTAAAGGCAAACCCTAAGAATGCATAGTCTACTAACATCATCAAAGGTAAGTTTGAACCTAATTGGGTTGGGCCTTTCATAGTGACTACAGCCTATGGCTCGGGGGCATATCAGCTTGCCACCCCAGAAGGTGAAACTTTGTCTGATCTTGTAAATAGCATGCACCTTCGCAAGTACTAGGCATAATTTTCTATCAGCAGTTTTTCAAGTATGATCTTGAAAAAATACAAAAAAATCTAAAAAGCAAAAAAATACAAAAAAAGTGAAAAACAAAGAAAAAGAAAAGAAAAAAAAGTAAAGAAAAATGATTCGTGCTCTAGTAAAAACCTAGCAAATAGGCGCTTTGGGCAAGTACCTTGGTGAAAACCTGGCAAACAGGCACCATGTGTAAGAACGATCATTGCTCTATCATCTATCATGACCTCTAGCTATGCTTTCTCTCTAAAGATTTATCGTGTCTATCCTTGTCCTGACCCAATGTCCTATTTCAGGCCCGTGATTGGTCAACATCATTGTCTTACATACTCCATTTCTTGTGCATATGTTTTGGTCCTGGTCGCTCTATATGTCTTTCCGATGTGCATTGGGTGAGTTCCCCTTGTCATGATCAATCACTGGAACTTTCAAATTGAAAAATGTCCTGAAAATTTGAAAATGTCCTGAAATAATCCAAAAAAATTGAAAAATGTCCTAAAATAATCGAAAAAAATTGAAAAATGTCCTGAAATAATTTTAAAAAATTGAAAAATGTCTTGAAAAAATCCCTAAAAAGTCAAATAAAGTCCTGAAAAAAAAATATGAACACAAAAAAAAAAATTGTAAAAACTCGAAAAGCAAAACAAAAAAAAATATCCCTTTTGTGCATAAGACAAATCACTAGGCATCCCTCCACCGACATGCAATCCAACACTATGCTTTACTGCAAATCACGCGTTAACAGATGAACTTTTTCAATTAAACCAGACATTCAAACTGATCACAATTGTCATATCAATCACTCAACATCAATATCACTCATCCTTGGCACACTATCATGGGTCTTATACAGGGTGTGGTATACTCGAAACCAGACTGTGTCCTATCTTAGACGGGGTACCGCATTCCCTAAAACCAGACAACATGATTGTCCTATCAGCACTTTCAACTTTTGACAATGAAGATCAAGATGTTTGTATGACTTGTTAGAATTAGTGAGTCTTATTATTTATTGATTTATCTTCGATCATGTTCCTATGTTGCTCAATGATGTCACTGAGTGATTTAGAGTGACCGGGATGGTTCATGGTCCCTTTTTTTTTTTTTGTGATTGCTGTTTGTCTGCAATGTGTCTGTCTTTTGCAAAAAAGATTGCATTTTAGCTCTGGCCTTCAATGCCATGATGCTACGCATCCATTTTGCTACATTAAAATAAAGGTTCTCACCTACAAAGTGCATTAGTGAAAGTAAGTTTTTCTTCGTCTCTAACTATCCTCTGTCTCATTTCTTCTTACTAACATTTCTTCTGTTAGTTTAGGCAATCAGTCCGGTCTAGTGCTCTGATCTCCAAGAACATAAGCTGCATCCTGCATCCATCTGGTTAGTACATTTGCATTACATCAAGCATCACATCAAGCATTTTATCCATTTCATATTATAAATGCATCAAAAAACATCAAAATGTATCCATACATGTTCCACAATAAACAGTGCATAAGTCATCCATACATGGAAAATAACATAAGTCATAACACATTTCATCCCATCATATCAATACATATCATATCATATGTCAAAATAATATCGGAGTACAAAATTGGATTGTCTGTCCTAAGTATGGCCCGCAGGCTGACTATATAATATCAAACTACATAATGTCCATTGTCTATCATAAGGAGCACGTGCCTCTGTCACTAGGTGCTCCCTCTATCCTCCTCATCCTTGCCATGTCTCAAGGATGATGTTCCTCCTATCCCAGGTCCTGGTTGTGGTGGTCTCATAGGTCCACTCACCCCCATGTTGCTCATTGACCTCTGAGAGCGTGCCCTGCTCTCTATCCTCGATCGTGCCCGATATGATGCTTCTCTTTGCTCTGGTGGAACTGCACTCTCATATAATGTCCTCCAATGGTGTATCTCCTCTCCGGTCTCTACCAACATCTGTGCCATCTCCCATGCACTGGCGTCCCTAATCGACCCAATATACTTGGTGACTCTCTATTCTTCTCACTGTGCCTGCGCTATTGCTGTATCTCGAGCCGCTGTAAGTTTGGCTATCTCCGCTCTGAACTGATCCTACTCTATCCTCAAGATGGCATTCTGTCTCTCTAATGTCACAATGTGATCATGTTGACTCGCTATGGTAGCCCTGCACATCTCCATCTCCTCTATGCTAGATGTCTCCGGCTCTATGGGTATATCCAGCAATGGCTCCTGATCGGCTGAATTTGGCTCATAATCATCATCCCCCTTGTCATCTCCATCCTCGTCATCCCCCTCATCCTCATCTCCCTCCTCCTCTCCAGTGAGTGGGAAGTCCTCCTATCTCCTAAGTACTGGAATATTAGGATCTGTTAATGGCACTAGTTGTCATCGTGCAAACCATCGCTCATACTCCTCTGTTGTTCCGACATCCACCACATCTGATCTCCAATCCCACTATCTCTTTTGTAGCTGTGTGAAGTCAGCATATGCTATGCATGGCTGAATCATACTCCCCCACTGACTCGTCTCTCTGTGAGATCGGGCAAAGTGTGTAGTCCTTCTAGGTACATCCTGCCTCTCTCCAAACTGTCGTCTGACTCTCTCTGGAAGGTACATCTCAATGACTCTCTGGTGATTCACTAGTTACCCAATCAGGTATCTCTCCTATCTACAATATGGTAGCTCATCACTATCATCTGACCATCCAGGGCAATCAAGATATGGCCTCCATGTGAACTCTCTCAGTCTGTCTAGCTCATGTCACCAATACAATATGTATCCGAAAGGACCCTGTCTCAGTGATCCCCCATAATAGTACACATATGGTCAGTGTGGTACTACCTGTCTCTCTGCAATTAGTCAACATATGGCTATGTGCTCAAATGCCCATACCTATAGCAATGTGACTCCACAGCTCAAAGTCTGAACTCCCTGATATGCTATTTGATGCAGTTGAAAATATAGCATAGCCAGTACACATGGTCCCCATGCGTACACAGTCCCCTATGTCACCATCCACTCTAGCACTCTTCCCCATCCAATAGGGAATCCATGTCCTCATCTATCTCTTGCTAATAAGCATGCTATAACCACAGCTATCACCACATATCATCGATCGTACTCTGATGCCATGGTCTCCCAGCCAATCTCCCTCTCTACAATATCTAGATCATCCACATTGCACTCAAATAATCTGCACAATGCATCTCTCCCTGTCACTAGGTCATAGTCTACCATCTGTCCATGAATCGGAATGCAGAGGATATGCCATACATCCTCTAGTGTCACAGTCACCTCTCCAGTCGCCAGATGGAATGAGGAGGTATCCGACTGCCATCACTCTGCCAATGCAGTAAGCAGTCCTGTGTTTGCCCTAATCTTGGGCATGAATGTGATATAGTATATCCCAAGTCCTGCTAATGTATCTTTGTCTGTGCTCCCGAGTCTATGTCGTAACATGAAGCAGTCAGGTCGGTTCTCCTGCGTGATCAATGGATACTGTCGACTCTGCATCACAATTGGGGCACATTTTGTCAGTTTTAGGGTTTGCTCCTATGGGCTGCATTTCCTTGTTTCATGTCCAAATCAGGGTGTTTTTCATGTATTTTAACCTATCCTATTCTTATCCCCCCTTTTTAGATCATTCGCATGTTGTTTTTTACCAAAGTTGGCTTCCCAGGGAACAACTACGCCTGTGTAGCACAACTTGTTCCTGTGTACCCTACACAAGCGTAGAATACACTACACAAGCACAGGATGCGCTCACACAGGCACAGAAGTCAGTTTCTGCATCCCTTGTGGGCCCCGCAATGTCCCGCGAGCAAGTCAAATTCATAAAATTGAAAATATGGGTTTTTGAGACATATACCGCTGCTCCTGCATCATCCAATCATCTGTAGGTGTGTACATGTTCCCTAAGGTGATCTGCCATTGGAATGTTTGCCATCTCTCTGCAAGTGTCCTTTTCCAGAGCAACAAATTCTCCTCCTTGGCTAGTGCAAATGAGCAATTTTCACTCTCTTTGTCTCATTTATAGATCTTTGTCAGTACATAGATGGATGTGCACTCTCTCCATCTTATTCTGGTCGTGGTCTTTTGCACCTTCAATTGCTTGTCATTTGTGTATCCGATCTCTGATTTTTAGTCTGTTTGAACCTATCACTTTCTATCATTCTTATCGATCAATTGGCCTCTTTTCTGCATGTTTTTGGCCAATTCCTCGAGGGGGCATGCATATGTCATTGTTATTGTCTGGGGCATTTTCATGTCATTATTATTGTCTAGGGCATTTTCATTATTGTTCTTTGAAACAATGCTTAAAATCGCATTGTCTCAAAGAGGGGCAAAATGTAGACACCTAAAAATGGTCAACGCTTGTGGAGGCATACTTTAACATTTGCGCATTGCCTTATTTTAGGGTTTTTGCATCGCATTAACATTTCTCCTATGATTCACACTTGGTCTTTATCATTTGCGAGCATCGAGTCCTTCTTCTACATTCTTCATTTATCTCGCTCTTGAATTTGGTCTTGTCGACAATAATCTTCAGTCATGATTTTGGTCGATCTTATCCTGTCGCATCAATGTGCATGCTCATTTGTCATCATTTTGGACATCGTCAATCCTAATTAGGGTTTTGTCCTCTTATCAATCTTGTCATCATGTGATCAATTTGTCATCGATCGTTGTCAATTTCAATCTTATTATCTTGCAATCGATTTGTCATCGATCCTTGTCCTTTGATCAATTTGTCATCAATCTTGTCATCTTGTGATCAATTTGTCATCGATCATTGACATTTTCAATCTTGTCATTTTGCAATCTATTTTGTCATCGATCCTTGTCCTCTTGTCAATTTTGTCATTTTGCGATCGATTTGTCATCGATCGTCGTCTTTCTCAATCATGTCAATTTGGATCAATTAGTCATTGTTCCTTGTCAATTGGCACATTTATCAATCAAATCATTTGTCAGCATTGGTCCTTTGTTAGTCAGAATCATGATCAAATCGATCCTACATCAATTATCTTTCATCAAGACCTAATTGTCATTCTTGCATTTTCTAATTCATCTTCTAGGGTTTCATGATTTATTCATTTAACCTTGTTTGTCATTTCTCCCTCTAGGTTAAATAATTTATTTATTTATCCTAAGTCTTCTTGTCACAATTAAATGTTTATTTAATTGGCTAACTAATTCCTCCCTCTTTGTGAATTAATTAATAAATGAAAAATTGTTAATTAATTCACTTAATTCCTAATTTCCTCATTTTCTAATTTTCCTAATTCCTAATTTCCTAATTTTCATCAATTTCCTAATTTCCTCATTTTCTAATTTCCTAATTTCTAATTTTCAATTCTCTCCCATATTTCTCCTAATTTCATGGGAATGACATAACAAATTTGTCATAATTTGTCATACTTGAAAATCAATCAATTTTGATGTAGAAATTTGTCATAATTTTTTCATAAATTATCAATCAATCAATCTTGCATAGAAAGTGCAAATTTGTCATAATTTGTCATATTTGTCATTTTTTATTTGAAATTGCCATTCGAATCAAATTCATGCTAATCTTGTCATCTCTCCAATTTGTCTATAAATTGGATGAATTTCTTCAATCCCAATTAATCACTTTTTCGAATCAATCACGCTTCGAGTATTTTTGCACTACTATCTTGTCTACTTGCTTTCACATCATGCTTATGCACTAGTAGGTGAGATCCACAAATAAAGCTATTTGAAGGAGAAAGAAGGACAATGGAGCCACATGAAGGAGACATTTGCAATGGTTTGCATTTGAATTGATGTCTTGTTTTCATGTCTTTATTGAGTGTTTTTAGGATTGATCATTGCATTTTAGTTTTCGTGATTGAACTAGACTAATATTGATTTGCTTTGATGATTTCTGAATTCCTAGCTACACCATGAAACTCAAACATGACAAAGATGACAAACACAAGGGAATAAATCCAAATCCACAACAGTAAACTCTCAAACATGAAGGAATGCCATGATCTCCAAGCAATTGCACAACTAACTGCTCAACCGGTAAGAACTACATTGGTACTCTTGCATCAGGATATGTTATGTGTTACCCAAAATTTTATCTACTAACCCCAATACACAACCACATGCTTACTCTAGCTAGTGCATGTTATCCTTCTCTAATGCATCAATCTAGAACATCAACATAGTTGACCAACTAGCACAATGAACACATTGTCACTCCTAACTTTCTATTTATTTAAGCTTAGCCTTTTAAACTCTAGAGTATGATACTTCATGTGTTGCTTTACTTTACTTCCAAATCACAAGCCATAACCCTCAACTGTAGAAAAACTTAGAACCAAACATCATTAAAATGTAACTAAGTGCAAATACTATATCTAAACAACATCCTCTATATGTGGAAGCCATGAATCAATCATAATGTAGATCTTGGATCTATGGCACCTACTTGGATCCGTCTCTTGGTTGTTGACCGAGTCACCCAAGAAATATATCTCTTACTCTTTGCTAGGATTTGTGTTAGTCTAATGATGAACTCAATCCTTCCTACTAGCATCACTATAAACTCTAATTTTGGCTCTTGGCAACAACATATTGAATATGAAAATGCGAGGGATTTCTATCAAGATTGTATGATGACGAAGTGTAGAAACATGATGTTGGGAAAGATGTAAATTTAATTAGTCATATCATTTATGATTATTTGAGGCTTGGTACTGATAAAATTGTTTCATGTCATATGAAGAGAAGGTTAAATATTTATTATGTTTAGTCCTCTTCTCTCTATTTTTCCATTTACAATTGGTATCTTGCTGAGTATATTATTCTCAGGGTTTGTAGGGTCAATAGAAAGGCTACAGAAAAAAAATGGGTGGTGCCATAAAATGCTTTGAACAAAGGAATTATGATAACCTAAAGCAAAATGATGATCTCTAGGACTTATCTATAAATGTTGGTTTGATTCCCTTCTTTGATGCCATCGAAGGGTATAATCATACCCTTACCCCTAAATTTTGCAACTCTTGGAAGAAAGGAGAGGTTACTATTGGAAGCATAAGCTTTAAAGTCACTCTTCAACTAATTGCTGAAGTAAAGGGGTTACAATGTGAAGGATTGCAGGTGGTCGAGAAAAGCTTTGGTGTCTACAAGGCATTTATCAAGAAATTCTTTGAGGAGGACAAAAAACTTGTCAAGCTTAAAAATGGGTATGATATATCTATCCTTCCTTCTCTGCATGCTCTAGTCAGCTACCATGTCATATGTTATTTTACCCTAGAAGGTTGGTACACTACCATGCATGGTTATCAATTTCCTATATTAAGTCATATTAGGCATAAGGAATTTATCAGTATACCTTTTTACCTCTTCTCCTCTCTCTCCATTAATATTAAGAATGGCATGTCTCCTTCCCTGCATCAAGGGTTGATATTTTCCCTTTATAATCATGTGTTTGAGTTGCCTCTAAAAAATAGTCAACTACTTTACCAAAATGAAAACTTTGGTAACCCTAGTAGCTCTGGCAAATTTGAGCTTATTGAAAGAAAACCCTACTTTTTAAAAAAACCTAAGCCCTATAGCAAGGAAAGAATTGAAGCCTCTAAAAACCCTTCTGAGGATGTTGCTAAAGTCGATTTTCTTATAGCCAGCCATAAGAAGCAGAAGGACTATTTTGTTAGCCCTAGTTAATCCAAAGCCAAAAAATTGATTCTAAGATTACTGAAGCCAAAAATATCACTATAGATTTGAAAGATCATGAACTAGAAAAGACCAAAGAAGGAAACATGACATAGGGAATGGCTAAATAGGAGATTAGTCCTGCTGGGCATTGGTTGATGAGCCTCTTGGAAAAGGATAACAAAGAAAAAGGGGCTCTTCAAGAAGAGAAAATTGTTGAAATACCTTTAGAGGAAGAGTTTCTCCTTGAAGAGGAGAATTATAGTAAGGATTTTGTTTATGAGGGCTATAGTGTTCAAGAAGAAGAAATGGAGGATGCAAGTGAAGTTGCTACTATCCCTAATGATACTAAAGAATCTGAGGAGGTTCAATTGGATCAAGGCATAGTTTTTATTGGTGATGAATGTGAAAACCTTAATAAGACCCATGAAGAGCTTTTGGTCAATGAAAAAAATATTGTTTTTCTTACTAACCTTAAAGTGCAAGTAGCATATATGCAAGTTATGTTAAAGGATGTGGAGACTAGAGATGAGGAATATAGAGTAGGTAGGAGAAACCTAGAAAATATAGTAAAAACCCTTACCCTAGTCATAGATGGTATCATGTGCACAACGGTGATGGGTGTGGTGTCGAGCTAGAGTAAGATAAAAAAAAGTGCTTTAAGAAGAATGAAGAGAATAGTAAGGACAAGAAACAATATTATCAATGCAACATTCACCCACATGATGAATAGAAGGAAAACATGTAGATGTTGGTTGAAAATTGGGGACTTATATTTGATTCCAAAAACTAGTTTTATGGTCTAGTTCTTCTATCTCTTCGTTTTAGCTAGTTGTTGGGCCAATTTTAGTAGTATAGACTTTCTTTTATATTATGTTAGGATGGAATACTATTAAAATTGGAAATTATTTAGGGTTGCATGCCTCCTTATGTTTATTATTAGTAGGATGTTGATACTTTCGTATGATGGTTTTGATGATGACTCTTTATGTTTATGGTAGTTATGTCTTTGACATTTTTTATTGTATAAGGGATACTTTGTAAGGGGATTTTTGTTCATATGCTTTTGGTTGTTTTTGGCCTAGTTCTTTTGGGTGTCTATGCTAAACAACTTTTGTTTCTGGAATCAAGGCCCTTTCCCTACTTATATAATAAATTAAAAAACTTAGAAACTTTCTACAGATACTTTTAGACACCAACACATTAATAGAAAATCAAGAACTATTAAAATTGGAGCATAATGAAAACAATAAGAGGCATATAACATAAATTGGCATACTCCTTTTGGATCTCAAATGCTTAGTCATGTTGTCAGAAGAAATTAAAATTGCTATAGCTACCAAACACATGAAGACACATACAATTAAATTTATCTCTCACTAATCTACTAACTATTATGCTTTGCATATTCCTCCCCTCCATTTCAGCCTTCGAAATGGGTGTCCCCCTTTTTCTGTTTTCCTTTCTTTCATTTTTCCTTTGCTTTTCTCTCCTTTGTTTCCATTCTCTAGGATTTAGGATCCCAAAGTTCCAAAGTTATTTGTTTCCTCTTTTCTCTTCGGGACTCCGGAATCCTAGGACCCTAAAGCTCTCCCTTTGTTTTATGGTTTCATCTCAAAAATATAGAACCTCGGAGTCTTGAGATCCTCTTTTTTTGGCATTTTTGGTTTTGGAACTTCGGAATTCCAGAGCCCCGAAACCCCCTCTTTCCTTTTTGTTGTTTTTGCTGTCCCCGCTCTAGAACTCCTGAACCTCAGAATCTCAGAGTGTTCTTCATTTCCCGTGCCAAAAGGGGGGGTATATATTGTCATCATGGGCTAATTTAGGCACATTTGTGCAACTCTCCTTCTCTAATCTCTCTTTTCTCTCCAATGATCTTAGTCCTCTTCGATGCACTTTTTGTCCTCCTTGCCCTCTTTCGATCAGGTTGGTCTCCTCGTGTTGTTTTGCCCTTTGTTTTTGTTCTTTTTTGTTTTCCATGCGTGTGAGTGTTGGGGTTTAGTCTTTGTTTTTGTTTCTATAATTTGTTTCTTCAACATTTAGGGTTTCTTCAGAACTTTGGGTTCCTGAAGTTCCAAAACCCCTTCCTTTGGTATTTTCCCAAGCTTTCGGGACTCCGTGTTTCTGGAATCTCGGAGTCTACCCTTGTTGATTTATTTTTCCTTCAAGAATCTAGAACCCCAATATCCCAAAGAGGTTATCCTCCTACTTTGTTCTGACTTCGGGACTCTGAAGCCCTAGAATTCTGAAGTATGTTCCTTTAATGTTTAAATCAATTTTGGGATTCTGGAACCCCAGAATCCCGGAATGAAGCCCTATTTTTGAGTTCGGAACTCCAGGAGTCTGGAACCTCAGAATCCCAAAATTAATTTCTTAGCGAACTAAGATCTCTGGGACTCCAAAACCCTAGAATCTTGGGGTGGTCTCCCTTTTAAGCCTTATGAGCTCCGGGACTCCAGAACCCCAGAATCCTAGGATATTTTCCTCTTTGAGCTTTTACAGCTCTGGGACTCTGAAACTCTGGAACCCCAAAATTTTACATTTTAAGAGTAATATGAACTCCAAAATTCCAAAACCATGAAGTTCTGAAGTGCCTGATTTAAATTGGTTTTTAAGTGTTGATTATGAATTTTTCTTGGTGTATATTAGCAAAGTCTTATGGAAGCATCAACTACTCCTCACAAGAAGACTAGGGATGAGATCAAGGTCAAAAAGAACCCTCCAAAAATGAAGTACCAATATCAGGGATATACTCTAGTCTTGATGTTTAACAGTGATGTCCAGTGGGTTACAGATATGGAAATAGGCCATATTGAGATAGAGGACATTAGAAAAGAAGTATCTTAGTCAAACCTTGAAGCCCCATATAGAAGGATAAAAATATTAGGGCTAGTTGAAGCTACTATTTTTCCTCAAGCATTGCAATTACCTGAGCTGATCTTGGCTATAGCTCAACATTATGATAAGGACACTACACAATGCAGCGATGCAAATGAAAACATAATAGTGGACCTATCACTAGACATGATTGGGATGACTTTTGTGAATCCTTAGTTTGAAAAGGTCCTTCAAACTATAGAAACTGAGGTTGTGAAAATATTCAATCATAATGCTACCACTCATAGAAGGCACATCAATGAAGCTTGGTTAGAGGAACCTAAGATATCAGGGTTGAAAGCCTCCAACAATATTCTTGAGGTGCATTTCAAGGTGGATCCCATGGACATAATAATAATGCTAAACCAGGATTTTGGGAAACCAGACTGTAGACACTACCACCTATGGATGTATCACTTCATTCATACTATTATGATAGGTAAAGAGTATTTTGATTGGGCTCAGATAGTTTCTAATAATATTTATAACCAATTGTGTACAATTTCATAAATAAAGAAGTTCTTTATGACTTCTTATGTGATATGGGTAGTGGCAAGAAGTGGAAAATACCTTGGATTTAACACAATAGGAAGGTTAGGAGAAGCGTTGGGCTAGAAGAGAGTGTGGGATTACTACACCTGACTCTCAATTCAACATGCCAAATTCCATTTCAAAATAATAAATGATACCTTCATTTTTGCAGCAATTTGCATATTAACAGGTGATGTAGGATACCGTCTCTCTTGAGAGGCAATGCAAGTAACACATGAATGAGGCACATGGTTATTGCAAAATCAATGCTCCACCTATATCCAAGTTAGTAGATTTAGAGGAAAACCCTTTCTTCTTCCAAGGTATCACATTGATTGTATCCTTATTCTTGAATACTCAAGACAAATTGTGGGACTACAATATCTTCTGACTCTTAAGCATAAAACTGGAGTCACATTTCCCATTTTCATGGGACACTACACCTGCCAGAATGTACAAGCTACCAAATCAGTTGTTCATGAGTTGCAAGACCTCTCTTTAAAGGAATTTTATTATGCCAGGGAAAGAGATGACCCATTTGGAAAGTTAAAGAAAATGATGCCTGTAGCGTTTTTGGGCCATATACCAGATCTAGAAGATTTTTTGGCAAATATGCAAGATAGTTTTGAAGCAAGAGAAAGGGGGTACTACAAACTTACTATTCCCCAAATCAAAAACTTCAAAGTTGAGACAAACCTCCCTAGATACCTTAGGGATGGTGGAGAAATACTAGATCTAGTCTACAAAGAAACCGAGATTGATATGAAACCACTTTCTCCAATTAGGTGATCTAAGCAAAAGAAAGTTGATATTGATACTACAACTGAGAAAGTACCAGTAGAAAGAAAAATGCAGTGGCTAGGATTGAGGATTCGTCCCAACGCATCAAAGGACAAAAAGAAGGAAAAATATTCTGGTAATCCTTAGTCCAAGGCCACCAAAGAATATGTCAAAAGGACCAGATCAGAGTCTAGGAAGAATACTTCCTTATAGCCTGAAGTTGATACTCAAAATATTGGTAAAGAAGAAGTAATGCAACAACTTGATGCAAAGATGCGAGAGTCCCAACTCGTAAAAACTGTAGCAGAGCATGGATTAACTAGTGGGTTACTAGTAGTACCACAGGCCTCGATCAACCCTATCATGCCCACCATTGGAATTGTGCTAGGAGAAGGAACACCACAACCAAGAGAGACTAAACAACAATTCCCTTCCACCTTACAAACACTTGCACCAACTATTGCCACACACCAAGAGCAAGTTATAATTCATAATATTGAAACAAATTCAAATGAGGATGATGAACCTATTGTAGTGTTAGCTTATCATAAGAAGGGTGAAACCATGCAGAAGCAACAATCCTTGAAGGGTGATCAAACACCATTACTACAAGAGGTGGAGCCACTCCAAAACTAGGAAGAGAACATTGATTAGATGTAGGGAGAAGGTGGACAAGACCAAACTATTGATATAGAAAAGAAAGATGAACACTTGGTGCTTACTCCTTAGGACCAAAAGATGTTCCTACAACAACTAGAGGGTGACAAAGAAAGATAACAAGAAGAGGTCAACAAAATAACATTTGAACAGGAAGTTGGTGAAAAGCTTGAAGAGTTTTCTTAGCAACAGAAAACTGAATAGGTACTTTTGGCAAACCTCACCCAAAATGTCTCTTCAACATATCCACAACAAGAGGATCCTGCCTCCCAACAAATGCATGAAAAACTTCATGAAGAAGAGAAATGCTAGGATGATGAACAAGAGCAACGTGTGAAAATGCATATGGTAACAACTGAGGTGACAACCCAGGGAAAAGGTTATGATGAGAGCATGCCTCAAAGGTTAACTTTCAATTTCCAAAAGAAGAATAAGATAGTTGTTCCTAGAATCACCCTACAAGATGGAGTTTCAAAGTCACCAAGGAAAGAAAAGAGGGTGACGGTTCTTCATCACCTGTCAAGAAGTGAATCAGGAGATATCATTGCAAGTATTGCAGCCCCAACACACAAATATTAGGGAGGTTCTCAAGGATCCCCAAAGTACCATATTTCACAGGTTAACCTTGGCAAACAAACTAAATGGGGGAAATAGCCTCTTCAGATGCAGCCACTGACTCAATCAAGACAAGGATGGAAAAAGAAGATAAATCCAAGAGTGAGGTGAAGGCACAGTTGTAGCAGTATAGACAACTCCTCATTGAGAAGTCAAAACCTTTAGACTCAAGGATAGGAGACGCTCTACCTTCTACTTCTTCGCTTCCATAGGAAGAATTTAAAGTAGTATATGAAATGAGAAGACTCCTGTCATCCCTCAAGACTTGGACTATCGACCAACTCAATAAGGTAAGGGCATTCCGTCAAGACACTATGAAAATATATGAAGATGCTCACCTCCTGGAAAATATCATCATCCTTCGTAGAAAACAATGGAAATCCTAATCAGATGGGCTTGTAAAAGCAATCAAGTTATTAAAAAAGATCAAGGGATTGGTTGAATATGTGATAAAAAAGGACATACTTGGAGGAGAGGATATCAACAACTTGAAAAGGTGTGTTGATATTTTGGAGATGAAGGTGGACACCATATATCAATGCTAGACAAAGGTATTGAAAGAGCATCCATCTTTCCTGGACCTACTAGAGTGTTATGAATAGTATGTGGCTCAGTTATTAGGTAAGTACGGGATAACCTTGATGCAGACCAATGAAATTAAAAGGGAAGAACTTATCAAGCAATAGGAAGAATATGCTGCTGAGTAATTTTCCTTGACTATTGATTTCAACATGGTAGTTATGTATAGGTATGTGTATATGATCTTCCAATCATACCAAGCAACTCAGCTAGTGGATAATCTGGTTGATAAAGTAGAAGAGGTGAAAGAAGCACTAAGGGTGGAAAATTTATGCACTGAATATGTATTGGAACCACCATTCACCTTCATTGAGAGCTACATCAGTAAATACTATAGTTATAGGTAGAAGCATAAGACAAACAGGTAGTCAACTTGCAGATGTACATACAAGGAAGCATCATCCTGAAGAAATCTCAATGGTTCACTTGTAGTCCTATTATATCTATCATGCATTAACACTACCACCCAGAGGTACTACAAAGGTGGAGGTTACAGAGAAATCACACCTGGAAGACTACTTTTTATGACTCTAGACTAGTAGCAGTAAAGTGGAGTTCCTAAGGCAACAACTTGCAAGTCAACTGTGGCTCCCACCATTTTGTAACTAGTTCATAGGCATATTTTTCTCCTAAAAGACAGGAGGTGTAATGTTATAAATTTGGTAAATTTGGCCATTTGAAGGGTCTAAAAATTGATGTTTTGAGGCCCTAGATTAGGATTTGTGTCATTTTGTAGCATTTAGTTTTAGATATTGTTAAACTTCTGCAATACCAGTGTTAGCTGCTATTATTATTCTTTCATGAAGGATCAATATAAGCTGTTATTTTTGGATCACATGTTTCATGACTAATGTTGAATGGAGTTAGTATTGACTTTATTCTGATATCTTCTCTCAATTTAAATTGTATGAATGTTCTATGTGTTATTGTAGCACCCCTCTTCGGTTGAACTTATCAGACTCATATTTAACTATTGGTTACTTTCAGTGGATACATTACTATGATGTGTTATTCAGACTTATATGACATTATTTCATGCTTTATCTAGATATGAGATGCATAATTCATTTGCAATATTTCATTTATGGCTTTTTATGGATTATTGCTATGTATTGATGCTTTACTTTATCTATGTAATGTGTAATTATATGTTGTGTGTCTGCTAGTGTATTGGATGCGAGGGGATGATTTTCCTTCACTCACTCCAGTGAGACAGGGAACATCATGATTCTCCTTCATCGATGTGTGTGCAATGTTTTCTATATTGTATATATGCATGTGTGGTTCGGTGATGCAGGATATTGCAGGTACAAGTATCAGGTAGGTAGAGGGGTATCGTCTCCACCTAACTTCACAGGTTTGAGCATGCCTTATATTTGTCTGATGGACCCTATTTTACCCTGTTACACTCTTGTGAGTGTCGTCAGTTGGTCGTCTTGTCAGTTTGTTCGGCCTTCGTATTTTGTCATTTGACTTTTCTGAATCTTTGCTTGGGGTTTGCTCAGTTTGTGTGTTTAGTGGATTTAATTAATTAATTAAATTTATGGAGTTACCTCCTAGTTGGTATTTTTGAATTATGTATTTTATGCATTGAGATTTTAAATTTAATTAATTAAAAGAAATTATTAAATTAGGTTGCAAGTTGCATTGTATTAGAAATATATCTTATTTAAATTTTAGTGAAAAATAAATTAGATTTATTTCATTTATTGTTTCCTAGAATTTTAAATAATAAATGAATAAAAGAATAAATTATAATTAAAGTATTGCTTTATTTTCTTTTTTAGAGAATTAATTATTTAGCATGAGAAAAGAAAAGAAAAACAAAAAAGTAAGAAAGGGATTATGATTTTTGCATATTCATTTTAAGTATCTTTTTGGTGGGAATTAGAAAAGAAAAGAAAAGAAAATTTCTTTTTATTAATAATAAAATATTAGGTTTTGAAAAATAATGTGCAAACCTAAAAGTTTAGGTTAAATGGTTTATATCTTTTTCTTTTTGGGGAGTTCACGGGAAGGAGGCGGATGTGCATGAAAGGAATTTTTAAAAATTTTCTGGAGTGCTTGTTCTTGAGAAGGTGAAGATTTTGGAGTTGTTGGGAAGGAGGCTCGTACTTCAGGATTTGGAAGCTTGTTGAAGGATAGAATCTCTGCAACAAAGATCTTCCAGGAAAGCTTCCAAGGTTGGAGAGATTCTGCTTATTTCTTTCTAATTTGTTTTCATTATATTAATAAATTTATTTCTCTCTGTAGATTTTTTTTTTTTTTAAAATAATAAATGTTTGGTTTTTCAATTTGGAATCACAAGGGTTATGCTTGCAAAATTTTGCCAAGATTTCCTCTCGTGCTTCCAGCCTGTGCATTGCTCCTGGTAGATTTGTTGGAATGAAATTAAGAAAAAAAAGAGTTATATTCTTTTCCCCTTTCTTGTGGTTCTTAAATTTATTGAAATGTTCAGCCGATATGGCTTGTGAAAGAAAATTGTTTGGTTGGAGTTTTTCTTTTTCAATCTCTGGGTTAGGAGTAGTCAGGCATATGTTTTTGCCAGAGATTAATTTATGGGCTATAGTTTTAATTGTGGTTTTTCTTTTTTTTTTTTAAATTGTATTTTCCTTCTTGTGAAATTTGTTTTAGACTTTGTTCTCAGAGTGGGGAAAACAAAGATTTTAATAGTCTCTTGAAAATATTACTTTAAAAAAAAAAAAACATTTTTTTTTATTTTATTAAAACTAGGGGGGGGATGGGTGTTGGTAGCCTGCTACCGCATGCGGTAGTAATGCTACTGACGGTAGCAAAGCTATCATGTGGTAGTAGTGCTATCGTGCAGTAGGAATGCTACCGTACAACGACATGCTGCCCTATGGTAGCAAAGCTACTAGGCAATTTGAATTTGCCTTTATTTTTTGTTTCTAGCATAGGGTGTTGGTAATTATTTTATATAAACATAGATTCATTAAAAGCATTTTTAATATGCTTTGGGTTAAATGTACTTTCTTGTAATTTTTTTAATGTGGAATTTGGGAATTACAGTTTCTATTAATTTGTATATGTTAGTTTTTGGAAAGTAAATCTTCAAATTTAGTATGTAAATTTTATTATTGAAAATTAAATATTCTTTTAGTGTATATATTTTAAGTATGATTTAATTACATGGTTTATATTCTAATTTTAAAAAAAAAAATCTAGGATATGGAAACCTATTTAATTGGAATATTTGGATATTGTTCTCAAACATATGACTAGGGGAAAATTAATTCAATGTGATAAATTTAGCTTTTATACAAGGGCAACTTGGAATTTCCTTTATGATGGAGTGTATTATCTTATTTTCTGAAATAACTTTAATTGCAAGTTATTTATGCTTTTGGCTATTTTTATGAAAAGATTGTTTGTTTTAGAATCTCAGTGTTAACGATATTTTCAGTCATGCGTTATTTCATTGCAATTTTGGTTAAGTTGTGGTCATGTCATATATGGACATACCCCTTGGTCAGATGTTGTTGTGTAAACCTGTTGATGTGAGCCTTAGTGTGTTCTATTCCTTATGGTCAATCTTGGTTTATTGATAGTGTACCTTTCACTTGTTATTTGGTCAAGATTAGTTATGGCTGTTAGTTTCACCATAGTGTTCTCGTAGAGAGAGACCTCTCCTGTTAGTGTCCTATGAGAGAGTGGCTTTCAAGTAGGGGCCACACCCAAAGTGGATGGCAGGATAGCCCCTCAAAAGTTAGTTAAGAAGAGATAACCTAATAATTGATTAGGGGGTGGGTAGCTAAAATATTAATTAAGATAATGTGCCTCGCACATGGTTGAGTGCTTGTATAGGCTCAGGATGTGGTGAGAAGGCCTGGAATGGAAAACCAAATACCTTGTCTTCGCGAAAGGATTGGTAGGGTCTGCATGATGCTTAGATGGAGCTGGGGGTTTGGGAAAGGTTACAAGGATAACCCAGGATGGGGGCCAAGACCTATGGAGGCCTAACTAGGGTAACCACCTTAAGCCATGCGATGATACTCTCTCCTTAGAGTCACTAGTATTTATGAGTTGAGTTACATGGATTTGTGGAGTCATGTTGTACGATCATATTCTATCTTGATTTTCTTTCTTGAGGGTCTTCTACTATCTCCCAGCATGGTGGGGTGGTTCCCTTTCAGAATCACATGGTCGGGTGGTAGTGCCACTTCCCATTAGATATTCTAGATTGTATCTTCAGGCGAGGAAAGGCTTCGCTAGTGTTTCTTGGTTCGTGGTTCATGTACCAACTCTTGTTCATGATCATTGTTCAGTTGAGACCATGTGGTCATTGTATCAAACAATTATGTAACCTTGACATTGTAATTTTGTAATCCGTGGTATTATTGGAAACCATGTATTTTTGGATATTGTAATATTTGATCATTGGAATGTATGTTAATTCAATTGGGTTGATTCCTATGTATAAATGATTTATGGAAAAATAAATGCATTTGATTACTTTAATTCTTTCATTATGGAATTTAGATGTATGTGTAGGATTTATCTTAAGCATTTAATTTTCCTAATTAGATGAACAATTGGATTAACCATGGTGTTAATATAATTTGCAAAGTAACCTTCATTGGTAACCCTTAGGAAATCTTGTGTTAGACTTCCATTGTTTTATTAAACGTGCTATTGTTATAATTAATGCACTTAAACTTTTAAAGAAAAAATATTTCACCCTTTATTTGCCTAGTTGTGTTGCTTTCCTTAAGGGTTTCTAGCGAGGCATTATAGTTATTCTCTCCATTGTCACGTATTTGAGGTTATTTAACTAGCTATACGTGCACATGAGATCATAGGTCTCGTATGCAAACAAAAAAAATGAGTGATGCTATTCAATTTTTTATTGATAATATCTCTATTGGGGTTTATTTCCTTTAATTCAACAAGCTTATATGGTTATCTTCCTTTTCTCTGACCCTTATATCTTTTGAGTTTTGTTTCTAAGTGATTTAAGTAAGCATCAATTGTGACCAACAATATCGGCTTGATGAAAAAGTCACATAGATCTTGAGCTACCCAAGCATTTTTGTGACCCAGCTAACAAGACCTTGGGGAGCATGAAATTTGTAGCCTTTTCTCTTTTCAGGAGAGGTTTCATATCTATGAAACCTACATGTAGGTGAGTATAAAAGATCTATCAACAAAAATTGGTGCTAGAAAGAGGGCCTTTCAGTAGACTAATGTCATTTTTTAGTGACTACAACAATATGACATAACATGGTGTTCCCAAGCGATGACCTCCTTCCATTTAGCCAACCAAACCTTGGATACGAACAACAAGAGATTATCTCATAACTATATCCCCTTGCTTGGAATCATAAGAGGAACTATGTTGATTGGTTGCACATGCATAGGGTGATTGACAAGGAACTACGTAAAGGCAAACATCTAGAGGTTCAAGCTCAAAGATAGCTCATTGAACAAAGAGTTGAGGTCCAACAAACCCGACCACCTCAAGCTCCCCAAGAACCTAATTCTCAACCACTTCAGAATTGAGAAGCATAAAGCTGGAGAAAATATCTTCCTTCTCACTTGAGAGATTTCAAAGAGTCCTTCGTAGTACTGCAAGTCCTAAGAGATTTCTAGAGCTTGGACCATCGACTAGGCAAAAGAAAGACAAAGGGAAGGAGAAATTTTAGGATACACCCATCCAGCAACCACATATAGTTCAATCTCCAAACCAACTTATCCCCAACCCTCAACCTATCACAACTCCTTTTGTAAACCAATCTCCACCACCACCAATGGATTTTTTGAACCAAGCTCAATCTCCCATGGGGAATATCCCTGGTGGAATAAATGAACTACCTAAGACTATTAATAAGTTTTGTTCTAAATTTGAGGTTCGGGGAAATTAGGACCACAAAAGAACATATTGAATCCTTCAAGGATGCTTTAGTTGGAAATAATATTTAGCATGAGGATGTTTCCTATCATCTCTTCCCCTACTCTCTTGGGGATAATTAGTATCATTGGTACCTTTCCATCCCTACAAATTCTATAATCAATTAGAATGCACTCAAAGAAGTCCTCCTTGCCTAGTTCAGGGTTTATGTAGACCCTACAACTCTCTATCATCAATTTGCCTCTCTAAGGAAGCTCCCCAATGAACCATTGACTATCTTTAATATAAAATTCCAGAGGGCCTATAAAAGGCTACAAGATCCTTACAATGTTGCCCAGAACATTGCCATTTAAGCATACTTTCATGCCATTGACTCGTGGATTCCAATGTTCATCAAATAGACTATTCAAGAATGAGATAGAGATACCTTGGCCAAAGTCTATGCCCTCGCCCTCAAGATGAATCAACAGATGAATTAGACTCCTGGAGGGATTGGTCATAACTTACCTTTGGGTCTCACCCATGGGGGATATAATCAGTTACCTACACCAAATCCAGCCACATTTGTTGGAGCTCCAACCATGAATCCAGTCCTACTGTATGCACCCCAACAATATGTTGTGCATCCAGAAGCCCCTACCACGGCTGAATACCATACCTACACATACCAAAATGGAATATCTTACCAGGAAGGGGTCAACAATGTTGTGGTTTCAAACTAGGTGATAGGAGCCCCCTCTATTGATCAAACCAATCATCTCTCTGCAGAAGTTGAAGCGCTTAAGAAAATGATATCCCAGGTCACTACAGAGTTGGGGCATCTCAAGGTTAATCCTCTTGCTGTGCAAATTCAGTCTCAACCTTACAATAATCAATGGAGCTACCAGGGCCAAGGTTAGAAACAAAGATATAATCAGAAGGCTTACAATCGGCCCTAGAACACCGACCCTAACAATGGTGGGATTCCTCATGATCATCCAGATGCACATGATAATTCAAATGCTATGCACAGTGTCAACCTGACTAACATGAACTTGATGGCCAATTGGTCCAAATTACATGATATTGCTTCACATTCCGAAGTGAATTGTGCCTAAATGAAAAAGGTCATTTGTATAGCTCAAGATGATGCACAACCAAGGGGGAAAGGTGAAATGATGAAACCTAATAAGATCAACATTGCCATGCTTGCAGACACCTTTATTTTCAGAGAAGAAGCACTAACAGACCCTGAACTATTGGTGCAGGAGGTGAAAGCATTCCAAACTACAAGGGGTTAAAAGCACCTTTGATGGAACCTACTCCACCTAAAGAGGGATAGACTCATCTTGACTTGAGTACAGGTAATAATCCTCCACCACCAAAGAATCCTTAGACTACACCTGGTAAATTTGAGGTGAATAGGGAGTCTACAGGGAGTCACTTCTATGATGTAATTAAGGAAATGGAAAAGGATACAACCACTATGTCTCTCATGGATGTGTTGTTGTATATTCCCAAACAAAAGAAGACCCCTTTAAAAAGGCTAGAGGAATTAGAGCCTCATGCTAATGAATTCAAGATGGCTAAGACAAGGGATGTTAATGCAACTTATCATCTCAATAACACTGAGAATTATTTTTTCCTCCTTAGTCTCAAGATCCATGGCAAAAAATTGCACAACTGTTTAGTAGATTCAGGTGCTTTGGGGAATGTCATGCCTTATTCAATATGTCAGAATTGGGACTCAACCCCACTCATACCAATTGTAAGATCATTCAACTAGATAAGATAGAGGTCAATGTGATTGGTGAGTTGAAATATGTATACATATAGTTGATCATTGATCCCCACATTTTAAGGTACATAGATATTTAAGTAGTTGATATCCCCGAAGTTTACATGATGCTATTGAGTAGAGACTAGTATAAGACACTGGGTGTCTACTTCTCTACTTGTTTCACATACTTATGGCTCCCATGGAAAGGTATTAGCAATCAGATCTGCATTAATAGTGAGCCGAGACTTTAGAAGATGATTATAGATTATGGGGCTGCTAATAAAGTATCTTACCTTGAAGTAAGTCTAGGATTTTATAAGGTCAATTAAATCATGGAATTGACCACAACACCTATTGCTAACTCAACCCCTGAAAAGGATCTTGAACAACATGAGAGAATTAATAAATTCACTGCAACAATGCAATGAGGAATGAGACACTTGGGGGATGATGTATGCCTAGAAGACCTTTTGTTACTCAAGTGGTGTAGGATCCACCATGAAGAAAATTCATAAATATCTTGTATTCCTTGCAGGAAAGAAATCACTAAGTTAATGGGTTTCAAACCTCCCAATGACACTAATTATGAAACAGCTCCAGAGGAATGGGAGACAACAAAAATTCCTAATTTTACATCTCATCCTATTATACATAATCAAGCCTCAAGTGAAGAAGATAATTCGGAAGGTGAGACCACATTGCACCCTATCAAACCAGCTTCAATGTTACAGTCATAAAAAAAAATCTCCCCTAATCCAATCACCATCAGAGACCATGATTGGCCCTTCCACTTCATCTAAATCCAAGGAAATGAAAAGTGGTTCGAAAGGTGATCTTTGGTTGTTAAAATTCGATGGTTCAAAGTCCAAATAAGGAAATAGTGAGGGTGGTGAGTTGACAAATCCTAAGGGCAGAGAATTTCTCACTTCATATCATCTCCAATTCACTTACACCAATAATGTCACCGAATACAAAGCCTTGATTTGGGGGCTCTTGTTGGCTCTTAAGAAGGGATCTAAAGCTATAAGGGTGCAAGGCGATTCCAATCTGATAGTCAAACAAGTGCATAGTTAGTATGCTTGTCATGATAAAAGATTTCCGGCTTATCAAAACTGAGTGTGGAGCCTCATCAAAGATTTTGACACCTTCGACATCAAGCTAGTACCTCGCATTCATAACTCCATACCTGACGCATTAGCAGTAGCAACCAACAACCTCAAACCAGTTAATGAGTCACCCTTGAAGATTTTTTTCTATTGAACTGGTTCCCATCCCAACAGTTCTTGATAATATCAAGCATTTTCAAGTCTTTGAAGATGATAGACATATTTTGGCCTTTCTTGCAAATTCGGGAGCATTTGAAGATCAAATTATCGATGAAGATGATAGAGAGGAACAATCCAATGAGGAAAGTAATGATGGTGTCATGAACCTTACCTCAAATGTCATTCCCAAAGGGATGGTCACATTAGAATACCTCTTTGATTCAGACCCAAGAGTGAAAGAAAAGTTGACTATGAAGTCTAAGGGCGACAAGTATGATGCTCACAATATTGGCCCTTAAGGACATGAGAAGATAGTACACATCGACAAGGCCTATATGTAGGTTGAAAAGGAGAAAATCATTAATATCCTAAAGGAATACATAGATGTCATAGCCCAAGGATATGAAGACCTCAAGACTTTTGACACTTCCAACATCACACATACAATTCCTTTGAAGCTGAATGCAAAACCCTTCAAATAGAAGCAACATCTAGTAAACCCCCTCATTGAGCCCCTCATTTCATAGAAGTGCAAAAAAACCTCACAACCAAGATCATTTTCCCTATTAGACACTCCACTTTGGTAGATAGCTTAGTTTTTGTCAGGAAGAAGAATGGTGAAATCTGGCCATGTGTGGATTTCCATAATCTAAATAAAGCACCCGAAAAGGACAACTACCCATTACCTTCCCTTGATGAAGTCTTACATATTGTCAATGGGTCATGGATGATGTCATTCTTGGATGGCTATTCAAGTTATAATTAGATATTGGTCAACCATGAAGATCACTTGAAGACAACATTCACAACTAAATGGGGGACTTTCACATTCTAATGTATGCCTTTCGGTTTAATAAATATCAGAGAAACCTTTCAATGAGCCATGGATACAGCCTTCAGGGAGTTGATTGGGAAATACATTATCATATATATGGATGATCTCACAGTCTTTTCAAAGAGGCATGAGGATCACCCCAACTACCTTCGCAAGATATTTGAAAGGTGTCGAAAGTATGGGATATCGCTAAATCCCAAAAAGTGTATATTTGGGGTATCTGAGGGAAAATTTATTGGCCATGTAATCTCTGAGAGAGGTATATCTATTGACCCTGATCGAGTAGAAGCCCTGGTGAAACTTTAGATGCATGAGAGAAAAAAGGAGATGCGATCTTTCTTTGGAAAGATAAATTTTGTCCATAAATTCATCACTGGGTTCATGGAAATCGTTAACCCTCTAAATGATATGATGAAGAAAGAGGCCAAGATTGAATGTAGTCAAGAAGCTAAGGATGCATTCAATCAAATTAAGCAATCAATTATGGAAGAACCTGTGCTAACTAGCCTAGACTACATGTTTTCATTCTATATCCATTCTTTTGCTTCCTTGCAGTCATGCGATGCAGTGCTTACACAAAGAAAAGATGGGGATGAGAAACCAATTGCCTTCATGAGCTCACCCTTTAAGAATGTGGTGTTGTCATGGTTAGGAAGGGACCTCAGGGAGATCAATCCAAACCATGAAGCAAGATTAAACACAAAAAAATCTACACAATATGATGGAGGTAGTGCAAAACAAATGGAATTATATCATGAAAATTATTTATAATCTGTCGACAACATGTGAGCTACAAGATTCGGCTCATAGGCCTGAAACATACATCCTCCAAAACATTATCGGTCAACTCTAGATCTCTTAATCTCAAGATAGATCTTCTATGTTCTAACTGAATGAATTCTAAAGCTTAGTTACATTGATTTATATGTTATGCAAGGCTCTAGAATGATCCACGTTGGCCCAAGATGAATCAAATACCAAAGAACAAGATGAAACATGTAGAACCAACAAGTCGGCCTCCACCAAAGAGAATCCTTCAAAAAATCCAAAGGATGAAGTTCAGACCAAAGGGAAGGTCAACCACACACTAAGGAACATTGGAAACAATAAACAATAGCTCTGCAAGCTATGGGAAGGATCCACAAGATTCTTCAAGGTAAAATAGGTCCAAGCAGTTTTGGTGTTCTAAGCCAAAAATTGTCTTAGATTTTGGAATCGATAACTTGCTAGAAATAGATCCAAACATCTTGCGGACTTGGAAGTAGGGAAAATGATCATGTCCAAAATAAAAATCTAGCTCCACAAATTTTGGTGAGAAAATACAAGAAAATGTTGAAAGAAATGTTGAAACTGCAAAACAAGAAAGAAACTGAAAATAAATGTTTTTGGTTGATGCAAGATTTCCAAGAACCGGGGATGCTCCTGCATCATAATTATGAAGAGAGGTATATTGCATTAGAGAAGCAAGCCTTCTCTCTAGTGTGCATGGTTAAGAAATTCTGACATTACATCCTTAGAAGAAAAATCTATGCTATAGTGCCAGATCAGGCAGTGAAGTCACTACTGATGCAAAGTGAGCTAGATGAATGTAGGGGCAAGTGGATGGCCATCCTTCAAGAGTTTGATTTGGAGATGCACCCAATGAAGTTAGTTTGAGTACATGGATTATCATAGGCACTCACATGAAATGATCCTCAAATTTAGTGTCAACAATATACAATGAGTTCTTTTACTCAGGATCCATGGTACACAGATTTAATTTATATTTTCCTTAATAACAAGTGCCCTAAAGTTTTGACTAGCTAAATTCAGTGTCAACAATATACAATGAATTATTTTACTCAGGATCCATGGTACATAGATTTAATTTATATTTTCCTTAATAACAAGTGCCCTGAAGGGCTGACTGCTCCCGAAAAGAGAGTGTTGAGACTTAATAGTGCTAGTTACATGATCAAAGACTCCATTCTGTACTATAAGAATTATGAGGGCATCTATCTTAGATGTATAGATTGACAAAAAGCTCAAAAGTGATCAAAGAATCCTATGGCAAATATGGCACTGAGCATCAGTCAACGGATGCAACAACTCATCAGAATCTTAAGGCTAGTTATTACTAGCCAACTATATTAAAAGATGTGCATCATCATGTCCATTATTGTCACACTTGTTAGACCGCTACCACTAGGGAGAGGAATCCAGCCATGCCCCTACTATTATTGTGAGGATCCAGTTGTTACTGAGAGGGGGGGTGAATCAATAATAACAATAAACTACAAACTTTCACCAATCTGAAAACACTTCTCAAAAATAGTTCATAACTAGTACCGGTAGCTGATCAAACAGTCTTCAAATCAGATTTACCAAAAAATTACCAGTAGCTACTTAAGTGTTCATCATTAAGAAAATATAATAAATATATCAAATGAATAACTCAACAATCCATCCACAACATGAACACAAATATTTTTTCACATGGAAACCCAAATGGGAAAAACCACGGTGGGAATTGGTACCCATAAAATTTGCACTCTTTCGGAATGCGCCCTGTTAAAGGCCTAGCTTGGTTAGGAGATTTATACTAATGTCCAATTAAGAGAAGACCCTGTTAGGAGTCTCCCAGTGAAGGGATTTTAACCTCATCTCTATTAGAAGCTCTACCCTATTAGGAGTATCCTTTCTAAAGGGTTTAAACCCAAGTTAATGAGCCACTCCGTGAAGGGATTTACAAGTTCAAGCTTGTTAGGACCAACCTAGTTAAGGGATTTTAATACTATTGAAACTATTAGGAAATAATAGGTAAATGATCCGATCAATGCACTCTCTACTTGCTAGTACAGACCCATTTCATCTCCAATCTACTTCACTCATGCAGACATCTCAATCTGGTTTGGCACACTCTCCTTCTCTGATCACCAACACATAATCTCTTCTCAAACTTGACCTAAATACACTTTTCAACTAGGTTGGTTACATAATCCTAACTCATCAACAAGATACAATGAATTTACATCATAGATCATATCAGATCATTATAAATCATTACAAATCATCATACAGATCATTACAATAAATTTTAAGACAATTACAGTCATTGAATGATCATAACACATCATTGCACATAGATCTGATAAGTTGTCAAACCCTTAACACATTTTTCTAAGCACTTAATTGTTTCCCAAGAAATTTGCTCCTTGTACATGCTTAAATGCAACCTTATCATCACACACAGTTTCAGACACGTCACCACTAACTTATGAATATGATAAGATCCACCGCCAAACCATAAAACATCATTGGTTAAATATCTTGTTATTGGCTCTCAAACCCTACACTGAATATACAACAATCAATTACAAACATAACTTCCAGCTCACCAAACATGATGTGGTTCCAGTCATAAGCATACATTCCAAACCGCAACAACTAACTCAACATGGATCTCTACCACAACCATCTCCTTCATTGTTCCTTCTGATCGGTTCACTGCAACTTAGCGAACATTCGATTACTAATTATGTTTAGATAACTTTGATAACTTAGATAATATACCAAATATAAACAAATATGGTTGCCATCAATGACAACACAAATAACTGATCATAAAACATCATATCATAATTATATCATCACCAACAGTCCATCAATATATCATCAACATCCTTTACCGATACATCATCATCTCCATCTGCTATGCCAATATTCCAATATTCTCCCCCTTTGGCATTGATGGCAAAACTTAAAAAATACAACACCAAAATAATCAACTGATGACAAATACTAGGAACTCATCATGCCATGTTGTACTAATATGTGCTTCACTAGATCTTCTCCTCCTTTGCATTACTTCTCCCTATCATTGTTCTTCTTCCTGTCATTGGTCTTCTCCCCCTTTGACAACAATGCCAAAGGTGCAAAGGCATCTTCTGTCTTCATTTCTATTGCTTCATCTCTATTGCTCCCCTTGAGGAGTAGCCCTCTTCTCATTAATCCATAATGAAAGATATTCAAGAAATCCACTGGATTGATGCTTCCACATCTTCTTAGTTGACCTTGGGTAGGGGTATAACCCTGAACTTACCTCTCAAAAATTCAAAGGTAGCCTTAGGCAATGTATTAGTGAATGTGTCTACCAACTACTCCTTACTTGACACATGCTCTAGTCTCACTTTATTTTCTTGTACTCTATCTCTCAGAAAGTGATACTTCAATTCAATATGTTTAGTCCTAGCATGCAGTATCGAGTTCTTCAAGAAATGTTTATAGCACTAGTGTTATCACAACGTATGATCAACGTTTCTAGCATATCTTGCTTGAATCCTTCCAAGACATGTCTCATCCATATAGCTTGTGTACAATTCATGGATGCAACCACATACTCTTTTTCTATTGTAGATTGAGAAATACAAGTTTGTTTCTTATTGGTCCAAGATACAAGTCTACCACCTAGAAATAATGCACCATCAGTTGTGCTCTTCCGGTCATCTACATTTCCATCCCAATCATCATCAGTGAAAACTTGGAAAGAAAAATTGCCTGTATGGATACCATAATCCATAGTCAATTGTCTCTCTAAGATATCTGAATATTCTCTTCACTGCTGTCATATGTGTCTCGTTAGGGCTCTTATGAAATCTTGCTACTAAACCAACTGCATGGGCAATATCCGGTCTACTATGAACAACATATTGAAGTTTCCCAATCATAGATCTATATTCCTTCTCATCCACTATGGGTGAATCATCTTCTTTAGACAATCTACAACCTATAACCATAGGTGTTCCAACTAGTTTTCAGTCTTCCATTCCAGAGGTCTTTAACACTTCCTTCACATACTTAGACTGATTGATAAGAATACCACATTTTATCTGCTAAACCTGCAAACCAATGAAAAATTTAATCTCACCTATCAGAGACATCTCAAACTCTTCCTTCATCAACAAACACTTCTACAATCAACATCTTATCTCCTTCAATCTTCAAATAAATATTGTTTTCCTCAATGGTTCTTTGAAATCCTATCTTTATTAGATGTGCATGAAGTCTCTCAAACCATTCCCTTGGTGCTTTCTTTAATCCATATAATGCTTTATGCAGTTTGCATACCATATCCTTGTCTTCAGTCAATGCAAACCCATTCGATTGTTCAATAGTCACCTCTTCTTCAAGAATACCATTAAAAAATGTTGACTTTGCATGCATTTGGTAAACTTTGAAACCTTTAAAATTTGTAAATGCAAGTAACATTATAACACCTTCAAGCCTAGCAACCAATGCAAAGGTCTCTCCATAATCTTCACCTTCTTGTTGTGCATACCCTTTGCAAACTAGTCTTTCCTTGTTTCTAACAACTTCATCTTCATTCAACTTGTTTCGAAATACCCACTTTGCTCCAATCACATTTTTATCATCAAGTCTAGGAACAGGTGACCAAGTGTTGTTTTTCTCAATCTGATCAAGCTCTTCTTTCATTGCCTTTATCTAATCATCATCCTTAAGGGTCAGTGCAAGATCATGGGGGGCCAAAAAGTGGCGATGTGAAAAAAATAACCTTCTCCACTTGCCTAAAAACACGAAAAATCCATGTTGACTTTTTGCTTGGCCTGAGTGTTGTACACCTTGGCATGGTAATTACCTAGGCAAATCGGATATCTGATTTTTATTTGTAATTTTAAATTAAAAAATATATTATATAATATATAATGTAATATTCTATATTACATATTATATAATATATAATATATTATTATATTATATTAATATATTATAATATATTATTATATTATATTAATATATTATATAATTATATAATATATTATTATATTTTTTTGTATTAAGTATCATAGAATCACAAAGTTCATTTTTTTGCTCATTCGAGCATCCATGTTACAAACTTATTACAAATACCAACTCCTTTCGAGAAAACTTATTACAAATACTAGCTCCTTTTGAGCACCAAACTAGAAACAACAATTGGAAGACCAAGGGTCACAACTTACAAATCCACTTTAAACAACCAATGGAAGACCAAGAGTCACAACTTAGAATTCTACACAAAGGTGTCCCTCATGGGAGTTGAACTTGGGTCTCCACATTGAGAACTCAATGCTTTAACCAACTAAGCTCAACCCCTTGGACATATATTATTATATTCTATAATATTATATTATAATATATAATTATATAATATATATTATATAATTATATAATATAATAATTATATAATATATATTATATAAATATATATGATAATATAATATTATATAATATATATTATATAATATGATAATATATTATTATATTATATATGTTATTTTAAAATACTTTAAGTATAAAAATCGGATATCCAATTTTTTGAGACAAATATATTTCGACAATGATAGCCCGTGAGTCATTTTTAACTCACGGGTTGCGCGATTTTATAAAAATCTGATATCCAATTGTACCCGATATCTGGTGTTTTGGCCAAAAATTGCTAAAAAATAGATTGAAAGGTAAGAATTTTATTGTTTTCAATCATTTTCATTCATTTTTTGTTAATATTTATTTGATTTTTCATTGAAAATTTGGTTTTTTCATGAAAACTAGGTTTTTTTAAATCAAATACAAAATTATTTAAATTTGTTAACTAAATTCAATTGTCTACATTCAATTAGGTTAAAAATGGGGGATAACAATGAAAACATTGATGAACCACAACTGCAACAACCAAACCCTCCTTTGCCAAACCCCCCCTCAATTCAGGATTTGATTGTACAAAATTTGAATGAATTGAGGGGGATTGCAGATGTATATCATAGGATCCCTTGTCTAAACCTAATGTTTGATCCTCTCACATCAATCATAAAGAGTATGGAAACCATGACTGAGGAGCACAATGCTGCCCTTTTGTGGCGAGATTCTATGAGGGAAAAATATGCTGATGGCTTGTCATATAAGGATATCAAGGATATTGAGATATCCAAATCCACTATCGCCTCATTATTTGTGAATCCCCACACTGGTCAACCCATAGATCCCCAAAAAACAAAACTTTCTATTAAATGGTGCACAAATGATGGTTTTTGAAAAACCACCCAACAACAATCTTGATGTCCCCTTCTATTTCATAAAAAAATTGTATGCTGAGTTTGTTTTATGCAAACATGTCAACTACTTTGACATCCAACCTTTCCAAGGTGTAGGTTTAGGTATGTCACAAAATAGACCTGGGGCAGTTAGAGCAGTCTAGGGCCCATATCTCCCCCCTCCTCCTGTTGATCCCCCACCTCCAGTGCAACATCCAGATATCATTTGTGAGGCGGCTTCATGGACCATATCGGCTATTCACTCTTTGAGTAGCGTTTTGGTTTCTCAGGCTGGGTCGGTAGCTCAGCTTACTTTTGATGGTAGCGATGCATCCGGTGGCATTGACACGTCATCCTCAACTCCAAACATATGCATGCCCCATAGTTGTGTCATGTGTGGGCACGCATGCTTGGGTCCAGTTGGACAGCCCATTGATCCTCCTGCAGACAATGCATATTATGAGGTGCATGAGGTGAATGATGCACCAGATGTTATGACACAGACTAGAGGATACCCTAGGGAGTCCTCACATGCTAGAGGCGAGGAGGCACATTGATTATGTAGTGGTAAGATTTGTATTTTTATAGTTCATGTTATATTTCAAATGAATATTTATAATCTAGATAATATTAAGTACTAATTTTTATTTACATGGTCTATTTAACAGTTGATGACCGAGGAGAAGTTGAGACAGATTCAGGAGGGCACCTTGTCGGCCATTTCATTTGGCCTTGATATCTTGACGGTACATATATTATTGCACCTAGTCGTTTGTATTTTATTGTACATACACGCCCATCATTTATATTGGTATTAATAAGATTATGTAGTAACTTGTATGTATATCTTATTTTACTCTTGTAGGGCACAAGCAACATGAGTGCAGGGCAGTGTAATTTAGGATCTTGTAGTGCAGTTGGAGACAAGGGAAAGGTAATTGAATGCAAATATGATTGAATGAATAGTTTAAATAACTTATAGTGATTATACATGTCTAGACATAGATTGATAGTTTCATATACTTGTTGTGTATATATAGAGAGAATTCTTGGCTTCACATCCTTGAAGACTACACCTAGTATACCTGAAGATGATGAAGAAGAAGAGATGCCTTGAGTAGATGTGTGTTTATTTTATTTTGTGATTAGTAGATATAATTTGTTATTATCAGTGACAATTATATGCTAACTTGTATCAATGTCATGTTTTTGAACATATGTAGGTTGTGTATGAAAATATTGAAAACATACCTCCTCTACCAAAGACATACATCAAGAGTCCTGCAAAGCCGAAGAGAAAACATGGAGATGAGGTAAACATGAATAGTTCAATTATAGTTCATTTTTTATGTTAACTTTTCAAATGTGAATTATATAATATAACTAATATTAATCGTGGTTTGTTTTTCTTGTGCAGGATCCTTCAAAGCCGAGCAGTGCGGTGAAGAGGATTGATTTTGATGATCCATTAGTAGCTTAGGATGTTATAGATAGTTTTGGGATGCTTACATGTCTAGTTGGCATGTATATTTTGTATATGGACATACATTCACATATTTAGACATACATTTTGTTTCAGTTGGCGTTTATGCCATATTTGTGTATGGACATACATTTGTAATCATTTGACATTTTTATATATACAGAAGTTGATATTTGATCATATAAATTGTTTATCATCTGTGTGTGGTGTTATCATGGAAATCTTTAATCTTCATTTCAATAATTAACAATGGTTAATAATGGTTATTTAATGAACAATACAATTCATTTAATCAACAATACAATACAATTCATTTAATGAACAATACTTGATACCATTCATTATTACCCTATGCATGGTCCTATTTTTCCCCCCACCTCGATCAAACACTTAGGGTTTTATTAGGGCAGAAATTTTTTCGTTGGCGAAAAAATCGTCAGTCTCATTCAATCGAATGTTGTCGTGTGGCCAATTTCTCGTTCAGCTCATCGTGATGATGAACCGTTACCTCTGACATGTCTAGTTAGGCATTATTACCCTATGCATGGTCCTATTTTTCCCCCCCACTCAGTTGAACGCTCGGGGTCATACCCTACTGGTGTCGTCCCTTGAGTGCCCTAAGTGCTAAAAATTGACAAACTTTGACAAGCCCTAACTTGGAATCCATGATCCGTTTGAACCTACAGGGCCATGAGAGGGGTCCCTACAAAAGTCTATCTCGGTTTTTCAAGTTTCCCTATGGTTTTATTAGGGCAGCAATTTTTCGGTTGGCAAAAAAATCGTCAGTCTCATTCAATCGAATGTTGTTGCATGGCCAATTTCTCGTTCAGCTCATTGCAATGATGAACCATCAGCTCTGACATGTCTAGTTATGCATTATTACCCTATTCATGGTCCTATTTCCCCCCCCCCCACTCGGTCGAATGCTTGGGGTCATACCCTACTGGCGTTGTCCCTTGAGCGCCCTAAGTGCTAAAAATTGTCAAACTTTGATGGGCCCTAACTTAGAATCCGTGGCACCTGTGAACAATCCGTTTGAACCTATGGGGCCATGAGAGGGGTCCCTACAAAAGCCTATCTCTATTTTTCAACTTTCCCTACGGTTTATTAGGGCAGCAATTTTTTGATTGGCGAAACAATCATCAGTCTCATTCAATCAAATGTTGTCGCGTGGCCAATTTCTCGTTCAACTCATCATGGTGACAAACTATCAGCTCTGACATGTCTAATTAGGTATTATTACCCTATGCATGCTCCTATTTGTCCCCCACACTCAGTTGAATGCTCAGGGTCATACCCTACCGATGTCGTCCCTTGAGTGTCCTAAGTGCTAAAAATCGTCAAACTCTTACAGGCCCTAACTCAGAATCTGTGGCACCTATGAATGATCCATTTGAACCTACAAGGACACAAGAGGGTCCCTACAAAATCCTATCTTGGTTTTTCAATTTGGCCTACAGTTTTATTAGGGCAGCAATTTTTTGGTTGGCAAAAAAATCGTCAGTCTCATTCAATCGAATGTTGTCGCGTAGCCAATTTCTCATTCAGCTCATTGCGATGACGAACCGTCAACTTTGACATGTCCAGTTAGGCATTATTACCCTATGCATGCTCCTATTTTCCCCCCCACTCAGTCGAACACTCTGGGTCATCCCTTGAGCGCCCTAAGTGCTAAAAATTGTCAAACTTTGACAGGCCCTAACTCGAAATTCGTGGCACCTGTGAATGATCTATTTGAACCTACAGGGCCACGAGAGGGGTCCCTACAAAATCCTAACTTGGTTTTCAAGTTTCCCTATGGTTTTATTAAGGTAGAAATTTTTTGGTTGGCGAAAAAATCATCAGTCTCATTCAACCGAATGTTGTCACGTGGCCAATTTCTTGTTCAGCTCATCACGATGACAAACCGTTAGCTTTGACATGTCTAGTTAGGCATTATTACCCTATGCATGCTCCTATTTTTCCCCCCCACTTGGTCGAACGCTCAGGGTCATACCCTACTGACGTCGTCCCTTGAGTGCCCCAAGTGCTAAAAATTATCAAACTTTGACGGGCCCTAACTCAAAATCTATGGCACCTGCAAATGATCCATTTGAACCTGCGGGGCCATGAGAGGGGTCCCTACAAAAGCCTATCTCAGTTTTTCAAGTTACCCTACGGTTTTATTAGGGCAGCAATTTTTCGGTTGGCAAAAAAAATGTCAGTCTCATTCAATTGAATGTTGCCGCGTGGCCAATTTATCATTCAACTCATCACGATGATGAACTGTTAGCTCTGACATGTCTAGTTAGGCATTATTACCCTATGCATGCTCCTATTTTTTCCCCCCACTTGATTGAACGCTTGGGGTCATACCCTATCGACGTCATCCCTTGAGCACCCTAAGTGCTAAAAATATAGATAAACAAGCATTACACTGTAGACACATAGTGATCATCAATATTTCCATGTATTGTATACACATAATTACCATTACACTTGCATGTGACATCCATGAAGGGATATGCAAACATGATTTTTTTATCATTATCAATACAACTACACCAATGTACACATGTACAGATACATTGTATATCATCAATATAACTAAACCAATTTTCTCATGGACATTGTATATCATCATTAAAATGTTACATCAATTCACATCCATATACAAATACAACATCCCACTTCATCTGCATCAAACATCCTCATGTCCTAAGAGAAAAGCTTACGTACAACAATGTTTGCATATAAATGAAGACCAAAATAAGTAACCATTTTATGCGGAATGAATGTGCTACAAGAAACAAATTATAACACTTAATACAAATTAGTTTGGAAAATTATAAATAGATCATTTGAAACATTTTTAAGACGTACAAGATTGTATAATTATGAAACTTACCAGTTTCTCTGCAAAGTATACAAGCATAACTTTGAAGAAAGATGCATGTTGATTAAAGCCCTTCTCATTGCATTTCTCTGCATGGTTGAAGATGATGGTAGATATGGTCATTTATAAATAGAAATACATTCACTTGACTTAATGCTTATGCACAAAATTTTATCTCATTAATACACAAAGGAATATGTACCATCACCAAGAGAGGGTCTTGTCAACGACGAATGATCTAGCATGAACCTGTATTTTTAAGAATTGTTAGTCTACACATAAAATGCATGGATGAACATAAAGGCTTTATGCCAATCACTTCAACTGAAATGCATGATAATAAATGAAAAGGTGGGATTATATACCACAAAAATACGTCCCTTTGAATTATATCAACAAAACCCACTATGTTGATGCAAAAATCACAATGTGATACTGTTGTATATCATCAAAAAAGACCTACATGAGCATAAAGGTTTTGCGATAATTATATCATAAAAAAATGTCAAATAGTGTTCTCTAATAACAAAAATTGTAAAGCTCATCAAATGCATGATAATAAGTCATGTTGCAAAAATACGTACCATCACCAAGAGAGGGTCTTGTCAACGATGAATGATCTAGCATGAACCTGTATTTTTAAGAATTGTTAATCTACACATAAAATGCATGGATGAACATAAAGGCTTTATGATAATCACTTCAACTAAAATGCATGATAATAAATGAAAATGTGGGATTATATACCACAAAAATACGTCCCTTCGAATTATATCAACAAAACCCACTATGTTGATGCAAAAATCACAATGTGATACTGTTGTATATCATCAAAAAAGACCTACATGAGCATAAAGGTTTTGCGATAATTATATCATAAAAAAATGTCAAATAGTGTTCTCTAATAACAAAAATTGTAAAGCTCATCAAATGCATGATAATAAGTCATGTTGCAAAAATACGTCCCTTCTGATTATATCGAGTGTACCCCCTATGTGCATGCAAAAACCATGTTGCCAAAAAAAAACGTTCATCAATAGACCTGCATTTTCAACACATCCTTAATATACACGTAACAAACTTGAACATTAAGGTTTAATGATCATTGTTTAAAATGAAATGCATGATAAGAAAAACAAGGCATCATTAAAGACCTACTACTCAAGTGTGCCTGAAGGGTCATCTCTTTTCTTAAGAGTATCCAGTATCGCTTCATGATGAACAATATTCACTGTCCATAGCTCTTTGGTCTTCAGTTTTGCTTGATGCTTCAACAACTTGACATTTGTAGCTATAATAAGGTGTTAATACATTATAATGGTTTTGTGTCTCTCATAGTCTTCAAATGTAGGTATGCCATTCTTTCTAATCATGCATATCCGCAACCAAGTTCCCACAACGACAACTGAACTTGTAGGATATGTGAACCCATCATCATCTGTCACTGGTTGTGTTAGCTTTTGTTTTCCCTGTACACATCATTGCAACCAATATTATGATCTCTCTTCATTCCCTTGCGGTGCAATAACTGCAAAAACATGTCCTGGTTGTACAAGATCTGATAGACAGTCATACTCAAGTGAACTTTCCATGTCATCATTTGACAAGGATATTGTTTGAGATAAAGGAGTCAGATATTGGGGAACCCACGTATCAACCCAATCACACCAAACACAACTCTAACAAAAACAAGCCAATGCTCATGTCCAAATGGTCCATGTACTTGCATCTGAGCTGAGAAATGAATGCATCTTTGAAGAATCTTTAATTGTTTGACAATCCAATCTATCTCCCACTATTCCCTCCTCAACCAACCAAAAGAATCTGGTCACTGCTGAATCAAGAGTACCTCCATGTGACAATGCTGAACTACGCCAATCAATAATAGAACATACATCAGATAAATTTTCTCCTGAAATCCTCAATTACTCCTTAACTAGAGCTCTCTTCAAACATGCACCTTCTCCATCATGCTCCCCCTTCCCATGCCCTGCCTCAAAAAAACACCAAATATGAGGTATATGCCTCTCTACATGCATTCTACTCAACCAATAAAACATATGAGCATTCTTGAATTGACCCATACAGTTATCTGACCATATTATATGTTGGTCAATTACAATATCTTTCTTATGCAAGAACTCAAAAAAAATCTCAAAATAATGTTGCACATACTCGGAGGAGTGTGATCTATCATCACATATAGAAATGATACTCCCTAATTATCTTCCTATCCTCTTTTGTACTATCAGGATCATGTCTATATGTAATGTGAACAAAAATAGCAATATGGACTAAATTGCAGTACTGAGAGTGTACCTCATTCTGTGGTTGCAATGTATAGTTCTCTGCAAAATCAACCATCGATACAATAGTGCCAATCGGGAAAGAGTTCTTACACATCCTAAACTATTGATCCAACCACGGAGACCTATGGGTGTGCCTTGCATACTTGTAGAAAATATTTTCCTTAAAATCCAAAATAAAATCAACAATACTCACTTCTCTTGAGACTAATTCGCAGCTCTCTTATCTCTTTCTTTGGTATTCTTTCCAATAGAATTGAGAGCATCAAATAGATTTTTTGCAATAATAGAATTTCTCTCCATCTTCTTGTTCATACGAATCTTCAATTTGTTTAGCAATGGTCTCATCTTTATCATCTTTAGCAATTGAACAAAGAGTTGGCATTGCTCGGTCAATGTCTTATTGCTAAAATTTTGGTTGAAAAGTTGTGTATCCCACAACCGAATAGTTCTTGTTGACCTCTTGCCTTCAAGTTTTGCAATAATGTTCTCATCGATTTCAAATAACCATTTTGGGGTTCTTGAAGGTCTTGGATTTGGAATTTGTCTTTCATCCATAAGAGAGTCTTTATTTCTAAAGTAATTAGGTGTTACATATGGTTCACTTGGTTGAGCAATTCCACCTTCAATGTCAAATTTTTCCACATTTTCACCTCCTATGTCAAAATTATCCACATGTTGAGTATTTTCATTATCACTTTCAACATTCTCAACATTTTAAAAATTTTCACTTTCAAAATCTACATTTTCATTTTCAATAACTTGTGGCACATTTTCAAATTCAATTTCCTCTTCACTTGAAGTAACATTAGCAATATTTAACATACCTTGTCTTCTCCTCCTATGACATTCTCTATCTCTTTCTCTATACACTTCAATTTGGTCATTTGAAAGTTTTCTTTTGTGTTTAGACTTTTGATGACTACTACTCCCCATTTCCCTCTACATAGATGCTCCTACATGATTGACAATGTAAGATTTGACTTTAAGAATCTCCCAAAAGCACAAATGCGTCTCAACCTGTCTGAAAACCCATGGTCATTGACATAAAATAGAATATGCAGACTATGGGCTGTTGGAATCCACAAAATGGCCCATAAGGCTCTTTTTTATTTACAAAAATCGGATATCCAATTTTATCAGATATCAAATTTTAATGTATAAATTTGTGGTCTCAAAATTTTTTCCCGTTTCCACCTTTTTTTAACTATTTCCACATTAATGGCAATGGCAGAAATCGGATATCCGATTAAATCCGATATCCAATTTTATTACTCATATTTTAGAGAGAGAGAGAGAGAGAGAGAGATTAGGGGTCATATTGTGTCCTACGACCCCTTAGGACACCATATGACCCATAACGACACAATTTGGTGTCTTAAGGGGTCATATGGTGTCCTACAACCCCTTAGGACACCATATGACCCCTTAAGACACCATATTTAGTCGTTATGGGTCATATTGTGTCCTAATAGGTCATATTATGTCCTACGATCCCTTAAGACACCATATTTGGTCGTTATGGGTCATATTGTGTCCTAATGGGTCATATTGTGTCATATGACCCCTTTAAGACATCATATGACCCCTTAGGACACCATATGAACCCTAATGACACCATATTGGGTCGCTTTGGCTCATATGGTGTCCTAAGGGGTCATATTGTGTCCTACAACCCCTTAGGACACCATATGACCCATAATGACACAATTTGGTGTCTTAAGGGGTCATATGGTGTCCTAGCACACCATATGACCCCTATGGATACCATATGACCCCTAACAAAACCATATGGTGTCATAAGGGGTCGTATGTTGTCCTTAGGGGTCATATGGTGTCCCATGAACCCTTAGGACACCATACGACCTGTTATGACACCATATTGGGTTGCTTTGGGTCCTATGGTGTCCTAAGGGGTCATATTATGTCCTATGACCCCTAACGACACCATATGGTGTCATAAGGGGTTTTATGGTGTCCTACAACCCCTTAGGACACCATATGACCCCTTAAGACACCATATTTGGTCATTGTGGGTCATATTGTGTCATATGACCCCTTTAAGACATCATATGACCCCTTAGTACACCATATGACCCCTAATGACACCATATTTGGTCGCTTTGGGTCATATGGTGTCCTAAGGGGTCATATTATGTCCTACGACCCCGTAGGACACCATATGACCCATAACGGCACAATTTGGTGTCTTAAGGAGTCATATGGTATCCTAAGACACCATATGACTCCTATGGACACCATATGACCCCTAACAACACCATATGGTGTGATAAGGGGTCGTATGTTGTCCTTAGGGGTCATATGGTGTCCTATGAACCCTTATGACCCCTTAGGACACCATACAACCCATTATGACACCATATTGGGTCGCTTTGGGTCCTATGGTGTCCTAAGGGGTCATATTATGTCGTACAACCCCTAACAACACCGTATGGTGTCATAAGGGGTCCTATGGCATCCATAGTGGTCATATGGTGTCCTACGACCCCTTAGGACACCTTATGACCCCTTAAGACACCATATTTGGTCATTATGGGTCATATTGTGTCATATGACCCCTTTAAGACATCATATGACCCCTTAGGACACCATATGACCCCTAGTGACACCATATTGGGTCGCTTTGGGTCATATGGTGTCCTAAGGGGTCCTAGGATACCATATGACCCCTAACAACACCATATGGTGTCATAAGGGGTCGTATGTTGTCCTTAGGGTTCATATGGTGTCCCATGAACTCTTATGACCCCTTAAGACACCATACAACCTGTTATGACACCATATTGGGTCACTTTGGGTCCTATGATGTCTTAATCTCTTTGTTCCCCTCTCCCCTGATCTCTCTCTCTCTCTCTCTCTCTCTCTCTCTCTCTCTCTCTCCCATAATCTCTCTCTCCCTCTCCTCTCTCTCTCTCTCCCCTTATATCTCTCTATCCCTCTCCCCTAATCTCTCCATCTATCTATCTCTCCCCTAAGCTCTCTCTATATCTCTCTCTCCCTTCCCCCCTTCTCTCTCTCTCTCTCTCTCTCTCTCTCTCTCTCTCTCTCTCTCTCTCTCTCTCTCTCTCTCTCTCTCTCTCTCTCTCTCTCCTACCCATCTCTCCCTTCCCCCTCCCCATCTCTCTCTCTCTACTAATCTCTTTATCTCTCTCCCTTCCCTCCCCTCCCTCTCTCTCTCCATCTCTCTCTCCCTCTCTCCCTCTCTCCCTCTCTCCCTCCCCTCCCCCCTCCCTCTCTCTCCATCTCTCTCTCCCTTCCCCCCTCCCCATCTCTCTCTCTCTCTCTCTCTCTCTCTCTCTCTCTCTCTCTCTCTCTCTCTCTCTCTCTCTCTCTCTCTCTCTCTCTCTCTCTCTCCCTAATATCATATACTAATTTATTTATAAATTAATATATTAATATATTAATAAACAATAGATTAATTATGTGCAAATTTAGTTAGAGAATTTACTTATTAAAATCCGATATCTAATTTTATCACATATCCAATTTTTTTAGTAAAATTTTCAAATTTCAAATTTTGGCTCAGGAATGCTTTGGTATTTAGCTTGGAAGTGACAAGCCTAGAAAGTCAACTGAAAAAATGTGTTTTTCAGTATTCCTTGATTTTCCAGACTTTACACTGGTGGCTGACGACTTTTTTTGTAACCAAAATTGATAAAACGAAAAGGGTTTTTTAAGGACATTCCCAAGTTTCCAACAATATAAGGCTTGTCTTATTTTGACTTTAAAAAATTATTATTATTTATTTTCTAATTGAATTCTGACAATAGTCCTGATTGATAGATTGATTGAAAAACACTCATAACTTTCAAACGGTATAATATTTTTTGAATCCGAAGCATGCATCACATCCTATGCATCGTTTACTATAAGAATTTTTTTTTTTTTTTAAATTCATAAGGTTTTGGCTAAGTTAAGGTGGTCAGATGTAGGAGTTTTTGAATTTCTGAAAAGTTGTAGTAAAAAATTCATAAATAATTATTTACTTTATAAAAAAAAATTTAAAAAATATGTGTCACATCTGGACATGAGTCTAATACTTATATTATAAATATTATGATTTTATTGTGATTAGGGTGGTCAGACATACATCTACTTCTTATTTTTTTCCTGAAATTTTAGTACCACTGCATTGAAATTTGAAATTTTCATCAAATAAGATTTTTTTTTCCAAAAAACAACTAGTAGCTTAGAAACTACATTTAATTTTATATATATTCTCTTCTTACATATTTTAAAAATAATGTTCACAACTTATTCAAATTTTCATGTCAAGTTGCCTAACTCTAATTTTCTAAAATTTCATTGCCACTTAATGGCCTGTTTTGGCACACCATGATCCTACACATACCCTTAAGAGCTTCTCTCACTGTCTTCAGTTCAACTGTGGAAATCTGACATGCACCTTCTCTAATTTTTCTTCTAGTCTGCACTCCAACATTCTTGTCACCTATTATCTGGTCTTCAGAATGATTTAACCTTATATACCTAGGTATAACCTATTATGGTGCAATAACCTCTTCTTGTTCTTCATCTTCATCTTCATCTTCTTCATCTACTGATTGAGCATCTTCCTCTGCACTTCTACTCAACATATTTCTGTACTTCCAATTCAATAATCACTAGCTACTATTCATCATCTAGTGGATTAGATTTGCTAGTATCATCAGATTCATCAAAGTATTCAATAATTTTTACATTGATGCTTTCCACAATCTTGTATTATTTTATTGAAACACTTGAAATCTTTTCTCTTAGTAGAGTATCCAAGAAATGTTCCTTCATCACTCTTATGATCAAATTTACCAGTATATTCATCTCTCTTTATAAAACACCTGCTACCAAAAACTTTGAAATAACTGACATCAGGAGTTTTACCATAGCATAACTCATAGGGTGTCTTTTCATTACCTTTCTTCACCAGTACCCGGTTCAATGTGTATACTACAGTGCTAACTACTCAAATTTACCAGTATATTCATCTCTCTTTATAAAACACCTCTTGCCAAAAACTTTGAAATAACTGACATTAGGAGTTTTACCATAACATAACTCATAGGGTGTCTTGTCATTACCTTTCTTCACCAGTACCCGGTTCAATGTGTATACTACAGTGCTAACTGCTTCTCTCCAAAACATCTTAGGTACATCTCCCCGTATCAACATAGTCCTTGCTACTTCAACAATGGTTTTGTTTCTTATTTCTGCAATTCCATTTTGTTGTGGTGTCCTTAGAGCAGATAATTGCCTCTTTATTCCATTTTCATCACAATATCTCACAAACTCATTTGATGTAAACTCTCAACCCTGATCAGAGTTCATCGATTTGAGAGGCCAATGGAGTATGGTTGATTGGTGAGTTCGATTTTCTAACCCGACTTGTGAATTTTTAGCTTAGATTTTAGGTGTTTTTGCAAGACTTTTGAATTTTTCGAGCTAGCTAGGGCTTTTCACACATTTTCTTTTTTTGTCGTTGTTTTTGCACATATGATTTTGATATTAGCGCATGCGATAAATTTTATTGTGCATTTGATTTTTATCATAGCGCATATGATTTTTCCTTTGGCGCATATAATATTTTGATTAGCACATATGTGAAATAGTATGACACATATAGCATGTATTTTAGCACATTTGATTAGTTTAGTCACGCATATGATGGATCAAAAGGTGCATATGAAATTGAGCATTTGATGACTGTTTTGGTGCATATGAGACAGTGAGCGTTTTCTATGATTTTTGAAAATTTTTATCATGTGCAATTTTGATTTTTAGATTTGTTATGAAGTTTTGTACCCTATCAAAGTGTCATTTGGAATCAAATGTGGTTATTTTGGTCGTTAATTGATGTTTATCATTATGAGTCTGTTGTGTCAATTCAATTGTAAGTTTGGATAGATTTGGGTCGAAGTCGATATGGCTCAAAGTCGATATGAGTTTGATTTCGATATGGGTCTTTGTTCAATATGGGTTTTGTTGTCGTTATGAGTCATTTTGTGTTATAGATCAATTTTTCGTTATGGGTCTGATTTCGATATGGAACTTGATTTGTCGATATGATTCTGAATTCGATATGGGTAAATTGTATGTTCGATATGGGCCTGATTTCGATTTTTGGTCAATATGGGTCTTGATTTTGATATGGAACTTGATTTGTCGATATGAGTCTGATTTTGATATGGGTCAATTGTTTGTTCGATGTTCTGATTTTGATATGGGTCTTGATTTTGATATGGAACTTGATTTATTGATATGAGTCTGATTTCGTTATGGAACTTGATTTGTTGATATGAGTCTAATTTCGATATGGGTCTGATTTTGATATGGGTCCTGATTTCGATATGGGTCAATTGTTTGTTCAATATGGGTCGGATTTCTATATGGGTCAATTGTTGTTCAATATGGTTCTTATTTGATATGAGTCTAATATGATATGGGTTTGACTGATTGATTGGATACTTGATTTGATAATTGTCAGATTATGTAGGATAGATGTATCTGATAGGATGATATCCATGTATTGATATAGGTCCATCGAGGAGTGCTCATGCTTCAGGAGAAATTACTGAAGACTTGTTATGTGAGATCTGATAACTCAATGATGAACCACTAGTACCAAACCGGTACTGAGAGAGGGGGGGTGAATCAGTACAGACACAAATACAGTCCAAAACCAGTTTGACAGCAAACACTCACAATGACTGATAAACAAAGATACCGGTAAAACAGAGTGCAACCGGTAGCATCCAGTATAGCTCAATCAGTCATGAACCGGACACTCACTAAGCTTTTCTCTTAGCTCAATACCACATTATCATAATATTCTCATGCATGAACTAGTAGACTTAACCATCAAATCTTCACATTAGTGAGTTCAATATGTTTTATAGATAGACATAAAACATAGAAACTTCATGTGCATAACAGATAAAACAAAGCATCACAAGACAAAAGCATTTCACATGACACACATATTTTTCACGTGGAAACCCAACTGGGAAAAACCACGATGGGGATGAATACCCACAAGCTGCTTTTTGAACTCTTTAGAAGTCCACTCTGTTAGGAGCCTTGTCTGGTTAAGAACATTACAATAGTTTCTGGTACGAACCGATCCTATTATGGATCACCCGGTAGGGTCACCTTGTTAGAGGATTTTAAGAACTCAATAGCTGAAAGGATCTCCTAAGCTACTCTAGCTTCTCAGAACTCATTAGCTTTGAGTTACCCAGTTAAGGGATTTACAGTAAGCCAGTTAAGACCACCCGATTTAAGGGATTTTGAATCAAGCCAGTTAAGGCTACCCTGTTAGGGGATTTTGCAATTGTTGAAGTGGTTAGAGATCAACAGGTATTACAATGATCTATTAACAACACTTAATACTAATACAGACCTATTTAGGCTCCTCTTTTCCTTCTGCACATACACTTTGCAGGTATCTCTTCTCTCCTATGGTCTAGCAAGAATCTTGTATCACTTTCGTTGGATACACACTCACAACTTTTGCTAACAACTTCAGACAGAAACCTAACATCGACCTTATAGGGAACATACAAGTTGGTAGCAAAAACCTTAAACCCTAAACCTATTAGGTTGAACAATTCAAATGGTTCAATCATGACCATTGAAACATACTGCATTAAATGCACCAGTCTTGAGTCGATCTCAAGACATTCTCCATCATCCATTATCCACTGTTTTCATGGCGGTTGATAACCCATCACACGCTATCACCATTTGACAGACTTTGCACATTCCCGAGGTAGATAGGAATAGTCTTCTTCATGCAAGATCCTTCATGTGCATAGAGCTTACGTGGCAACACGATCTGTCCTTCATCATACTGCTAACTCATCACAGAAAGATCACCAATTGAGTCACACAAACTTGAGATACTCCAACTGGAAACCCCGAAGTGGAAGTTTCCTTACCAACCGGTAGTCACACAGTGCTTCCATGTGTCAGTTCCCATAACTGCATGCCAGTTCACTTTGAACAAATGTGTCACTTCACTTTGGCATATACCGGTTCACACATATGCCGGTATCTCTTTCTTCACTTATCTCATGTGTCGGTTCACACTATGTCTCATATTGACATCAGTGACAACATACGATATCATTATGTCTTCATGCCAGTTTACATAAGGCTCATGTTGGTTCACATAATGCTCATACCGGTTCACATAATGCCAACAATCTCCCACTTTGGCATTGATGGCAATATACAAAAGATATCTTCTCTACTTCACATCTTCTCCCCATTTGCTGTAGATATCTTTTTGCTTCACTTCTTCTCCCCCTTTGACAACAATGCCAAAGTGGAGGTACAATCATCACTATTTCCTCATGCTGCTCCCCCTAAGGAGTAGCATCCTTAAACACACCAATCAACCAAAGATTTGTCTATCTAGTACCTGACTGATGTGGAACAACCACTTTTAGTTCACCTCCTGAAGGGGCAATACCCCTAATTCACCTCTCAAATGCACAAATGTTGTCTTTGGGAGAGGCTTGGTGAATATGTCTGCTAACTGCTCCTTACTAGACACATGCTCTAGTGCAATCTCTTTATTCTGAACCTTTTCCCTCAAGAAATGATACTTAAGCTCAAAATGCTTGGTTCTAGAATGTAAAACCAGATTCTTTGATATATTGATAGCACTTGTGTTATCACAGAATATACTTACCAGTTCAGATATAAGGATCTTGAAGCCTTCCAGTACATGCTTCATCCAGATTGTCTGAGTGCAGTTCATGAAAGCTGTAACACACTCTGCTTTCACTGTAGACTGAGAGATGCAACTCTGCTTTTTACTCATCCATGAGACCAATCTACCACCGAGAAAGAATGCACCACCAGTTGTGCTCTTCCAATCATCCACATTACCAGCCCAATCAGCATCTGTGAATACTTTTAGATTGAAATTATTGTTGTATGGGTACCACAATCCATAGTCAATTGTTCCCTTCAGATACCTAAGAATCCGCTTGACTGCACTCAAGTGAGATTCTCTTGGACTCTTCTAGAACCTTGCAGTGATGCCAACTGCATGTGCAATATCTAGTCTGCTGTGCACTACATAATGCAACTTACCAATCATTGATCGGCATTCCTTCTCATCAACCAGTGTAGAATCATCTTCCTTTGTCAATTTGCAACCAGTCACCATCGGTGTACCAACTGGTTTGCTATCTTCCATGCCAAAAGTCTTCAACACCTCTTTGACATATTTGGACTGAGTGATGAAGATTCCATCTTTCATCTGCTAGATCTGCAGTCCAATGAAGAACTTAATCTCCCCTATGAGTGACATTTCAAACTCTTTCTTCATCTCATCAGAAAACTCATGACTCATCTTGTCATCTCCACCAAAGATGATGTCATCAACAAAAACTTCACAAATCAGGATCTGATCTTTTTCAGACTTCAAGTAGATATTGCTATCTTCACTTGTTCTCTCAAATCCAATCTTCACAAGATGGGAATGTAGGCACTCATACCATGCCCTAGGTGCTTGCTTTAGACCATATAATGCTTTGTGTAGTCTACATACCATGTCACTGTCTTCAGATAGGGTAAACCCATCTGGTTGCTCAATATATACCTCCTCTTCAAGTACACCATTTAGGAATGCAGATTTTACATCCATTTGATATACCTTGAATCTCTTAAAAGCTACATATGCAAGAAGCATACAAACTCCTTCCAATCTAGCTACAGGAGCAAAGGTTTCCCCATAGTCTTCACCTTCTTCTTGAGCATATCCTTTGCATACCAGTCTGGCTTTATTCCTAATCACTGTGCCATCCTTATTCAACTTATTTCTGAACACTCATTTGGTGCCAATGACATTTTTATGCTCTGGTCTAGGTACCAAGGACCATGTACCATTTTTCTCTATTTGGTCAAGTTCTTCCATTGCCTTGGTCCAATCTTCATCATTATGAGCCTCTTTGAATGATTTAGGCTCATATTCAGAGATCATACATAGGTTTTCTTTGATCTTTCTTCTGGTAAGGATTCCTACATCCTTATAACCTATGATCTGCTTGGGATCATGATTCAACTTGACATATCGAGGAATGGTCTTAATTGGTTCTTCTTGCTTTTCTTCTTCATCCTTATCTTCATCAGTATCGACATTCACCGGTTCAGGAACACTGTTACTGGTGCTTGATTGACTGACAACCGGTTCCCAGAAGGTTGCAACCGGTTCATTTACAACTTGCTCACTGCCGGTTTTCTCAGTCTTCTGAGAGGATTCATCAACTCTTACATTGATGCTTTCCATAATTCTCTGAGTCCTATTGTTGTAGCACTTGAAAGCTTTACTCTTGGTGGAATATCCTAGAAATATTCCTTCATCACTTTTAGCTTCAAATTTGCCCTAATGTTCACTCCTCTTGATGTAACATTTACTACCAAAGACCTTAAAATAGTTTACCACAGGGGTCTTACTGGTCCAATACTCATAAGGAGTTTTGTCCTTTCCCTTTTTGATGAGTACTCGGTTCATAGTGTCAACTACAGTGCTCACCGCTTCTCTCCAAAAGGTGTGACCAACCTTTCCTTGGATCAACATAGTTCTAGCTGCTTCAACCACAGTCTAGTTATTCCTCTCTGCTAGGCCATTCTGCTGTGGAGTCTGGGGGGCAGACAGCTGTCTCTTGATGCCAAATTCTTCACAGTACTTGTTGAATTCACTAGAAGTGAATTCCCCTCCTTGATTAGTGCTGAGACACTTGATCCTTTTACCGCTTTCCTTTTCCACTAATTCTCTGAAAGCTTTGAATTTCCCAAAAGCTTCAGACTTGTCTTTCAAGAATGTGACCCACATCATTCTTGAGCAGTCATCAGTGAGAATCATGAAGTATCTATCACCCTGCACACCTCTAGTTTTCATAGGACCACATAAATCAGTATGCACAAGATCAAGCAGGTTGTCAGCAGTGAAAGATTTACCTTTAAAAGTTGAAGAACACATTTTCCCCAATTGACATTCTCTACACAAGGTATTATCCGGTTTGCTCAACATCGGCAACCCTCTAACTACCTTGATCTTACTAGCCTTCACAATGTTGTCAAAGTTCACATGGCAGAATCTCCTATGCCATATCCATCTATCATCAAGCTTAGCCATAAGACATGTACTTATATTAGCATTTAGATGAAATAGGTTACCTTTAGTCTGCATGCCGGTGGCTACTAATTTACCATCTTTACCTTTGATTCTGTAAACTCCATTCTTGAATTGTAGAGTGAGTCCACTGTCATTTAACTGGGCAACACTTAGAAGGTTGTGTCTGAGACGATCAACCCAATACACATTGTCAGCACTACTCTTTCCATTCAAGGAGATGGACCCTCTACGTTTGACCATGCATGGTGCATCATTTCCAAAGCGAGCCACACCACCATCATACTCTTCTAATGATAGAAACTTGCTCCGGTCACTAGTCATATGGTGAGAGCAGCCACTGTCAATGATCCACTCATTGGAATCATCAAACCGGGAGACAAGAGCCTTCTCATCTGTCACATCTTCCTTTACAACAACGAACATAATGTCTTCATTTTCTTCATCCTCTAATTCCTCATCTATGACACCTTCATCAACTGCCACAAAACAATTTCTCTGGTTTCCTCCTTTGAATTTCTTGAACCTTTCCGGTTTATCCTTGTTGTCACTATTAGGACAGTTCATAGCAATATGTCCTATCTAGTTGCAGGAGAAACATTTCAAAGGTAGCTTACCTTTGTATTTACCAGTTCCTTTTGGGAATCTCTTGGCTAGAAGAGCTTCAAATTCCATCAGAAACTCTTCATCCTTCATCTCTCTATTCTGACTAGGTTCCCCTCTAGTTCTAGCCTCTTTTCCTTTTCTGGACAGTATAGCAAAAGCTTTAAAAGCTGATTCTGACTTTTGAACACTACCATCAAAGCTATTCAGCCCATAGGCTATCAACTTGGCTATGATGGAGTCCAAGGATGCCTTAGGCTTTTCTATTGATCTCAGCTCCTAAATAGCAGCAACCCTTATTGCATAGACCGGCAACAAGGATCTCAGGACTTTACTTACCACAGTGGAATCTTCTATTTTTCCACCTGCACTCTTTATTTCTCCAACAACTATTTTGATTCTTATTCCATACTACTGAATGGTCTCTCCTTCAACCATTCTCATGTCTTCAAACTTTCCTCTCAAGCTCTCTTCCTTAGCCTGTTTTACATGCTCATCACCACCATAGATATTTTCAAGAGCATCCCATACTTCTTTGGGATTTACCTTGTCCTGAACATCAATAAACTCAATGTCAAATAGACTACTGATGAGGGTTTCCATGACTTGACCATTTTCTTGTATCTCTCCCTTTTGGTCATCGATGAGAGTACCGGTAGGAACAACATATACATTTTCAACATAACTCCAGTGTTGAACACCCATGCTTTTGATGAGTATCTTCATCCTATCTTTCCATATACCAAAGTTTTCCTTGTTGAACTTTGGACCTTCCCTCTTCATCATTTGGCTAGGATCTTTTCCTCAAGCGGTTAATCTTACAACACAGAGGACCTGGAGTGCTCTGATACCAATTGATAACTCAATGATGAACCACTAGTACAAAATCGGCACTGAGAGGGGGGGGTGAATCAGTACAGACACAAATACAGTCCAAAACCGGTTTGATAGCAAACACTCACAATGACTGATAAACAGAGATACTGGTAAAATAGAGTGCAACAGGTAGCATCCAGTATAGCTCAATCAGTCATGAACCGGTCACTCACTAAGCTTTTCTCTTAGCTCAATACTACATTATCATAATATTCTCATGCATGAACTAGTAGACTTAACCATCAAATCTTCACAATAGTGAGTTCAATATGTTTTATAGATAGGCATAAAACATAGAAACTTCATGTGCATAACAGATAAAACAAAGCATCACAAGACAAAAGCATTTCACATGGCACACATATTTTTCACGTGGAAACCCAACTGGGAAAAACCATGGTGGGGATGAATACCCACAAGTTGCTTTTTGAACTCTTTAGAAGTCTGCTATGTTAGGAGCCTTGTCTAGTTAAGAACATTACAATAGGTTCTGGTAGGAACCAATCCTATTAGGGATCACCCAATTAAGGGATACCCGGTTAAGGGTTAAACCCGGTAGGGTCACCTTGTTAGAGGATTTTAAGAACTCAATAGCTGAAAGGATCTCCTAAGCTACTCTAGCTTCTCAAAACTCATTAGCTTTGAGTTACCCGATTAAGGGATTTATAGTAAGCTGGTTAAGACCACCCGATTTAAGGGATTTTGAATCAAGCTAGTTAAGGCTACCCTGTTAGGGGATTTTGTAACTATTGAAGTGGTTAGAGATCAATAGGTATTACAATGATTTGTTAACAACACTTAATACTAATATAGATCCATTTAGGCTCCTCTTTTCCTTCTGCACATACACTTTGCAGGTATCTCTTCTCTCCTATGGTTTGGCAAGAATCTTGTATCACTTTTGTTGGATACACACTCACAACTTTTGCCAACAACTTTAGACAGAAACCTAACATCAACCTTATAGGGAACATACAAGTCAGTAGCAAAAACCTTAAACCCTAAACCTGTTAGGTTGAGCAATTCAAACATTTCGATCCTGACCGTTGAAACATACTGCATTAAATGCACTAGTCTTGAGTCAATCTCAAGACATTCTCCATCATCCATTATCCACCATTTTCATGGCAGCTGATAAACCATCATGCGCTATCACCATTTGACAGACTTCGCACATTCCCAAGGTAGATAGGAATAGTCTTCTTCATGCAAGATCCTTCACGTGCACAAAGCTTACATGGCAACACGATCTATCCTCCATCATACTACTAACTCATCACACAAAGATCACCAATTGAGTCACACAGACTTGAGATACTCCAACCGAAAACCCTGAAGTGGAACTTGCCTTACCAACCGGTAGTCACACAGAGCTTCCATGTGTCGGTTCCCATAACTGCATGCCGGTTCACTTTGAACAAATGTGCCACTTCACTTTGGCATATACCGATTCACACATATGCTGGTATCTCTTTCTTCACTTATCTCATGTGCCGATTCACACTATGTCTCATATTGACATCAATGACAACATACAATATCATTATGTCTTCATGCTAGTTTACATAAGGCTCATGCCGGTTCACTTAATGCTCATGCTAGTTCACATAATACCAACAAGATCGATTGAGTGTCGATGATTTGGCAGTCATAGAGGCTTGTGGTCTCATCCACTTGTTACACATGCTGCCCTATCAGAAGAATAGGGCACTACTCACCACATTGGCCGAGAGATGGCACAATGAGCATAACAACTTCCATCTACCAACGAGTGAGATCACAGTGATGTTGGAGGACATCTATCAGATTCTGCAGATTCTGATCACAGGTGAGCTTGTGGAGTACAATGTGGAGGAGGTCAGCAGGACCAATGGTCTGTAGGAGGTGTTTTTCGATCCCCACATTGCAAGTTACTTAGTGGCATGGTAGGACATGGTAGACAACTATGCCCCACTCCCTTTAGTTTTAGTAGGTTTGATTGGTAACATCCTAATTTTGGATAGGAGGTCACATGGGTTGTCAGTTGGATGGGTTTGAGTGCTCCAATAGATGGTGCAGGTGTTGACACAATATGCATATGGTATTTGTTTTCTTTCCAATTTATACCATGAGCTCCAGAAGGTGGTTTATGATGATGTAGCCAGGCTAGCCTCTAGATGCACTCTACTGTAGATTTGGGCATGGGAGCACATAACCGTGACTCATCCACTTGGGCCAAGGTTCATACAAGCAGGGGCATCATTTGTGATGATGTATAGTCAGGTTTCTTCCCAGCTGGTGCTCAGGAAGTTAGAGTATTGGAGGCGGTCCCTGGATGATATGGATACAGTGGTGTGGAGGCCTTATTGAGTGTGTGAGAAATGGTCAAAGGATGTGTTTGAGGTGCCCTACTTATTCATGAGTAGATTCCTTTTGGGTCACACCTAATATGTGATAGAGCAGTTTATCCTACCTCGGGTTTACCAATAGTTTGGGCGAGTGTAGCCGATGTCGCATGGAATGAATGTGTACACTCGAGTACACAAGGAAAGGACAAATTGGGGGCCTACATTGGATTTTTTGATAGCCCAAGCTGAGTTTTATTCTGTGCTTTTTTGCGTATGGAGTATGTATGAGGATGTAGTGGATGTAGAGATGACTATGAAGTATACACAATAATTTTTGACACACATGTTCCCTTGATGGACTAGGCTAGGAGAGCTGATTCCTACACAAGAGAAGGTTGATGATGATGATTAGGGAGGAGGTGGTCGAGGTGGGAGGAGGGGTAGAGGGAGGAGAGGTCGTAGGATTTTTGTGGGTGGCATGGTTGGATGTGGTCAAAGAGGAGGTGGTGGCGGGGTAGGAGGAGGAGATGAGGGAGGAGTGGTGAGGGGTAGAGGAGGAGTGGTGAGAGGTCGAGGAGGAGGACGGAGGATGGGTGTCATTGGGTGGGGTGGACCATTGCAGGCAGAGGATGTTGCTACCATGGGGGCTGAGGAGATACCATATAGTGATGGATATGAGGAGGAGAGTGGTGTTTCTTTTGATGAGGATATAGAGTCTGAGGCAGTTGGTGGAGGAGTAGGTTTGATGGGATTGGGAGTGAGAGAAGGATTGATATGCCCCCTCCCACCCCTTGATAGGTTGGTATGTAGGATCCGCAACCTTCATAGCCACAAGGTGTGAATATTAAAGTGCCTCCTCATCAGCAACATGCACAAATAGAATCATTATTGTCCTTGCTGCATAGGGTACAGGGTCAGCTTACATAGGCCTAGCCACATGTTGCTCAATTGTAGAGATAGGTGGTGATAGTGTCGCTACAACGGGACATAGAGATAGAGTGATGTAGATAGGAAGAGGAGATAGTGCAATCTTTTTAGTAGGTAGCCACACATGGTGTGATAGGGGATACCATCCGGACTCTCATTGACAAGACAGGGCGGGCAGAGTATTACAGTGATGGGGTTCACCTATCTTGCTCACACTTCACCTAGTTGGTGATGCTCAATTCCACCAAATATCTAGGTCTATCTATTCTCTAAGACCTCCAATTAATTCTTAGTCTCTTCTAGGGATTTCTTCTTGTCACTCTCAAGGCATTTTCTTCAAGTGTTTAACTAGGAACCCTACCATTTCAAAGTGTTTTCCACTTCCTCATTATTGATGTCTTGACCTCAATTTGTCAATTTTACCTCCTACTATTGTGAGTTGTTGAAAAGGTGTGGAGATGGCTTCTAACATGATTTGAATACCATTTGTGTCCATTTGAGGTTTTCATCCATTAGTTTTCTTACCGATTTCACCATTTTGCCTAGAAAAGGGTTACAAGGAATGAGCCCCTATTAGGCCTCCAAAATCCGGTTTTCTAGGGCTTAGAGGAAAATAGTCCAAAAGACCCTGCAACAAGGTTGTATTTTATTCAAAGACTCACCTATCCCCAAGTGATTTCAGTGTTTTTGGTTTCTCAACCCACTATACAATGCCCTAGCCCAAAATGTGGGTTTTGAAGGGTTTCTAGGCCTTCTAACTGGCAGTGACTGGTCAAGTTTGTGAAATGGGCATCAAATGGTATTTTCAAGGCTTCTCCTTGCATTGGAAAATCTTTATGAACTTCATGGACCCCTCCAAAAGGTTTGGTTGTGGTTTTATGCTCACCCTTGCACTTTACACTCCAATTTTACCCTGTCTCCTCTAGCCGGGTTGCTCCTAGACTCGCCTAGAACAAGGTGACAATCACATCAATATTCATCTCTAGAACTTCTCCTTGCATATTTAAATTGTATAATTGGTTTCCTTCCATGTCCCAATAGGCCATGATGGTAGAATAAAGGGATTTCATGGGGCAACCATTTTACACAAAATTGCTATGTATAAGCCAAAACTGGCTGTTTGAAAACAAAACTTGGAAAAAACCAACACACACTATCTAAAAAGCTTTGAAATGAATTAAATGACTCTAAAAAATACCAAGGAAACTCAATCCATTACTGGATCAATGGATTCAATCCATTTGTATTCACCTTGCAAGCAAAATAAGCCAAAATAGTGACAAACAATCTGAAAATGAGTAGTTTCAGAATGTTGATCATACAAAAACAAAACTCCAACCTTGGTAACCATGAAAGAGGAGGTTCTTATAGTCTTCCCCATGTATGGAGTAATTATAGGGCATCTTACTATCCCTAACTCCATCGCTAAGCATTTTAGGACAAAAGTTGTCATGACAACTTTCAAAAGTGACAACCTTTATAATTTTGCATTTTTTGCTTTCCTAACCTATGAAACCTATTCTAAGTCTTTACTCATGACTTTTTAAGTTTTCCTAAGACTATTCTAAACCTCACTCATGCTCATACCAATTTTTACCACTTTTGACCATCAAGAAGGCCAATTTCCTACTCAAACCATTACTTATGCACAAAATGCAAACCTAAGAAGCAACTAACACACCTAGGCCTACATTTGACTCATCACACTCACTCTTTGGACCCTCCCGAAGTCCTTATTGAGTACATAACTTGGATAAGTTTAGTACAAGCCAAAATTGAGAAAATACTATAAGCCTAAGTCCTAGGTGCTTCTGCACCATACATGAATCTATACTTTCAGGTTGTGCCACTAGACCGACGTGCTACTACCTATGCTACCAACTCACGACACTGAGGTTCTCAAAGATAGAGGGGCGGCAAGGGGATTATGGGTTGTAGGAGGGACACTCCTAGCAGTAGCACAGATGCAGGTTGCTCGAGCCCTCAATAGACAGGTCCTGGAGGTGGTCAGGCTGATCTTGCACCGTGATCATGATCACAAATTGTGTACTTGTATCTTGATGTACACATATCTTTGTATTTTTTATGACCTCCTGATATGATATATTGTTTTACTTTGATCTTATTGATATGTTACTCAACGATGTTCTCATATGATTTTTTGGAGATCTTATTGATGTTTATTGATTGCCTTGATACTGATGCCATGTGATATGATGGATAGTTTCTATTTGATATATATCTAGGTACTTTGGTCGTTATGTTTTTGACGTATATCCTTGTTTTTCCTTTGGATCAGCATGTGGTCACACATATATATGATGATATGTTATGGATGCAGCTACTTTGATTTTGATGAGCTATATGATATGCTTTTGATCTAGATGATTTTGGCAGATGTTTATGCAGATGATCTGATGTGTGTGTTTGTGGGTGATTTATATGCTTTATATGATGATGATTATAATGTACTATATGTTTGGAAGGTGATATGCAGATGATGATTGGATTAATGATTGGAGATGTGCATGCTTTGTGATCTTGCTGATTTTTGGGATTTTCCTTTAGGACAAGATCACCAATTTTGAAAGCCCTTGGGATGACTTTGTGATTATAGCTTCTACAAATTCATTGTTGATATGCCTTGAGATGGTCATATGCACATTGTCATTTTTCATCTAGAAGCTCTAGTTCTTGCAACCCGTTCACTCGATATTCCTCATCTGGTATGAGGCCCTTCAAAGACACTCAGAGAGATGGGATTTCTACCTCAAGAGGTAGAATTGCTTCTAAACCATACACCAATGAATATGGTGTAGTCACTATAGGTGTGCAGATACTCTTTTTGTAGGGCCAAAGAGTCAAATTGAGTTGTACATGCCAATCCTTGCCAGCATCATTCACTTTTTTCTTGAGGATTTTGTAGGATTGTTTTGTTTGATGCTTCTACTTGGCCATTCCCCTATGGATAGTACAGTGTAGAAAAGCGATGTTGGATTTTAAATCATTTGCATATCTCTTGCACATCTTGATTCTTGAAAGGACGTATGTTATCTGTGATGATAGAACTAGGAATGCCATATTGGCAAATAAGATAGTTGAGGATGATGATGAGATCTGCTTACCAGTCATGGTGGTCATTGGGACTGCTTCGATCCACTTGGGGAAGTACTCCGTGGTGGTGATAATGAACTTATTCTTGTTTGAAGAGGAGGGATGAATATTTCCTACCAGATCAAGTCCCCATTGACAGAAAGGCCAAGATGTGGTGAATGGTTGCAGCTCCTATGCTGGTGCATGTATGAGGTTACCGTAAATTTGGCATTTAGGATATTTCCTAGCAAAATGATAGGACTCTCTTTCCATTGTCAGCCACTAATATCCCATTCTCAGAAGTTTCTTTGTGAGAGTAGGACCACTTGAATGCGTACCACAAATACCTTCATGAAGCTCATGTAAGGCAGAGTCAGATTCATTACGATCAAGGCATCGAAGAAGAGTACCATCTAGACCTTGACGATAAAGTGTGTCAGCGGTTAAGGTATAGCTAGCAGTTTGTCGGATGAAGCTTTATTTTTGGTTGCGAGATAGGTCGGGTGGGAGAGTATTATTTTTGAGATAGTCATATATCTTCCCATATAGAGGGGAATCAAAACTGGTCAAGACACAGATGACTTGGGATGCAGAATTTTCATAGGCTAGATAAAAAAAATTGCTCCACCAGGAATTCGTAATCATTCTATTTATCTAGAATTTGTAGAAGTGAGGTGATAGTGGCCATCGCATCGACAACTCTGTTGTCCAATCTTGGAATTTTCTCAAACGCAATGAGCACAAAGTACTTTTTGAAGTCATCCACCATTCTCTTGTAGGGCATTAGCTTATCATCTTTTGTCTGGTAGTTATCATTGATATGGTTGATAACTAGTTGAGAACCCCCATAGACTCTTAATTTTGTGATTCTCCATTCTATAGCTACTTTGATTTCTATTACCAAGGCTTCATATTCAACAATGTTGTTGGTGCATGGAAACATCAGCCTATAAGATCTTGGAATTGTGTACCCCTCTGGAGTGACGAACAGGATGTTGACACCCGATCCATGTTGTGTATAGGATCCATCAAAGTATAGGGTCCATTGGTTGGGTGTTATAGTGGGCACATCAATATCTGGAAATTCCACATGTAGTGGGTGTTGGTCTGGTAGTGGTTCTTCTGTCAGTTGATCTGCAATTGCTTTTCCTTTGACAACTCATCATTTTGTGTATTGAATATCGAAATCACTTAGGATCATGACCCACTTAGCTAGTCTTCATGTGAGAGTGGCTTTGCTGAGTAGATATTTGAGAGGATCGACCTTTGCTACCAACTTGATTGTGTGGGCTAGCATATGTTGGCATTTTGCATAGAGATTGCATTAATGATATGTTTTCATTGATGTCATTTGAACCAGTAATGGTATTCATGTTATTGTTGATATTGTTGTTTTTGATATTGGCTAGTAACTGATAAGAAGTGCTTTGTGGAAGATGTTGTAAACCAGTATGTAAAGTTTGTGAGTTGAACCGATGAACCGATGTAAAGGGTTAAACCTTTCTATGTAATGTAATAGGTAAACCCTATCAGCTATTAAAACCTAACTGATCAAGTTTGTTGGTTTATCATCTGATAAGCGGTAATAATGGAGACAAATGTGATCATTATATGAGGATATGTTCAAATTATTTTGGCACGTTTGTTTTTGTCTAGGGAAGGAGCAAAGTGGATTGCATCTAATGTACAATGCATGATGAGTTATAAAGTCCGATGAAGTGGTGATCATGGAGTGGTTGGAAATTTCTTGAAGAGTTTGAAGAGATTGTCATGATTTCTAACGGTCAAGATTGTACTGACTTGTTTGTAATATCGATGATGAGAATTAGGTTTTTGTTGTGTTACCAACCTAATTGATTTATATTTAAGGTCAATGAATTTGTTTGCAAAGGTTGTTGGAAAGATTGATAGAAACCTGTTGAGTGTGTATTTGCCTAACCAATGAATAGATCTGCACTTTGAGTGAAGGCAGATTGAAGCTTAAAAGGATCTAATCAAGAAAATGTAGTGCTACTCAGACAGATCAAGAAAACCTATTGTTTTCTAACAATTACAACAAAAGTGAAATCCCTTAATCGGGTAAGCTCTAACAAGATTGGTTACTTAGTCAATCCTCTAACAAGGTGGTCCATTAGCTTGGATTCTTAAATCCTCCAACGAGGCTACTCCTAAAAGGGTATTGTGCTTTTCATCAAGGCATATTTGTAAATCCCTTAACCGGGTGATTCCAAACTGGAATTAGTTCTGAATAGGACTTATTGTAAATCTTTAATAGGCTTGGCTCCTAATAGGGAAAACTTCAGAAGAGTTCACATAGCTATCCTTGTGAGTCTCATCTCACCGTGGTTTTTATCTATTTGGGTTTTCCACGTATAAACATTTGTGTCAAGTGGTGAATTCTTTTGTGGTTGTGATCTTATTTGTTGATTTGGTTAACTTTTGATAAGGCATGTTAAATAGAAGCATTAAGAGATGAATATGTTGAGTTATGATTAAGCATTGTTGATGTTTACAAGATTGAAGTTGTTTACTATTAAAGTTGTCATAACAGTTAAATTGGTTGATGTCAAGTATTCTTATGAATATTGATCTTGACTGAGATATGTTTACTTTATTTGACTAAGTTTGAGTTTGGGAACTTTGTATCAGTTTTTCAATATACTGATTCACCCCCCCTCTTAGTATTCTACCAGATACTTATTCTTTCATCATACCATCTGCATATAGTGGCGGAACTTTTGAGAAGCAAACACCACTACTAAAGCAATCATTTTCGATGAATGTATAATTGAGTTCATATCCGTTCAAAGTCCTCCTTGTAATAGATTTCCCTTTCTTTGTCTGATGGATCTTCTTGTGCTAGTAGTGCTCCCAATGATACTTCTATCGTTGATATATAGAGAATGACTATCTTGCCTACTATCGATGGTACCAAAACTAGTGGAATTTTGCACATTTGTCTTCCCATCTAAAAGGTATATTCTTATGAGGTAGATGATTCAATGGAAGACATTTATCTGCTAACTGAGCAATGAATCATCTGATGGATTGTAGCTTACCTTATATAGATCATAGTTGGCTGATGTTTTTAGGAGGTGGAATTTCCTTGATAGCCTGAACCTTTGTTGGATCTACTTCGATGCCCTTTTCTGATACAATGTAGCCCAACAGTTTGCCAGATGTGACCCCAAAGACACACTTCTTAGGGTTTAATATAATATTGAATTTCTCCAATCATTGAAAGATTTTATCTAGTATGCCTAGGTGTTCTTCTCTAGTGAATGATTTATCTAGCAAATCATCCACATAATCCTCCATGAAAGTATGCATCATGTCGTGGAAAATTGTCATCATGGCTCTTTTATAAGTTGCACCAGCATTTTTCAAGCCAAAAGGCATGACTTTCTAGCAATATGTTCCCCATGGACAAGTGAATGCAGTTTTATCCTAACCCTTTGGGGCTATCTTGATTTGGTTATAGCCAGAGATAGCATTGTGTGCCCTGTTGTTAGATCAACAATTGATGAATAATGATAAATCAGTTAGTACCAAACTGGTACTAAGAGGGGGGGGCGAATCAGTATAGACAAAAAAATTTCCCAAAACCAGTTTGACTGCAAAGACTGTACTTAACTGGTAAACAGTAACACCGGTCTAAATCCAGGCACTACCAATAAAACATAGTGAGAGTATGAAAGACATAAACTGGTAAACATTTAGATCTCTACACAATCTAATATCTCATTTCCACTTCACCCATATGCATAAACAAGTAATATATCATCAGAAATATAATGACTACCGGTTCAACATGCTTTACCACTTAACAGAAAAGATTAAAGCATCACATGAAAAGAATCACACATGACACATGGACTTTCATGTGGAAACCCAATTGGGAAAAACCACGGTGGGGATGAATACCCACAAGTTGTTCTTTGAACTCTTTTGAAGTCTGCTCTGTTAGGAGCCTAGTCCGGTTAAAGACTTTTACAATAGGTTCTGCTAGGGATCACCTGGTTAAGGGATGGCTAAATACCCAGTTAAAGGTTAGAACCTTGTTAAAGGTTACCTCGCAAGAGGATTTGAAGAACTCATTGAATTGAGTCACCCTGTTAAAGGATTTACACAAAAGCCTATTAAAGCTACCTGGTTAAGGGATTTTCCAACTACTAAAATGGTTAGAAATCAATAGGTAATACACTGATTTGATAACAACACTCAATGCCAAGGCAGATCCACTTTAGCTCCTTTGCTTCTGCAATCACACTCTGTAGGTATCAACACACCTCCGGTCTGGCAAGAATCAAGTATCTCTTCACTTGGATACACACATAACATTTGCCAACAACTTCAAAATGAAAAACATCATCGACCTTATAGGAAATAGATAGGTCGGTAGCATAAACCCTAAACCCTAAACATTTAGATTTAACAATTCAATCGGTTCAATCCTAACTGTTAATCATACTACATTGAATGAAACAATCTTGAACAGATCTCAAGACGTTCTCCAATGTTCATTCTTTGCTGCTTCAGGAAGTTGATAACCCATCATGTGCTCTCCACCATTTACAGAGACTTCACACATTGTTGAGGTAGATAGGATCAATCTCCATGCAAGAAACTCAAGGAAATCCTTCATGCGCACAAGGCTAACATGGCAACACTATCTGATCTTCATTATAATGCTAACTCATCACAAGATGTCATCGGTTGAATCACACAGGCTTGTAATGCATCAACCGAAAACCCTGAAGTTGAGACTACCAACCAGTAGTCGTGCCAAATGAAACCCCGATACAAAACTTCCAATATACCTGTTCTCATTTCAACATATCGCTTCACTTTTTCACATATACCAGTTCACAATATCATACCGGTTCTCACATATACCGATTTTCTTACTTCAATATGTTGGTTCATACTTCAGCATATTGACATCAATGACAACATACAATATCATCATGTCATCAAGCTCTGCACATATGCCAACAATCTCCCCCTTTGGCATTGATGACAATATACAAAGATATCTCTCTACTTCACATCTTCTCCCCAATACTGCAGATATCTTCTCTGCTTCAAATCTTTTCCCCCTTTGACAACAATGCCAAAGTGGAGGCACAAATAGCTTTGTTCCACCTTGTTGCTCCCCCTAAGGAGTAGCATCCTTCTACATACCAATCCTGAAAAATATTTATCAATGCAATACCTAACTAGTGTGGAGCACACACCTTTAGTTCACCTCTTGAAGGGGCAACACCCCTAATTCACCTCTTAAATAGGTAAATGTAGCCTTCGGTAGAGGCTTGGTAAATATGTCTGCTAACTTCTCCGTACTGGAAACATGTTTCAATACAACCTCTTTGTTCTGAACCTTCTCCCTCGAGAAATGATACTTGAGCTCGAAGTGCTTGGTTCTAGCATGTAAAACCGGATTCTTGGAAATATTAATTGTACTTGTGTTGTCACAAAATATACTTACTGGTTTAGATACAGGAACTTTGAAACCACTTAATACATGCTTCATCCAAATTGTCTGGGTGCAGTTCATAAATGTTGCAACATATTCTGCTTTTGTTGTAGATTAAGAGATACAAATCTTCTTCTTACTTAGATGAGACCAGTCTACCACCAAGAAAGAATGCACCACTGGTTGTGCTCTTCCGGTCATCCACATTACTAGCCCAATCAACATCTATAAACACTTTCAGGTTGAAATCATTACTGTATGGATACCATAATCCATAGTCAATAGTTCCCTCAAATATCTAAGAATCTGCTTGACTACTACCAAGTGGGATTCTCTTGGAGATTTTTGGAACCGTGCAGTAATGCCCACTACATGTGCAATGTCTGGTCTACTACGTACTACATAGTGAAACTTACCAATCATTGATCATTACTCCTTCTCATTCACCAATGTTGAGTCATCCTCTTTTGATAATTTACAATCGGTTACCATCGGTGTACCAACCGGTTTGCTGTCTTCCATGCCAAAGGTCTTCAACACCTCTTTGACATACTTGGACTAAGTGATAAAGATACCATCTTTCATTTGTTGAATCTTTAGTCCAATGAAGAACTTAATCTCCCCTATAAGTGACATCTCAAATTCCTTCTTCATCTCATCTGCAAAATCATGATTCATCTTGTCATCTCCATCAAAAATTATGTCATCGACAAATACTTCACAGATCAGAATTTGATCTCCTTTTGACTTTAAGTAGATATTGCTATCTTCACTTGGTCTTTCAAATCTAATCTTCACAAGATGGGAGTGTAAGCATTCATACCATGCTCTAGGTGCCTGCTTCAATCCATACAAGGCTTTATGTAGGCTACACACCATGTCATTGTCTTCTGATAGGGCAAACCCATATGGTTGCTCTATATACACCTCCTCTTCAAGTATTCCATTCAGAAATACAAATTTTACATCCATTTGATATACTTTGAATACCTTGAAGCCTGCATATGCAAGAAGCATACAAACTCCTTCCAATCTAGCTACTAGAGAAAAGGTTTCTCCATAGTCTTCTCTTTCTTCTTGAGCATATCCCTTACACACTAGTTTGGCTTTGTTTCTTACCATTGAGCCATCTTCATTCAGCTTATTTCTAAAAACCCATTTGGTGCCAATGACATTTTTATGCTCAGGTCTAGGTACCAAAGGCCATGTACCATTCTTTTCTATCTGGTCAAGTTCCTCTTCCAATTCCTTGATCCAGTCTTCATCGTTATGTGCCTCTTTAAATGTTTTAGGCTCAAATTCAGAGATCATGCAAGAATTTTCTTTGACCTTTCCTCTTGTAAGAATTCTTGCATCCTTGTCTCCTATGATCTGCTTTGGATCATGATTCAGCTTTACATACCTAGGAATGATCTTAGATGTTTCCTCTTGCTTTTCTTCTTCATTAGCATCAACATCTACCAGTGTAGGAGCATTGTTACTAGTACTAGGCTATTTTGAAATTGGTTCCCAAAAGGTTACAACCAGTTCATCTACCACTCATTCATTGTCGGTTTCTTCAGGTTTCTCAGAGGTTTCATCAACTCTAACGTTAATACTTTCAACAATTCTCTGAGTCCTATTGTTGAAACACTTGAGAGCTTTGCTCTTGGTGGAATATCCTAGGAATATTCCCTCATCACATTTTGCATCAAACTTGCTCTGATGTTCACTTCTCTTGATATAGCATTTGATACCAAACACTCTAAAGTAGCCTACTACAAGAGTCTTACCAGTCCAATACTCATAAGGTGTTTTATCCTTACCTTTCTTGATGAGTACCCAGTTCATAGTGTAGACTGCAGTGCTCACCGCTTCTCTCCAGAAGGTGTGAGAAACCTTCCCTTGAATCAACATCATTCTAGCTACTTCAACTATAGTTTGGTTGATCCTCTCTGCTAGGCCATTCTGCTGTGGAGTCCAGGGGCCAAACAGTTGCCTCTTGATGTCATTCTCTTCATAGCACTTGTTGAATTCATCGAAAGTGAATTCTCCTCCTTGATCAGTTCTAAGGAACTTAATCCTCTTACCACTTTCCTTTTCGACTAGTGCTCTGAAAGCTTTGAACTTTCCAAAGGCTTCAGACTTATCTTTCAAGAATGTGACCCACATCATTCTTGAGTAGTCATTAGTGAGAATCATAAAGTACCTATCTCCCTACACACTCCTAGTTTTCATAGGACCACACAAATCAGTATGCACAAGATCAAGTAAATTGTCTGTAATGAAAGGTTTACCTTTGAAGGTTGAGGAAGACATTTTTCCCAATTGACACTCTCTTCACAAAGGATTCTCCGATTTTCTCAGCACAAGCAATCCTCTGACTGCCTTGATCTTACTGGCCTTCACAATATTATCAAAGTTTACATGGCAAAGTCTCATATGCCATATCTAGCTATCATCAAACTTAGCCATTAGACATGTATTGATATTAGTATTTATCTAAAATAAGTTACCTCTAGTTTGTATACCAGTGGCCATCAGTTCACCACTCTTTCCTTTTATTTTTCACACTCCATGTTTTAATTCTAGAGTGAGTCCATTGTCATTCAGCTGGGCAACACTCAAAAGGTTGTGCCTAAGACCTTCTACCCAATACACATTATCAACACTGCTTTTTTCATTTAGAGAGATGGACCCTCTACCTTTTACCATACATGGTGCATCATTACCAAATCGGACCACACCACCATCATACTCTTCTAGAGATAGAAACTTACTCCAGTCACCAGTAATATGGTGAGAACAACCACTATCAATAATCCACTCATTGGAATTATCAAAGCAGGAGACAAGAGCCTTCTTGTCTGACACATCTTCCTTAACTGCTACAAACACAATGTCTTCACTTTCTTCATCTTCTGATTCTTCATCAGTGACACCTTCATCAACTACTACAAAATAGTTTCTCATGTTTCCTCCTTTGAACTTCTTGAACTTCTTTGGTTTGTCCTTATTATCACCATTAGGACAATTTACAACAATGTGTCCTATCCTATTGCAAGAAAAGCATTCAAAAGGGAGCTTACCTCTATATTTACCAGTTCCCTTAGGAAGTCTCTTAGCAAGAAGAGCTTCAAATTCCATCAAGATCTCCTCATCATCCATTTCTCTTCTTTGTCTTGGTTCACAACTAGTACTAGCTTCTTTTCCCTTTCTAGATGGTGCAATAGATGCTCTAAAGGCTGATTCAGTTTTCTTAATACTACCATCATAATTGTTTAGCTCATATGCGGTCAACTTAGCAATGATGGAGTATAGGGATACCTTTGTCTTGTTTATAGACCTCAACTCCTGAATAGCAGAAACCCTTATTGCATACACCGGTAATAAGGATCTCAAGACTTTGCTAACAACAGTGGAATCTTCTATTTTACCTCCTGCACTCTTGATTTCTCCAACAACAGTTTTGATTCTTATTCCATATTGTTGAATGGTCTCTCCTTCAATCATCCACATGTCTTAAAACTTTCCCCTAAGGCTCTCTTCCTTAGCTTGTTTCATATGCTCATCACCGCCATAGATATTCTCCAGAGCATCCCATACTTCTTTGGGATTATCTTTATCCTAAACATCAATAAACTCAATGTCAGATAGACTGCTGATTAGTGCTTCCATGACTTGCCCATTCTCCTGAATCTCTCTTTTTTGATCATTGGTGAGAGTATCGGTAGTAATAATATAAAAATTCTCAACATATCTCTAGTGTTGAGCACCCATGCTTCTGATGTAGATCTTCATTCTGTCCTTCCATATCTTGAAGTTATCTCTTTTGAAATTTGGACCTTCCCTCTTCATCATTAGAGTAGGATCTTTTCCTCAAGTGGTTAAGCTTACAACACAGAGGACCTGGAAGACACTCTGATACCAATTGATGAATAATAACAAATCAGTTAGTACCAAACCGGTACTGAGAGGGGGGTGAATCAGTATAGACAAAAAAATTTCCCAGAACTAGTTTGACTGCAAAGACTGAACTTAACTGGTAAACAATAACACTGGTCTAAATCCAAGCACTATCGATAAAACACAGTGAGAGTATGAAAGACATAAACCAGTAAACACTTAGATCTCTACACAATCTAATATCTCATTTCCACTTCACCCGTATGCATAAACAAGTAATATATCATCAGAAATATAATGACTGCTGGTTCAACATGCTTAACCACTTGACAAAAAATATTAAAGCATCACATGAAAAGCATCACACATGACACACTGATTTTAAACGTGGAAACCCAACTGGGAAAAACCATAGTGGGGATGAATACCCACAAGCTGTTCTTTGAACTCTTTTGAAGTGCTTTATTAGGAGCCTAGTCCGGTTAAAGACTTTGACAATAGGTTCTGCTAGGAACTGATCTTGCTAGGGATCACCTGGTTAAGGGGTGGCTAAATACATGGTTAAAGCTTAGAACCCTGTTAAAGGTTACCTCATAAGAGGATTTGAAGAACTCATTGAATTGAGTCACCCTGTTAAAGCTACCCGGTTAAGGGATTTTCCAACTGCTGAAATGGTTAGAAGTCAACAGGTAATACACTAATTTGATAATAGCAATCAATGCCAAGGTAGATCCACTTTAGCTCCTTTTCTTTTGCAATCACACTCTGTAGGTATCAACACACTTCTCCAGTCTAGCAAGAATCAAGTATCTCTTCACTTGGATACACACATAACATTTGCTAACAACTTCAAAATGAAAAACATCATCGACCTTGTAGGAAACAGATAGGTCGGTAGCATAAACTCTAAACCCTAAACATTTAGGTTTAACAATTCAATCGATTCAATCCTGACCATTAATCATACTACATTGAATGCAACAGTCTTGAACAAATCTCAAGACATTCTCCAACGTTCATTCTTTGCCACTTCAGGAAGTTGATAACCCATCACGCACTCTCCATTGTTCACAGAGACTTCGCAATTCCTAAGGTAGATAGGATCAATCTCCATGCAAGATCCTCAAGGAAATCCTTCATGCGCACAAGGCTGATGTGGAAACACTATCTGATCTTCATTATAATGCTAACTCATGACAAGATGTCATTAGTTGAATCACATAGGCGTGGAATGCATCAACCGGAAACCCTAAAGTTGAGACTACCAACCGGTAGTCGTGCCAAATGAAACCTTGATACAAAACTTCCCATATACCAGTTCTCATTTCAACATATTGCTTCACTTTTTCACATATACCAATTCATACTTCAGCATATTGACATCAATGACAACATACAATATCATCATGTCATCAAGCTCTACACATATGCCAACAACAATAGTGTCGATGCTTGGTAAAGGAAAGGTGACCCTTGGACATGCCTTATTTAGGTCCCTGAAGTCTGGGCAAATTCTTATGCTTTTATCTAGTTTGGAAACTAGTACAATATTTGAGATCCACTCGGCATAGTCTATAGGTCGAATGAATCTGACATCTAATAACTTCTTCAGTTCTGCTTTGACTAATAATACCACAAGTGGATTCATCTCCTTAATTTCTGCTTGACAGGTTTAGATCCAGGAGCGATGGACAAGTGATGCATGATTAGATTTGGATCTACTCCTGGCATGTCAGTATAAGACCAAGAAAAAATGATTTTCTTCTCTTTGAAGAATTTGATAAAAGCTGGTTGTTCTTCTTCTGTGAGTGATTATTCCAGATGTATGGTTTTGACTGATGTTTCAGTGCTGATGTTTATTGATTGAGTTGGCTCAATCAAGATTGGTGACCTTTCCTGGTAATGTTCAGGAAGAGTGTCAAGTCTCCCATCTTTAGGTGCCTCAAAAAGGTTTTCACCTTCAAATACATCCTTTATTTTTACTTTTATGTGATCTAATACTGCCATTAACTGTTTTTCACCATTAGATCCATTGTTTATTTCATTTTTGTGACTAAGAGACTTGGCACTCCCCTGATTGAAGATATCATTATTTTGTTCACTGGTGGAGCATGTTTGTGGGTTGACTGAGCATAGGTATTGGACAATTGATTCATCATTCGGTAATATTGGTATATCATGATGTTCGAGTTCTTCCCAGTCTATGAGATTGGGATATATGAGCGATAGGGAGTCATTTGGCACATTAAGATCAGTTGTTGTAAGTGTCATGATGGAGATGTCATCATAGTTTTTTGGGATATTGGTGAGGTATATGATGTTTTTGAGGTCTTTGATGATATTCTCTTTGACATTGCCTTGTTTGTATTATCATTGTTCATTCTCACTAGCCTCATAGATACATTGTGGTCTGAATTTAAATGGTCATGAGCCTTTTTGAGAAATGGGTGTGTATGTGTGGATTTTATCCACCTCAATATCTTCAGTAACATTAGAACAACTATCCCACTCGTACTCATTGGAATCGGTTTCAGAATCACTGTCCCAGGTTACCTCGCTGAATCCGACAAGTATATTGTATGGTGAGAAAGGATCACTGATAATTAACACAAGTTTAGTAGCTTGTTCTGATTCAGGATCAGTGCTTTCTTGTACTCTTTGAATTTGTTTATACACCATTTCTTTTCAGTGAGTAGCAATTTCTTTAGGTTGCAGCTCAACCTTGGTTTGATCAGGTTCTTGTACATGATGTACTTTTTTATAAGAAGCTTCCTCCTTTTGAACAGAGAGTTCTTCTTGTCATTTCTCATCTTCTTCATGCTTTTGCTCCTTCCTTGTCTTTTCTATTGCCTGGTTCAGTGCTTCTTTCCATGAGTCTTCATTATATTTTTTCTTTTCCTTCCATTGAGGTTTTTTATGGTGATTTTGCTTTTTCATGGGCAGAATATGTTGCCCATACCCAAGTCCTATTTTGTCTTTTGGAAATTGTGAACAAAGTTATATTGGTTCTATGATTCCTTCTTAGTGCTCTCCAATAGGTCCTTTTCCTTTGTATCCCATTCTTTGCATGATCTGGAACCCATTTCCATATTGTTTTGTTGGTACGACTACTTCTATGGTAGAAGCTTTAATTTATTCTGCATCCTTGTATAGCCAGCTAAGGATGCCTTTATCTTCTGATTCCTCAACTAGTGTGCCCATTTGGATAAATTTACCATCAAACTTGGTGATGGGTTGGGTTGCTTGATGTCATGATGTGGAAGTTTGTCCATAAGACCTTGGTGAAGTTGGCAATTTAGATAGACACAAGGGTTCAAAAGAGTACTCCCCCATGCCTTGGTCCTTTATTTTCATCTTTTGCTTGAAGTTCATGGATAGAGACTTGAGTTCTTCTTGATGGTTGGATGTTGAGGAAGCTTGGGCCTCCCTATTGTATGGAACCAGGACATTTTGACTTGCCCCTAGAGAATTGCAATACTAAAAAGGGTTATTATCTGTAGATATTGAAATTTCCTATCCATTGTAGAGGAACTTGATACATTGATGATACATGGAAGGAACCACTTTCATTTCATGGATCCATGGATGACCCAATAGTTTATTGTATGTAAAGTCTATGTCCAAGAATTGGCACATGGTGTCTCTTTGTACAAGACCTACCTAAATGGGTAGCATTCCTTTGGATGACCTCTCTTCAACATCATAGGCTTTGATAGTGATTTTCTTTTTGGGGTCAATAGCCTGCTCAGATAATCCCAATGCACGGCTAAGCTTTAGAGTACATATATTGATACTAGCTCCTCCATCTATTAATACTATTTGTACTTGATGTTTATAGACTAAGACCTCGATATGTAGTGGGGTATTATGTAGATGATTCAAAGAGACATCATCGTATTCAGAAAAAGATATGTTATGTGGAACTATCATATGGGCCACCATGGCTTGGAATTGATCAATATCCAGATCATTTGGAACAGTTGTTTCAATAAGAGCTTTCTCCAAGATATCCTTGTGTTTTGGTGAAAGTTTGAGCAACTCAAGTATACATATCTAAGCAGGTGTTCTCCATAGTTGGTCGACCAAGTTATATTGAGTCTTAGGGAGAGCTATTGATGTTTTGATTAAGTAAAAACATGTATTTGAAAGGTACCCGAACCTTTTACAAGCCTGGAGAATAGAAAAGCATAAAAAGTGCCTGATCACTTCAAAAAGTCAAAATGAACCCACTTGATGGGCACAACTTAAAACATCATTACATAATTACATAGAACTCAGAATAGACAGCAACAGGAAAACAAAAGACAACAAAGAGACAGAACCAAGGACAACAACTCAAAATAAATACTATTCAAGATCTCCTCAGCGTGAACAACCATTTGTTTCATGTTGTTTTCTGAGGTCTTCATATCCTCCAGCTCATGACCTTCGATGTCGACCTTATTCTTTGTGTTGGCTCTGATCCTCCTTTCATGACCCTTCTTGTTCACCTGCTCTTTATCACCTTCCTTCTCTACATTGTTCTCATACCTGTTGATAAAGATGTTCATGTTGTCCACTGAAGATTTAAGAATTTGGAAATTTTGATCATTAAGTTACTTGACATTGTGCTCCAACTTGTCAATTCTGCTGCCAAAATCTTTCAGTTTGCTGTCCATTTCCTTTCTATCTCCCATCTCATTGACCTTTTTCTCTATGGCTAAGATTTTTTGAACCATACATTCAATAGCTTGCGCATTATGCAAAATAGCCACTAACTCTTTAACATGCTCCGCCAAGGGCTTGTCACCAATTGTAATTCTTGCCATGGCCTGTGTATCTATTTTCAAACTATTAATATCCTTCACCAGAGTAGTGATGGTCTCATAGAAAGCCTTAATGGTATCTTTGTCACCATTATCACTTTGATCCCCTTTTTTCTTGTTATGCAATCTAGTGGTTTTCACGGTCTCCATAGTTTCCAGATTATCCTTAACCGGGTTACCCTCCCCTTCTTTGTCCTGACTATCAATCCTCTTATTATCATCATCCTCCTCCTCAAACTCAACAAGAACATAATTGAGATCAGAATTGCTACCCTTTTTAGTGTTCTTTTCTGAGCCTTCTTTCCAGAGGCTTTCCCTTTCCTCTTTTTAAGAGGTTTTTCCTCAAGGGAATCAGTTTTAGAGTCTGACATTTCAGACTCCACAATAATCCTCCTCTTCTTAGCCCTAATCCTCCCTTTTTTGCTAGTTTCTTCCGACTCTCCCTCGGTCTCAAAATCAAAGTTGAAACCACTATCCTTACTTTCCGTAGTCTCATCTCTAGCATTTTGCCTTTAATAGGCTTTTCAATGCACTTCCCCTTTAGCATTTTGTAAACCAGGACCATAAGCCCCTGGTGGAGGGCATGATCTCCTTTAGGGTCCTTCTAGATCTCCTTTATAGTATGATCCACTGAACATGCCAGGTAATAGGGAAGGCTAACCCTTTCACCATGATGGAAATGGTTAAGAAGGACAAAGTGATGCCCATAAGCCCTGGTAAACCTACCATCTAAGGTAATATATTCAATAGAAGCAAATAAGATAAACCTCCATGACCTACAAATTCTCTTCGGGGAGTGGTAGGAGTTGTCAATTTTGATCATCTTTCTTCTCTCACCATCCATAATAGGAAACTTGTCTGTAGCCTTATCTAATATCCCTCTATCCCTGTAAAATTTCATACCCTCGATAGTCATCCCCATGGCCTCAACGATAACCTCTTCGTCTACATTCATCATGTGTGATCTGATCAAAACTTTTCCATTTTTATAGTTCTTTATGAAGTAGTTGGTAATTGTGGGGTCCTTCCCATTCAGTCATTCCATGAAAACATTAAGCCCCCCCCCGCTAAAGGATACTCCAGACTTCTTCGTTCTTTCTCCATTCAGAGCAGGAAGTAGGTTCAAATCTCTTCTTGTTTCCTCCCATTTTTCCAGCACCTTCCTTGCAATTCCTTCTCTCATTTTGATAGCTTTTCATTTGGTTTCTGTGGTTATTCTGTAAGAGCGCCCATAATCCATGCCAGATAATGATTATATGACACCTATTTAATAGCTCATTATCTTCAAGCAAGCCCTGCATCGAAAAAGGTGGAAAGGTCATTAGAAATAATGATTAAAAGTACCACGTTGCCTTGTATAGCTTCAGTCCTGATTGAGCAAGGATTTCATTTCACTTGCAATCTCCTTTTCACCATAACTAGTGATGATGTTTTCCAATTGGCAAGCCAGGTTGGCTACCCAATCAGCACAAGAGTTGGCCTCCCTATAAACATGTGTAAAAACACACATTTCAAACTCTTCGCTGATTTTCCTTGTTGCTTTAATAGCATTACTAATTGACCATGATGGCGGGAATTTCATATTTAAACAATTGATAATGTTTAAGGAGTCTCCTTCACACCAAACTTTAGTGCATTTGGCTTCTTTGGCAAGGATAATCCCATGATAAGCCGCCATGGCTTCGGCAACATGGTTGGTCTATTTTCCTATAGGAATACATTTTATGATTTTACATATTCCCCATTCATCCCTTAGGACCAATCCACATCCTGTAACCCCTGGGTTTCCCTTAGAGGCCCCATCGAAATTGATTTTCATCCATCCCCTAGGTGGGCTGGTCCATATCACTTCGTCTCTAGGGTTACTCTGGATACTCTCTTGATCTTTTAATCTCCATTTTTTATAGACAAATTGATCCTCCTTAGTGTTAGGATTATCAATACAACCTATAATATTCATTTTTTCCACTATGCTTCTTCTTATTTTTTCAAGCACAATGTTAGCCTTAGTATACTTTTATCTGAAAATCCTATCATTTCTCTCTTTCCATATACCCCAGCACATGTGTGGTAAAGAAATTATCTATAGCAAGGTAGTAGTTCTATTTTTTGAAGGATGGTGCCATGACTTGAAAATCTCCTGAATCAAGTTGGGGAAGCTCCAACTGATATTGAATTGATCCAGACAACTTCCCCAAACATCAGCTAAGAAGGGGCAATGAAAGAGCATATGATTTATTGTCTCCTCATTCTGCTTACAGAGTGTATAGAACCTTGGTATGCTGATACCTCTTTTTCTAATATTCTCTATTGTTAGAATTTTGTCTTGGAGGGCTATCCAGAAGAAAATGTTGATCTTGGGGGTAAGGCCTTTCACCCATGCTTTAGCCCAGCAAGGACTTTCCATGTTATTGTATTGTTGATGATAAAGAGATGCCATAGTAAAAGTATTACTAGCAGTGAGTTTCCAAATTAACTGGTCTTCTTCTTCAATCCTCACCATTAAGTTCATGACTTTGTTCCAACTACCCAAAGATGGATCCACTTGAGATAAGTCTTTCCACTATCCATCTTTCCAATAATCCTCCACCTTGGTTCCAAATCTTTCCTTGCATTGGTTCTAATATCTGTTCCACTCAAGGTTTTCATTTAAAGGGGTCTCCATAAGCCAAGGATCCTCCCAGAACTAAATAAGATTCCCTTTCCCCAACTTCCATTTTGTATCTTTGATAATTAAGTCTCTAGTCCTAGAGATATTTTCCAAATATTGGATCCAATTGGGATAATCTCCGCTTTGAGGAAACTTTGAAGATTTGGACATTGGCTTTTATATTTGTTGTCCCATATTTTTTTCCACTCTCCTTGATTTCTATATCCTCTCCAAATCTACTTAGCCATAAGGTATTCATTTATGTCTCTTATTCTTCTAAGGCCCAGACCGCCTTTATTCATAGGCTTACAGACCTTCTCCCAAGCAATCAAGTTTATTCTCTTCTTCTCCTCAACCCCTGTCCATAAAAAAGATCTCTGTATTTTTTCAATGGCCTCAACATACTTAGTAGGAATCCTGTACAGACTGATGGCATAGAGAGGGATACTTTGAAGAGTGGTTTTTAGCATTTGAACCTTACCTACTTGACTAAGTAGAGCTCCCTTCCATCCAGACAGCTTTTTATGGAATTTATCCACCAAGGTCCCCAGAAGGTATCTAGAGGATATTGACCTAAAGGGAGCCCCAAATAGGAGGCAGGCAAGCTACCAATTTGCCCACCCGGAATGTTACTAATTTTAATCCTCCTTCTCTCTGGGGTATTGATAAAATAAAAAAAGCTTTTAGACCAGTTTATAAGCTGACCAGTAGCCTCTCCATAGATATCCAAAGATTTTTTTAGTCTTCTAGCATCCTTCATAGTGGCTTTTCCCATTATTATAGAATCATCAACAAACTACTGATGAGAGCATATTTGATCTGCCGAAGAAGGTTTCAAACCACAAAACTCTCTTTTCTCAACCAATTTTCTAATACATCTCCCCAAACATTCCACCGTGATGATAATGATCACTAGAGGTAGGGGTTCCCCTTGCCTAAGACCTCTTGAGGCTTTAAAGAAAGGAGAGGGGGAGTCATTCATTAGCACAAAGAAAGTGGTCAACGAAACAAGTTTCCTGATAAGTCCAACACTCCTAGGATTAAAACCAAAAGCTAAAAGAACATCCATCATAAAATCCCGATCCACTCTATCATAGGCTTTAGAAAGGTCAAGCTTCAGAAAAAAACCTTCATTTTTAGAAAAGGCCAGAGAATGGATATTTTCATGAACAGAGATGATAGAGTCCAAAATTTGCCTTCCTAGGACAAAACCACTTTGCTGAGGTGATATAATGGAAGGAAGCAAATTAAGGATTCTAGAGGTAAGGACCTTAGAGATAATCTTGTAGAGAGAGTTGCATAAGCTTATAGGTTTGAAAAGATCCTTTGAATCAGCCCCCATCTTTTTGGGTATAAGAGCTATAAAAGTACCATTAACTTCTTTCAAAAGTTTTCTAGCACCAAAAAACTCTTTCACGTCTCTTGTAACATCATCTCCAATAATATGCCAGTACATTTGGAAGAAGAACATGGGAAAGCCATCTAGACCTAGGGCTTTGATGCCCTCAAAGGACTTAACAACTGTCAGAATTTCATCATGGGAGGGAATGGCATTTAAATGGTCATTGTGATTTTCCCCCAGAGTGGTAGGTATACTATCAAGAAGTTCCCTTTGGGCCTGTTTATTTAGATTTTGATCCTTAGCAAGTAGATTAGAGAAAAAGTCCATTGCAGCCTTGCTCATGGAATCATCATCTTCAACACATCTGCCATTCACTTTAATCTGTACAATTCTATTTATAGCCTTATATCTAAGTGTGAACATATGGAAGTATTTAGTGTTCCTATCCCCTTCCTTTGACTAGACATTTCTCGATCTTTGTTTCCAGTAGGTTTCCTCTTTAGCTATTATTTCATGATATCTCATCAAAATAGCATCTTCAGTATTTCTAGACATATAGGTATAACCATTGTGTTGTATCTCATCCTGGATCTCCTTGAGTTCTAAGAGGGTCGATGCTTTTGAGGTAAAGATGTTCCCAAAGTAGTCCTTATTCCACTTCTTGACATTATCTTTAACATTCTTCAGCTTTTTGACCACTTTATACATGGCATTGCCTTCAATACTGACCTGCCACTAGTCCTTAATCCTACTTTCTAGATCTAGGTGTCTAGTCCACATTTTTTCGAATCTATAAGGGAAATGTCTCCTTCTATTTTTTACTTCAGCCATTAAGGTTATAGGGTAATGATCTGATCCTGCCCTTATGTGAGAAGATAAAGAACATTCATGAAGATTAAACCAGTCTAAGGAAAGTAGAGCTCTATCCAGTCTGACCTGAATCAAATTCTCACCACTTCTTTGATTAGTCCAGGTGTATTTGACTCCTTGCAACTCCAGATCATGAATGGCATTATTGTTTATAAAGTCTATTAGGTCCAATTTGCTATCCATATTAGCATGACTCCCTCCCTTTTTCTCATTTTCCTTCAGGGGAGTGTTGAAATCTCCCATAATTATCCAGCTGTCCTCAGCAAATCTTCTTCTCATCCCAGTAAGATATCTCCACATCTCGCTATAGCCAATCTTAGTGTTAGGAGCATAAACATTTGTTAAGACCCATGTAGTACAATTCTTAATGTGCTTAAATCTAATACAGGCTAGGTTGTTGTCCTGAATTAACACCTCTCCTTCTATATTGTTTTTGTTCTAGAATGTAACAATTCCTCCCGAGGCACCTTCTGAACTACCTTAGCTGACTCCTCCATTTTTGAAAATATTCAAATTTTCAACTTTATCTTTCACCATCTTAGTTTCTTGAATCAAAAAAATGTTAGGGTTTTTGTCTCTAATCATATTTCTAACTAAATTATGTTTGTGAGGACTATTAAGTCCCCTAATATTCTAGGAGATGATTTTCATGGATTTTTAGAAATACCTGCCTCAAAGATGGTTCTTTGGGTACCATCTGCTAAATTCCTGCTTGTTTCCAATGTTCTTTTTTTGGCGTTTGAGTGTCTTCCTGGAGAAGTGTGTTGCGCTCCCACATCACCAAGCTTGCTTCTGGTGTTTCTAGTTAGTGTACTATTTACTGGGTTATTATTATTCTTTTTCTTTTGCTTGTTCTTTCTTTTATCCTCTGCAACTTCTTCATCTCCCTGCTTTGATTCATTCTTCCCTAGTGCCTTTTTTATGTCCTCTTCATCTCCCCATTTTGGATCTTGTTCCTCCAAATTAGCCAGCTTTCCTTTTACTGGGGTGGTTAATGAAATTTCTGATAGCCCTTGGCCCAAAATGGTATCAAGTTGGGCTTCTTGGAACCAGTCTATTTCTTCATCTTGATCTTGAGATTTTGAGACAAGGTTGAAGTTATCTCCTTCCTCTTTATTATCTATGGGATGTTTATCTATTTTCTCTACCTCTATCTTGTCCTCTTTCTGATCCTCTCGTTGAGTGTTGTCTTTTTCTTTGTGTACAACACCCTGTTCCAACATCTAAATCTTTGGTTCATTACCCACTTCACTAGTGATTTCTTCCTCCACCCTTACTATCTGGGACTACTTCTCCTAATTAGGTTCATTGGAATCCCAAAATTTTAGTGTCTTGTCCACTTTTTTCTAAACCTTAGTTTGGGTATGGGGTTTATCCTCTTTAGATGGACATTTTTTAGCCTAGTGTCTGACCTTTTTACAATGATAACAGGCGAAGGGGTTTGTTTTATAAACAATGTTCTGCTTCCACTTCCCTAGTTTTGATTCTATCTCTATTTCCTCTGGCAAGTTCGTGTCAGGTCCAACTCCAACATAGATCCTTGCATAGATCAGCCTTCTTCTAGAAGCTATGATCTGATCAATGGCGATTAGCTCCCCAAAGGTATTGGCCATTCCTGTAAAAATGTCTTCCTCCCAGAATTCCATTGGGAGCCCAGGGAGTTTGACCCACACCAGGACTTGGGCCAAAAAATTCTTTCCTTTCGCTACATTAGGGTACCACTTTTGGATGTACATGATGTATTTGCCTATTGCCCAAGACCCACTACATAGAATGTTTCTTCTATCCTCATCACAAGAAAAGGAGAAGGATAGACAGCCTTTGTTCATTGCTACCACATCTACTTGACTTTTTAGGTTCCACTTTCTTTTGACAAATCCATGAACTATTTTTATGTTAGGTCTAGATCCAAAGAAATAACCAATCAAAGTGTTTTCCATTCTAGCGATGTTTTGATCAATGATTTGGTCAGGAACAACGATAGCAAACTTGCCCTAAGACACATTCAAGGATTTTTTAACAGGAGGCAATGAGGACTTACCTTTGGGCTTGACCCTAAACAATGAGGACCACTTACATGTCTGTCCATTGGGTCCCCCTTTAGGGTCCGTTGACAAAAGAATATTTTCCGGATGATCTTTGCCTTCCACTGTGTTCTCTGAAACACAAGTCGTTTGTTTTCCTTGGGCTCCTTCCAAGTTGCCATCTTCTATTTTTGAAGTTTGAACCTACCCTTTCCCACTCTCTAGTGCTCTTGTTGATGTTGATGTGTTCCCCTTCAAGACATATTTTTGTGCTCTTGTTGTCACATTTATCAATGCATGTTCTTGTTTGTCTTTGATTTTTATGAAATTCACTTGATTGTCATATGTCAATATGTGATTGATGGTGTTTTCATATATGTGATTAATACGAGCTCCTTTGGTGTTGTTTGATGTTGATGCTCCTCCCTTGTTGTAATTGGGAAGAGGATTTTTGAAAGCTTCATGGTCACCATTGGTTTTATGACCATCGACTGTTAAGTGGCCCTTGTCTATCATGTCTTGAACTATGTTCTTTAGCCCCATGAAATCATTTATGTTATGCCCCTTGTTTAAATGATAATCACAATAATGTGAGTCATTCCACCATGGTGGTTTGACTTGGGGTTCAAATTTGCTTGTGGCTGACAATATGATGATCTTATTTGCTAATATTTATTGAAATTTTGATTCCAAGGTTTGTCCTAATGGTGTGTATATTCATCGATACGGGAAATTATTAGTGTTGCTTCTTTGGTTTGTGTTGTTCCCTTGGTTGATGTTATTGTTGCCGTGGTGATTTTTGTTGTTTGATGTTGAAGCTCCTTGGTTGGTATTTCATTGATAAGTGTTAGTGCCTTGATTAGCACTTCTTTGATAATTATTGGATGGTGGGTTTCCTAATAAAGCTAGCACTAGTTGTTTAGAATTTACATTGTTGGCATCGATTACCCCATCATTAACAATGTTTTTGTTCCTTGTCCAAAATCTGGACTTATCTGAATTGTTGTTATTGTTTTGATTGTTAAATGTGTTATTGTTTGATGAATTAACACCTTCTTTAAAGAACTTCAAGGTTCCTTTCTTGATGGAAGCTTCCTCTACTTGGATACCATTTTCTATTAATTTTGCAAAAGATGGATACATTGTATTTTGAGATGATATCTCATTTCACTATTCAGATTGTCCATGAAGATTTCCATCTTTTCCTTTTCAGGCACATCTCATGGATACCTTGTGACCATGCATCTCCATCATTGTAGAAACACCATGAATGTTTCATTGTTCTTTTGTTTCGTATTACACACATCAAGCATGATGATTGGCTGTTGGATATTATAGGAGTATTATGTTATTAATTTATTCACCAACTCATCAAATGATCTCATGGGAGGTGTGAGTTTTGACAACCACTCCATTGTTTTCCCTCCCAAACTTCTTGGGAATATTCTCATTAAGTATGTGTCATTGTGAGCAAACTCCAAGCTCATGGTACAAAATTCCTGAACGTGATCATGGGGATCACTCTTACCATCATATTTGTCATACTTTGGTATATATTAATTTGGGGGAAAATGTACCATGTTCAATCTCCTATCAAAAGGATAAGGACAAATTTAGTCTAATGAGTATCGTATCGTGGTCCCTTGTTGCATGTTCTGCATTTGTCTTTGAAGTGTTTGGAGCTATTGTGTAAGAGAAAATAGGGGTGCATTTGTCCTTTGATGGGGAGCTTCCCCTCATTCATTAAGATTGTCATGATTGCAGATATTGTCTTGTTCATGAGTGTTATCTTGTTCATGGGTGTGATCCTGGTTACGTATGTTTTCTTGATCTTGTGTTTCCTCTTCTCTTAGTTGTTCTTCATAAGCATAGTTTCTTGCCCTTGTTTGCAAAATTCTCTCATCTGTATTCCTTAAGTTTTATGTGTCAAAATCCTCAGGAATATTTACTCCTTTACTAGTCAACATGAGTAGATATTTTTTCTTATCTACTTCTATAAGTTTTTCTATGAGTTTTTGGAACCCCTCATTTTCTTGACATTCTTGGAGAAGTTTGTCGATGATCTCTTTTTCTCTCATATTTACATATTCATCAAAAGGATTTCATATTCTAAGACTCATACTTGATTATGGTTGTGATTCCTTCTTCTTTTTTCTCTGAGATCGAGTGACAACGGGCATTAATATATCTCTATCGTAGTAAATTATTCTTCTTCTATTGGGGTTCCTGGTGGAGTTGGTGGCTTAGGTTGAGCTTCATTGTAAGTGATAAGAAACTTTGGAAACAAAGCAAGGTTAATCCTCCCTCTACTATTAAGGCGTTGGTTGAATGTTGCTTTCTGAATGAAAGACCTACTTCTCAAAGGTTCTTTGTCAAATTCATTGGTTTTTCCTTGGATATACAACCACATTGATGCAAGAATGTGTGATGTGATTTAAAGAGTTGATGGTTGATATAGAGAAATTTATTCCTCATTATAAGTGACTTAGAACAAGGTTGTCTCTTCTTCAACTTAGTCTTTTGATGAAGACTTCTTCTTCTCAAAATATGGGGAGTGGTCATACACAAATGATCAATGTTGATGTTTGATGTTGGATATGGGTAATTTGTTTTGGAAACTCAAGTTTACTTGTCAAGTAGAAGTTTAGTTTGATTCACTTCTATGACAAAGTGTGCCAAATGATATGAGTCAAGTTTCATGATCTAGAAACTTAATTTGACAACTTGAGGACCTAACTAGGTATTGGTTTGATAGGATTCGTTGGATAGTGGAACCTTTGATCACTGTTTTGATACTCCTCAATTTTGTTGGATGAAATCTTATCTCTTTCTAAGGGTGCTTAGTTGGATTTGGAAATTCTCTTCTCTCTAAGGTTTTCTCTTTGCTCTTTGTTTTGAACTAATTGTTGTATTGGTTGATTTGTAACTTGCAAGATATTTTAATGTTCATGACAAGAAGACATAGCACACATGAAAACAATGATCATCCCTATGCTAAACATTGAGTTTATGTTTTGGTGAGGATGTTTCTAAATCCCTGATGTTATCATTGGTTTGATTTACAACAAAAGACATATCAGGTAGACTCTTTATTCAAAGTTCATTGCCAATATCATAGCCCACTAGTCTCGATACTCTGTCACCTCAAACAACCTTTTCATCCCCTAGAGGGCACCCATTTTTTTGCCTTTTTCTAGAAATTAACTCAAAGTGATCTGCTTCACAGTTCATTAGTTACCTTGGGATATATATGGTGAGTGACCTTGGGGGTAGATTCTTCCCCACCCTTGCACTATGATATTTCCAATGTATGACAACTGACTCAGTTCAAATCTTCTAATGCTAAGGTTTGTAGTAAGGATTCTGTTCGGCGTGACAAATGATAAACTCAATTAAGAGGCTTACCAACCTTTAGAATAAAGAATTTTCATATCACAAGGATACTAGGGGAAGGCTATCAAATACACACTTCCATTGGAGGGGATTTTCATCAGCCTCCACATTTGATTATAGTGGGTTGCTAAACTTGGTGATAAAGTCATTCCCCACTTGGGTCATACCCTTCACACTAGCCCTTTTGAGGCTTCGGGAAGGCATGCCCTCTAAAGGTTTTAATGCTTGGAAGTAAATAAAGCAATGAAAAAGTGGATTTGGCTTTTTGATCACACAATTAAGGGGAGAGAATATACCTACCACTTTAAGACAAAGTAAACAAAATTCTTTTTAATTTTCCAAAGCAATGATTTGCTAAGTCTTATTTTGGAGATGTTGCTCCAACAAGCATGGTGTTATTTTTATCCACAAAACAATTTGTTGTCTAATCTAGGAAATTGAAATCCCGGTCAACAAAATGAAAGCACGTTTTGGTTTGAAAGTAAATTGCTTGGTAAAATGACAATTTGTTGCTTGTTCTTTTTAACTTGCAATAATAAAGTGGTTTGTTCTTTTTATCTCTTTGCAAGAAATTAAAAATTTGTTGTTCTTTTTAAGCCCAAATCTGAAGTGTGAATCCGCACTTGCAAGAAAGTAAAAGTGTGATATTGTTGTTCTTTTTACCTTGCAATGCAGTTCTTTTTAAGCCCAAAATGGAAGTGTGAAGTTCTTTTTAAACCAATAGGAAGATGAGTTCTTTTTAACCAATTTAAAAAGAAAATTTAGAAAAGAAACAATTAAATCCTATCTTAATTCCTTCAAACCTGCAAGTAAACTATAAGAAAAATCAAAAAAACCTCAAGTGAGCTTCTACAAGCCTAAATTTTTCCAACTCCAGATTACAAATTTCAGCCTCTATTTTGTATGCACAAAAACAGAGATTATATGCATGAAAACAAAGATTTTATGCACTACATAAATAGTTAAATGCGCTACAGAAATAGTTAAATGCACTACAAAAACAATTAAATGGATGAGGAAATTATTTTTTTACGCGCAATAAAGATAGTTAAATACGTGAAAATAGAGGTTATATGCATTGTAAGATCTATTATATGCCTGAAAAGAATCATCGTATGCGCTATTCTGTGTTTAAAACCTATAGGCATGAATCCTGTGGAAAAAAAATAGAAATGACTAAAAAAGAACGGGGTTTGAGCCCCACGGTGGGTGCCAGAAATGTGGTATCAGCCTGCAATAGGGAATAACACTTCAAACACACACATGAAAAATTGCACTAGAGTTAGAAATCAAAACAAAACAAGTTGAGTAAATATAAACTCTTTAAAATCATTTCATCCTCCTCTATCTCTAAAGATTTCTAAGATTCAAGGTGGCCCTCACTTGGAAGAGCACTTGATCCTCAAGATGACAACCTAGAGAACAAGATTCAAATGATGATTCTAAGATAAAAATGGAAATACAACTAAGATCTTAGTGATGATTTAGATATGAAACTAGATTATGGTAGGATGCAAGATATTATTGTTAGATACTTGATCAGTCCCAAAGGCACTGAGAGGGGGGGGTGAATCAATGTCTAACCGGTAAACAAAATATTTAAACTTGTTTGCAACTTTATAACCCAAATTAATATACCGGTAAGCAAATAATATTACAATAAAGAGAAAAAAAGTATAACCATCAATGCACACCATAACAAAGATATTTTTGGCAAGGAAACCCAGTAGGGGAAAAACCTCGGTGGGATTTGTGACCCACAATATTTACTCACTGGCCAATATGAATAAATATTACTTATACAATAGGGGTATGCACATGTAGGAAGGCCAATAGCCTAGAGCTCACTGCTCAATCACAAAAATGAAGTCACACTGACTACACAATTGGATGGTTAAATCCAATGACAATGTACTGCTCAAAATAGCATTTGCAATGCTAGATTTGATAGTTCTAATACTTAATGTAAGTACAGATCCAATAGGCAACAAGATGAGAGGGGGGGTGAATCATACAAACTTAATCTTCCATAAAAACATCAGATTCAACCTCGGTAACATATACTTCAGTAATATAACCAAAACTGCTAAACATGCAAACTCAAAAGCATATAAACATCATAAACCTCATAACACTAGATTTAACGTGGAAACCCAAATAGCGAAAAACCACTGTGGGATTTTGGACCCACTAAGAACTATACTCTTCTAAAGTATGGTCGGTTAAAAGCAAATCCTGTTAAATATTACAAACACATTGCTAGATGTGACCCAGTTAAGGGATTTCCCTCAGATCTATTAGGATCTTCACCTTGTTAGAAGTGACCTTGTTAAAGGATTTCAAACACTCAATCAGAATGTCACCTTGCTAGAGGGTTTTACAAATAAGACTGTTAAGTCCACTCCGTTAAGAGATTTTCTGTCACTTTCACAAAGTAACAGTAATAAAAAATCTATATGCAACTTCACATCTAAAATGCTAAAGAAGATTCTTATTTGCTCAATTCAATCTAGACATAGAACTAATCTTGTCCATCTGCTGGGCTTCTATACTTTGTTATTCAAGCAGGTTTTCAAGCTTCTATGCTCAGTAATCACTATGTAGCATCCTTGTGCATACATTTGCCTGCATACATTGTTTATCAATAGTTCCCTATTTATAAACAATTAGCTAACCACTTAATCTCCTTGATCACATTTCCCATGATCAATCATAGCCATCAGATCTTCAAACTTTGACCAGGTTCAATGTATCCTTCAATCTGAAAATGTTTTACCTTGCCTTGGAACTTGCATACATTTCTTGGAACTTGTGCTAGGGTATTGCGGTTCAATCTGAGCTGTAGATAATCATGTCAATTTTCCTTTGCCATAGATTCATTAACAAACTTCATGCACGACATACCAATCATTTAATCAGTTCCAGCTCATCAGCTTCCTTCATTAAATAACGCATGTAACCATTTAATGTATTATGTTACAACTCGGTTACAGCTCGGTAACAACTTGGTAAATACTAAACTTCACTCGGTAGACATTCTGCCTTCACTAACCAATAGCGATAACCTTAGGGTTTACCGACTAGGTTCTTTACTCAGTAACATAGTATAGTATTAACCTTACAATTTACAACATATGTATGATGTTAAAACAATCTAAACATCATGATCTCATCATTGTCTGACTCGGTAATAGTTGCCCATTGAATACCTTATTCATCCCCTTATTCATCATATTCTTTCTATGTCTTTTACCGACATCTTTATACTCATTAAATCATACTTCTCAAGATATGGCAACATCATACTGAATTATAAAATCAATTTCTTGACATCAATGACAAAATAGTAATAATAATAATAATAATAAGACAGTAAACATCCTTAATCAGTTATATCCATAATCATCAACAACCTTCTCAATATGCTTATTGAAATGCCAACAATCTCCCATTGTTTGTTATAATACCAAATGCCAACAAGATTCAGTACCGGTTTAAGCTCTGTCAGATACCTCTGCCATAAACCTTGCTTCGCTCTACTCTGCTCTTATTCACTCATTAAATAATTACATCATAATGCATATACAATTATTCGCTCTCATATACCACTTGCATTCATTACCTAATTACATATCCTTATATGCTTACAAAATGACCTACAAGATCTCATACATATATGAGTCTTTACAATACATCATGTCGGCTATACAATATAATTACAATACAAAATAATATAATTTCCATGTCGACTAGGAGTGTTGATAAGATCTTCTATTGGTGTAGATTGGATGCCAATGAGAATAGACTTGTAGTGTCTTTCGGTGCCGGTAGATGATGTGTGTTGTCTGTGTAACCTATTAACTATGTTACTAGTTGATTGCCATCAATGACAACATCAACTATTCTCATCTAAGTGTATAATGCCAACAATCTCCCCATTCGGCATTAATGGCAACACTCATGAGAAGAAACCAAAAGTTGATATCCAAAAATTTGAAGTCCAAAAACTAAGTGTGCTCCCCCTGAGAAAATGATCCCTTCTGTTCATTTTTCTTCCACACTACTCCCCCTTTGACATCAATGACAAAGGATATCAAAAAAGAGTCAAAGAATTCAAAATTCTACCTCAAAGCATGTAACCGGTTATGTACAATCTAAAAGATATCCGCTAAAATCATATTAATACTCTGCATAAATTTAGTGCTGTCAGAAATAATGGTTTCAGTCTGTTGGATCATCCCAGTTAGATAGTGCATCTGTTGCTTCAGTGATATTTCTCCTTGAATGGTTTCTTTAGATAGCTCAATCCTCTGTGTTAGAAGGTTTTCCAATCTAGGACCAAGTTTATTTTTAAGCTCCCGGACCTTCATTCTTATCGTTTCTTTTTTCTTTTCTAATTTCTCAATCTTTTCTTCAAAAACTGTCATTTCCTGATCCAAAACTGAAGTTCTAAAGAACCTATTATGTTATTTGCTATATCATCAATCTCTTTTTGTGTTTTCCTTATCTCCTCATCAATATCCTCTATTAGGTGGTGAGGCTTGCATGCTTCCTTATACAATTCTTTATATTCCAAAATAGTGGAATTAAGTACCAGTAATAAATAATCAATATGCTCTGTACAGTCCTTAATAGTCTTATCAAAGAATTCACCTTTCTCCTTATTCACCCTTTGCTTAACAGCCTCTTCATTAATTTTATCTACAGTTAGAATATTTTAAGCAATGAATTTGGACAATGTGTCCAATTTACCTAAATATCCAAAAATGTGATCTGTCTTACAATCCAGTGCAATCATTTTCAAAATAGATAAAGTATCATCAATGGCCTTAAATGCTAAGGTGTTGCATTCAATGATCATCTTTATGGAATCTAAAAGTACATCTTTAACATTAGTAGGTCTGTAATCCATGGTGGAAGTGCTAGGCGGAGTGTGAGGTTTTGCTATTGGTTTCTTCTCATCTTCGGATTCCTTAACCACTTCTGCTATCTTTCTTCCATCTTTAACATTTTCCTTATGCATTGTTTCTTCCTTCTCACTCTATTTTTAAACTTTATTTTCATCCTTAATATCATCCTTACTGGCTGACTGTCGGTTCAGCTACACTATGTTCTTGTCCCTTTTCTGCTACTACTTTTGCTTGTGCTTCTACCGGTTTCTCAATGTTAAGCAAAGTATCATAAGGGATGGTATCTGTTTTCTCAACTTCAGCTAGTATCTCAATATTTTGTTGAGAGTCAACAATGTTTACCAATGACTTAGAGACCTCAACATTTGTAGCTTCATCTCTCTTTACCTCTGCAGTCTCCTTATCCATGACAATGTTAAAGTCCTGAATGTCCACATTCATATTAAAAATAATGTTAGACTCTGGATTAGTGTCATCTTTTGTCATTTCCTCTACCTTTTCGTCTGGTTGACCATTAGTTTATGTTGGTGCCTCTGCAGTTATTGGTGGGGTGTCCAGAGCCAGTGGAGGAAGGTTATCCTTGACCGTGATATCAGGTACACTACCAATTTTTCCTTTACCCTTATCAACCTTCTGATATACTTTAACAAAAGATTTATCTATTTTGTATCTATCCTTCTCTTCTTTCTTCTCTCTTTCCACAAACAATATATCCCACTTATCTATCATTTCATCTGCAATTTCCTTAACTCTGCCTACCATAAGGCTAACCTACTGGTGACCACTCATAAAAAAAATTTTATTTGCCTCTGAAATTAAATCATCAATTTCCTGCTTGGAATTAACAGGATTCATAGAAAGTAGATCTTCTACCTTTAATTTCTTGTCTAACTCCATTATAGACATTCTCTTAGCCTCTAACCTTAAGTATAAATCATTTGGTAGATCATCTACAACTTCAATAAGAACTTTCTTGTAGATATCAAGATATAAAATAATGCTTTCTTCTATGGTTTCCTTATCTGAATCCTTGAAAGAATGATAAAATTTATCCACATTACTAAGGTTACCATCTTGGGTGATTTCATTGATCAACTCTTTCGGTGTAAGAGTATTTGGTGCCTTAGTTTTTGGTTTCTTCTTTGGAGTCACTTTCTTCTTTGGACCATTGTGCTCTCTTACAACCTATTGTTTCTTTCTCTGTGTCCTTGACTTCTTGGGAGATGGACCAAGTGTCAGTGAGGGTTTTCTTTTCTTCCTGTCCACTCTCTTGAATTCAGTTGCCCTGTCATTGTCAGAATCAAATGAAGTATCCATAGGGGAAATGAGAGCTACCGGTTTTTTCTCTGATTGACTTACATTCACACTAGCAGTAATACCACCAAGATTCATCAACCCTTCTGTAACATCCTTTACCATCTTAGAAGAATCTTTCATAAATTTATCTCTTTTCTTCTTCTGCTTCATCATAGCAACACCACTTTCAATGGTTTCAGCATTACCAAATATCTCCTATGTTGGTTCCGGTGGAGCATCTAGGAGTATTTTAGCATATGAGTCTAAGATGTGAGAATCCATCTCATATCCCATTTCAGTAATCTTGACAGTTCTGGGTCTAACTGCCTCCATCTAGATTTCATTTCTTTTCATTATAAAGCATATATGTTTATCATATTTATCCACAGTGCTTTGGGGAATCCTTTCCCTTTGTCTCATTTTAGTTTGGAAATTCTTGAAATAGTCTTTTACCAACTTATCACCATCAAATCCTATACTGGTAATTGCCTCTTTTATCTGTTTTCCAACTAAAGTATCATAGGTAAAATCCTTGTGTCCTATACAAGGGATCTCTTTTGAAAATTAAAGCATTAAACACACAATCAGACTTCCAAATTTGAAGGTTACTTTCTTATTACCTTTGATCTTATGCAAATTCTCTAACAGTTCATCCTTTAACCATTCACAAATATCAATCTTTGCATTGTTCAATATCATCTCATGTGCACTATGAATGCATGAACTAGATACAAAGTTCAACCTGTTAGTATGACCAACATTATAGCCAATGACCATGCTAGCAAATTTAACATTTTTATCCTTTATATCATTGACCCTAAGTGACCTGTTGTCAAATGTAGCATCGGTTAAGCTCATAACCTCTTTGTTAGGGATTTTCTTCTTTTTGTCAGGTCTAGAACTGGTGGAGGGTAAACTAGTAATAGCCCTAATAGCTTCCTTGGTAATCTTAAATACTGAGTCCAACCACATAAATTCACTATGAACCCTACTAAGAACATAGCGGATGGCTTCATCTGAGAATTCTGGCATATGGAGGATATCTATGAAACCTAAATCCTCAACTACCTTATGTTCCAATTTTACTACCCCATTCTTGTCAGTGATTACATTCATGTACATGTTCATCAAATCTTCAAACCCTAAACTTTCTATGTAACAATGTATGTATGTCCTAGGGTCTTCAGCAAACGCGACTCCCTTCGAGATTCTAGAAAATGCACCAATAGAGTCATCCAGTTTTGCTATCTTAGGAATGATCTTGAAAATGGGTCTAGGTCATTTTATGTTCTCCACAATGGTAAGGTTTGCTATGAATTCGGGAATAGAAGATGAAGATGCCATTGCGAAAGATAAATGCCTTTTAGCTGAGAAATCCTTGAATGCTCTGAAAAGATCTTTTTTTCTTTGCCTTTAGAATGCCTTTGCTTAATTTCTCTCTCTTCGAATGCTTGGATGCTTGGTGAATTGAAATGAGAAGTTATCAAAACGTTTATAACCAAAAATTAACTTAGAACTACAATAAATGCTTCGTCAGTGAAGTGAAAACTCCACATATCTGTCGGTAAAGAAGAATATAACTTCTTACCACCAACTGAGGGTAAATGCATGATTTTCAATTTGTTTCCTTACCCCTAAGGATTATTCCTTAGCTAGATGAAGAATCTTCTGCCAGTGCAGGATTACCCTGATCTACCGGTGTAGAGACAGATTCATCAATTTTACGATCTCTCTTCCTAATCCATTGTTTAGAAAATTCTTGCTTGATTTCAGTCACCTTTTCTTTGCCTTTGTTATTGGATCCTTTATTGTTCACCGATACAATCTTACTTCTATAAAAATTTACAATATGCCCAATCTTGTTACATGCATAACAAGTTACATTGTTTCTCTAAATAGCCTTTCCATAACCTTGACCAGTTTGAGTTTTGCATTGATTAGATAAATGTCCAAATCTACCACAAACATAGCATTTCACATTCATTCTGCAATTGTCTAAGTTATGACCATTTTAATTGCATTTGGAACATTGACCGGTGGGTGAGTTTGTATTTTGATTATTCCTAAATCTGCACTAATTTTCTCTATGACCAAATTTGTTGCAATTAAAAATTTTCCCATTGAATTTATAAGCATTAGGTTGCCTTACCAGTTTATTGCGATCATGGTTGTTTGCAGTTCTAGAACTTTCTCCATGTTCAAATCCAATTCCAACTATTTCTCCATCAAGTTTATGACTTTTCAGCATATCATCAAGATTATCTGAACTTTTCTTGAATCTATCTTTGTATTCATTTGCAATGACCAACTCACTTTTCAAAGTGTTGACTTGTCTCAAAAGTTCCTCTTTGTCATGTTGCATGTGAATCAAATCTGTTTTAAGCATAGCATTTTCATAACTAAGCCTTTGAGATTCATCTGATCTTTCATTAAGTCTTGTGGCCAAATCTTCCTCATTCATCTTTCTATCTTCAATATCCTTGCATAGTCTCATGGTTAAATCTTGCATCTCATTCTTAATGTTATTGTTCTCTTGTCTCAATTTCTCTGCAATATCTCTAAGAGTTTCCTTTTCTTCATCATCTTAATTTTGGAATTGCACATCTAATTATTTTATCTTATTCTATACTATAACCAGGTTATCTTGAAGTGCTTTGATGAATTCCCAAGCAGTTTTAAGTTCATCTTCTAGTTTGATATTCTTCAATTTTTCTGCATCAAAAATCTTCAAGAGCTCCTTCCAACTGTTGTCTCAAACTTTTCATTGGTACCGATTTTAGAATCTTCCTCAAATTGTTAGGCTTCTGCAAATAGAGGACTAGGCTCTGATACCAATTATTAGATATTTGATCAGTCCCAAAGACATTGAGAGGGGGGGTGAATCAGTGTCTAACTGATAAAAAAAATATTTAAACTTGTTTGCAACTTTATAACCCAAATTAATATACGAGTAAGAAAATAATAATGCAATAAAGAGAAACAAAAGTATAACCATCAATGCACACCATAACACAGATTTCTTTGGTGTGGAAACCCGATAGGGGAAAAACCTTGGTGGGATATGTGACCCACAATATTTACTCATTGGCCAATATGAATAAATATTACTTATACAATAGGGGCCTGCACATGCACGAAGGCCAACAACCTAGAGCTCATTGCTCAATCACAAAAATGGAGTCACACTAACTACACAATTGGATGGTTAAATCCAATAACAATGTACTGCTCAAAATAGCATCTACAATGTTGGATTTAGTACTGGTTTAAGCTCTGTCAGATACCTCTGCCATAAACCTTTCTTCGCTTTTCTCTGCTCTTATTTTCTCATAAAATAATTACATCATAATGCATATACAGTTATTCGCTCTCATATATCGCTTGCATTCATTACCTAACTACATATCCTTACATGCTTACAAAATGACCTAAAAGATCTCATACATATATGAGTCTTTACAATACATCATGTCGGCTATACAATATAATTTCCATGTCAACTAGGAGTGTCGGTAAGATCTTATGTCGGTGTAGATTGGATGCAGATTAGAATATACTTGTAGTGCCTATCGGTGATGGTAGATGATGTTTGTTGCCAGTGTAACCTGTGAACCATGTTACCTATTGGTTGCCATCAATGACAACATCAACTATTCTCATCTAAGTGTATAATGCCAACAATTGATGTGAAGCTAACTAGTATGAAAATGATGATATTAAACTAGCATATAAAATTAAGCTAACATGATATTGCTAAATGATATACAAAATTAAATGATCTAATTACTATTATTAAAGAGAGGTTAATAATGCTTGATGAAATGAGACTATAAGTTTGATGCACAAAGAATTGGATATTTAAAATTAAGAATGAGAGCTCTATTTATAGGGAAAATAGGGCAATGGAGGGTTGAGATTGAATAATCTCAACAAGGGTCGGGATTGAAAGTTATCAATCCATGTTTACAATTTTCACCAATGAAATGGTGACAATTGTCAACAAGAGGTTGCTTGAGAGGAGATGTAAGAGTCATTAAATGCCTGAGAAGACATGAAGGTTACCTTAGGAGGTAAGGTTTAAGGTTAGGTTAGAGTTATCCATTGGATAAAGCTTTTACCCAAGGGGTAAACTCTTGTGCAAGGGTTAATAGGATAACTAAGGTCAAAGCCATAAGAGCTTGATGAGACCCTTGGGTTAGATGAGGGTTAAGTTCTAGAGAGAAAGTCTCTAACCATGTGGGAAGGGTTGAGTTAACCATTAATGATTTGGAAGACTTTGAAGGTTAACTTGTTGAGGACATAAAGCCTTTAATGCATTTCAAAGACTTTGAGGCATTTTTGAGAAGTGACTTCTCTTAAGGAATGTGCAAATGTTTAAGAGATGAATTAGGCTAATTAGGATGGGATTAGAAGAATCTAGAAGGCTCTAGAAAATTGGTAGATAAATATATAGATAATCACAAGGAACAATCACTTTAGCATGCAGGTTAATAGGCTATGAAATAAAAATCAAAATGTAGGGCTAATTTAGCAGATTTTACACAGTTCAGTTTGTAGATCTGAACACATTACAAACAAATTTGACCTAGAAAACATGTCAAACGGATTCATGGGGCTCTAAAAACTGACATCGTAGCTCATTAAGATGCAGAGAATAAAAAAAATCTTCTTCCATGAAACTCAACTAGCAACAAAATGCAACTCTCCAAAAATGGCAACTCATAAAAGTTTAACAGTTGCAATCAATAAACCTACCTCAAGACCCCAAAAAAAGGACTTTAAAAACTCATCAAATCCAATCCTGGGAGGTTGCAAATGGATATATGGCATCTATGATAAGATGTTAACAATATCCCCAAGTGGTTTTTCATGAGAATCAAGGGGTCTCAAAGTGGGCTATCAAAAAGATTTTACAGGTGTGTTTCTGAGTGTCACAAACAAAATTTCAACAAGGGTCCTCAAAATTTTGCCAAATTTTGGAGGTCGCAACACCATCAAAGACAAAGGCCAAACTAAGGAATCATAAAACAAAAAATAATTAATAATTACCCAACCAAATATCTTTGAAATATTTAACCTAATCACTGAGGCGTTCCAGGAACGTGTAGCAGCAACTAGAATCTCTCTTTGACATTCACAGTCAATGCATTTATTCACTACATCATCAAAGGAATCTAGATTTTTATCATCTTTCTCAATGATTTCTGCATTAGCCAACAATATTAAATAGGAAGAGGGTTTTAGTTCCATATCAACTCACAACTATCTAAACATCCTCATGTAATCATCTCTTTGGCGTCTTCTCAAGGCCAATTGATCATGCAATTCTTGAGCCTTATTTCTTTCTTTTCCATAACCATCTTCATATACTTTGTAATTCTTAGCCATTTCCACTAATTGAGACTCAATACAATCAATTTCATCCTTGAGTTTCTGAGTGGTAACAGGCCACCACAAATAGAACTTATATAACATTTTAGAAGCCTCCATTGATTTCCTGAGATTCATTAAATTAAGGATCAATAACCTGATGTGCTCTCTTGCATTTTTCTAGTCATCTTTTCTTGCAAGTTTGTTTATGTAATGCCTTCCATACCACCAACTCCATCTCCTTCAACCATTATTTCCACAAGTATCTCCACAAGCTCCTCTGAAAGAAGATCAATGATATTAGTAGCAACCAAATTAGTTTGAACCAAGTACTTTGGAAATTTCTTTTCAATAACATCTTGCTCATAAGAAACATGATTGTTATATGAATCACCAACAAAATGCACACTGCTAGGCTTCCTAATCATTTCAAGCACCTTCTCTTCAGTAAGTTCATCATCATTAGACACTTCATCAGAATCTGTCTGCTCCTTTTCTACTTCCTTACACTGAGTAAATTTTCATTCTATCTTCTTCTCCTCTTCTTCATCATCACTCTCAATAGTTACCAACTCAATGTCTTTCTTCTTCGGAACCATCTTTTCACACTTTTGAATCTTATAACTAGAGGCAGAAGCCTCTGTAGATAGCTTCCTTGATTTCTTTACTCTTTTCTTCAATTTCATCATTCCAAACCTTCTTATAATCTCCTATTTTGTTCCAAACCTTTCTGCATTCAGATCCATCTGTATCTTAAAAAAAAATCTGCTAAACTCATAGATTCTTGTTCAAATACCTCATAGGGTAATGGAGTTACCCAAGAAACTCTCAGAATCACAAGCTCCAAAAATAAATTATCTTTATCTACTAAGAATACAATATCATTCCCATGCCAATCTATAACCTTAGGATGAATCCTATTCCTCCAATCAAATCACTTATGAGCTTCACAAATAATTTTTTTCACATTTTCCAACTATCATCCAACCCATCTAAATAAATCTTAATATGTGACCCAACAATGATGTCATTTCTCCACATTTTCAGCATCGAGAAGAGTATTCAAAAAATAGAAAACTAAACAGACAATTAGAGAACCATATCGGAATGGATACATCTCACTTTTTGACATTTTAATGTTATCTAGCAACTGTTACCATAGAATCTTGCACAGATCATATTCTACATTCCCTTTCACCATTTGATAAGCCACATGCACACCAGTGGATGCACAAGAACCTTCTATGTTTCTATAATAAAATTTGAAATATATCCCCATTATCGCATACCTAACATCCACATCCTTGATAGTATTAATTTTTAATGCTCTTGCATCTTAAATTGCCCCATTCAAATGATTCACCTCAACATTCTTCACAGATTTCAACATAGGTATATCTCCAATCATGCACAGCCTTGTCACAATTTGTTGCATCTCCTTCAAAATAAAGTACGGTCTATCAAGACAGATATATTCACCATGGATTTTATTGAGAATAATTCTTATAACCTCTTCATCATCAATCATCAAAAAATAATTCCAAGTGTCTAAACCCTTGTGCCCTAGATTACCAAATTCATCTTCAACCTTTGTGAATTGTCAACCAATTAATTCTACCTAAAAGCCTTAATCTTCTCATGATCATATTCTTCTAGATTAACATAAATGTACTGAAAAAAAATATTCTTGTTAGTAACATGATCATCAATACTAGAATGTTCCAATCGAATCTACATCTATCGAAATGAAGAGTTTCAATTCATATTTAGGTCTGGGTTTATCATTTATACTCACAATTTTTGCCATACTGCCAAAATATTTCTATGCAATCTTTTCTCACTCTTTCACTTGAATTCATTGCTTTTCTCTTCTTCGTTTCTCAAATCACAAGTGCACAAATGATTGAAATCATAGAAATAAATAATCGCAAGTTATCTTTTAAAAAATTTGATACACTATTTGTTGAAGCATCAAGAATTGCTTTTGGACCACAAGATATGCTCAGAAGCTCCAAAAAAATCATCACACAAATCTACCCTACGAAGAGGAAACTCGACATCATACCAAGAGGGTACAAAAGATATTTTCATTAAAGCTTCCCCTTAGACCTTGTTGTCTAAGTTGATTACTAGAAGAGTGAACCGCATCCATAGTGGATGTTGAACCACCTTCAACAAATGTCCTTTAATTTTTTCATCTGATTTCTTCACCCACAAAAACTTTCATTTTCCTTTAGAGTCCACTATATTCTTTGAAACAATAATCTTTTCTTTACTACTTTTACAAAAAAATTTAATATGCCTAATAATGTTACAATTATAGCATACTAGACCATTTTGCATTGTGGTCCCGTTCACATCTCTTCTAAAGTTCTTAGTCATCCTACATTCAACAGCTTTGTGCCCATTTTCATTGCAAACATAGCAATATCCATTAAAAGATCTAACATATTTGTTTGTATTCATTTTGCTTCTACCTTCAATAGCCTTGTGTCCAAACTTGTTGCAATAATGACAATTTCCATTGAAGGAATAACCCCTTATCTGGTTTTTACACTCATATGATTTGTACCCTATTGCATTACATGAAAAACAATTTTCTTTGAAAGATAAATACCTAGAAGAAACAGGAGGAGGTCTTTGGTTCAACACAAACTTCTTGAAATTTCAATTAGGCATGAGATTCTTCTTATCTTCAACAACATTATTCATTTCTTTAGCCTTTTCTTCATTGATCTTCAATAATTTATCAAATTCTTCATTATTCTAAAACTACAAGACAAATTCTCGTATCTCCTTTCCACCTTTTAGACTTAAGCCAATACTAATCTAATCTTTAGCATCTTTGAGCTCGTTTTTCAGATTTATCACTTCTTCCTCTAATTTTGAACATTCTCAAGTCTTCTCATCAAGATTAGTTTCATATTCAGCAATTACCTTCTTTCCTTTGTCTAGTAAACCCTTCAAGAAAAAAATATTCTAAACTACCTTCTTGTATTTGTCTTTGCACTCATCTATATCAGCCAATGCAGATCTTATTTCTCCTTCCATATCAACAAATCCTTCAACATTATCCCAATCAACCTGTTCTAAGGCATCCATATCATTTAGCTCTTCTTCAAACATAGTGTTCAAAACTCCAGATCTACCTCAAGCGATTAAGCTTACTCAAGAGGAACCTTTCTCTGATACCAATTGTTGAACACACACTAGATGCTAAGAGGGGTGGGTAAATCAGCATAAACTAAAACTCCAATCTTGCATCAACAAGTTTATTCCAAGCATTCACATTAGAGAGTAATAAATGATAACACCATAAAAAATTCACATCATTCACACATTCAAACACCATTATTTTATATGTAGAAAACCCAATCTGGGAAAAACCATGATGAGCACCAACTCACAGAAACGATCCACTATATAAAATGTTTTGCAAAAATGGAGCTCACTGCTCCAAACTTGCAGACCAAGGCTAACTACTCTCAGTGCAAGATACAACAAAATACTTGCACACTAATGCTAACTACAAAAGGGAAAGATACAAAACTAAAAATTTATAGAAAAAGGAACTGCATGAATGAAGGCATCTTTGTATGTTGATCATAGTTTCTAATATATTACAAAATATGACCTAGCCAAAATATTCAGACCTCCAAGTATCTGAATTATTAACATTGTACCAACTATCACCTCTGAATTGCAATACCTTCTAATGTAGCAACTTCCCTCTCATCATCGTCCCTACATCAAGTCACACTTTGCATATCATCATTGTTTTAACAATCTTCCATATGTCTCTCTATCTTATCTATCTTGTATATATATATATATATATACCAATCCATAACAAAAACATCTTTACCAAGCCATCCAAGGGAAATATTGTAATGTGTATGCACATCTCTGACCCAAATTATACAATCGAACCAAATTATGAAACACATAGAACATAATTCAAACCAAACGTGCAACACTAGACCAAAAGAATACTTCACACACCATAACCTAACCAAAAATATATTTTACATCTAACTCTGATAGCATATCCCAGACACATGTACCAATCATATCAATTCACAATTGCGAAAGTCCAGACCAAAACAATCAATATCCAAACCAACTATCCTCACCATCAACAACATTCAAATAGGCTAATATCAATTGGATCAATTGCCAATGCAATATGTCCAAGTCCAAACCAAAGCACCAGTCCATAGTGACTTCCGATCCAAAAGTAAACACTTCAACACAATAGCTAACTCTACTGATGCCCAGACAAGAACCCATCTGGACCACATTGTTTGACATCAGTGAAAACAAAGCATATATTTGTAACTGTTGGTATTTGACTAAACCGATAAAGATTGTTGGTGATATACAACCGATAAATAATTTATTGGTGAATGTGACGAAGAGATTGAGATTCATGTTTGAATACTAAGTCTTGTGTTCTCATTGATGGTTGTATGCCAGAAATGTGGTATCAGCCTGCAATAGGGAAGAACACTTCAAACACACACTTGAAACATTGCATTAGAGTTAGAAATCAAAACAAAACAAGTTGAATAAATCTAAACTCTTTAAAATTGTTCCATGCTCCTCTATCTCTAAAGATCTCTAAGATTCAAGGTGGCCCTCACTTGGAAGAGCACTTGATCCTCAAGATGACAACCTAGAGAACGAGATTCAAATGATGATTCTAAGATAAAAATGGAAATACAAATAAGATTTTAGTGATGATTTAGATATGAAACTAGATGATGGTAGGATGCAAGATATTGATATGAAGCTAACTAGCATATAAAATGAAGCTAACATGATATTGCTAAATGATATACAAAATTAAGTGATCTAATTACTATTATTAAAGAGAGGTTAATAATGCTTGATGAAATGAGACTATAAGTTTGATGCACAAAGACTTGGATATTGAAAATGAAGAATGAGAGCTCTATTTATAGGGAAAATAGGCAATGGAGGGTTGAGATTGAATGATCTCAACAAGGGCCAGGATTGAAAGTTATCAATCCATGTTTACAATTTTTACCAATGAAATGGTGACAATTGTCAACAAGAGGTTGCTTGAGAGGATATGTAAGAGGCATTAAATGCCTGAGAAGACATGAAGGTTATCTTAGGAGGTAAGGTTAGAGTTATCCATTGGATAAAGCTTTTACCCAAGGGGTAAACTCTTGTGCAAGGGTTGATAGGATAACTAGGGTCAAAGCCATAAGTGCTTGATGAGACCCTTGGGTTAGATGAGATTTAAGTTAGATGGAAAGTCTCTAAGCATGTGGGAAGGGTTGAGTTAACCATTAATGGTTTGGAAGACTTTGAAGGTTAACTTGTTGAGGACATAAATCCTTTAATGCATTGGTGAATGTGATGAAGAGATTGAGATTCATGTTTGATGACTAAGTCTTGTGTTGTCATTGATGGAAACAATGTTTTTGTGGTCATCTAAGTCTTGGAAGCCAACCGGTAAGGTCTAACCAGTAGAGAAGTTTGTTTCGCAGAGAACCAATAATTAGGATCTCAACCAGTAAACTATGAACAGAGTTGCATTCCGATGGTCGGTACATGCAATTTTATAAAGAGTTGGATGATGCGGTTTTACAATGATGATGGAGATAGGTATTTGGAGATATGTTCATAACCGCATTGGCATATTCAACTGAACAAGCGAGATTTGATGTACAGAGCAGACATTCTGATGAACATTCAACTGGTAGTGATATAGTCACTTCAATCAGTAAGATGGCATAGGTTTTTATTTGTTATGTCATTGGCTAACATAAGTTTGGCATGTAATATTATTTTGTCTGGATTCTTTGAAACTATGACATTGTTCCAAGGTTGTAGCTAACTAAAATTGATGTTTATAAAAAGTGTGATGATGTATCAAGTCAGTGTGTGTATGAATGCGTATGTGTGTGAGATCAAAGGTGAATTAGGCGAAGTTGATTGTGTGGTGTTTTGCAAAGCTCTGTATTGATGTGTTATTGATGTTTTAAGGATTTGAAGTGGATCTTAGTAGACATAGAGGTGTTATATGAAGATCATTTGACTGTTGTTTCCCTAACAGTTTACACAGTAAAATCCCCTAATCAGGCAGGTCTTAACAGGCCTTAACTTGTAAATCTCTTAATAGGATAGCTCTATATCAGAGTCTTAAATCCTCTTGTGAGGTTGATCCTAATAGGTCATAGCTCCTAAAAGGGCTTATCATTTAAATCCCTTAACCAGGTGACTCCTAACTGGGTTTTCTCCTAAGAGGGCATATTTGTAAGACCTTAACGGGTCAAAATTTATATTTTGTAGATAGTGAATCTTGTGGGTATTAACTCTCACCATGGTTTCTCCCTTTTGGGTTTCTATGTATAATCTCTTGTGTTATGTGGAATTTTTTTATTGGGCATTAGCTTATGTGGTGATATTCCTCTTATGCTTGATAAGTTTTAAGTTGTTTAAGTTGGTGATCAGACTCATATTGTTTTTTCTTGCACTAATTCACCCACTCCTTCTCATTGTCTTATAATTTTATCAATTGGTATCAGAGCCAACCTTCTTTGAGGCCTAACTGCTTGATAAGGAATCCTAAGGTAGTCTTGGGGGATATGAGTTATAGAGAGATGTCTCATAAACTTGCAAAAACTAAGGAAGCCCTAGAAACATTGAGAGGCAAGTATAAAACTTCACTTACTAAAAGAAGATAGCTAACCAAACAACTATTAGAGGTTTCTAAGAGAATTTATTCTGATGAAGAAAACATAGGTGCACTGGTTGATGAGGTGGAGAAACTGAATGATGAGAAGACTAACTTGAGGAGAGAGCTAGAAGCTCTAACTATCCAGATGAGTCAAGAAATTGAAGCAAGGAGGGAAGAAAAAGACAAAATCAAAGAGAAAGAACATGAGATCTTAAAGATAAATCAAGAAAATGGCACTCTATATGCACACTAGCATGAGGAAAAAGAAGAAAAATAATAGATAAAGGAAGAACTGGATATGGAAATGTCTCTTAGAGAGACTCTCATCAAAAGGAATGAAGACCTTTCAAAATAACTTGCTGATGCTAATGAGAAGCTTGCAAAATTTAACAAAAATTCTACCATGTTTAATGAACAGATCCAATCTCAAAGGATGAACGGTGATACAACTATATTGGGTTGCAATACATTTGAGAAAGGTGGGTCTTCTAGTACTAAGGACAACATGCATGATGGTAAACCTACTCCTAAGACTCATAAACCCATCGGTAAGAAATCCTATAAGTTTGTTTGTTTCAATTGTCATAAGCTAGGACATACTGTTAATGTTTGTAGAAGCATATTTGGTGTTGCTAATGGTTATAGACCTAATGCTTATCAAGGATATAAGCCTAGAACCTTTAATTGTTAGTTTTCTTCTTGCAACATGCATGGACATAGAGCTATTGAGTGTGGGTATGGAGAAAATAATCCTCCTCCTCACATGAGTCAAAGGTTCGGTGGTGGTTGGCAAAGAACCTTTGATGAGCGAATAAGTCTTAACTGGAAAAGACCCTATGCTAACTGGTCTAGTCCCTATGAGATGGAAAAGAGGATGAATGTGGTTTACACATTCTATCATAACTATGGTCATATAGCTATGAACTGCAGAAGAAGGACTGGTAGAGGCAATGTTGGACCTTGGACAGCATCTGGTATGGCTTGTTATCATTTTCATAAACTGAGACATATTGCAAAGTTTTGTAGAGCAAAGGTGAATCAATTTGCTAACTGGAAAGGGAAGATGAAACTTGATGTGGAGGAGACCAAACTGAAATGAACAAAATCTGGAAAAAGAAGGATGATGAGATAACTGAAGTCAAACCATCTGAAGATCCTATTTCTTCACCTAGTGTGGAGAACCCTTCACCGAAAAACTAAGTTGTTTAAAAGATTAGGGAGAACTTAATATTAGATCCATTTCAAAACCCCCTAAAGGACCATGAGGTATGTTGAATTTGCATACTTTGATGTATTATGATGTTAAGAAGTGATTCTATGATCAAACAGGTAGGTTTGATGTGTTATGTGAACCGATATTGTGTTATAAGACATTTTAGGGTTTTACCGGTAATGGCATTTAATGCGGTAGATAATGGGAAAATAAAAGGAACTTTTTGAATGTTATTTGTCACATTGCATACTTGAGAACACACGGAGAGTGAGTAGAGCAGATTTTGTGTTTGCAACATTTAACTTGTTTAACAAAGATTGAAGTGTTTTGGTGTGATTTGTGATCAGGAATGAGTGAAGAAGTTTTGTTGGTGTTTGGAACCCTAGCACAGAAGTGGTAAAAGGTATTTATCCAAATATATTATTATCTACTTATCTTTCTGAATCATTGAAGATGGACACCCCACATTTAGTTGATGTTATTGATAGACCCCATCCTGAATTTAAGAGGCACCTGTTTAAATATGAGGAAACCAATCCCATCGGAGCCCTATCTGGAGTTCCTTATGGTGTCTTACATATTGAAGATATTAGATATTTCTATAATTGCAAACTAGAGGATATTGGTGTTGCCGCTATTTTTTATCAGTATAAAGCAATGTGTGATAAAAATGGTGTAATAAAGAAATAGTTCAAAAGGGTTACCGAGAAAGGGTTTCACCATGCCCTAAATTTCATTAATAATTTTGATGATGAATTTGTGAGATATGTGCTTAACATGATTCATGACCAGTTTATGTGGATCGACCAACCACATAAAATTTCCAAGGAAGCTACTCACGCAGTCACCAAATTTTGTGCCACCGACGAGGTTCCAGTTTTGAGATCCATTCCTAAGAATGATGTAGAAAATTTAACAAGATCTAAATGGGATGGAAGAGCAATGTCGGTGAATAATATCAATGATCTGGCAGCAAAGTATGCTTCTATGGTGATCGGTTATCGAATCTATTAATCTAGTAGGATGAACAACATCCCTATTGCTACTATTCACACTGCCCACCGGATTATCAAAGAATATGTTGACTGTGACTTGTCAGATGCATTGAGAAGTCAAATTTTGCTAAACCTAGAAGCCATCAAGAAGGATAAAAGTTTAAGGTTTAAATTTGGTCAATTAATCCTTGGTCTATTCTTTTATTTTCAGAATTTTTTCCCTGGTATTGGTGATATCCAATGGATAGATGGCACTCCTCCATTGATGTAGATGAAGTACATCATTATAATGCTTGGTAATTATTTTGACAAGATTGCATGGGGATAATTTAAATATTTTCAAAAGAAAATGCATGCAAGGGAAAGGATACCGGCATAGGTTTTCAATTGGTATAAAAACACAATTTGTTTTATGGTTGATACAGATACTTGCATGATGGAGGCAATTGAGCCCTAGAATACATGGGTGATGCCCATGGGATATGAAGTAGAAAAAGATCTTTTGTTTGCATATGTTGATCATTTGCTTGCCCAACTAGTAGATACAACAGCAGAACGTTTTGGCACTTACAAGGAGAAATCCCTTCAAGTGCACTCAGAACTTAACCAACTGGTAGTTGCAAAGAAGGTTAGAAAGGAATTTGAAGTATTTGAGGAGCAAGAAGGATTCAAAAAGGAAGCCATTGTTGAAGCAAGAGAAAAGCATGCTTCTCAATAGGTCAGAACATCAAGTGTTCCAACTGGTACCCCCACCAATGTAAAGACAAGAGTTGGAAAGGAGAAAACTACAAAAAAAGAAAAACCAGTAGAAACAAAGAAGGAAAAACCTTCTAAGATTCAATTTCGAGGGAAATGTAAGATTGTTGAACCTCCTGGTGCACCAGTTAAGACTGGTAAAAGGAAAAAAAAACAAGCACAGAAACCGGTAGAAGAAGTGACTGAGTTCGAAGAAGGAAAAGAAAGCCCTAAGGGCCAGCGGCAAAAGGTCAAAGGGAGTTGGTACTTCTACTATGAAATCTATGAGGAAACCGGCAAAAAAGATCACGCCTCTTGAAAATATAATGATAAACATTAATGAGTATGGTTTATTGACTGGTGTGAAGAAACTGTATGATAAGTTTAATGAAGATGAACAAAGACAGATAGAAGATGTGATTGTTTATATGATGAATAAATATAGAAAGGCCCAAATTGAGTTGCAAGGGCAAATTCCAAATTCACTGTAAAATATAATTGATGCTAGATAGCAGGCAACCATAAAACAAGACAGGGAATTCATTGAATATGTTATGAAAAACTTGCAGCCTGAAGATACTAAGGAAGAGCTAGATGAAATTCTTGCCAAGGCAAAGTCATCTTTCAGGTCGAAGAAAATGTTGACAAGAATGTTAATCAAAGAGACCCAATTGGTCCATGAGGAGACTCAATAAATTTTGAAGAAGGTATTGGGTCTAATTCTAGATGAAGAGGAAGAAGTTAAGGAAGTTGAACTGGAGAAGTTTGAGGCTAAAGATCTTCCTGATGGCTTTAAGTTAATTGATTTTAAGCCTAATGAAATTGTGTTGGATAATCAACTGGTGAACACGCTAATTAAACTTGAGATTATCCCTCATGATAATGATATCGATGCTCAAATGTTTGAGCAACATGAATAGGAATAGGGACAATGAGAAAAGAAGAATGAAGAAGAAAAGAAGGATGAGGAGTCATCAGTAGTAACTCAAATTGTTGATAGACAGCCCCCACCAATACAAGAAACTACAAAGGATAAGGAACATGAAAAGAAAGAGGAGGAGAAGAAAGTGAAGACTAAACCTAAAGTGACACCTTTGTCACTTGATTCTAAAAAGAAAAATATGGATGAAGATAACAATGATGCAATAAGTATTCAAGGACCCATTAATATGGATATGTTGAGCTCAACTGAGTTGATGGAGATTTCAACTTCCATGCAATCTCGGGCCAAGAAGAAGAGGATGAAAGAACAGCAGAAGGAGACAGAAACAATAAGTGTTGTTGAAATTTTGTCAAGTCTCCTACCAGAGACTAATACTAATAAATTTGTTACTCCTATTGACAAGATTGCACAACTTGTTAATGATGCTGGAGAATAGATGAAATATTTTGAGGATGCAGCTTATGTTAGTGTTGAGAAGGATTACACAGGTTTTGATTTCTTATGTTGGTGGTCGACATAAGCTTGACATGTAATATAATTTTGTCTATATTCTTTGAACCTAGGAAATTGTTCCAAGGTTGTATCCAACTAAAATTGATGTTTGTAAAAAGTGTGACGAGGTATCAAGTCGGTGTGTGTATGAATGTGTATGTGTGTGAGATCGAAGGCAAATTGGGTGAAATTGATTATGCGTTGATTTGTGAAGCTTTGTATTGATGTTTTATTGATGTTTTGAGGATTTGAAGCAGATATTATCAAATATGGAGTTGTTATATGAAGATCATTTGATTGTTGTTTCCCTAACAGTTTGCAGTGGTAAAATCCCCTAACCAGTAGGTCCTAAAATGCCTTAACCTGTAAATCCCCTAATAGAGAAGCTCTATATCAGAGTGTTAAATCCTCTTGTGAGGTTGATCCTAATAGGTCATAGCTCCTAACAGGTCTTATCATTTAAATCCCTTAACTGGGTGACTACCAATCGGGTCTTCTCCTAGCAAGGCATATTTGTAAGACCTTAACCGATCAAAATTTCAATTATGCAGATAGTGAATCTTGTAGGTATTAACTCCCACCATGGTTTTTCCCTTTTGGGTTTCCACATATAATCTCTTGTGTTATGTGGAATTTTTTTTATTGGGCATTAGCTTATGTGGTGATATTCCTCTTATGCTTGATAAGTTTTAAGTTGTTTAAGTTGGTGATCAAACTCATATTATTTTTGCTTGCATTGATTCACCCCCCCTCTCAGTGCCTTATAATTTTATCAGTAACACCTTTATTTTTATAGATATCACCTATCCTCTTCCTTGACTTGTATGCAGAGTCTTCTATGGAGACATTTAAGATGACATAATCCGTAATACAGAACTGAATGGTTTCACATGCCTTCTTGTCCAACTTCTTCAAATATTCATCAATCATTATTAATAAATTTTTACTTGTGAAATTGGAAACCACTGATCTCTTTCTTCCCAAAGAACCTCCATATTCAATTTCTGCATCCTCTAACTAGTGTCATTGAATTTCTCAATATCCATGCAAGAAGTAGAAGACATGGCTTGAAATCCTCTTTACAAATCTATAAAATATCACACAACAAAAACTTCCATTGCAAAAAAAAACATTCAACACTTGAAGAGAAATGCATCCCCCTCTCAACAAAATCATGAGCCCTAATACCAAATGTTGAAAAATTAGTGAGGAAAGCTTGCAATATTAACTTATTTATGTGATTGCAAATTTGAGAATTAGATTATAATATCATATTTAAAAAAGTGGGTGCAACATTCAACACCAATATAAAATTCAACAACCAAATTAAACACCATGTTTATATATAGAAACTCTTTCGAGAAAAAAATCCACTAAAGAAAGAGGACAAGTATATCATTAGTATTCAAAGGATTCATTTCTACAACAATACACTTCACTTCACTTCTCAAATCAAATCTAGCAGCACCTAAATACCTACAAATAAATATATGAAACTGCTATGACATGACTCCAATTTATAGTAAATTAAGGGAGGGAAAACCATAATGGTAACCTAAAACAAGAGGCAAAAAACTACTACAACAAGGTCACAATTTTCTAGCAGACTCCTAGAGAACAAATAGTAAATAGTTTTCCTCACATTTCCTAGAGAACACTTTCCAAGGAAAATGGAGACACATGAATGACATGGGATTTACAATATTAATGTCACCTTATCCTATAACCACTTGTCATAGATTCTTTTAAAATGAGAAAATTCTAAGAATTAATGCAAGGATAATCACATCAACTCTAATCAACATAATATTTAAGGATCTAAATAGTAGCAAAGAGACTACTTCAACAATAAGAGAACATGAAAATACTCATGAGATAAAATATTATTATAATAAGAAAGAATGCATTACCAAAATCTCACAATGCATCAATGAATACATATAAAGAAAAGAGGCAAATATTACCATTGAGAGATGGGAAAAAAATGCTAACTACCTTGAAATTGATAGGATTTACTTTCATTTAATATGTCATTTACCCTCAAAATGGACCACTTGAACTAAAACCAAGCAAGCTAGGTAAATGTGTAGAAATACATATAGCTAAAGGAAAACAAAAAAACCTACATTAACACCCCCTTAAGCACAAATTAGGTGGTTGGAAAGATGAGTTGTGATAAATTAAGTTTGATAAGATACATATGGAAATCCCCTTAAAGTTAAGAAGCCCCCAACAAAAAGGAATATAAACACTAATACATTTGGACTAGATTTTCGACTGAGGTTTCCGAAGGAGAAGGTGTATTGTGACCAAATTTGATTTTTTTTTTGAAAAAATGCCCAAATTCTTCATAATTCCGACAGCAATTTGCCATTTGGTTTCGACGAAGAAGGCATTAGCAATGAAAATTTTCTTTTTTTCAAAAAAGTGCTCGAGTTCGTCATAATTCCGACGACAACGACCATTACTTAAAAAAAAAAGAGGGCAATTCATTTGTGCATTGCAATCTCGCGTAGGCATCCGTGGTGACTTCAACCCCCAACAACATCAAACCTGCGTTGAAGGCATTTGTGCATTGCTTGCAATCCTACGCAGGAGGTAGATTCTTCACCTTAATTTCATGTTGCAAAAAATATACCATTCAAAAGATTCTACAACTTTTTCTTACTTTTATACATGATAGCTATGCCTGCATTCTTGTGGGATATTGACCAATTGTGGAAGCAACTCTTGGAGTATGAGAGATTCCTTTTTTATGCAAAAGATGTTAGGAAATGAGACATGTGGTGGTTAATTGCCCTAGTTTTTAATGCAAATTGGTCAATCTCGTATTCATATTGATTATCCAATCTCAGGTCAGATGGCTCCTAGTCAAAGGTGTGGTTCCCTGAATGCGTAATACCCTATAGGAATCCACTCATCGTAAAACCATAGAACTATGATTGAGGAGTGAGCATTCAATTTTGTTGTAGCAATCCCTTTCTCCTGTATATGTGTTGATTGATCACTATTGTACGAGCTAATATATAGGGTGGTGTCTACCTCTGGTTGCTGAATCGATGGAGATCAAACCAACACACAAGAAAATAATGGGAATGAATATTATTCAAGTAATTTGCAACCTTCATTCAATGTTGTTCGGGCAAGCCTTTCTTTCTCTTCCCATCCTGCCTAACACACCCAACCCAGAAGGCCTAGGGAGATACAATTGTGTTCGGTTTAGCACAATCCTAACCTAGAAGGGGTGGACTGAAAATCTCCAACCACACAACTTATCACTTTGTAATTAACATACAGTATAAAGCTAGTCTATATGACCCTCAAACCATTTTCTTGCTATCTCGGGTTACCCTAGTTTAGGGTATTGGCAATTTTTACTAAATCTTCTCTATTTTAGGGTATTGGAAACTATCTCTCCTTTTGCATAGTTTTAGGTGGCATACAAAGTCATTGCCTTCTTTGGCTTCCTTGTGGCCTCAACCTCAATGATCATCTTTTGCAAACTTACTTTCTTCAATACTCTCTTCTTTATCCTTTCAAAGTTGAATTGTAGCCACTTAGGAACATCTAGATTCTCATCACTTTGGATGGATGGGTTCATGGTAGTTACAACCTACTTTGGCCTTTGTTCTTTATCTTGTTGCTTGTGCACCTAAGTTTAAAATTTTGGAGGAGTCATCTTGGGGGTGGGGGCCTAGATAGATCCTCTTTTTCTTGTTCTCCATGCTTCTTTGACTCCATATTCTAAGTTCCTTCTGACTTATATTTCATTTTCATGAGTCAACTTATAGTTCTTAATTTAGTTATAGGCTAGTATCTTGTGTGTTGATTGTACCTCTTAGTTTGATAAGGTTTTGGGTGGAATTTCATCTCTAATTTTGAGGAAAAAGTTTCCCTATAAATGTAATTTCAAAATTCATTTTGAGGGTCTAATAATTGATTATTTAAGGTCCAAGTTTAGTAACACTCATTAGTGTGTTTTCTTTCAAAAGACATTTAGCAATAGGCTGTAGATTGAATACTTGTGCTATGCTAGTATATTTTGAAGAATTAATGGAAATGAAGTTCATAGTTTGCAATGGTATTGGTAGTCTTTTTTGATTGCTTGGTATTCTTTTATTTCTTTCATTTTCCTTAGTCCTGAATTAATATTTACATTTATGAAACATCTTCTTTTTTATAATCAATTTGTGCATCTTTCATGGTGATTGAGGTTAATAAGGAACATGTGAATGAATAGTAGTAGTTGATCTAGAGCTTTCCTTTGTCTCATTTTCATGTTAGAATTGGCAATTTTGGCATGATAAATTATTTGCATACAAGGTTATTTATAGATTTTGTTGATAATGTGGATTTAGGTAATACTGATGATTCATTTTCTCATAGCCTTGTTCTATATTTTGCAATTTATTTTAACCTTTTACCTTAGGCAGATTGAAAGATTGACATTTCAACTTGAATAGTGACATTTTCCCCTTGAACAACTTGATTGGGAAATGATAAATTCTAAAGGTAAGCTAACATAACTCAAGGAACTGAGATGATATCCTACCATGAAAGATGATAGTTCTAAGCAAAATACTACCTAGTGATATGAAAGTTGATGCAAGATAGTAAGGACAACAAGGAAATTTATTTTGAACTTTGACAATATTGAATCTTTGGGTGGAAGTTTGAATGGATTGATAGCGAAAAGGCATGTTGATGCAGAGAATCCAATAAACTCAACCAACAAGGGAGATATTTCTCCCAACTCACCTATTCAATTAGGTGTCAACCCGTCACTTACTCACAAGACCCCTCACAAGGCCACAAGTTACTCAAAAGAATTCAATACCCCAAAACACACCCATACTCACCAACCCTCACCCAACCATTGAATCACACTCAAATAGGACAAATAAACATGTCTAAGTCACAATCCAACTCTCCAACATTCAAACACCACCAACACCCTCAACCCTTATTCACACAAATCCTCCTTCAATTGGGTCTTCTAATCCCCCCTGGTACTCAACTCACAAAATGTACTAGATATCCAAAAGCCAATGTACTTTCGGATACTCTTACAAGAACCACTAAACATATACCACCATGGGTCTTTACCCAAAGGTCAAAGGAAGATTCACTATTGCAACACTTAGCTTTTGTGATAGTATCAAGCACTTAGGATAGTCACTCCTTTTATGACAGTATCAAGATCAGATCGATACTAGACTGGGTAATAATGGAACCGCCAACAATGTATTTCTCATCTCAAATAATAAAGAGAATATAGGGCTGCATCTATGAAGAAAAAAATGTTGGAAAAGACTATTTCCACCTACTTGGCCACCGGAGTGGTTTTTGAGGTGTATTCAAAGCTTTTACTCCTTTTGTTGTATTTTCACTTGAAATATGGTTGAATTGGCTTTGTAAGCTCCTATATACTTGTTACATGTTCTAATAGAGTTAAAAGAGTCTCAAGACTACTCTATAGTCATGCTCTACCTTATCCAACTACTCAATTAGCTTCCCAAACTTATAGGACATATGGTTTTATTCCTTACTTTGAGTTGAAATTGTCTTGGGTTAGATATAACTAAAATAAGCCATTCCTTCAACTACTTCAAAAATCATCAAAAAGACTTCATACTACTATCTACATTTGTTTCTATCCTTAAGAAGTCTAATTTATGCAAGTGAAAAAACACCTAAGAGGTCATAGCTACTCCTTTTGACTTGGTAATATTCATGGTTTTTCTTTGTCTATTTAACTTCATTCCTTGAATCTTACCCACTATCTTGTAGCATACTTTGTTTTCTTTTTTAGTGAATTGCATTTAGTGGACTGTTGTGCATCTTTAAAATCATTTGATAACTTCAGGAAATGGTTTTCCTTCTTTATTACTTGACTATATCATTTAATATGCATGGATGGTATTATCATTTAATTTTCAAGATGGACCTTATATGAATGGTCCTTGCACCTTTTCAAATTGAGCTTTTGCAAAAGTCCAAATTTGGAGAGGAAATTCCTACTATTTGTGAATCCACCATTCATCTTTCAAATTTTAGGTCCAATTTCCATGAATAAGAATTCCCAAGACCCTAGTCCTATAAAAATGAGCCATGAGGAACATCATGAATAAGGGAATGAACCAAATTTATGGATACATTGTCAAACCTAAGTACAATTAGGCATAAATAAGGCACAACCACTTAAATTGAGTCCAAAATTAGTGTATATTTTTAAAGAGATACAACTTATGATGCAATATTTAGCCCCCTCTTAGAAAGAGTATGAAATTATGCTCATTTACTCTTTGGAAAATATGGAGAAACCAAATATTCTTTCACCAAGATATTGAAGAGTCAAGATGTCTACAAGTTTGGAAAGGTGGTAGCTCCCAAGACTTATGATATTGTCAATCTAGAATATTGAGATAAAAGGAAAGTACAAAGTGAGTAATATGAGTAACATTGGTAACACACATGGAGCATGCAAAACACAAAGTTATGACATTTAGAACTAGTAAGATTCATATATTCTCACTAGGAACCATATCAAAAAGACAAGGCATAGATCTAGGACTAGTAAGATCCTTATATAGTTACTAGGAGTCATGTCAAAGACACATAAAAGCATTATACCAAAGTTAGTAAGATCCTCTAATACTTAGTCATAGATCGCATTCTAACAACAAATAGAGACCTAATTGTGAAAGTTTGAGGTCCATTGGGAAAAAATTTGTCATATTGCCATGACAACTTTTGCATTTCTTGTAGAAACTTCTTATAAATATGGTTGGAAAGTTAGTTTATGGTGGTTTGAGGTTGTAACACACTTGGATGGGAATAAATTGGCCTTTGGCATACCATCCAAGAGTTTTTCTTAATGAAATTGGGGTTTTATGTGCATTTTTTCATGCTATGTATCATATCATGCTTGATGATAGACCTTTTTTCATGCTATGTATCATATCAGGGAAGAATTTGGTTGATGATAGAGAGAGGGGTTAGGGGACCCTATGCAACCTCCAGAAGGGTTTGTCGATCAAAACCAAATGAAATAGATTAAATTTCTATGACTGCCCTAAGGGTATTGATTGTCACATTCATAGTTTTGCTACTGATATTGTTTTTGTTTTGACAAAGTTGTGTTTGTAAACCCAAGTGTGGACATGTAATGGAGTCATGAGATGTCTTAAGACTACATCAATACTTAACAATAGCATAGTGTGTAGGCACCTAAAATATGAAATGAATACATATTGGAAGGCGCGTGTGATGATGCCATGAAAGGTCTAATATCCCTATGTATCGGACTGAGAAGACCAATGAAAGACAAAACAAAATGCATTGAGAAGGCAAAAGGTTGAATTGCCTAATGTTTGTTGTTGAAGTGATGTGTGGGGACCCTGCCAAGTCAAATACCTTGTTGTAGTTTCAAAGGGTGGAAAAATAATAAGCATTTTATTTACCGTCCTAATAGACCATCCATCATAACAATTATTACCAATATTGATGTGTGTGTTGCAAACAAAGTTCTAGAGGAAGGCTCTTTCTATTGTGTGAACCCCTTCTTCACGTATTATGATTAGTTTCCATGATACTTGACCCTATCCTCATGGTGTTGGCTCAATTCATATTAGTGTGTTTTGTTGAAGAAACATGATGTGAGAAGTTTGATGCAAAGGCAAGGGTAGAACTCATTATTTCATATTAGGACAACAACCACATTGATTAGGCAAGTCAGATAAGGTCTCTCCAATGTTTGGGATACTGAATTCACATTAGACACTCATGGATTACCCCAATTAGACATTAGTCAACTTAATATCTTCTACAAGGATTGCATACCACAAAGCCATTAGATATGTTTTGAGATGAAAAAGAAGAGTTAAATGGTTTTGGTTCAATGATGATGATTTCTATTTTCAAGTAATTTAATTCGGTATATTATACTAAAATGTGATTTCATAACAAACATTTCAACTTCTATATAACTAGTTATATAGCCTAATTTTCTTTCCTGTGAAGAAAGACCGTGTCAAACAATATCAACTAACAACAAAATAAGGAGACAATTGCTAGATTGTGGTCTGACTTGAAAAGAAAAGGTGATGGAAAATGTTATTGTCCATGCAAAATTTGTAAGGGGTTAAAGACTAGAAGACTTCTAATCAAAATAGCAAAGAAACATTGTAGGTTGCATGATCACATTGTAGGCGGACATGATTATCATCCATTGGTAAGTTTTTCATTATATCATTTTAACAATTTATATACATAATAAATCACATGATGATGAGATCATGATCATGGTTTATTTATGTTTATCAATTTTATATAGGTCGAGCACCCCGGAACACATGGTATGGATCAACACAACTTGGAGAATATGGTTTTCGATGTGGGCGAACATGGAGGTGTGAATATTGAAGCTGAAGATAATGATCCCATGGAAGATGACGATCATGAGCCAAAAAACACAATTGAAGATGATGGTACAAATACATTGATCCATGACACATTTAGTACTCACGCAGCTGATCATGATGATGAAGATGACCTTGATGTTGTTCATGATGTCCCTCTACTTGAGAAGGCATCTGAGGTCCTTTACAAAGGCTCGCAAGCAACTCTTCTCTCCGTTGTATTGTTGTTGGTGAACTTGAAGGTTATGAATGGTTTATCCAACATAGAAATGTCACGTATGTTATGGTATGCCATATATGTCATAATAAACTATGAATCATGTTGTACCATTAATATTCTTTATATTAACAAATTACATTTTTTTGTTGTAGATTAATAGGTGAGTTTTTGTTACCACCATCAAACATTCTACCTCGCTCATACCGAGAATTATCTATCGTTATGAAAGATATTGGAATGGAGTATCAAGCAATAGATGCTTGTCCCAGTGATCATATTATATATCACAAATAGCATGGATTTTGAACTGAATGCCCTGAATGTCATATCAGTAGATACCGAACAGATCAAATAACAAAAAGGGTTCCTCGCAAGGTTCTTCACTATATTCCCATTATTCCACATATGCAACGATTATTCAAGTGCACTAGCTTGACACAATTTATGGATTACCATGCACGCAATCGAAGTCAAGATGACATTATTCGAATGTCTACAGATGGTTCAGCATTTATGGACATAGAGGAAAAGTGGCCACACTTTAAAGAAGAACCTCATAATCTCAGGCTTTCATTGACAATGAACGGTGTCAATCCATTTGGAGAGATGATATCTGTTTGCTCAGTGTGGCCTATTTTTGTTATCAACAATAACATTCCTCCATGGATGTCAATAAAGAGGGAGCACATAATGTTGGCAATGATTGTTCCAGGTATTTTATCATTTAAATATAATCGTTTAAATTTAATTATAAATATTGCAGTAAAATGGTCATAATAATTATGTAATGTTTTTTTTCATTCGATTAGGTAAGTACCAAGTTAAAGATATGAATGTATATATCGATCCTCTTATCGACGAGTTGATAGAGTTATGGAATGGTGTCACTATGTATGTCGTCTCTAGACCAATAGGACAAAGACAATTTTAATTCCATGTGATGCTTCTATGGACAATACACGATGCCCTGGGGCTAACACATTTTTGTGGCATGTTATAGTGTTTAAGTTGTGCATGAACATTATAATTCAAAAAATTATCATATTTAATCCAATTATACATTATCTTATAGGTCTTCAAACAAAGAGAAAATTTGCATGTCCTGTTTGTGGTCCAAAGATGAAATCTCATCATTCAAAAAGTTTAGGAAAGTAGGTGTTTGATGAGTATAGGAACCTTCTCCACAAAAATCATAAGTATCGAAATACTAAACAACATATTTTCAATGGGAAAGAAGAGAATACATCAAAGCCACGAAGAATGACACCTCACATGTGGAAGTTGGAATATAATAGAATTAATCATCAAGGTAATGTCATTCCATCTATTGGTTTGTCATAAAACATCTTTTCTATTTTGTTTTGTTTACTGATGATGTGATTGATGATCATGAAGGTTGTGAAGGCATATATGACCACCTTCCTAAGGGACTAAAAAGTTATCCCCGACAATTTAGTAGGTTGCCCTACTACGAGCAGTTACAAATTGTTCATTTATTTGATAGTATGCATATTGGAAAGAATATAACAGAGACAGTATGGAAAATATTGGATGGAAGGCGTGACAAAGAAAAAATTGTCAAAATATGTAGTGACATTTAGGATTCCAATCATGCAACTATAAATGTCATTCAATCAAATAGCCATGGAGACCAGATTAATATAAGTGAGCTTGCTTGGTTATTAACGGACTAGCAAAACAATGATATAAAAGAAGTCATAAGAAAAAATCGATTTCCCACATGATTTGCTGCGAACATAAACAATCTCATATCAAAGAAAAGTGAATTTGGGCCAGGGATAAAAACACATGATTGGCATACCTTCATTGAGGTAATTCATGTTCTTGTGTTTTTAGTATGTATTTAAGTACTACGCGTATGTGTACTTTTCATTGTATTATGTTACAAAAAAATGAAAAGATAATTTTATAATTGTTGTAGTACATTCTACCTTTGTCTCTCCCAGATGACTTCAACAATAATGTCAAGCAAGTCATATATGATCTTGGAAAATACATGAGATAAGTAGTGATATTTGTTCAGTTCATTATATAGATATTATATTTTCTATTTGTTTTACTTGTTATGTAATATATTTTTTTGCGTCTTGAATATCTTGTAGGTGGTTGTCATGTAAAGAAATCCATAAAGACGATATAAAATATTGGAAGAAAAAAATTCCTCATTTAATGTGTGAAATGCAAAAGTGTCTACCTCCATCTTTTTTCAATGCACAAGAACACTACCTCATACACCAAGTTGAGGAGATTGAATTGTGTTGACCTGTACACACTAGGTCAATGTGGATGGTTTAGAGGCACTTGAAATTTTTGAAGGCTTTCGTTTGACAAAGAGCACATCCTAGGGGTTCTATGGTGGAGGGATATATGGTATACCAGACTATGGTGTACATTTCTAAATATCTTCCTAAGTTTGCAGCAAAGATCCACGTGGATCGCATTTGGGATCCCAACACCATTAACAAATTCGAAGGGGAGTACTTGATGGGGAAAGGTAGATTGAGGAAAGTGAGAGGTAATTATAAGATGTTATTGTAGTTAATTAATTCTTAATCTTCAAAATAAATTGATTGTAAGATGTCTATTTATTTTTTGCATAGTTGGTCGAGAGTGGGATGCACTACATTTGTACATTGCAAAAAATCTTGATTGGATGATGGTATGGATTGAACGTTATCAGCATTCTGGATGCACGTTAACATGGGAAGGTGTGGCTTCATTGGTTAAAGAAGCTCATCGTAATGGAGATTCCAATGTTACACAAAGGGAAATTGATTTAGCATATGGTTTAAGAGATAAATAGGTACGTATAAATCTATTAATTACCCATATATTTATCAACTCACAATGCAATAATTTTTACATGTTTGCAATATCGCAGGTCAAACACCACAACGCTATGTGCTGCAATGGTCATAAATTTCGCATTAAAAAGTTGGGTGACACGAAGAAAACTTGTGATTCTGGCATCACTGTAGTCTTTGAGGTGACAAATATTTCATCGAGAAATGACATACATCCTCAATAGTCTCAAAATTGATACTATGGCATTTTGGATGATATACTTGAGTGTGACTTTAATTCCTTCAAATTAGTTTTGTTCGTCGTCAAATAGTACAGGCTACGATTGAATAAAAATGATCCTGATAGAACTATTATTGAACATGATAATGATTTTATAATGCTTAATACAAGGTCATTTGAACTAGTTGGGGATGAGCCCTATGTTCTTCCAAGCCAATGTGAGCAAGTATTTTACTCAAAGGTTCCACATAAACCGAGTTGGTCATTTGTTGTTAGACATGATCCAAGAGGAAGGCCGATAAAGTATAATGTGATGGAAGAAGAAGATACCAAAGAAGTAGAAGATGAAGTGGATAATGATCACAATTGACAGTTTCTCAATGAAGAAGAAGAAGAAGAAGAAGAAGAAGAAGATGATGATGATGATGATGATGATGATGATGATGATGATGATGATGATGATGATGATGATGGTGATGGTGATGGTGATGGTGATGGTGATGGTGATGGTGATGGTGATGATGATGGCGAAGACGTTGATGGTGATGGTGATGATGATGATGATGATGATGATGATGATGATGATGATGATGATGATGATGATGATGATGATGGCGATGATGACCTTGATGTTCATGATGATGAAGAATGAAATGTATGAGGTATGCGATTAGTATATTACCTATTTAATATTGACTTCTTGATAGAATTTTTTTTACATAATTAATTCATTATGTTTTGAATTCTAATACCATTACATAATTAATTCATGATGCACCTTTTAATATGGAGATGGAGATAGGGAGAGTGACTATTTATGTGACATTTTTTAAACTGTGTTTATTTATGGAAATTGGATTGTTTATTAGCTATGTGATGGATGTTGATTTAAAATACATATGTGATGGATCACATGTTTATGATGATGCCTGTGACATTTTTTGAACTTTGTGTTTATTTATAGAATGTGGATTGTTTATTACCTATGTGATGGATGGTGATTTATGATACATATGTGATGGATTACATGTTTATGATGGCACGTATGTGATGCTAATTTTGATACTCAATTACATATATGATGACACATCATGTGATGCTTATGATGCTCAATTGATGATGTTGATTTCAGGTATAGTTCTTGTGTGATGTTGTCACCCTTGGTGGGAATAGGTCGTTGACTACAGACATCATCACCCATTTAGTAGAGGATCCTACATAGTTTACATAAAGTAAAGGTAAGGAATTAAAAAATTTACAATGATTTTGATGACAACATTTTTTTATTATTTAATACTCTTTTTGTCTACAAAGTTCATGTTGTGTACTATGTAATTTTTAGCTAACATAAGATAATTGAATTACATTGTACAGGACCCTGAACCCCTTTGTCAAGGATCTTGCACAGTCTCATGGATGGACAGGTATAACTAGTCAATACACCCTATAGAAATTTTTTTTTTTTTTAAATTACTTGGAAAACAAACTTCCTCAGTTTTTCAAACCTTGACATTAGCAACAGATCTAATACAGTTATCAACACTTGAGGCCCCAGTTGGACTTAATCCAATTTTAATCCCAAAATCAACTTTAGGGCTGACTTCTTCATCAACATTACCCTCATTTGCAAAATTTATCTCTCATTATTAATTAACTCTCTCATTTCATGGAGTGCAGGAACCCCCAAATAGGTATTTGTCAGATCTATCTTTGTCGAGTGAGGAAAATGCAAGAATAAAAAATGAAAGTGACACATGTAGTAGGTCTACAATAGGGAGATCAACAAGAGGTCAAAAGGTTAGAAGAAAATTCAATAAACACATGAAATTTTTCCTTGCTCAAGGGGGGTCATGTTCTTATGATGATGAGACCAAATGTGACATTGAGGTGCCACTGAGGTATAGACATCTACAGAAACAATGGGTGCCCAGGGAACTTCCTCCAATAAACAATGATTTTTGTGTTAACGATAGGATATATCGCATAGCACCTTCGTCGTTACATGGTTTAGGCTTATTTTCCATGGACGGCATAAAGGTCTGTTACAATAGAGTTGTTGAATTGATGGAGTTTGTTAGACCTTGTTACAATTACAATAATTGGATGCAAATTGTTAAATATAAAAAAAGTATGTGTAGGTATGCACTGTCAGCAAATTATATACAACATAAAGATATTGATCAAAGTAAACGAGTGGCTGTATACATTGATGGTCGGCAAAAAGCAACAAGGAATATTGTAGGTTTTATAAATAGTACGCGACCTGGGTCAACTAATAAACAACCCAATTGCATATTTGAGGTGCACGAGGGAAATCATGTATTTGTATGTGCGATAAAATCAATAAGTGCAGGCGAAGAGCTTCTAATCGATTACAGTTTGAATCGTATAGATACAAAAAAAGTTAATATCATGGGGTTGGTACGTACTATATACCATTTAAATTAACCAGCCTCCAATATACCATTTTATTATGAAGTTTTTTTGCTAAGTCTATTGGTTTAATTTCGCTAACGTTTTTTATATTTTTTCTTTGTCACAAGGCGACATGGATCCATCACATATCGCAGACAGGGATGTAGCTTGCGACACTTCTACCAAGCAGGTAAACCTCATAGTAATTGTACAAATTAGATAGAAGCAAACTATTACATTATTATGTTCTTTTTTTTAGTGATTTATACTAATTTTGTAATTGTTAATGATATTCTTGACACAGACGGATGTTCGGGGAAAGGGAAAGGGGGTTGCAGTACCTAAGCACCTTTCTAGGGATGTGGAATCATTAGGGTTAAGCGATGATGACCCTGGAGATTCCACACACCTTATGAAATTCTTTAAATGCCTCTTAGAAAAATTAGAAAAGAGATTGTTTCTTTGGCAGTCGTGCATCCTATTACTGATGAGATACGAGAGAGAGTGGAATTATTGCTTCGGACAGCAAAAAACTTGCAAGTAAGCAGTATTGAAAGCTTTAATTATAACAAAAGTTCAATAATGGTTTATATTTTATTCTCTTTTATGTCATTAACTAAAATATGTACATATTGTTTTTACAACAATTTATCCACCCTCATGAAAGTCGTTCCCATGATCAGGGTGTTGTAGGATCTTCAGGTGATGATGATTTTCTTGTATTATCACTTGCTTGGCTTATCACTCTGAGTACCCAAAACACATCATACTTGATACTATCAATTTTCAAAATAAAGGTTCATCCTTGTTTACAATTCTTGCACTTTTCATATATTTAATGTTTGATATATTTAATGTATTATTCTTTAGGTGTTGTCAATGTTCCTGTGCAAATATTGCTGCCACCTCCTTAGAGGTTACCCTCACCTATATTGCTGATTGTAATGTCAGCAACACATAGTATGCAGACATCCTCTACTACACGTCATATTGGCCTGCCCACTGTTGGTAGAGCCCTCTTTTGCTCTATCTTTTGTCATGTGTTTATTTCCCTTCAAGCGTTCTTTCTTGAATTCTAATGCCATTTCATAGTGGATTTATTTTTTGCAGGAGGAGATGCATGTCATGCCCAAAAATTAGGGCGAAAACGGAACGATTTTTTTTTTAAAATACTAATAAATTAACAAGTTCGCTCACACGACAAGCGTTAATGAAATTTCCATAATTATATTCGAGCTAATTCTGAAACGAACCAAGCATCGATAATTTGTTTAATTCTAATTGCGGAAAACTAACTGGTTTAATTTTTATCTCCACGAGATACCTAGTCATTAAGTTTATTAAATCAATCACGCTAAAGAAATAGGAGAGGAAAATTAATTCAATCTCCAATATGACTATATAGTCTAAACAACCATTTTAAAATTTTAATGCTCTAATTAAATTAACTAGGGCAATATTAAGCATTTAAGACGCTAAATACATTTGAAATTTATAAGACCAGGCTTTATTCATAAATCTGTATATTTTCTTCTTTTTTTTCTTTTACTACCTATTAGAAACCAATACAGAGGTATTTAAATATTTAAATCTCTATTAATTACTTACTCCAAATTATAACCAGAATTATATATATATATATATATATATATATACATATATATATATATATATATATATATATATATATATATATATGTATATATATGTATATATGTATATATATATATATGTATATATATATATATATATATATTTATAATTAAATACTTACTCCAAAATATAACCAGAATTATATATATATATATATAGATATATATATTTACATAGATTTATATATTTTAATTCTTTTTTTAAAAAAACATAACTTTCCAAAATAATAATCAATATTTTCTCAACCCTAATTAGGGTTCTATTTTTTTTTATATATTTTAACAACTCTAAACTATCATGTAAATTTTATTTCATTTACCCTAGCCCTACCCGAGCTAGGGTTTAATTTCTTTATTTTTTTATTACCTCTAAAATTCCACAGGGCCGAACAACGGCGACGACCATTTTTTTGTGCAGGGTTTAAAGAGGGCGAAGGCCGTGGGCGCCACTGTGTGAACGCACAGTGGCGGCACGGCACCACTGTGTGTCCACACAGTGGCGGCCGCGGCCGACCACTGTGTGTCCACACAGTGGGAGCCGAAGCGGCTCGCACTGTGTGTGCACACAGTGGGCGTCGCGCGGCCTGCACTGTGTGTACACACAGTGGGGTCCGCGTGGATCCCAAAATTCCTCTCTTTTTTTTTTAATTTAGTTTTTGTTTTTTTTTAAATTATATTATATATATATATATATATATATATATATATATATTTATATTTGTATAAATTTATATATATATAAGTTTTAAAGGTGAATATATATAAAAATATATATTTTTTTTTTATAAGATTTACATACAAAATTTTAAACAAGATAACAAAGGGAAAGCATTATGTAAATCAAAATTTCATGTGCACAAATAAATGTATATGTATTTATATATATATAAATAATTGGTATATAAACTTAGGCTCTTTTATTTATTTATTTTAATTGCTGATAAAAGAAATTGAAGTAGATCTTTTGCAAACTTTTATTCTAACACATTTTTTTTTCTTAAAATACATCATACTATTCTGAATAAAACACATTCATTGATTTTTCCACTAATAAAACAATTATTTTAAACACCCTTATTCTTTTAAATACTTAGGACCTTTCAGCAAAATAACTCATACTTTTCAACAAGTAGAGTATAGATAAAATTTATTTGAAAACTAATTTTTCCATAATACAAAAGAAGCTTTTGCATGCAACTCAAGGAGGCTTTTCTTTTTCTGAAAACAAAAACAGAAGTAGAAATAAAACAAGTTTTTTTTTACAACTTCAAGATATTTTGCAAATTTTACAGGATGTTTCTTTGTTTAGCTACAACAATAAACCTCAAGTCTATTTTCAAGAATTACAACTTGCCTCTCATTTCTATGAATGAGGGCATACTTCTGAATCAAATTAAAACAAATATTTGCAAATGGGTTTAAGTATCTTCAACAATAATCTTCTGTATCTTTTCATGGTTCCTATTCTCTTCTCCTGACTTTCTTGCATAATAGAAACACAAATATGACCACGGAGTGCTCACCTCCCAGCCTAGGCTAACTGGTAGCCACCCCCGAGCTCGGAGAACCAATTCCTAGACGGGTAACAAACAGGCAAACACATAGAAGGCAAATACATACAGATTTTCAGACACACTCCCAACTTGGCTTCACAGCACCACACTTTGGTGATGATCTTTTCAAAGGGTGGTAGTGGACCAGTACCCTGAGGATAACTGCAAGTATGAAATAAACAAGAAGCCACCTCATGGCACAATAATTATATCAAGAATCTCAACCCCTTATTCCTTATGCCCCCCAAAGGCATTCTAGCCTTATTTCCCTCCTTATGACCCCCATTGCACAAACAGGCCATGCAGCAAGGGTCACACAAAGATCCCTTGTGATCGCTCTCAAAAGAGAGTCTCTCACTCAAGGGTTGTCACTGCTACCACCCACAAGATCCTCTTCTCTCCCAAGAGTAAGAGGTCTTGAGAAAACTCCCAAAACACAAACAAATCATAATGCAAAAATACCAAATGAATTTTCAAAGAAAACATTCAAGAACCCAGATTTCTTACACCAACATACTTCCAGACATAAGCAAGAAGAAGACATTATAATGAATAATTGAAACCAACCTTAATCTGCCCAAAGGTATTATGATATTTGAGGAAGAGCTTCCCAATCCACGAATCTTTTTCCTTCTACCCTTAGTCAATTTTTCTATTCCATCCTATTATTTTGTTTTCAAAATTTCTCGTCTCCAAAAATGGAGAGTGGGTGATTACCCTTCAATTCCCAAAAATCTTCCTTAAGAAGCTCCTTCTCTGAGTTCTCACAAGTTTCTAAAAACCAAAAAGGAAAGAAAAGCAGAATGCAAAAAGACTCTCATTCCAAAAGGAAAAAAATCTTAATTAGATTTAAACTTCTGATTTTCAATTTTCGCACAACTCAAAAAAGCCAATTTTTAAAGCGTTAAAAAGATCATTAAAAAGTAGAAACTTGCCTAAAATTACCCCTAACCCCTAGGTATACCTTATGGGCTTTAGGAAACCCTATTAAACTACCCCTAGGTGTTCATTTAACCCATTTTAAACCCCTCTGAAGTTTATTTTCGGGTCAAACATATGTTGACCACCCCAAATATTATATTCCCAAAGTATTTATGACAACACATTATTTTATTTAAGAAGAACTATAATTAAACACTTTCCCACCAAGAGACCAAATAAAACATTTAAATTTAAATCCACACATGTGTCAAATGACACAAATAAAACACGTTTACAAAATTAAAAATGAAATTGTCTCTTGTGGTTTTACACATTAAATTTAAATAACACTTAACACTCATGAAGCATATACTGTTACGAATAAAATACAACACAAACGGGGTGTTGTCTCTCCAAATAGACAACCCCTGGCTTACGAACATACATAAGTCTAGGTTTGGTTCTCCATAATTTTCCATGGTCACATGGTAAATTTCCTGCGCATCTCAATTTACACATTAGTACTTTCAAATATCCACATATAATATAATTTAAAGGAATAACAATACACATCATCACTTGCATACAATTTTCATCTGCACAGATTAAATACATTTTTTATCAAGCAAATTCACATAAGCAATTTCATCCCAATTCACATAACTAACCATACATCATAGTTCTATATTCATAGTATAGTCCTGCAAATCCAATAACGACATCTATTATTGCAATATCATCCTATCTAAAAATCATGTAGTGTTCTATCTCATAAAGCATGTAAGTAATTCACCAAATCATAGCAATGTTATCCAAATCCTGAAATCATATAAGTTCTAAGTCTCAAAAGCATCAAAATAAAGTATTCATAATAGTCTAAAAATAAAATCCACTAAATGTCAGACTGAGTCGAGGTGAGGCCTCACAATGCACATGAGGATGTGCCAGAGGTGACTACTATTGATAACATACCATCATTTCCTGGATCTTCTTGTATTGCTAGTACAGGAATGTTGCAGACCACATTGGTGGTGAGCGACGAATAAATGATTCCCTTAAAGATACAAAAGATTCCAGGTACTTTAAAATTATTATTATATATACTCTAATTGTAAATTACTTTATGATCACTCGTTTTGGACTAATGATCCCATGAATTTTTTGCAGGCAATGATATTTTCTATAAACATCTTAGTGACATTGCATTGCAGATATTTGGGCCCACCATACGTAAAAGGTGGTACATCATATGTGAACTAACCCTAATCCACTATTTTGATTTCATATCATTGCTAGAATAGTTTTCCTTTGATCAATTTCTTGAAGTGTAATAAATGTAGCTTTAGTTCATTTATGAATCTAACAAGTTTGTTTTTGCTTTAAAAGGTGGAATGACCAAGAAAAAAGGTTAAAAGATGAATTGACAAACCAAATGGTTGAGTAGTTTGGAAATGACACATTTGACAAAACCAAGATCCTTGAAAAAGATGGCACATATCTAAAGTATGTGAGGGACCAATACAGGACCCATTTAGAGAGGAACTTAAAGTACGAGCATCCCCCCATGATTCTAGAGAGGGAGTGGAAGGACTTGATTTTGGATGCCAAGGAGAGAATTGAAACGAAAAAAGGAAATACACCACTAGACGCCAAAAGAAGGTACAAGATACTATTAAGAATGTAACTATGTACTAATTAATTACTCTTTATATTTATATAATCTAACATATTTCAAAAAATTTATAGACTGAGTGACACGTCAAAGGCAACCAAGGCAAGATAAGAAAAGCACAAGCAACACAAACTCGGCTCTGGTGGTTACATGAAACTTGTTGCACGAATTGTAAGTATCTCATGTAAATGAAATATTGCATCAAAATATTAATAAATTGCAAACGTTTTTTTTTTATCAAACAATGCAAGCAAAATTCACAGTACCAAGCAAAAATGCAGGGCTCTGAATTCAATAGAGCGCCCACAGAAGATGACAAGAGAATTGCCTACCAGCAAGGCTATTTAGTTGTGGCTGATTGGCTACGAGAATTGAGTGGGCATACACAACATTCGAGTGCATCTATCACACAGGTAAATATGCTAAATGAAAATTGTTTCAAATTGAATACTTTACCAATAATCTAATTGATGTTGAGTTCCAACATAAAGTGACTATATTTGTTTTAAATAAGCAAGCAATGAAAACAATGTGCATGACATTGGAATGCATCTTGCTAATCGTGAAACACCACCTGCACATGAAGGTCTGGATGTGGATCCCAGTAGTGGAGGTATTAATTTGCTATTCAAATTTATTTATTTAGCTATTAATACAATTAAACATCTTAATTTGTAATTAGAGTAGTAATTAATGTAACCTTTTTTGTTAATATTTTAGAGCATGTAGTCGGTGGTGCAAGTGGAGCATGATCTGGGTACACAACATCAAGAATGTGATGTTCCCCACTCAGGTAAAGAGGACCACTGTTATTCCTTTAAACAAATATAATTGTAATTGGTGTTCAACATTAATGTAACCTTTAGTAATTCAACTCCAGATGATCTAGAGGGTGTTCAGCATGTTGAGGTTGAGGCTACACAAAATGATGTGGCCCCATCAGGTAAAGAGCGCAACAATTATGTTCTCTAAATTAATGAAATACTTGTAACAATTAAAAAAAAAAAAAATTGAATTTAACCCATTTCTTTGTTATTGTAGAAGACCCCCCTTTGCTTCAGTGTCCTCATCCTCAGTATAGGACTAGGCATACATCAAGATCACGAGCAATTGGCAGAACATATGCAAAAGGGGGAAATGATGAAGAAACCGATGTTCCACTTAGTCTTTTCATAGCTTCAAAGAAAAAACAAAAAAAGAAATGATTGTAATCTAACTTATTTGATAATGACTGATTTTTATGTGTTAGTGAATGTAATTATGTGCTAATTAATGGTTAAGGATGATATGTGTTAATTAATATTGATGAATGTTGCGTGTTAATTAATGTTAATCAATGTTATGTGTTAATGAACATTATGTGATATTAATGAATGAATGCTATATTTTATTAATGGTAGAAAGAAAGAATGAATGAATGTTATAAGATGTTAACGGGAATTTAGAGTGATGTTAGGGGGGGGAGGGGCCAAATGAGCTTCCACCTTCACGTGGTTGGCCCTGTTAAGTAGAGAATACTAAACTATCCTCGAAACCAAGCGAAGCTCAACAAGATAACACACTTTTCAATATTTCATTATGTTGCACAGTTAATCTTATTGAATAATGTATATTTAATCTTAATTGCAAGGTCCAACAAAGCCACCACGAACAACAACACCACAAGTTACTGGGTATAATGAACTCCCATATTGTCTTGTTTGTACACGAACAATATGAGTTGCTTCTAGTGTTGATATCCAAGGCGGGACTGCAAAAGTTATGAATATGCCTCATCCTTGTAAGTTTTTTTATTGCTTGTAAGTCATGAATATTGCTCTTTAGTTGATTAAAATCATTTCAGTGAATGCAAATCTTGATTGTTATAAAGTGATATTTGCACTATCAATATCAATTCCAAATTGAAACCCTTTCAATGCATGCATGCTGTTTGGCAAAATGCCATCTCAAAAGTATCAACAAACAAACATTGGCATTCACAAAATCAAGAAAGACAAATTGAAAATTAGTTGTAGAGAATTCAAGTAAACTGTTTGTCAAGAAGCATAGTTGAAAAGGTGCAAAAGAAACTGGTTTCAAAACATGGGTAGACCATTACAAATTGGCAACTTGGCATCACTTCTCTTCTTACTTCTCCTCAACCCTCTTGCTCTGCACTCTCACTCTCACATTCACAATTGTCAGCTTCTTGCTCTTTTCTTTTGTGAGTTGAAACAAAAATAGGAGGCAGTTTTATAAAGTTGGTGGGGTTTGGGTGGAGCCCATAGGCTGTGAGGGTTTGACCTTGGGCATGGAGTTTGAAAAAAACTTCTGATTTTTTTTAAATCACTTATAGGCTATTTGGCCATGGGAGATGCTTGGATGCCCCTGAGATGGTCAGGAGGCTCTTGGGAGTCCCTCAAATGCCTCAAGGATATCCTAGAGATGTCTCAAAGATGATGGCATTGGATTGCATTGTGGCAGTAGGGGGATGTCCCATCCAAGTCCCTATATTCTGAAGGTGTCCCCATTTCAAAAACAAACAGTTTTGGGGGTAGGAAATATCCTTGTGGAACACTGGCTCCAATACATACGTCTTGGTATGATTCTTTAAATAAGATACCAGAATTCATAAAAGCATATCTTTAGAATCTATATTGATCAATAAAAGATGTTTCTAATTCAATGTATGTACCAAACCCTATTACCAACAATATAAAAACCCTAGCCTACAAATTGGACTGGTTAACTTTCTCCAATCAAACAAACATGTAATCACTCCATAAACTAGGTACATTAAGCACACATCAAATTATAAAATAACTAACTGTGATACATCAATATGTGAAATTTTAATGACCTAGATATTAGGACTGTAAAATACTATATCGTATCCTAATTCCTAAAATAACCCTTTTTGTGTGATGTGTGAAGTACAATACACAACTAGGAATTATGTTGAGTCAAATGTAAAATTGGTACTAACCATGGAAGTTGAAGATAAATCATGAACAACATATCTGAAGCAACATAGGAATGACTCAAGTGCAGATGAATGCTAGGAAATAAAGTAGAAAACAATGCAAAACTAGGTAAGTAACTAGGTGACAATAAACCATGAACAACTTGAAATAATCTATAATTAATGATCTATGTGATCCATCAACCTGTGACTATGAAACATAATCTGCAAACAGTAAACTTGTGGACCATTAAGAACAAGAAGAAACTTGTTAGTAGATCTGCCATTTCTTGTCAATCAATCATCAAAGAACTTGTGATCTACCATGCACCATGTATGTTGTATACCATATCTATATACAAACATTTTGTATTGAGTAAACTACATTTATTGATTCATTAAACTTGTTTTGCTTGGATCCAAACACCATGGAAACATAGCCATTAATCCTAATAACCTGTGAACCATGGAGTGAAAACTAAATGGAATCATGTCCAAAATTTTGGTTAAAACAATCTAGGGAAAATAGTGGGATTCCAATTATCCATCTCAAAACACCATCATTGAAGCTTCCATGTTCAATATACAGAAAAAACTTTGTTTTTTTAACCATTTTACTCATCAATATATTTTTTTGCTAAATAAAAGTTGGATTTATATTAAAAGAGATAAATATTACAAAACCATTTCAGCACAGTTTATATCCCTATCATTTATCACTATTTCTTTTTGACAGATTGTTGCATTTTTCTAGTGGTAGTGTTGTAGTATTGATTAATGTGCTACATCATAATGTGATCAACTTAAAAGAAGTACTAAATTTTACCTGATATTTCTTTTAAATTGAAGGGTGAATTAGCTATATCCTCTAAACCAGGCATTATTTTATCATATTTATTGTCAGCATTCCTTCAATACCTGTTTGTGAATATTTAGGGTGACATGATTAACATCCTCCCCTTTGTATAAAATTATTGATTACATGAAATGGATTTTTTATGTCATTTTGCAATGTACCATGGTTGTATATGTTTATACGTAAAGTTATGAATCCAAAATTGTCAAATAGATGTTACATAGATAACAGTCTTTCCTTCTTGCTACCTATTACAGACAATGGAAAAGTTTCCATTGTCCTTTAATTCTCGTATACATTACTTGAACCCAGTCTATGTGTCTTTATAGTCGAAGTCATGGAATTTCAGCAATTTAATTCTTAGTATATAGCAATAGCCTATTAGCAAGCTCACTCTAGCAAAGACAAATTTGAAAGAATTCATAAAACATGAGTTAATGACATATACTGATGCTTGAGTTTTATGTTTCTTTTGTTATAGGCTCCTTTGATGTAAGGGATAAAGAGGATCGATGGATACGAAGATGGGTTAAGAAGGGGGATATGATTATCCTCCCAGGAGGAATCTATCATCGATTTACCCTCGGCACAAACAACTACATTAATGTAAATGCTCTTTTATCTCAAGGACACTCACTATAAATCATTTCTTATATGAACTAGAGGATATTATTATTGTTTCTTTGACTTTTATCGCAGATCTTGAGGCTTTTCTAGGGCGATCCAGTCTGGACAACATACAATCATCCTTGTGAGGAGCATCCTGCTTGGTAAGAACCCTAATACTTGTAAGACCAAGATGAGAATTTCAATTTCATTATTTTCAAGAAAACCTGAACATTCTAGTTTTACATATAAAAATGACATATTTTTGTGATGGCATGTTCCAATATGTATTTTCTTTTGATAGATTGGTTGTAGGTTCTAGAGAGGACCCACTTCCAAACAAATACAGTTGTTATAAATAGGCTATTGGTGAAGAATAACTAAAGAAAATCAATGAAAAACCACATCAATGATAACCAACACAGTCAGAAACATTAATCTAAAGATTCTTTTTAGCCCTCACCTTAAAGGTTTACTTAGTTTAAATGAAGGAAAGGTTGACAAATTTACGGTGATCTCTTCATGACCAAGACCACAATTAGGACAATGATCTCAAACACACTTTTTACCATTCTCTTAGTGATTGTGCCCAATTGTGTATGTCTTGCTTATGTATGAAAATGGCATTTTGCAGCTTTCCACCGATGATGTATTTGAGATGTCTTTCATTTAGATATGGCATGAGCTTAGTCCTAGAGTGAGACTAGGGAGTTGGACCATCTCAACCATGGTGCACCTAATCATATTAGCTTGAAACCATACGCCTCATATTAGCCTCAAACCTATGCCCCCTACTAGTAGGTGGTGGGGATAGAATATCATTCGCTGTACATATCAATGATTGGATAATAATAAAAAAAAATTGATAAAAATATTATCATCGTCAGAATTACGATGAATACCAAGCTTTCAAATGACGATGAAATCGGTGGACATACAGCGTTCTCGTCGGTGAAATGTTCTAGAGTCGTCGCACTTTCGACTCAAACCATAACATCTGACGATGATGTTGTATGTGCGACGACACTTCATAGTCGGACGGTCATCGATGCCTCTGAATGGACCGACGACACAAGCGTCGGACAAACAACATCACCATCGGTGCGAAGTTCCAAATTATTGTCGGCTTTGCAATGAAATCTACTAAAGCATCTGATGGCGATGTTGCATGTCTGACGACTTTTTTGACCGGAAGAGTGATCATGCCCACCATCGGTCCATGGGATTGTCATATTTTCAATGGTCAGGGCATCGTCAACAAATCTGATGATGAGTTTTCGACTACTACTTTTTTCGGCACTTTGACAAAAATTAGTCGCAATTCCGACAATCGGCCATCGGAAATTAACTCCAAATGTACTAGTGAAACCACTCAAATAGAGAGAGAAATGAAGAATGAGCTAACCCCCTACAAAATTGGCCTCATGAGAGCTCATAAATGAATAACATTTTTGTAAAAGGTTTGGAAAATATATAAACAATTTTATTAAAAGTCAAGTAGTATTAGACATTAATGACTTGTACATAGATAAGCCCCTATATGTAGTGCATGTGAGCCTCTATATGTGTGTCCCATTGATGGTAAATTGAACTCTATGAAATAAAAATATCAATCTTATTGTCAAAAAAATGATAGATGGTCTTCTAAATGAAATAACAAAGTCAATGAAAATATGTTCAAGCCAAATGGCTTCAATGTTTGAATTCACAACCCTTTATACTTGACTTCGGTGGGAGATAGAGCAATAACATGCTTATTTTTACTTGACCAACATTTAATACCTAAATAAAGTATCTTAATCCACCTTTTTGATAATTAATAATATCTAATTAATTATGCAATGGTTGTGATTACAAAAATAATAAAATTAATTAAATAATACTTGAATGATAAATTTTAAATTAAATTATATAGTTTAATTTAATAAAAAAATAACAAATTAATTATGTAATAGTTGATAAAGAAGCAAGTTGCACAATATAATTGGAGTTGGTACTCCTAATTTTGAGATTTGGACATTTTATGTTGTATGGTTCTAAATGTGGAACAATCTTTTCTAATTTGCATTAGATCAGTTTTCTTGAAAATTAGCTCATTTCCTTTGTCTCGTCTTGGTTTGTTTACCACAAATTCTCTATAGATTTAATCATCTAAAGTGGAGTTAAAACATTTTCTCAAGAATTTATTACACCTTTGTGCCCTTTTGGAAAGAAAGGAATCACTTCAGTATTCACTTTACTTCATCATAGTTGACTGAATGTATAAATTCTTAAGAAATTCCTCTTATCCTTTATGGTTGATGGAAAACCAGCTCCTATTTGGTATAAAAATAAAGGATGATGCCACTCATTGTGTAACATGTCTTTATACCTATTGTTGTTATTGAAAAGGCTCTAAATCCTTTTCAACACAATTTTTTTTATCTTACCATTGTGGCATACCATGTGACCATGTTTCCTTAAGGCATATTATAAAATAGTTAATATGCATGGCCTATGCTTCCACAACTACAAGGAAATGTGCATCTACAAAATGAAACCAAATTCCTCTATCCTTTACATTTTTATGGACTTTCATTCCCTATGTAGAGCTTCTAGAAGGAAGTTATTGAAGATGGCCTTACAACTACCTATTGTTTTTACCCAAAAATCTCTCTTTATATTCTACAAACTTTTCATTCCTAGATATTTCAAACTTTAAGTCATTTTGTAAAACTATTCATGTGCCTCCTATTTTCTCATTTACAATAGTAATGACACTTATTTAGCATCTGGCAAAACTCCTTTATCTGTAATTTTTTCTAATTTTTGAGAAAATCTCTTTCTTCAATTTGAATGTAAATATACTTTTATGAATTCATTATTGTTGCATAAGCAATGATCCTTGACCATCCAATTTTATAAATCTTGTGGAGCACAAATTAATGTTAGTTGTCTCATATTATAAGATTGAGAAACATGACACGATCTTATCTAATCATATCTCTCAACCTTGCCTACATAAGAAAGGAATCATATGTATATTTTGTATTTCCAAAATTAATATAGTCTATTGTGCCCATAATCCAAAAATAGTTATGCTTTTGTTGTTCTCTTATAGAAGGATTATTTTGGCTTATCAGGCAATCTTAGAGGCTTGAGTCCATTGGTAACTCTAATATGGTATCAGAGCTTTGAAAATACAAGCCCCTTCTCAAATCTTAGAGGTAATGAACCTTGAGTTTTCTCTAGGTGTATATTAGTGTCAATTGGACCTCACTATTGAGTTTAGTGCATTTGAGAGAGCTATTTCTTCATTTTATTTCATCCAAATTGGGCATATGAGGCCAAATCTATGAGGGTGACTTAAATTTTGGTGGTGATTGCTAGATCCAAAAGGTAGCTAATATTTCATAGCACTTTGGGCTAAAATAGACCTTTCCATTGCTCTCAAAAGGCTCAAAACTCCTAATATAAACTATCAAAGCATCAAAATCAAAGATTTTTGTCTTGGACCCTCAAAGAAAATTTGCATCGATATTATTATCAAATACACGTGTACAATCATACAAGATAGATATAGATCTATACCCACATGACTTGTTGATCAAAATTTGTAGTTGGGTCATAGTAAAAAGAATATTTTTTTAAGGAATCAACATATTCTAGGCAAATATTCTTCTATGGGATTCTCTACACAAGCACTACATCATCGGTTTAGCAAGTGCTAATATAGCATAATCAAAGTATGGTTTGATAGGTGATAATATTAAAATTTTATTTTTTTAAAAAATGTCTTCTGAATCAAACAATCAATCACCTACATATTATGCAGTGGTCCTAGCACCATTCGAGAGGGCTAAACCCTTAGTTGTGTGGGCACTCATCACCCACTAAAACACTGCCTCTTCTTGCCAACTCGTCACTCCATCGATAATGCACTAATGAAGATTTATTTTAAAACTTCTTGTGTGCTTGAGGTCACATGGAGGACCCTATTTTTAGCACCTAGGAGCTTGATTTTGTCCCAACATGTTGAAATGGGCTATTTTTAAAATTTCCATAACTTTTTGCTAGACATTTTACTTTTTGAAAAATGAGATATTAACAAAAAACTAGTTTAGAGCACTTCACATTGGTGCAAATAATTTTTTATTTTGTTGTAGGTGCAATTATTTTTTATTAAAGTTAGGTCTTATTTTTTAGCTCTTGAGATCAAAACTTTTTTCCATGATCTCCACTTTTTTGTGATTCTTGCATAGTTAGAAATATATTGAGGAGCTTTATCAAGCCACATATGTGCCATTTCTAGATTGAATATTAGGTATATTTATTTAATTTATTTATATTTACATTTTTAAGGATTATTTTGGCTTGTTGGCACTTTGGAAGATGTTTCTTTGATCAAATTACTTCATTTGCAACATACAACATATGTAGAAGTTTATATTTGTTGTTGAGGTTTTCTATCTATACTTTTTTGATATATTACTATTTGAGCAATGAATCATGTATAAAAAATTTCAATGCAATATTGAGCATGAAACCAACATCAAATGAATTATGTCCTCATATCTCACATAATATCATCCAACTCATTCTCAAGTGTGCATTTCATCCATCACTTGATGTTACATCCAAATCTCAAGTTAATCCTTCTCCACTTTCAAAGATAGTTATTAACCCTTCATTGATTGAGGCTTCTATCATTCTTGTTTAGCAAGACCCTGTTGAACCCAAGGTAGGGCTGAGAGGGGAGGTGAATCAGCCCAAAACAAAAATTAAATGTAGCACATAAATAATTAAACTTCAACCCACATCCAACACATGAACACCAAGATTTTCTACGTGGAAAACCCAAATAGGGAAAACCCACGATGAGAACCTACCCAAACAATATATCCACTATGTATATCAGATTACAAATAAAAGAGCTAATTGCTCCAAATGTGCAAACCAAGGTTGACTGCTCATGGCGTAAGATACAAAAGAGGACTTGCAAAACTTGAAGCTAACTAAACTCGGGGCAAGATACATAAATGATATGAAAAAAAGGATCTCCTAAACATGAAGTTGTCCTTGAACTCTACATCAAGTGACCAACATCAAAACTCACACAACTCAGACCTCAAATGCAAACACTTTGTCTCATATTTCTACCACAGTCTCAACGCAGCTTGCATATCATTTGAACGCAAATCTTCTTCTATGTACTTCACCAATACTCATTCATTATCTTCACATTATGCATCTATATTCTATACCTCATCACACACTTAAATCAATCGCATTCATCCTTATATACAAGATAGATCATCAAAGCTTGAGCCAGGTCGATCTCAACCAAAATATACTTTTCGGACCAAAAATACACATAATCCACTCCAAGAGAAAGAGGGGACCAAAACACATCTCCCAAAGATTGATTCATCAATCCACAATCACCAAACATAATCAACAGCATATCCATAGGCTACACATCTATATAAGCAATTAACAGTCAAAATATATTCTCCAATACAAGCAACTCAAATTTGGATCTCCACACGCTACTATGAGACCCATAACACATCAAAAAATCTCCCACGACTCAAATTCAGGCCTAAGAATAGGTCAACCATAGACTATCACAACCAACAATGAATAATGCTACAACACTTGGAGAACACAAAGATATTTCCAGACCATAGAACAATCATCTTCATAATACCAAAACTATATCGAACAAAGATAACCATAATAAACAACGTCAACATCACTTTCCAAACCCAACACTTTTGAAACAAACAATGAACACCTACAACATCAACACAACAAGATATCTTTTCACCATAGACATTTTGGACCAATACCATTCTAGAATAACAAGTTTGACATCAATGACAACCATAGAAACACATACTTCCAACAATCTCCTCCTTTGTCATTGATGGCAACACTTGACAACACTTGACAAAACTCAAATACTGCTCAATATCTCTCCACAAACTAAATTTGCACAAATTCTCCCATATCAGAAGTATTACTCAATCTCTCCCCTTTTCCAAAACTTACTCAATCTCTCCCCTTTGCCAAAACTTACTCAATCTCTTCCCCAAATATCATACCTGCTCAATCTCTCCCCCTTTGCCATCAATGAAAAAGGTCACAACAACACTGCACACACCACTGAGAGCATCCACGACATCAATCCAGGACATAAAATAGTCATGAGAGCTCCCCCTAGAAAGATGCATCCCCATAATGCACTTAGCTAGAAGGAGGGTCAGTAACCCCAATCTTCTCTAAAATAAACTCAAATGTATCCTATGCTAATGCCTTCGTGAAAATATCTACAACCTACTCTTTCATAGAAATTTATTCCAAACAAACTTCCTTCTAAGCAACTTTCTCCCTTAAGTAGTGATATCTGCTTAAAATATTCTTTGTTCTTGAATGCATAACTGGATTCTTGGAAAATTTTATTATACTTATATTATCACACGTAATAGAAATTGCTTCATCATATGTTACCTTGATATCCTTTAGAGTCTATCTCATTCACATTACCTGAGTACAACAAGATGTCGTTGTGATATACTCTACTTCAGATGTAGATAGGGAAACTGAATCTTATTTCTTAATGATTGAGGAGACCAATCTATCCCCTAAAAAGAATGCACCATCACTTGTACTCTTATAGTCATCAATACTTCCAACCCAATCTACATTAGTATATTCTTTCAATATAAAATCTCCACCTTTTTTATACTAAAGTCCATAATTCATAGTATCATTCAAATATCTGAAATTCTCTTCACAACTTTCTCATGTGTCACCTTTGGACTTGCCTGAAATCTAGCTACTAGACAAACAACCTACATGATATCTAGTCTAGACACAATCAAATACAAAAATCCACCAATCATCAACCTATACTTCTTTTTTTAAACCTCTGGAGACTCGTCGTCTTTTCTCAACTTGCTTCCAATGATTAAAGGAGATGTAACTGGTTTGCAATCATCAAAACCAAATTTCTTCAACATTTCCTTCACATACTTGCTCTGAGAGATTAAAAAAATTCATTTTTTGATTGAATAACATGCAACCCAAGAAAGAAAGATAACTCACCAGTCATTGACATTTCAAATTCTTTACATAAACTATCATCTCCTCAAAATATAATGTCATCAACATAAACTATAACAATTAACAACTCATCTCCATCATTCTTGAAATATATATTACTATGTGTTGTACCTTTCTTGAAGTTCTATTGAATCAAGTACCTGTCCAATCTCGCATACCAACCCCTCAGTTCCTATTTAAGACCATACAAATATTTCTTTAGTCTGTACACCATATCTGGATCCTCTGTCAGTCTGAAACCATTTGGTTGCTCAATGTAAGCTTCTTCTTCTAGATCTCCATTCAAAAATGTTGATTTGACATCCATCTGATAAACTTGAAGTTTTTGTAGGAAGAAAATGCAAGAAACATGCATAAAGCTTCCATCCTTGCTACCAGAGAAAACTTTTCTTCAAATTCTATTCCTTATACTTGAGAACACCCTTTACATACTACTCTTTCTTTATTCCTTATCACTTGTTCTTGCTCATTCAACTTATTCCTGAATACCCATTTAGTTCCTATTACATTTTTTATCCACCGGTGTAGGTACCAACTCCCAAGTCTTTTTCTTCTAGATCTAATTTAATTCTTCTTCCGTTGCTTTTACCCAACTCTCATCCTTACTTGCTTCCTCACAAGTTTTCAGCTTAGTCATAGATAGAAAATAGTAGTTGGCTTGTTCTTGAGCTTCTGCAATCTTCCTGCTTGTCTGAACACCTTTTATCTTGTCTCCAATTATCTAATTTTTGGAATGATGCTTCTGAACATATTTAGTAGGAACTTTCACTGAGTCTTCCTCTTCTTCCTCTTCATCATTTGTTTCCTTCTCTTTTCTTTATTCCAGATCACTTGTCTTCTTTGTAACTACTGGAACAATCTCAACCTTTTGCGCTAGCAAACATTTATTCTCCTTTCTATCCTTGATATAGTATACATTTCCACTTGTTCTAACTCCTTTTGCAGCTCTTTTACCACTCTTCTCTTTTCTAGTCACACATCCAGTGCTACTAAATAACACTTCATATCCTTTTCTACACATTTGAATAACACTTAAAAAACTATGTCTTAATCCTTCAACATATTAAACATCATATGTTTTATGCTTACAATCAATAGAAACACTTTCAATACTTCAAATAGATGCACCATCTTCTCCACAAAACTTCACTAAACCTCCATCATACTTCTTGAGATTAATAAACTGATCTTTATCATCGGTCATATGATTTGAACATCCGAAGTCTATAATCCATGAACTTAGTTCTATCTTAGCATGCAATGCAATCGTAACTGTTCTCTCTTCTTCTATTTTCTTCACAACATCCTCTTTATCTTCAATTGCTAAGAATAAGGATTCTTCACTCTAATCATCATCAACTTCATCTTTATATGTATGCTCATCAATAAAACATAAGCCCTTCTTCTTTCTTTTTTTAAAGTTGTGTCTCTTAAACTTGTTTTTCTTCTCATCATCATCTAGTCTCTTATAGTCTTCTCTGTAAGTGCAATTAGAAGCGTAATGTCCAATTCTACCACAAGAAAAACATTTCAAAGGTAACTTACCTTTATATTTTTCAGTGCTTCATTGCAATATTCTCACAAACTTTTCTTCAACTTCATCTAGATCTCTAGTACATTCTAGATAATCATGTCTTAAAATATTAAATGTTGCTTCTTTCTTTTCTCTTTTCTCTTCCTCCATTCCTGAAATCTCATAGGCTACTAAAGTACCAATAAGTCGATCAATAGTATACTTACTCAAATAATTTCTCTCTTGTATAGCACACCTTTGTGACTTGTAGGATTTAGGCAAATTCAACAAGATCTTATGAACAACATCACATTCTTCCAATATCCATCGACACCTCTAATGTCATCAGCAAGATCAGACACTCTATCAATATAGTTCTCAACACTTTCATCTTCCAACATTCTCATATACTTATACTTCTGCTTCAAATTCATCAACCTAGCCTGCTTTGTCTTCAAATCTCCTTCATATGCCAAACACAACTTGTCCCATATAGTTTTTTCTTCCTTCAATCCTTTTACCCTTCCAAATACTAAATCACTTATACAACTGAAATTATAGCTCTAGCCTTCACATTAGTTTCCTTCAACTTTATCTCATCTAGAGTTTGACCACCACCCTGCGGAGGTGTATATCTAGTTTGAATGATTTCTCAAATTGCATTTTGTAATGTCTCCAAATGTGACTCCATTCTCTCCTTCCTTTACAAAAATTTTGTACCATCAAAGATCGAAACTTTGTAATGCACATCGTATGCCATACCGGATCTACCTCAAGTGGTTAAGCTTACTCAAGAGGAAACTTTCTCTGATACCAATTATTGAACCCAAGGCGGGACTAAGAGGGGGGTGAATAAATCCAAAACAAAAATTAAATGCAACACATTAACCAATAAAACTTTGACACACATCCAACACATGAACACCAAGATTTGAAAACCCAAACAAGGAAAAACCATGGTGAGCACTTGCCCACAAAATTTATCCACTATGTATATCAGATTACAAAGAAAAGAGCTAACTGCTTCGAACTTGCAAACCAAGGCTAGCTACTCATGGTGCAAGAGGCAAAAGAGGACTTGCAAATGCTGAAGCTAACTGCACTCAAAGTAAGATACAAAATGATATAAAAATAAAGATCTCATGAACATGAAGTTGTCCTTGAACTCTGCATCAAGTGACCAACATTAGAACTAACACAACTCAGACCTCAACTGCCAACACTCTGTCTCATATCTCTCCCACAGTCTTTGCACATCTTTCATATCACTCAAACACAACTCTTCTTCTCTATACTTCACCAATCCTCACTAATTATCTTTGCATCATGCATCTACATTCCACACCTCATCACATACTTAACTCAATCACATTCATTCTTATATAAAAGTATAGTGTCATAAATTGTACACCCTTGCTAGGGTGGTACAATTTCACATTTAGGTTAGCACCCACCTTAGTGTGTCTTGCATCTTGCATTATTATTTCCCTTTAAGCATTTAATTAATTAATTAAATTAAATCTAAATTCATATTTCATCACTTCACACATTATAAAATTGGGCCCTTTACCCTAAGTGTGCCCCTTTTTATTTTATTCCTCCAATAAATCATTTAATCATAAACCCTAATTATGTCATATTTCAACCTTTAAGGCCCGATTTTGCATGTCAAAACACCTCGAAATCAATTGTAACTTTCGGATTCGCTCTAATATCATCATATCTAACGACCCTAAAAAATTTGGTGAAAATTTGGTCGGACCATGTGCGTTCCCACCACGGTCCTCAGCTTTTTTCCCAAAATTTTGGGAGCACAATTCTATGATATTATAATTCTTAACCCCAAAGGATTGGTAGGAAATTCAATTCCTAGGTCGTCCTAAAGGCATAATTAAGTCAAAATTAAGATCTAGGGTTTCATACATAAGAGCTCTCTTTCTTCATTTGAAGGCATCTCAGAAAATATAGGAAAAGGTTGTTGGAGCGAGCACAAGGAGCCTTCTATGTAGTGAAAGAGAATCCTATCTAGAGTCTTCAATAACATTCAACAACATTCATCAAGCATTTGTCAAGCATTTATCATCAATTAGTAGCCTTGAAGATATTGAAGAGCAATAGGAGATCTAGTGGCAATGTCTCTATTGGGGATTGGTATGATTTCATGTTATTTTCATGTCTTTGTATAAGCTTATTTACATCAACTTGCATATTTATATTCATTCTTTAGATCACTTTGAATCATTGATTTAGAGAATTTACTTTATCAATTACAAGCAATTAGGGTTTACTCTTTAGGGTTCCTCTAGATTGTTTACTTTCTTTTTACAATCTTGCATACACACGAGGTTCTAGCACACACATTTTAAGTACATTATCGGCTATTTGTAGTGGTGGAAATCACCAAAATAGGGGTTTGACTAAGGCAAAACCCCATATAGCCACCCAAACCTTCCCTTTTTAGTTGCAAGTGCAGAAACAAGTACTCAGAGGCACTTTCAACTTAGTAAAAGGCACAGGAATCACCCAAAATCATTAGGTATGCCCTGATCTTCTTGGTACAGGGGTGTGGTGCCATGGTCCCTCTTCTTTGCAATGATTTTTAGCAGGTTGTAGTTTCAGGTCATCAGATTTGCAGTTTCCCCGTTGCAGCCTCCTGTCTGCAGAAACAGGACAGTGGTGTGGCACCCTGGTCTAGGTCAATTTTGGTCAATTTTTAGCATTAGGTACACATCCATAATCCTCTCCCTTTCATTCCTTCAGTATCTCAATTTCAGATCTGCAAGTTTGTGTAATTCTGAGTTCATTTATGCTTCATTCTTTATCTCCTAATCTAGTTGATCAATCAAACCCTAGTTTTTCTCATCATTTGCAACAAGAGAACTAGAAACCCTAGGAGGTAATCCTTGGCTCTCTCTTTCTCACAAGAAGTAGCCAAATTGATCTATCTCCCTAGGCTCTTTTGTATTCCCAATGTGTTGGCAAAAGTGGGATTAGGTCCTAGTCACCCAGTCTCACTTTTCCCGCCACCACATTTTGGTGAACCCGACGGGAATCCAACCTCCTTCAATTCTGATTTATGTTCTCAAATCTGAGTGTTTTTTCTATTTCAAATTCAAATTTATATTTATAAGTTTCAATTCCTTGCAAATTTCAAAATTTAGAGGTTAATTTTGTTAAAACCCTAATTTTCCAATTCAAAATTGAACTTGTGGATAGCTTAATTTGGATCATTAATTTCAGATCTTATTTAGGAACACATTTCACTCATAAATTTCATTTTCTAAATCATCATTTAGAGTGCTTGCATTGGTTAAAATTTAACATTTCCTTCTATTGTGTATGTGTTATCATTGAAAAGAGGAAATATTTTGTCATGATGCATTCATTTTGTAAATGTGATAATGGGTTAGCTTCCCTTGTTTCAATTTTTCCATCTCTTAAATAACCTCTTCCTATTTATGACAACATTTTAGTGCCTAAAAGAGTTGTTACCAATCCCTTCAAAACTCCTCCATTCTCTAAGGATGAAGATTTGAAGAGTGATCTTGACAATTCTCCTAAAAAGTGCCCTTCTCATCTAGCTATTCTAAAGGAAGATGATGATATCATAAACACCTTTCTCAATGTTACTTTACCTTCCCTAAATTATGCCTCTCTAAGTTAAAAGGTATTGATGGAGATTGACTTATTTTCTCCTAAATTTGGTCTTACCAATGGGATCATGTTAGCACAACAAGAGGTTATGAGAACTTCTTCCAAAGATCTCCTTCCTAACCATGAATCTTTGGAGAAAGATATTCATCTCGCTCCTAAAGATTACTCCCCTCATGAGGTTCATTTTGTGCAAGAATATGGTATTGTCCCCACTTTTACTAGTGATCATGGCATCTCCTCTTTTGACTTCAACAAAATTCTCACTAGAGATAATGCATTAATGAGAAATGCTTGCCCTTCTCCTAAAGCTTGTGTTATCCCTAAATATGCCTTAGAGAAAGAATATGAAACCATAATAAATTTCCTTAACGCTCTCTCTCCTAAAGATCCTATTGAACACATTTTGAGGCAAGAAGATGATCTAAACACATGTATTGATGCTCTCCTTCCTAAGGATGAAGAATTAATGAACAATGTTATCCCTTCTCCCAAAATTGGCAATAGCAATAAGGACATCTTTGTGCAAGATATTTCTAATACTTTTCCTAATGACCTTACTATTTGGGATGAAAGAAGAAGGTTTTGATTATTATCTCCCCCATGAGAGAACCCTAGCCAAAGGGGATGAAGTCATGATTGACAACTCCCTTGATAGCTTCTCACCTTCCATGAATCTCAACTATTCTCCCTCTAAAAATAAAGAATCTCCCTCTCCTCAACTTGATTCTACTTATAAGGATACCCTATTTCATGGTAAGATTGTTGACATATTTTTTTAAAGATCTCCCTCTCAAAGGTGAGACTTTAGAAAGTAATGTTGATCCTTTTCCTAGAGATTCTATTCCCCATGTAGATCCTTTGATGATAGAGGATGATATGACCTTTCCTAGTAACACTCTTTCTTCTAAAACATCAATACCTACTTCTAGTCTTCCTCCTAAAATTGGTCATATCCATGATAACATTTTAGTGCAAGGAGAGACTATCAACAATTATTCCAACAATCTTGTTCATTCTTCTTATAAGGACACCTTTGACATTCCTAAACCATCCTCAATAAATTTGATACATCTGAATGAAACACCTAATAAACCCCTCTTCATAGTTCAAGGTGCTTTTCCTTCTCAAAATTCCACACATAAGCCTCTTTTAGTGGTTCAAGGTGGTTATGCTAATGATTCTTTTTGTACACCTAAGAAACCTATTATTATTGTGCAAGGAGGTTATCCTACTAAGAGCCCTTATGAGTATGCTAAGAAAATTACTAGAGAGAGTTATCATACGGTTTCTCATACCTACAACACAAGAAATAATAGGTAGTCCTCCTTTAGTTATCCTCACTTCCTCTCTCTCAACCTACTCTTCCACAAGCACCTTGTATATCAAATCTTAGCAAGGAGTATGATCTCATTGAACAACTTAAGGCTACTCCTACTAAGATTTCTATTTGGGATTTGGGTTAGACTTCACTTGCTTATCATGGGATGTTACAAGATTCTTTGAAAAACTTAGATGTCCCACCTACAGTGACACCTAATAACATGTCCGCTTTGATTGATCCTATGAATAAATCCAAACCTCAAATTGTATTCACACAAGATGAGTTACCTTCTAACGAAATCCAAAATCAATATGATCCTCTTATGATTGTGGTTATTATCCATGATAGTGCTATAATATGAACCCTTGTAGACAATGGATTTGGCCTTAATGTTTGTGGTGTGGACTTATTGGATAAGATTAAAGTGGATCATTCTTTCATTGAATCTTCTTCTCTTACTATTCAAGGCTTTGATAATGTTGCTAAACAACATGTCTAGGTATCATAACCTTGCCTGTTAAGCTAGGTCATGTTGTGCTACCTACACCTATTCATTTTATACCTGGTAATTTGACATATAACCTTCTACTAGGGAGACCTTGGATTCATAGTATGCAAGTTATCCCCTCAACTTTGCATAGGCAATTCAAATTCATTTATAACAATATGGCATACACCTTATTAGCTGATACCAAATTTCAATAATAATTAAAATCAGGATCTTATTTTTCAACTACTTCCAATTCTTCTTCCAATCCTTCTAATTCTTCCAATACATCTACTTCCTCTAATGATCTTGTTCCTTCTAGTACTCATGATTCTTCTACTCAATCGAAACATACTCCCAAAGCTATCTTTTCTCCTAAAGAAGTGCTCACAGATGATGATTGGGGATCTCTAGACTTCACCCCTATTTGTTGGAGAGTATAGAGTATCTTGGAAAGGATCTAAGACTGAGAAGGAGAAATCTAAGGAGGAACCTAAAAAGAAACCCACTTTGTCTAAGCAAATAAGTAACAACTTTGTGGTTGCTTCTAATTCAAATAATTCTTCAAATCCTTCCTCTCATTCATATAGCACTGAGACCTATGGGGCATCACTATCTCTTTCTGATTTGGCATCCCTTTATGGTCCTATTTTTCACATTTTAGCTAAGAGTGAATACACATGAAGCTTCATTTGGACTTGGATATAATCCTTCTAAGCCCACCAAAGCATCTAAAATACCATCTCTCAATGTGAATTCTATATTTAGCAGTGATGATAACCTCACCTCGATTAAATCATCTTCTACTTATTTCAACACTTATCCCCCTCATAAGGAAATCTTGGTGATGAACACATCTCTTTATGAATCTCCTCAAGATATTTCTAATCCCACTTATGAAGCTTTATTTTCTACTCATTCTAAAATCCCTTCTTCTAGGAATAAGGCTCTAATGAATTATACTTATCCCTCTCCTAAGGTTTCTTGTGTGCAAGAGAAGTACAACTTAGTGGCATATTCTTCTCCCATAAAATTCTCTCTTTCTAAAGACTTTTTAACATTCATCATCGTATACATGTTTTTAATCTCACTTATAGTAGAGTATTTAACATGTCATATTCAAATACCTCATTCAATCTATCAAGTCTTTAAATAACATTAATGGCTATTATGTTGCTCATCATCATGTGACATTGGTAGCTCACTTACTATGGGCTCATTGTCATTCATGATGGTACAATTTCATGTGCAATCATACTTTTGGGAGAAACATAATATCCTATTTCTATCCCATCTCTTCTCCCTATATATATAGGGGACAAGAGTGATTTCAAACATCTCTCCTTCTTAAGATTGAAATTTCCCCTTTGTGAAGTAGTGTCTTCTATAAAGATTTCTTATTGATTGTAGAGGTGTATTCATATTTGAATTCCTTCTCTCATATTGGAACAAGCATCCCTAAAGGGTATCTTAAGTACAAATCCTTAGTTGGGATCTCCTCCTTGGTGTTGTAAGTATTTGATCATTCATCAATTTCATTTCTTCATTGAGTAGTATCTTTTATAATAAACCCTTCTATTTTTTGTACGTGCATATCCCTGATGAGGATCTCTTGCCTTCTTGTAGAAGAGTGTTGTTATAAATAATATCTCTTTGATGTCATCTCAATCCTCTACTCTTTTCAAATCTCTTGCATTCATTCATTCTAGAGGATATTATATTTGTCTAAGACAACTCCTCTTGAAGGTAGATGTCTTTTGAACAAAGATCCCTTCTCCTCCAAGGATCTCCTTTATACTTATATAGCAAGATATCTCTTTTCAACTATCTTATCCTTGCTTGAAGAGTATTCCCTCTCTTTCTTGGATTTATGACATTGTTGCATGATGGATATATTCTTGGTGTCGAAGGTAGGTATCCTTATTCTACTTGCACATACATGCACGAGGTTGAGTAGAACTAACAGTGTTCTCACTCTCCTCCCTTACATGGATCACCCAGACAGACTCGGGGGGATAGATTTGCATGCCCTTCTCTTCATGGATCACCTAGTTTTAGGGGCAAGATGTCCATGGTTTCTTTTCTCTTCTCATGTATCACCAAAGTGTGTATTCATGCTTTCTATCTCTTATTCCTTCTCTTTGAATTTGTTTCCATTTAAATCTTTCATCTTGTGTTAGAGAGCTCTCAAATCCTCACACTCTTTTTTGTGTTTAAATTGAGGCCTAGCTCTCTTTCTTACCAAATGATTCTCCATTAGTTTTTTTATCTTGTATCAAATCTTCTTGTGAGCATTTTTCATCAATCTTCTTTCACAATTCAATGTGGTAAACATGATACCCTGTTTCAACTCATTAAAATTAGCAAGATGAAACAGGGGGGGCATATAGCTACCCTCGAATTTTCATCACCTTCCTTAGTAACCATTTAGGTGATTTTGTGATTTTATCTAACATTTGTTTTTGTAGGGTGCAGACCCTAACTATGTACTATAGATACCACTGGGGGCTTCATCCGACAACTTGTTAATATATCCTTTTTCATGAATGTTTACTTTTCTTTACTTTAGCTTGCATATGCACGAGGTGTCATATGACCGCTAAAGTGGGGGCAAAATGTAGTGTCATAAATTGTACACCCTTGCTAGGGTGGTACAATTTCACACTTAGGTTAGCACCCGCCTTAGTGTGTATTACTTCTTGCATCATTATTTCCCTTTAAGCATTTACTTACTTGATTTAATTAAATCTAAATTCATATTTCATCACTTCACACATTATAAAATTGGGCCATTTACCCTAAGTGTGCCCCTTTTTATTTTATTCCTCCAATAAATCATTTAATCATAAACCCTAATTATGTCCTATTTCGACCTTTAAGGCCCGATTTCGCATATCAAAAGACCTCAAAATAAGCTATAACTTTGGGATTCACTCTAATATCATCATATCTAACAGCCCTAAAAATTTGGTGAAAAGTTGGTCAGACCATGTGTGTTCCCGCCATGGTCCTCGGCTTTTTTCCCAAAATTTCGAGAGCACAATTCTATGATATTATAATGCTTAACCCCAAAATATTGGAGGTAAATTCAATTCCCAAGTTGGCCTAAAGGAGAAATTAAGGTGGAATTAAGATCTAGGATTTCATACATAAGATCTATCTTTCTTCATTTGAAGACATCTTAGAAAATATAGGAAAAGTTTGTTGGAGCGAGCACAAGGAGCCTTCTATGTAGTGAAAGAGAAGCCTATGTGGGTTCTTCAAAAACATTCAACAACATTCATAAATTATTTTTCAAGCATTTATCATCAATTAGGAGCCTTGAAGACATTGTCTAAGAGTAATAGGAGATCTAGTGACAATATCTCTCTTGAGGATTTCATGTTATTTTCATGTCTTTGTATGAGCTTATTTACATCAACTTCCATATTTACATTCATTCTTTAGATCACTTTGCATCATTGATTTAGAGCATTTATTTTGTCAATTACAGCAATTAGGGTTTACTCTTTAGGGTTACTCTAGATTGTTTACTTTCATTTTAGGATCTTGCATACACACAAGGTTAATCACACACATTTTCAGTACATTATCAGCTTTTTTTGGAGGTGGAAATAACCAACATAGGGGTTTGACTAAGGCAAAACCCCATATAGCCACCCAAACCTTCCCTTTTCAGTTGCAGGTGCAGAAACAAGTACCCGGAGGCACCTTCAGCTCAGCAAAAGGCACAAGAATCACCCAGAATCATCAGATATGCCCTAATCTGTCTAGGATAGGGCATGGTGCCCTAGTCCTATCCAGGATAGTAGTGTGGTGCCATGGTCCCTCTTCTTTGTAGTGATTTTAGCAAGTTGCATTTTCAGGTCATCAGATTTGCAATTTCCCAGTTGCAGCCTCCTGTTTGCAGAAATAGGATAGTGGCGTGGCACCCTGGTCTAGGTCAGTTTTGGTCAATTTGTAGCATCAAGTACACATCCAAAATCCTCTCCCTTTCAAGCCTTTAGTATCTCAATTTCAAATCTGCAAGTTTGTACAATTTCAAGTTCATCTATGCTTCACTTTATCTCCTAATCTAGTTGATCATTCAAACCCTAGTTTTTCTCATCATTTGCAACAAGAGGAATAGAAACCCTAAGAGGTAATCCTTGGCTCTCTCTTTCTCACAAGAAGTAGCTAAAGTGATCTATCTCCCTAGGCTCTTTCGTATTTCCAATGTGTTGGCAAAAGTGGGATTAGGTCCTAGTCACCCGGTCTTGCTTTTCCTGCCACCACAACAAGATAGATCATCAAAGCTTGAACCAAGTCGACATGAACCAAATCATACTTTCTGGACTGAAAATACACATCTTGATCCACTCCAGGAGAAAGAGGGGACCAAAACACATCTACCAAAGATCAATTCACTGATCCACAATCACTGGAACATAACCAAAAGCATATCCACATGCTACACATCCATATAAGCAATTAACAGTCAAAACATATTCTCTAATACAAGAAACTCAAATCCAGATCTCCACATGCTACATTGAAACCCATAACACATCAAACAATCTCCCACAACTCATATCTAGACCTAAGAATAGGTCAACCATAGACTATCACAACCAGCAACAAACAATACCACAGCACTTGGAGAACACAAAGATATTTTCAAACCATAGAACAACCATATCCATAGTACCAAAACTATATCGAAAACAATGTCAACAACACTTTTCGAACCCGAAGACTTCCAAAAAAAACAATGAACACCTATAACATCAACACAATAAGATATCTCTACACCACAGACATTTCAGACCAATGTCATTCCAGAACAACAAGTTTGACATCAATGATAACTACAACAATACATACATCCAACAGACCATTCATCTCTTGTTTCTACATCAGAGTTCAAAGATTCTTCATCAAGAGCTTCCACTGATTCTTTGCAATAGATAAATCATTGTCTTTTATGTACTTCGTTGTGGGATGATTATTTGGTAGGTAATTGAAACTTTTTTTGCAGTCTCGCATTTCAAATTTGGACACATTTGAGGGGATATCTTTTATATTTGATGATAGCCCCACAATAGCCATTGTCACATCATCTTTCTTTTTGGATCTTTTACAACATCCATTACCACCTTTTCCTAGTTTTCCAACTCCATTATTGACTAGGCATGTCAAGAGGGGGAAAAGACCTATGAGGTGGATTAGTTAATAAGCATGCAAATCAAACATATAATCATATGAAATTAAAAGACATAATTTGAAATGCTTAAAACAAGAATAAGAATGCATATACCTCACAAACCTTATACCTTCTCCTTCAGATGGAGCTTGATGAAGTGAAGGCGCCCTTGGATGATGCTCCACTTGATGTGCTCCTCTTGCTTGCTTGATGTGGATGGCTCTCCAATGTTGTGCATAAATGAGATGGATCTTGGAGGATGATGGAAATGAGATGATCAAGTGTGGATGAGATATGATTTGAACATGATAAGGATGCTAAAATGATTTTCCTAGGCTCAAAAGGGCAGCATAAGATTACTAAACTCAGAGATGAAGAATGGAGGGATGGAGTCCTCAATTTATAGGAAGAGGATAGGAAGAATGGATGGCTAGGATGGATTCAAGATGAAGGGCTAGGATTTCTTGTGAGCTCCCACAAGGCCCAAGAGAGGGTGTGGAGACCAAGAGGTATGCCTTAAAGGCATTTCTTGTCTCCACACTCCTCAAGGTACATTGGAAAGACTTCCCAAGGTACCTCGAGAAGAGCAAAGTGCATTGGGAAGACTTCCCAATGTGCCTTGAGAGGGGCAAGGGATATGACATTCCTTGAAGAATGGGGAGGAGGAATTTAAAATTCTCCAAAAAGGGATAATCATGGGGATTGGAGGAATAAGAAGGAATTAAAAATTTCATGGGAGAGGGGATGCCTAGAGGATTGTGAGATTTTGAGGATCTCACATTCACCTAGGGAAAGAGCATTAAAAGCTAGTGGTTGGATGGAAGGGACAAGGAGTTGACTTCGTGGCTAACCATGATGATTAGCCATTAGCAACTCATTAGGAGGGGGATTAGAGGAAATGTTAGGTGGGATTAGGATTTTTAGGTGGATTTGACTAGGAGAGAGAATGAGTGGAGGGAATTAAAAATTAGAAGAATAAGGTTAAGTGAGTTTAGGGAGTTTCTAGAAGACTTTATTAGGTTAATGATGAATTAAGAAGATGGTTTGTAGGAAGCATGTGTGTTAACTAATTAATTGAAATTAATTAGCTAAGAGGGAGATTTGTGAGAATTCAATTTTTAGAAGAATAAAGAAGGGGATTGATTTATTAAATAAAGCAGTCACATACTATAGTGACAATATCAATTATATTTAATTAATATTGAGGAGAATTTGAATTAACATAAATAATTAATTAATTATGTGAGGAATTAAAAATAATTAAAAATAATTATTTTTAAGTGTCTACATTTTGCCTCTCTTTGAAGCGAGGTGTGATGATGCGTTGATTCAAAGAATAATCTTGTTTGATTCAATTGACAAGGTCTAGATTCAATCTAGTTTTAGGAAGGATTCATTCTGTATAAGACAAAGATGATCAAAGCATCTGGTTTCAGGAAGGATTCATCGTGTATAAGACATTGATCACAACATCTGGTTTCAAGAAGGATTCATCCTATATAAGACATGATTGATCATAACGTCTGGTTTCAGGAAGGATTCATCCTATATAAGACATGATCAGAGCGTCTGGTTTCAGGAAGGATTCATCCTGTATAAGACATGATTGATCACAACGTCTGGTTTCAAGAAGGATTCATCCTATATAAGACATGATTGATCACAATGTCTGGTTTCAGGAAGGATTCATCCTATATAAGACATGATCAGAGCGTCTGGTTTTAGTAAGGATTCATCCTGTATAAGACATGATTGATCACAATGTCTGGTTTCAGGAAGGATTCATCCTGTATAAGACATGATCAAAGCATCTGGTTTTAGGAAGGATTCATCCTGTACAAGACATGATTGATCACAATGTCTAGTTTTAGGAAGGATTCATCCTGTATAAGACATGATTAATCACAACGTCTGGTTTCGGGAAGGATTCATCCTGTATAAGACATGATCAGAGCGCAATGTCTAGCTTCAAGAAGGATTCATCCTGTATAAGACATGACGAATCACAACGTCTGGTTTTAGGAATGATTCATCCTGTATAAGACATGATCAGAGTGCAACGTCTGGTTTCAGGAATGATTCATCCTATATAAGACATGATCAGAATCAGAATTAATTATGTGAGGAATTAAAAATAATTATTTTGAAGCATCTACATTCTGGCGATGTGTAGAAGATAGAGGAAGAAAAGGATGCCCCAGTGTAAAGCATGGGAGGTGTATGCCCCATTGAGAATTTTTTCAAAGAAAAAGGACAAAAAAATCTCGAAAAAAGAGAGGAAGAAGAATCAGGGTGGAAGAGATAAATGAGGAACAAAATATTAAGCAATCGTGAAGAATTTGGAAAGAAGAATAGGAGAGGCAAGACCGCGGGGGAAGATGGGCCCTCACGAGGGCCCATATATGCCACAACGGACCAAATGAGGGGCATTGTATCATGACAGACATATTTTCCTCTTTATATATATATATATATATATATACATGATTTGATTGGTGACAGATGATGTGTAGCATTTATTGTGATGGATTGTTTTTGTTTGTCTTATGATGTCATATATGGATGCAATCATGGATGTACTATGCTGACCTATTTTGTGATGCAGAGTGGATGCTTATGTATGTATGTTTATGATGTGTTGCTGACATAGTTTTTGGATGCAGGATGAGTGTTTTTTATGCTTTATGTATAAATACACATGTGTGAATGATTTATGATGCAGTCTAAATGTAATGCTATATGGATGAGTGTATTTTTTATTTATGTGATGCAATCTTATATGATGTGAATGAATTAATAAAAAGAGGGAATATGCCAATAATAACACAATGATCTTAGATAGAAGAATATGGAATAGATGGGAAGTGGGGGAAATTGAGAACTCCATGGATTATTGAGTTTAGGATTTGATGGAATGATGGTGAGATTTTGTGCACAACAAATGTGGAGAGCCAACCTAGTTTGATGTTGCCCTGAGTGGCTTGCACCACTAATTATAGAAATCAAGATGCCATGAGAAACCCAGGGCATGGACTGACACTATAGACAAATTGGAATATCTTGCACACAACAATGCAATGTTAAGAAACACTAATACAAAGTTGTGGGTTCGTGCAAGGAAACCCTCAAACACACCGATACCTCTTGTACATGAGAAGGTAAGTGTTGATAAACACTAGTACCAGGTCGCCGGTTTATACAAGAGGGATCCAAAACATGCCATACTATGAAATATGGAATAGTATGCGCCTATCATAATGTACCTAGATATGGAACAACCCAGGTAGTCGTAAATAGTGGCAGTCGTAGGGCAAAAGATGCAAGCCTATATGAAAAGATCTAACAAAATCTAACAAGTCACTTCCTTGTGACCAAATGATACCTCTTGCCAAGAGTAGAACTAGGATGAAGGATTAGGTTGCCAGGCAAGGGAAGGTGTCATCCCTAGGGAAAAGTGGGCTTTTGGATTAGGCAAGTGATTCTATGGTTTTGGAGAGTGACTAGTGGATTTGGGATTGTTTCTCAAGACTTCTTGAAGATTACATAGAGGCATAAAAGCTCAGCTTGATGGGACATTCCTTATTCATGACTCAGGTGAAGACTCATCATCATACACGTGTTTTATTGGAAGGTGAGAGGGAAGGAATGTTGTGAATGGGAGGATTGGATGGAGAGTGATTTGCAATGTCGACCTAATAGACAGTGGATCCGGTTATTTACCTTGGTGCCTGTATGGAGGTTTTCACCAAGGTACTTGTCCATAGCACCACAAAGTGGTTTTCACTGGTGGATGAATTGTTTTTCTTTCCTTTTCTGATTTTTTAATTTTTTTGTGTCATAAGGCACCTGTTTGCCATGTTTTTACCAAAGTGACGATTTTTTCAAGATCTTTTTCTCATTTTTTTATTTTTATTTTTATTTTTTATTTATTTTTTTTCTTGATTTTTTTGACAATTTAAGACTTTCTGAGGACTAAGCATAAAATCTTTTGAGGTGCATGATATTCATTGGATCATCCAAAGGATCACCTTCAGGAGTAGCCAATTGATAAGCTCCTGATCCATAATTTGTTGTGATTACATATGGTCAAAGCCAATTAGGCTCGAACTTGCCTTTCTTTTCTCTTTCTTGTAGATTTTTCTTATTCTCCATGAGGACAAGATCGCCAACTTGGAATTCTTGGGTTCTGAATTTTTTGTGATAACTCATACGCAAGCAGTTCTGATATACCCAAAAATGGTTCAAGGCCTTGAGGCGCCTTTCATCTAATAATTCTAGCTCTTATAAGGAGGCAATTCTGTATTCTTCCTCTGGTAGGATGTTTTGCAGCGATACCCTTAGAGAGGGGATCTCGATCTCAAGAGGAAGGATGGCTTCAGAACCAAAGACCAAGGAATAAGGGGTGGTGCCTATGGGGGTGCGGATGGAGGTGCGGTAGGCCCACAAAGAGGGATGGAGTTGGAGGTGCCAATCGCTGCCAGCTTCATTGACTGTCTTTTTGAGGATTTTTATGAAGGTTTTATTAGAAGCCTTAGCTTGGCCATTGCCTTGGGGATAATATGGGTTGGAGAAGCAATGTTGGATGTTGAATTTTTGACAGAGTTCTTTGACATCCTGGTTTTTAAATTGTTTGCCATTATCTGTGATGATAACTTTTGGGATGCCATATCGGTAGATTAGGTAGTTCGGGATGAATTTGGATATTTGATTGCCGGTGGTGAAAGTAAGAGGGATAGCCTCTACCCACTTGGTGAAGTATTCGATGGCGGTGATAATGAATTTATGTCCATTGGAAGATGAAGGGTGGATTTTCTCAATGAGATCGAGCCCCCACTATGAGAAGGGCCATGGTGTTATAAATGGCTGCAATTCTTGTGACGGTGCATGAATTTTGTCGCCATGTTGTTGGCAAGGGATGCATTTCTTCACATAATTATATGCATCTACCTCCATTTTAGGCCAATAGTATCCTATTCTCAAAAGCTTTTTGGCCAATGTGAGCCCACTTGAGTGTGCCCCATAGATGCCCTCGTGTACTTCACATAATGCTCATTCTACTTCTTGTTTATCTAAACACCTTAGGAGGGAACCATCAAAATGCCTTCTAAACAAGGTGTCTCCAAGGATGGTGTAATGAGCGCATCGGTGAATGAATGTTTGTTGTTGGGTTTTGGTAAGATGTGGGGGAATGGTGTTGTCTATGAGGAAAGTGAAGGCTTCTTGGTACCAAGGGGACTCGAGACCAATTAGAACACACACCATTTCAAACTCTGGTAGGTCATATGTTGGTATAAATAATTTCTTGACCAAGAACTTGCACTTCTGACTGTGTGCTAGCATTTGAAGGAGGGAGCCAATGGTGGCCATTGCATCTGCAACCCTGTTGTTTATTCATGGGATTTGATTAAATGTGATTGCTATGAAATGTTGTTTAAGATCTTCAACCATGGTACGGTAAGGAAGGAGTTTATCATATTTTGTCTAGTACTCATCATTGACTTGTTTTATAATGAGCTGAGAATCACCATAAACTTGTAACTCCTTTCTTTTCTAGTTGATAGCCAGACGCAAACCTGTGATGAGCGCCTCATATTCTGCTATGTTATTGGTACATGCAAAGGCTATTTTGTATGATTTGGGGATTCCATCTCCTTGAGATGTAACCAATAATATTTCTGCTCCCGATCCATTTTGAGTGCAAGAGCCATCAAAGTATAATTGCCATGTGGGGGATGTGGTGACAGCCATAATGAACTCATCTGGTAATTCTATGAGAAGAGGATGGTCACCTAGAAGTGGAGCTTTAGCCAACTGATCTACAATAACTTGTCCCTTGATTGCCTTTTTGTCCATGTATTCAATGTCAAACTCGCTCAAGAGCATGACCCATTTAGTGGTTCTACTAGTGAGAGTAGCTTTAGACAAGAGATATTTAAGTGGGTCTATCTTGGCAATCAATTTTGTTTTGTTGTTCAGCATATAGTGTCAAAATTTTTGTGTGCTAAACACTAATGCCAAACATGCTCTTTCAATGGGGGTGTAATTGAGTTCATATCCTACCAATGTTCGACTGATGTAGTAAATGGCGTGTTCCTTCCCTTGATCATCTATTTGCTCCAGTAATGCCCCCAATGCCACTGTAGTAGCACATATGTACAAAATGAGGGGTTTTCCAAGGGTAGGTGGCATCAAAATTGGAGGTGATGCTAGATATTCTCTTAATTTCTCAAAGGCCTTTTGACATAAGCAATCCCATTTTAATTTTGTGTCTTTACGCAACAGGTGTGCAAATGGATGGCACTTGTCTGCTAGCTGTGAAATGAAACGCCTAATAGACTGAAGTTTTCCCTGGAGACTGTGTAGTTGTCTGAGAGTTTTTGGTAGAGGCATTTCCATAATAACTTTTACCTTTGTAGGATCAACCTTGATGCCTCTGCAGGAAACAATGAATCCTAGTAGTTTTCCCGATGTGACGCCAAACACACACTTTTAGGGATTTAGGCGCAGCTTGTATTTTTCTAATCTTTCGAAGATCTATTTTAGAATAGGGATGTGCTCTTGTCTTGTCTTGGATTTGCCTAACAGATCATCCACGTAGTCCTCCATAATTTTGTGTAAGAGGTCATGAAAAATTGTTGTCATGGCACGTTGGTATGTAGCTCCAGCATTTTTGAGACCAAAAGGCATGACCCGATAATAGAAAGTACCCCATGGTGTTGTGAATGTGGTTTTATGCTGATCCTCATCTGCTATCCTGATTTGGTTGTATCTGGAAAACCCATCCATTAGCGATAGCATTTCATGTCCTGCTGTAAGGTCCACAATCATGTCTATATTGGGGAGTGGGAAATCATCTTTAGGAAAAGCTCTATTTAGATCTCGGAAATCTATGCAGATGCAGATGCCCCTGACAGGTTTGCCGATAGGTACAATGTTAGAGACCCATTTAGCATAGTCTATGGGTTTGATGAATTCTGCATCTAACATCTTTTGGAGTTCCACCTTAACCAAGAGAGCAATATGCGGGTGCATTTTATGCAGTTTTTGTTTTATAGGTTTTGCATCTAGGCGGATAGCAAGATTGTGAACCACCAAGGTAGGAACCAACCTTAGCATATCGACATAGGACCATGCAAAATTAATTTTTACTTCTATAAGGAAGTTGATGAAGTCTTGTTTCTCTATTTCTGTGAGGTATTTGGCAATGAGCACATTTTTCAGAATGACTTCGGTGCCCATGTTGATGATGTTTGTTTCTTCTATTAGCAAATTTGATCTGTCCTGTGGAAGGTAACCAATGGTAGGGAGGTCAAGTCCCTCATCGTCAAGTGCCTTTTCCAATTTTTCACTTTCGGATACGCCCTTTGTTTTTATTTTTTGTTCATCCAAAGGTGCCTCAGGGAGGTTTTCACCTAGGGAATCATGTCTTTTCCTTTTATTATCTTTTTTGTGGCTAAGAGCATTGACCTAACTACCAAAGTATCCATTTTTGTGTAGTTGAATACCCTTGATTCTGTTACAATCTTCCAGGTTTCACACCATCAAGAGAGCAATGAGAGCATTATCATCGGTGCAATTATCTAAAGTGGGTTTGTCTCATTGGCCCCAGTCAATGAGTTCAGGATGGACAAGATGTAGTTCGTGTGAAGTGGGAGGGGTTACGGGGGTGATGGTATTGATGTAAGTGTCAAAGAAGATATCTTTCTCGTATTCATAATGCATTTCATGGAATTCCTCTTCGTTAGCGCTTTCGATATCTGAAGAAGGACTAGAAGGGGCACCAATGATAGTAATATTAGGCACCGAGGTGTACCCCAAGCCTCTATTGTATCTGTAGGAGATAGGATTTATGGGTGCTTTTCTTCCTTTCTCCTCTGGTCTCAAGTTGTGTCCTTTGTAACCCATTCTTTCAACTATGGCATATGCTTTTGGGTACATTTTTTTGGATATTCTTGTTGGATCATTATCCTCTTCCTGGTACAACCAAGAAGAGACATCTACTTCAAGGCTCTCCTCATTAAGTGGGCCCCATTACTGGAAGGTGGTATTTTGGCATTGCATGACTGATTTTGGGTCCTTTTTGAGCTCTTTTGGTTTGCCAAATGACTTAGGAGAGAGAGGGAGGTTGCCTATTAATAAGACGTCCTCCAATTTGTATTCTCCACAGCCATTGTCCAAGATCTTGATTTGATTATCTGGTTGGGATGATGTGGAGGCAACATTTGATGTGTCAGATGGAGGCGTTGGCGAGGGTCTATTTAATGGGCAATGATATGGATGGTTTTCCTCTAGGAGTTTGCAATACTAGAAGGGTTGTGGATCACTTTTGATAGTTATCTCTCTTCCATTGAAGGGGAATTTGATGCATTGGTGATAGGTGGAGGGTACAGCCTTCAAGGACTGAATCCATGGCCGACCAAGGAGAATGTTGTAGGGGAGATCAAGATCTAGTACTTGGCAAGGGGTTTCAATTGTAATGGGGCCCACTTGAAGAGGTAAGGTGATCATGCCCTTTGAAACTCTTTCTGCATCATCATATGCCTTTATTGTGATCCTTCCTGATGTGTCTACCAAGTCCTCAGAAAGTCCCAATTGTTTTATTAATTTGTATGTACATAGATTAAGCCCGGATCCACCGTCTATCAGGATACATTTGACCATGTGCTTGTGGATAAGAGCTTCGATGTGAAAAGGTTTGTTATGGTCTTCATCTACAGGAGCATCTTTGGAGGTAAATACCAGGTGTTGCTGGGCAGCAAGGTTTCCAATGAGGGCTTGGAATTGGGTGGCGTTGATGTTATCAAGAATGCGTGATTCAAGAAAGGCTTGTTCCAAAATGGAGATCTGAGCGGGGGTCTTCCCAAGTTGGTCCAGGAGGTCATATCGGCGGGTGGAAGACATGGGTAGGGGGTTTGGTGGGGGAGGGACTCCTTGGATGGTGATTTTACCTCGGCGCGTAGTTACATTGCAGTCATTCTAGAAATGGGAGGTGGAAGGCATGATGCCTTGAATGACTATCCTAGCAGGATTTGGTCTGCTTTGGGAAGAAGGAGGATTAACTCCTTGGATGGTTATGACATTGACATGAGTGTATGCAGGTTCAATGCAACCTACTAAAAAATCAAAGCCGGTTATATGATTAGCATATTCATAACCCACTATGTTAGATGATGAGCCTTTTCCTTTATCATGCTTCGGGAAGGGTTCCTGGTACATTTTGAGTTTGTCATTGTTATTACCAGGTTTTGCATTTGCTACTTCAATCTCACCCCTATCAATGAGGTCTTGTATGTAGATTTTAAGTTTCATACACTTTTGTGTATCATGCCCCTTGATACGATGGTATTCACAATACTCATTTTCATTATACCATCTTGGTTTAGTTTGATTGGGGTCAAACGGGCGAGTGATTGGAAAAACCATTGCACCTACTTGGAAAAACCATTTCAATAGGCTCAACAAGAGGAGTGAAGTCTCTTGGGGTCCTATTATTCGATCGGGGTGGTCATCCCTAGATTGAGACATTGTTGTGAGGTTTTTGGGATTGATTTTGATTGTTTTGATTATTGAATTGATGATTATTGGTGGTGGATTTTGGGGGAGCAACCATGGTTTGGACCCGCTTTGCACCAATTACACCATCATTGACCACGTTTTTGTTTTTAGACCAAAATTTTGGCTTGTCGTTATGATAAGAGGGAGAACTTTGTGTCAACTTCTAGTAATGTTTCAAGGTTCCTTCCTCCATCAAGACACGTTCGAGGGTGAGGCCCTTATCGGTTAATTTTTGGAAGGATTTGATACATTGGGATATTAAGGGTCTCGAAAGTTCAGGCACCAAGTTCTTTTGAAATAGCTCAATTTGATGTTTTTGATTAAGTAAAAATAGGTTTTAAAGGACCCGAAACCTGATTACATTTGAAAGATATTCAAGAAGGAAACAAACCAAGACAGCTGCAAAAGACCAGCAAAAAAAACAGCAGCAGAGAAAGGGACAACAAGAGGCCAGCAAGAAATTGGCCCCAAGCCCAGCATTACAAGTTAATTAAAAACTCTTCATAGTTTCCTCAACATTCTATACCAAGAGAATCATCACCTTGGCCACTTCCCTCAAGTTGTTGTTTTCCTATCCAAACGGACTCTCTTTCATTTTGGTGTCCTTCCCAATAGTGGTCTGCCTAGTTCTACGCCTAGGGTTCTGGTGGGTGGGGCTGGAAGTTGGAGCATCTTCTATAATTACCAGGTTCTTATCCTGATTTTTCCTTTCCAAATGATCCACCAACACATTCATATTATGGGAAGAAACTTTAAGGACCTGGAGGATGTGGTTCATAAGGCTTTTCAAAGCCTTCTCATTACGGACGATCCGGGTGTTGATGTTGTCTTTGTCCTCCTCCACCTACTCTTTTAGAGTTCTAATAACATCCTCCAAATGTTTCAGGTCCCCTTTGATCAGATCTTTCTCCAACCAGTCATCCATCTCCATTTCCTCCTTAGCTTCACTATTTTCCATATCCTCATTCTGTTTCCCAGAGTCAGACATCTTAATCAGCTTATTAATCTTATCTTCCAGCTCCCTTTGCTTACCATGCATACTAGTGATATTTTCGACAACCCATTTTTGGAAATTGAAGAATTCCAGAGTCCAGTTATGGGTGTTGTCCAAGATGGTGTTTGTAGAGTCCTTGCCCTGTTCAGTCTCCTTAGAGTTAGGGTTGTCATACTCCTTAGGATTCAGAGCAGCATTCTCACTTTTTGAACCCTTAGGGTTAGAGTGAGGGTTTTCAGAATTACCCCCTTCCTCCTCTTCACCATAGTTCTCATCCTTATTTTGCTCCATTTTAGTATCAGTGTCCTTATCCTTTTCCTCTTCTTCATCACAATGCACCTCCTTTTCCTCATGCTTTGTTTCAACTTTCCTTTTTTTGTGGGTAGAGGTGTTGGGCTGATCCCCATTTGAGTCAGAGTCTTTGCAGCTCTCAGATATATGAGCGTTAATGATCAAAGGATCATCCTTGGTTGCCCTAGCCTTATCCTTAAGATGTTCATATATTAGCAGAATGAGCCCCTAGTGGGCTAAAGGGTAAGAGTTAGGCTTTTTAGCATGGTCTGCAAGGCTCTCGTTTAGAGAGGACGCTAAATAGTAGGGCAGAGATATTTTAGCCCCATGACGGAAATGGTTCAGAATAGCGAAATGATAGTTATAAATTTTTGTAAATCTGCCATCCATAGTAAAATACTCCATTAAATCCCTAAGAACTTTTTGCCAGAAAGGCTTTACCTGATGGGGAGTGTAGTAGGAGATGTTGTCCTTCTTCACAAGCTTGCCCTTCTCATCCTCTGACTTTGAGAAGTTTTTGAAAGCTTCAGCTGCATACTTCCGATCCTTGTAGAATTTAGTCCCCTCCATCTAGAGACCCGTGACCTCTACAATCATGTTTTCATCGATTTGCCAAATCTCCCCAAACAAGGTGACTCTGTTGTTACTCCAGCTTTTAGCAAAACCATAAGACACAGAATTTCTACTTCTGTGAAGCTTTTCCATATAGTCAATGAAGCCATGTCTGTGGAGCCTTCTCCAGACCTTTCGTTCACTCTTCCAATTTTCACATCCTAGAGGCTCGTTCCTATTTAGGTTACCACCCATTCTAAGCTCCAAGTAAAGATACCCACTGTTGTAGTTCACAATCTGTAGATAAAACTTTGAAAACTTGTTATTTCTGGAATTCTTGTGTAAGGACTCTTTCGTAGTTTTGAAATTGCTTCTTATGTCCACACAAACCCAGCTATTATTACTATAATCTTTCACACACATATGATCTTGGAAATGATGCCAAAAAACACTCATAATCTGATAGTTAATCTGCCCCCAAAATCTCTTTGGAAATCGTTCCCCAGAAATTAATCATGAGATTAACTTGACCCATTGATGCGATCAAAGTATAATTTCTCTTTAACCTCCCTTTTGATGTGAGTTTCTCTAATGTATTTGACATCCTTGTCCAAATTGACCCCTTCATTGGCTAGGATATCCGCAACCTTATTGCCCTCTCTAAAGGTATGAGTTATACTAATGCTAACATAGTTATTTAGAAGATATTTAGCATTTTTAATTAAATTGGTAATATTCCAAGAAACAGAACTTGTACCTTTGAGGGCTTGTATGATGTTTGAAGAGTCCCCTTCGAGCTAGATTTTTTTGAATTTGAATTCCTGAGCAAGCTGGAGGCTCTTTAGCATTGCCAAAGCTTCAGCCACATGGTTATTTTGGACCCCAAAGGGAGAAGCAAAAGAAGCAATGCAAATTCCTTGAGCATTTCTAATAACTCCTCCTCCACTAGCCTTTCCAGGGTTCCCTTTAGCAGCCCCATCAAAATTAACCTTTATCCAGTCATATTCAGGAAAATGCCAGACAATGTTATCTCTCCTATTCTTATTTTCTGATCTGTAGACCTTATGCATTAGGTTCCATTCAGTGAGGATGTCTCTTTCCATATCATTCATATCAGTAATAGACTATTGCTGATTATTCTTGTGAGGAATGTTGATGTTCTCCTTTATAGCCCTGCAGATTTTTTCAAAGACCACCTGAGTGTTACACTTAGCTTCCCTAAATATCCTATTATTTCTTTCTTTCCAAATGCCCTAGCAAATCATGGGGAGGGTCAAAGACCATTGCCAGATAATATCCTTGATGCTCTTGTTCAGAACCTAATTAACTTTCCATTTTTCCCACATTTTGTACCAAATATCCGAGGTAAAGGAGTAGTGAAAAAAGAGATGACCAATTGATTCCCCCTCCTTCTGGCATAGCTCACATCTATTAGGGAATTTGAAACCTCTTCAAATTAAATTGCCAAGAGTAAGGGTACTATTACGAGAAGCAAGCCAAAAGAAAATGCTATTCCGAACTTTACTCCAAATGGGATTGTTGGTTTGAGAAAATGTGTTTTTATAGGCTAAGGCAACCGTAAATTCACCTTTAGGATCACTTTTCCAAAGGAATACATCATCATAGCCTTTGTTAGCAGAAAAGGACAGCAACTCCTTCTGGTGGGAGGAAAATCCAGAATGAATGTCATCAAGCCTAACCCACTTGTCCTCCTTCCAGTAGTCACACACCATAAGCCCAAACCTCCTTTTACACTCCTCAATAATTTGACTGTTGTTTTGATCATAAAGAGCTTCATTCTTCATCCAGGGATCTTCCCAAAACCTTATTCTGTCACCTTTTCCAAGGACCCATCCAGCCCCAGCTTTTTCCACTTTTATGGATTTGGTAATGCTATTCCAGATGAAGGATCCAATAGGAATATCTTTAGAGTTAAGGACCCCTTGGATAGTCTGATTCTGAATGTATTTGTCAAACCAAATTTGATTCCAATCTTTCTTAGTATCATAGGCTCTCCATAATTGTTTAGCAAGAAGAGCTTTGTTAAAGGTTTTTAGAGCTTTAATCCCCAACCCCCCTTTGTTCTTGGGTCTACACACTTTATCCCAAGCCACCAAGGGTATTCTCTTTTCTTCTTCCACTCCTGACCATAAAAATCTCTTCTGGATTCTGTCCATTGCTTCAACAAATTTAGCCGAGATACCAAACAGGCTGAGGGCATAAACAGGGAGATTTTGAAGAGTAGCTTGAAGGAGCTGCAATTTCCCAGCCTGAGATAACATTAAGCCTTTCCATCCAGCAAGTCTTTTATTAAGTTTATCAATAAGCATATTCCAGAAGGAATTTGGGGGAGCTAACCCCAAGGGAAGACCCAGATAGGTGGAGGGGAATATTTCCACTTTGCACCCAATAATTTTAGCAATTTTATGTTGTCTTATGACCAGAGTATTCAGGAAGTACATAGCCGATTTGTCCCAATTGACTTGCTGACTAGTAGCCAAAGCATAGGAGTTAAGAGCAGTTTTGAATGCATCAGCCTCCTTGATAGAAGAATATCCCATGAGGATAGTGTCATCAACAAACTGTTGATGAGTGCAAAAAACATTGGTGGAGGAAGGTTGAAGACCTTTGATAGTTTTTCTTTGTTTCAAATTGTGAATCAATCTGCTCATACTTTCAGCCAATATGGTAAAAAGGATAGGAGATATGGGATCTCCTTGTCTGAGCCCTCCTGAAGTTTTAAAAAAATTGGTAGGAGATCCATTAATCAAAATAGAGAACATAGGAGTGGTGATCAACTCTCTGATTATTTTGGTTACCTTTTCATCAAAACCAAAAGCCCCCATGATTTTGAAGAGAACATCCCACTCCACTCTATCATAAGCCTTCACCAAATCCAACTTTATTAAGAAACCTTCTTTTTTAGCAGCACTGAGGGAATGAATGTTCTCATGAACAAGAATAATTGAGTCCAGAATCTACCTACCAAGAACAAAACCTTTCTGCTCTTTAGAGATGATGAAGGGAAGCACCGCCAAAATTCTAGTGGTCATAACTTTGGATATTATTTTGTAGAAAGAGTTGCATAGGCTAATTGGCCTAAAATTTCCCATAGAGTCCACCCCAGCAACTTTGGGGATTAGGGCTATAAAAGTGGAGTTGAGTTCCTTAAGGATTCTTCTAGATCCAAAGAATTCTTTGACCGCATTAACCGTGTCTTCCCCCACAATATGCCAGAATTCTTGGAAGAAAAACATAGGGAAACCGTCAAGACCCGGAGCTTTATCCCCTTGAAACGAAAAGACAACTTTTTTTATTTCTCCAGCAGATGGGATAGCAGTAAGGGCCTTATTCTGAATAAGGTTAATGACCTTAGGAATAATATTGACCAAATTGAGTTGGTGGGTCTGATCAATGTCCTTATTACTAGTAAGGAGCTGATTGAAGAATCTGACAGCTTCATCCCTAATTTTGTCCTTATTAAGTAAATTGTTGTTTTCAACAATCAGTCTTGTGATTATATTCGCTGCCTTGTGTTTTAGAGAAGTCATATGGAAAAATTTAGTGTTTCTGTCCCTTGCCTTCAACCATATAGCCCTAGATCTCTGCCTCCAATAGATTTCTTCCCTAGAAATAATGTTGTGGATTTTGACTAGAACATCATCTTCCATGGCTTTGGAATACTTTTTGTAGCCTTCTTTCTGTATTGAATTTTGTATCTGGTCCAGTTCCTCCTTTAGTTTTTTCTTTGAATCAAAGATATCACCAAACACCTTCTTGTTCCAAGTCTTAATGTTGGTTTTGATGTTTTTAAGTTTTTTGGCAACTTTATACATGGAAGTTCCATTAATATCAAGATTCCACTAGTTAGCAATAGATTTTTCAAGATTAGGGTGGGAGGTCCACATCTTTTCAAACCGAAAAGGGAATCTCTGATTATTCTTAAAATTCTTAGCAACAAAAGAGATGGGGTAATGGTCTGACCCAATTCTATTAATAACAGAAAGGGAGCATCTATGAGAAAGAATCCAATCATTAGTAAGAAGGGATCTATCAAGTCTTACCTGGATGAGATCTTCACCATCCCTTCGGTTAGACCAAGTGTAGGAAGCCCCATTGAGATCCATATCAATGAGAGCATTGTCATTAATAAAGTCCATCAGGTCAAATCTGTTGTCTGGTTGAGCTTGACTACCTCCAAATTTTTCAATGTCTTGCAGAGGAGTATTGAAGTCTCCCATCACAACCCAGCTATTCAGAGGGAAGGAATTTCTTTTATGCTGAATTTTATTCCAGAATTTACTTCTAGCAGATTTGGAGTTAGGGGCATAGATATTAGCGATAACAAATTCCTTACCATCAATGATGCTTTTAGCTTTTAGGGATAAAATATTGCCATCAGCATCAATCATATCTCCAGAGGTTGTGCTTTTATTCTAGAATATAGCAACCCCTCCGGAGGCTCCATTTGAGCTACTGCCACAAGCCCCTCCATTTTTGAAAAACTTTAATTTATCCACTTTCTCTTTACTCATTTTGGTTTCCTGAACCAGGATAATATCTAGATTTTGATCTCGAATGAGGTTCCTTAATATATCCTATGTATTGAGACCATTACGGCCTCTGATGTTCCAAGATATTACCTTCATTTGGAAGCTTGAGGGCAAGATTCCTTGATAGTTCGCTGCCTTCCATCAGCTATGTTTTTCTTACTCTCCTGGTCCCTATGCCATTTCATAGTTTTATGTCCCGGTGGGGATCTTGAAGCCCCAAAATCAGCCTTGGATCTGGTTCTGGTTTTTACTCCATTAAGGCCTCCTACCTTCTTGGTTTTAATTTTCTTTCCATTTCCTGTTGTGTTTTCTTCTTGTTCTGCTCTAGACTCATCTTGCATATTGCTCCATAGGTCTTCTCTTTTCTGGGATGAGGTAGTCATATCGACTCCTATGTTCTAGAATAAGGCATTTAAGTTTGCCTGCGGTGACCCAAACTTGTTACTCCTTCCCAGTTTTATTTCATGTTCTTGAAACTCCTCCTCTAAATAGTGTTCATCTTTTTTTGATATAGGTTCCTGAAAAGCCTCGGGATGAGAATCAGTGATATTCTCAATCTCACCATCTTCAAGTGTCTCTACACTGATTTCATTCTCCTTTGCCTATGTCTGTAGAGCCTCAAAGGTATTGCCTGTTTTAATCTCAAACTCCCTAGTTTCATTCTTTTTAGTCCCCTTCAAAGGGGGGTTCTTAGGAGGGTCAGTGCTATCTACTTCTAGGTGTTCAGATATATTAACCGAGTTTTCACTTTTTTCTTCTAACTTGTTACAATCTTTGTTATTATTTTTTCTTTCCATACCTGTTTATGAATATTTGTCATCATAGGTTTTTTAGGGTTGCTGGGACAAGCCTTAGCTCAGTGACCTGCTTTTTTGCAAGAGAAGCAAACAAAGGGGAGATATTCGAATTCTATGGATTGTTCCCATAACCCAAGTTTGGATTTTATGTCAATAGTGCTTGGGAGGTCCATATTCTGTGATATGTTGACGCAGATGCACGCATACACCAATCTCTTGCGAGCTGTTGTCATTGGGTCTATCGCAACAAGCTCCCCAAAGGAGTTAGCGATTCCTAAGAAAACATCCTCCACCCAGTATTCCAATGGCAGCCCAGGCAACCTAACCCACATCGGAGCAGATTCAAAGAAAAAATCATTGAGTTCCATGTTAGGAGACTATTTTCTAATAGAAAGAGAGGATTTGCCAAACATCCAGGGGCCACCACTTAAAGCAACTTCCATATCTTCCCCACATGAGAAAGAAAAAACAAAAAATCCTCTAGGAAAGGCAGAGACATCAACCTGTCCTTTTATTCTCCATTTTCTCTTACCAAAGGACCTAACATCCTCAATATTAGGTTGAGGTCCAGCAAATTTCCCCACCAAAGAGAAAGACATTAAAGAGATGCTATGATCAATAACTATATCAGGAATCTCAATTGCAAGTTTACCTGTTCTATTATCTGATATATCCTTCACAAAGGGGAAAGACGATTTACCAGTCGGTTTACCAGATGCTTGTCTTGCAAAGAGACTATTCCATGGTTTAAGTATTCTCCCCTCCTGGATATTTTCTGAGTCAAACTTCACCACCTCGGGGCTCGAATCTTGAGAATCTTTTAAGTTTTTGGGATCGGGAGGAGGGTCTCGTATTCATGGGTCCCCATCCTGCCTTCCATCCTCATCATCAGATGCTTGTCCTTGAGCTGCAATGGATTCAAAATCAGAGGATCCAACATCGTTGTTCCCTCCATTTCTCAATTTCAAATTTCCCACTATTGATGTTGTTCTGGCATGTCCCACTAGAATTTCTTGATAAGATGTCACCATCTTTGTAGGAAATTGGCGAAGGTTTCTCCGGGCCTTTATTTTGTATTACATAGGTCCATCATAGAAACATCATTAACCATGTTCTAAGCATAGTGGTCCACAAATTTTTCTGCCAAGTCTGGAAAGGAGACAATGGAACCTCGTGGTAAAGATGAGAACCATGCCAGGGTGTCTCCCGTGAGACTCTTGGGAAAGAGTCTGCGAAGATAAACGTCACTATAGGAAACTTCTTGGCATAAGATGTGGAATTCTCGGACATGGTCGCGGGGGTCTCCTTTGCCTTCATACTTGGTGAATTTCGGGATCTCAAATCCCGGGGGATAGGGTGCAACTGATATAGACAGGTCGTAAGGACAAGGGAAAAACTCTTCAAATGAGTAAGTTTTCCTTTTATTAGTCCTTTGTTTTATGTCCTTGATGATATTTTTCATGTCTTGAATTTCCTTGATGAGCTCTTGTTGTGGACTTTGATAATGATGAATTGTATTTGCCCCAAAAATTGGGTGAGCCAAAGAAGGTGCAGCGCCACCAATGTATTGATATGATGAGGAGGCAAGAACATGGGATGTGAGGATTGGTGTCAAAGGGATTCATGTGATAGTTTGTTGCGGTCCGCAAACTGTTGTGATGGGATTGAGTACAGCCCAGATGAAATTTGCGACATTGTTGGCAGGAAGGGAAGTTTGTGGAATAGAAATATGTGGTTGAATGGAAGGAGGTGGTATAGAAGTGTGTTGGAGAATAGATGAGATTGGATTTGATAGTGGTATAGATGGTAAGGAGGAAGAAGGTGGGATGGAGACCACGGTGTGAGGTGTCGCGGGTGGCATTGATTGAGCTTGGATGATTGATGGGGCTACAATTGATTGAGTTTGAATAATAGGTGCAACACTTTGTGTGGGAGTGAGGTCTCCTTCTGGTTGTTGGGCGAGAGTAGACCTATTAAATTCAGGCGGAAGTTGAGCTCTATTTTCAAGGAGAGCTTTTAGAAGTGCAGTGGGATTGTGTTGAATAAACTTTTCCATCATCTCTTGGTTATAAGAATCTGCTAGGAAAGTTTGCACTTTCGGAGAGAGTTCATCTTGGCTAACCATGTTAGGATTTTGGCTTTGATCTTGATTGCTAGGTTGCCCACTTTGTGTAGGATCTTTGGGATCTTCATATAGGGCACTAATGTCCGGCATGCCATATTGTTGTTGAACCATCTTTCTCTTTTGGGATCGAGTTGTGACCATACACGAATAACCTTGGAAAATTTTGGAGGGGGAAATTTGTGATGAAAGGACTTAGCAAGATATTTGTGGAATTTTGGATTTTGTCTTTTATGACAAGGGATTTTGTTGATTGGTATGGTTCTTGGATTAGAGCCCAGATTTGATTAGGATTTGACACCTTAGTCCTTGGATGAGGATTTTAGGTGGTGGTTGCAACCACAAGTAAGGTGATGGCCATGTTGTGTAGAATTTAGACCTTGGATTGATGATTAAAAAGCCTCTCTTATACCAAGGGTTGACTAATGACCCTAAGAATATAAAGATGTGAGTTAAGAGTCTTGATCGACTCAAAAGGATTAGGCAAAAGGTACTTGGAGAGGATTCCCCTTCAAGCATGAGAGCCAATTGATTAATGATGAGGTCTAAATGAAATTTCACAAGGCATGTAACCTTAACGCGAGGTTAAATTGGATTAGAGGATGATTGGATTTGAATTTTGATAATTGATTTGATAGTGGAGGGAGATTGATTTGATGTGCTAAGTCCTTGGGAAATTTGAGGATGATTGATGGAGGAGGTATGGTAGTGATGGCTTAGAAGAAACTTGATGACTAGGTTGTCTTTGGCATGAACATGACTTAAGGATTGATTCGAATGGCAAGTTGTATGAAGGGATACGACCACCTTGATTTGGGTGATAGTAGGTGTTTCAAAGGACAAAATTGAATGTTGATGGAGAGGATGAACTCTTAGCTTCTCTCTTGGGCTTATGAAACATGGGACGAACAGAGTTTTGACGCAATTTTGGACTTTGTGTGGGTAATGACTTCGACAATTGTTTGTGTCTTGACAAGTGTTTTTGCAAAGTGTTTGGGGATAGTGATGTGTTTTTAGTCTTCTCTTGGCAAGTATGTATCAAACAAAGAAAAAACAATGATCAAATGCATATTATCTCAAAGACACTCATGCTCATATACAACATTCTTAAGGCTGGCAAGGACAATGGTCATTGGATCCCAATCGATTTCCCAGCTACGCTTACCCAGAGCGGACACTCAGATGCTTGACCCCACTGGCTCCCCTCCACGACACTCACTTCTCGGGGCAAACAAGCATCAATTCCCATGAAAACTCCTCATGGCGAACTTTGTGTCTCTACTAAGGCCCGTAAAAATATGGGCGGCTTCGAAGGTCCGACCTCCTGCACCAATGACTAGAAGGTTTTTGGCCACTATGAACAAGGTGTTTAGTAAGTCTTCCCGTTAGGAGCTACCCTTCGAAGTTGCACAAATGCAATTGAGGCCTATAGCCCAACAAAGCACCAAGAACTTAGTAGTCATGCAACTGTGATTGAGATCTCTAGGATCCTACTAAGCACCCAATGTGAGAGTGAACTCTCCTATAGCCCCAACCATTGACCCTTTCGTAGTCAATGGCCTATTTATTATAGTGAGTTGAGAACCCCAGGTCTAGGTGTACTCACTTGGGTCATTCCCCTCTTACCTTCTCAAAGAGAAAGTTGGGAGGGCAGGCCCACTAGAGGTAAACATGCAATCAAACAAGAAAAGGTTGGAGGGTCTGGATTTTTTATCGTCTAGCTAGACAAGAGCATACTCTCCTACCTTTATGCTTTTCTTAAAGACACATAAGACAATGGTTCATTCCATTTTAATTAATATCTAGGTGCCTAATTTAAATAAATGCACAATGTTTGGTCGGATTTCTTAGGCAACCTGCAAAATAACTTGATTAGTAGTTTGAAAAATGGAGTCTTCAACAAGCGTCCTGCAAAAGACAACAAAATGACAAAAATATTAATTTTTTTTATTTTTTGGGAATAAGTAGAAAAACATGAATAAAAACTTTTTTACTAATGACAAATGTGGATTTGGAGGAAAATTTGATGGGTAAATGGGGTTTGACTAGGTTTTTGCTACTTTCCAAGGGATAAGCAAGCAAAAAATGGGGATTTTGGAGGAGAGATGAAGGAATGGAAAAATTTGTCCAAGAGGGACAAAGAAGCAAAAGTTGGAGATGGACAATATGGGAAAATTTGGAGGTGATTGGATAAAAGGGGAAGGAGTAATGGAAAACCCTAAAAATAGAGGAATATGGGTTTTCGGGCTTCAAAAAGTGGATTTTGGGATAAGGCCCCCAAGGAAGGAAATGTGAAAAATGGCAATGTGGGGGATCTAGTGAATTTTGAAGGAAAATGGAGTGAAGATAAAGTAGATATGGCAAAAAAATGGAATAAATTTTAATTCCCGCGGACATCTAAAACTAAACAGATGATTAAAACTAAACATAGCTGTAGACAGACAGATTATTTAAAACTAAACAGATGATTAAAACTAAACAGAGTTGTGGATAGACAGATTATTAAAACTAAACAGATTATTAAAATAAACAGAGCAGCTAAAAGACAGATTATTAAAACTAAACAGAGCAGCTAACAGACAGATTATTAAAAACTAAACAGATTATTAGAACTGAACAAAGCAGCTAACAGACAGATTATTAAAAACTAAACAGATTATTAGAACTAAACAGAGCAGCTTACAGACAGATTATTAAAACTAAATAGATTAGATAACAGAAAAGGAAAAAATGCAGTTGTGCTGATATTCAATTTTTTTTACAAAAACGCTCGTGCTGAAGCAGGAATAGAAAATAAATAGAAATGAGAAAATGTTGAAGAGGAAGAATGAGGAGATAGAAGAATTTTATGGGTGGATGCCCAAATTTTTTTGAATTTCTCTTGCAGTCGCGCCGAACCCAAGGTGCTCGTGCTGATTAACAGGCACTCACGCTGATTAATAGGCACTCGTGCTGATTCAGAAACAGTCATGCTGATGCAGAAACAGTCGTGAACCTGCGAAAAAAACTTCACAAAAAAAAACTCAAAAAAAAAAATTGTTAAATTCGGGACGTGGGTCCCATAGGGCGTGCTAGAATGAAGAGGGGAAAAAGACCTGTGAGGTGGATTAGTTAATAAGCATGCAAATCAAACATATAATCATGCAAAATTAAATGACATAATTTGAAATGCTTAAAACAAGAATAAGAATGCATATACATCACAAACCTTATACCTTCTCCTTCAGATGGAGCTTGATGAAGTGAAGACGCCCTTGGATGATGCTCCACTTGATGTGCTCCTCTTGCTTGCTTGATGTGGATGGCAATCCAATGTTGTGCACAAATGAGATGGATCTTGGAGGATGATGGAAATGAGATGATCAAGTGTGGATGAGATATGATTTGAACATGATAAGGATGCTAAAATGATTTTCCTAGGCTCAAAAGGGCAGCATAAGATTATTGAACTCGGAGATAAAGAATGGAGGGATGGATTCCTCAATTTATAGGAAGAGGAGAGGAAGAATGGATGGCTAGGATGGATTCAAGATGAAGGGCTAGGATTGCTTGTGAGCTCCCACAAGGCCCAAGAGAGGGTGTGGAGACCAAGAGATATGCCTTAAAGGCATTTCTTGTCTCCACACTCTTCAAGGTACATTGGGAAGACTTCCCAAGGTACCTCGAGAAGAGCAAAGTGCATTGGGAAGACTTACCAATGTGCCTTGAGAGGGGCAAGGGATGTGACATTCCTTGAAGAATGGGGAGGAGGAATTTAAAATTCTCCAAAAAGGGATAATCATGGGGATTGGAGGAATAAGAAGGAATTAAAAATTCCTTGGGAGAGGGGATGCCTAGAGGATTGTGAGATTTTGAAGATCTCACATTCACCTAGGAAAAAAGCATTAAAAGCTAGTGGTTGGATGGAAGGGACAAGGAGTTGACTTCATGGCTAATCATGATGATTAGCCATTAGCAACTCATTAGGAGGGGGATTAGAGGAAATGTTAGGTGGGATTAGGATTTGTAGGAGGATTTGAATAGGAGAGAGAATGAGTGGAGGGAATTAAAAATTAGAAGAATAAGGTTAAGTGAGTTTAGGGAGTTTCTAGAAGACTTTATTAGGTTAATGATGAATTAAGAAGATGGTTTGTAGGAAGCATGTGGGTTAACTAATTAATTGAAATTAATTAGCTAAGAGGGAGATTTGTGAGAATTCAATTTTTAGAAGAATAAAGAAGGGGATTGATTTATTAAATAAATCAGCCACATACTATAGTGACAATATCAATTATATTTAATTAATATTGAGGAGAATTTGAATTAACATAATTAATTAATTAATTATGTGAGGAATTAAAAATAATTAAAAAAATATATTTTTAATTATGTGAGGAATTAAAAATAATTAAAAATATATATTTTTAAGTGTCTACAACATGTACCTATTTTGATTGTGACATTATCATCTACCAAGGAAATGGCAACACATGAGAAAATTATTTCAAAGACACTGCCAACTCCATTATTGATTAGGCATGTGCATATTTTGATTGTGACATTATCATCTACCAAGGAAATGGCAACACGTGAGCAAATTATTTCAAAGACACAGTATTCATACAATTGTATTCTTCTTCCTACCAATTCCTATCTAAAACAAAAAACATTCTTACATTTGTACTTGGTCTATCTTCTTCCCAAAGGGAGAAATGTTGTTTCTAGGGATTGGATCATGTGTTATCTTCAAGGATTTGTCATTTTTGTAGGAGATTATACATTGTGGGGGGTTACATAGTCTCTCTCTTTCCTTTTGATAGAAATATAATTTATTATATACTTGTGATGGATCTCATCCTTGGGGGGTTCTGAGTTCTCCATCCATCACTTCTTTATGTTTTTTTCATCTTTTCTCTCTTTTGGAGAGGAGTTTTGTCCCATTTCCCTTTTCTTTTCTCTATTTGTGAGAGATTCTATTTGTACAATGGGTACCTAACATGGCCTAGTAGTTGGTACACATTATGACCATCCTCTTTTTATATGTCTCCTTCTCCCTAAGTTAAACTTAAGATCGGGCTGGGGGAGGCATGGGGGTTGGGGTGTGAATAAGGAGTTTTGCCTAACTAGTTCACTAGTAGGTCATATACATATTAAGTTAACTTGGGTCCTAGTAATATTTCTAGAAGTCTTAGTTTTCATGAGATCTTATCTTATCTTAACATTTACTTATTGTGTCCTAGGTCACTTAATATTTTTCCTATTAATTGTCTCATGTTATAGGATTAAGTAGCATGTCATTATATTGCCTAGTCTTATCTCTCAACCTTGCCTACATAAGAAAGGAATCATATATACATTTTGTATTCCAACATCAATCTAATCCATTGTATCCATAATCAAGCAATATTTTTTTCTCTTTCTACTCTATTGTGGAAAGCATCTTTTGGTTTTGTAGGTGATTCTAGAGGCTTGAGTCCATTGGTGACTCTAACAAGAGGATCTTTAGGCATTCAATTGATTAGTTTCACCTTTTTTGTATTTTTATTTCACTATGGAGTATCTACACAAGAATATTGTAAAGACTAGAAAAGGAGACTTTGGGCTCTGCAATTCTGAATACAAAAATATCAAGAACTTTATTTCTATAAAAAGATTTTGCTGTGAATTTTTCTTATGTTTAAATTTGTAGCAAATTTTGAATATTCTTTCATAATTAGTATGTGAGGTATTAGCAATTTATTTTCATTTTGAAATCATTCTTCATCCTAAGTATTCATATTCTTAGTTTACAATATTTAGTTCTGATAATTTTCCATCCTGTACATGCATTTATATTGGTTGTAAGTATTTGTGCTCATGCTTCATATATTTTTATTTTCTTCATTAGTTTAGATAATTCACCACGTTTTTGTTTTTTAGTAAAAAGCATATCAAAAAAATTCAAATTTATCATATGAGGGAGTTGTCTATTCTTAAGAAGAGGAAAGTTGTTCATTCATAACAACTTATCCAACTATTGGAGCATTTGCCACTACCTAGAAACATCAATGCTTTCATTCTATTCCAAAACCGTATGTGAAAGTTTCACTTCATACGGCTTCTCAATGGTCATTAAGAAATAAAGAACACAATTAAAAAAAAGCACCAAAATATTCATAAATTGAACCAATGACATTCTGTGTACTACAAATAATAGGAGCTTTTGAACCTATCTCAACCTTCAATTTTTTGGGGGGGAGAAAGAAAACTATGGAAAGGATTAATTCATTCTGGATAGCCATTTTTTTTAAGTAGATCGAAATATATTCAAGATCGGGGTTCTGGAGAAGTACTACTTGATCATCCCTACCAATGTCAAGTCCTTATTGTTATCCATTTCTATGGAAATATCTCTAGTCTAGATATCGGTTTCTTTTTTTTCATCTTTCGATAATGGAAAATTATAAACTTATTATAACTTTTGTTTTTATCTAAAAAGGTTAAGGTATGAGGAGCTCCTTTATCATGCTCGAACATGCGCTTATTTTAGGCTTATTTATTCTCTATTGGTATTTATGGACTAGTAACAAGTCGAAAGATGGCTAAAGCACTTATGTGTCTTGAGTTGATACTCAATGCAGTTAATTTAAACCTAGTAACATTCTCAGATTTTTTTTATAGTAGGCAAGTAAAGGGGGGTATCTTCTTGATCTTTGTTATAGCTATTGTTGCATTAGCTATTGTTTTGGCAATATATCGTAACAAAAAATCAACTCGTATTGATCAATTTAATTTGTCAAAATGGTAATAGAGATCTCCTTCCATATGAGGAATTTGTATACCTATTTTTATTCAAATAGATACTAGACCTGTCTCTCTAAAAATAGATCTAGATCTTTGTTTTACCTTTATTTTATAGAGATTTATTATAATGAGGTGTTTCTCTAGTTATTACTTCAGGGCCCTAGTTCGTAAAATAAACTCCAATTTCGTATCTTATGATCTAGAAAGAAGTAAAAATGTCTTGATATACCAAACATTCACTAATAAGTATTGCATCTTCAAAATTGTATCCTTCCCATGGCATATAGGCCACTAGGATGTTTTTTGGTGAGTCTCATTAAATACTTGCAATGAAATATATGTATACCATTAGATACCAATAGGGTCAATATTTTGAAATAGTTACGAATTGGGATGGGATAAAGTAAAATATAGAGGATAATTACAAATGAATGTTTAAAATGGGGATGGGTAATTCATTGGGGAATGAGAAAAACTTAGCACAAGATTGTGCCACTTGTCATAGGTTCTTTGTTCTTTGAAAATAAGTATATGCCAAGACATAATGCAAGGATAATCAAATCAACTCTAATCAACATAAGATTTAAAGATTTTCCAGTAGTAGAAAAGAGTTTGCTTCAACAATGAGATAACATATTATGACAATAAGAAAGAATGCATATACCAAAATTTCACAATGCATCAATAAATACAAGCTAGAGGAGCGAATACATATATAGAAAAGAAGAAAATATTACTAGTGGAGATGTAATTCTAGCTATCTAAGAATAGGTAGAATTTACATTCATGGAAGATTTCATTTACCCTCAAAATGAACCACTTGCTACAATCAAGCAACCTAAGTAAATGTGTATAAATATATATACTTAAGGAAAATAAAAGCCTACATTAACACCCCCTTAAGAACAACTTAAATGGGTGAACATGTGAGTCCCAATAAATTAAGTTTGGCGAGGTACATATGTACATAGAAATAAGAACAACTCAAATGGGTGAACGCATGAGTCCCAATTAAATTAAGTTTGGCGAAGTACATATGTACATAGAAAACCCCCAAAGAAAAGAATCCCTCAACAAAAGAGAGATAAACCCCACCAGGTAGCCTCCTAAAAAATTGACCTCATGCACCTCAAAATAGAGCTTGTAAATGAATAAACTAACTTTTTGAAAACAGTTTGATAAAGATATCAACAATTTGCTTAGAAGTCAGGCAATATTAGAGATCAATGACCTGTACATAAATAACCAACTAGATGTAGTACATGTGAACCTCCAGACTTAGAAGTCAGGCAATATTAGAGATCAATGACCTGTACATAAATAACCAACTAGATGTAGTACATGTGAACCTCCTATATGTCTGGTTCACTGATGGTGAATTGGATTCTAACAAATCTAAATGCAACTTTTGTTGTCATACAAATGATAGATGGTCATCTAAAGTAGATACTAAACTCGATGAAAATATGTCCAAGACCAGATTGCATTCACAACCCTGGATACTTGACTTCGATGGGAGATAGAGCACTAGATGCCTGGATGCTGCTTCTTACTTCACCATAGTTGACTGTATGTACAAGTTCTCAAGAAGTTCCGCTTATCCTTTATGATTGATGGACACAGACATTGTGGAACTTGACTTTATACCTGCCAATTGTTGTTTCTCAAAAGATTCTAAAGCCTTTTCAACACAAAAGTTGTCTGTTTATGCTGCCATTGTGGCACACCATGTGACCACGATTCCTTGAGGCATTTTGTCAAACAGTTAACATGCCTTGTATATGCTTCCACAACTGCATCTAGAAAATGAACCATATTCCTCTATCCTCTGCGTTTTGATGGACTTTCATACCCCGTTCAAAACTTTTAAATATAGTTGCGGACGAGATAGCCTTACAACTACCTATTGTTTTCCACCGAAAATCTCTTTGTATATTCTGCGAACATTGCATTTCAAAAGATTCTAAAGCCTTTTCAACACAACAGTTCTCTGCTTAGCCTGCCATTGTAGCACACCATGTGACCACGTTTCCTTGTCGTATTTTGTCAAACAGTTAGCATGCCTGATCCATTCTTCCACAACTGCTGGGAAATGTGCATCTACAAAATGAAACCAAATTCCTCTATCCTTTAAGTTTTGATGGACTTTCATACCCTGTTCAGAGCTTTCAGAAGGAAGCGGACAAAGGTTGTGGAAGGTGGCCTTACACCTGCCTATTCTTTTACCCGAAAATCTCTCTTCACATTCTGCAAACCTTGCATTCGTACAGATACCAACCTTTGACGCATTTTGTCAAACAGTTCGCGTGCCTTCTAAATTTCTCAACATGTTTGCGAGTGTAATTACACCTATAGCAGCATCTGACAAAATTCTTTTATTGCATTTTCACTAAATTTTGAGAAAAGCTCTTCCTTTAATTTGAATGTAAATATAATTTTATAAACTCATTATTGTTGCGTAAGCCATGAGCCTTTAAAATCCAATTTTATACTTATTTATCTATTTATTTATGTTTGTTTTCACTTTGTAGTTAGAGATTATGTAGTGATGTGAGTGCAAAAGTTAATGTGAAAAAGATCAAAGCCTATAATCTACAATTATGTGATGATATGAATTTCTTGGTAGTACTAGATCAAGGAAGCAATCAAATGGTGAAGGTAGTTCCACGACTCAAAGGATATATTTCTATTTATTCATCATAATTAGCAATTTGTACTAATACAATTGAAGGGAAATGCACCTCAATAATTTATAGTGTTTCCTAAAATCTAATTCTATTACTCGCACAAACCTCACAAATTTTTTCTTGGTTATTGCTTCATATTTCTTGCATAAAGTTCTTACAAAAATGAAGCTTGATTTTTTATTCTTATTGAATTGCTAAATAAAATTGTTCATGTATTCATATATCACCATATTTTATAGCATGCAAATATTCATAGTTTCATGTCCTTCAAATCTATTCTATATATAAATGCATGCCTCCATTTGCCCTCGCCATTTGTTTGTATTTGCAAATATATATGCTTTACTTATGTCAAAAGATAAAAAAAATCAATAGATTTATCTAAATGAGCATTTATTTGACCATCTGTGCATATTGTATTCATTAAACATGTTGTAATGTTCATAGATGATGTTCATCGAAGCTTAAAAATTAGTTGTACCATTGTGGGAAAGAGAGTTTTGTGGAGTAGTTGCTCTTATGTAATCAAATTTCTGATAACAACAATGAACTACAAGGATTCAAAAATGTTACTCTCTGGAATGATACTACTAACTTTGAAGCTTTTTAGATAGACAAGAAAAGTTATTGGGCAAATAAAAATGGTTTGCCTTATAATATTCCTTTACCCAAGTTTAAATTGTATATTAAAAAATTGATTGGAACTCTCATATGAAAATAAAGATTGATAGTTTCATGAGAGAAATGATTCTTCCTTAGAAAAGGATTATAGAAGATCATATTTAAAGTGAGGGGTAATAGGATGTCAAGGATGCATAAGAAATATATCTAGACCATAGGAAACCCTCTAATGGTAATGCACATTTTTCCATAAATATGTTAGCTCCTACTATGTGGCCTAACAATGCTAACAATATCCCAAAAGATGGGTAGAAGACATTGTTAATGTAATATATCTAAATATTTTCTCAAAGATTTGTTATATTAAGAGGACTAAGTTACATCCATAACAAAGAGTAGTTTTGGTAGAGTGTATTGTATATTCATAATAATTTTAAACAACCTAATTTTTTTCTCTTTCAAAACGGACTTGTATGTTAAAAATTGGAGTTAGCACTTCTTGAAAAAAGATATTTAAAATTTTTTGAGTTGTGAAGAGAGTGAATTTGATTTTTTGCATTGTTATATAGATAGAAGGAAATGATGTTCATCTTCAAATTTTTTAGCACATTGCAAATTTCACAAATTTTCTTAGCCTAAGATGTTTTTGGGTTAGACCTTTGATGCAAATGAGATCAAAGTCCCTTACTAGGTGTGTGGGGGAAAAAGTGAGACTAGGTTAACATGCCCTAATCCTACCTTTTGACACACATTACGGAATACGAAAGAGCCTAGAGATATCGCACAATTGGCTACTTTTTTTTGTGAAAGACAGAGCCACGGGATATCTATTAGGATTTCTATTCCCTTGTTGAAAGTGTAAGATCAAGTAATGCAAGTTCAAACCCTAATCCCAAAATGCAAGTATGAACTAATAACAAGATTGCAGAATTGAGATTAAACAATGAACAGCTATAAATACAAGGATGAAATAAGAATGCAGATGTGTACCCGGAGTCAAAATCAGACTGAAAATGTTCGGGACGGGGGCGCGGGCGCCACTGTCCTGAAAACTGCACCGGAAACTGCTGTTCTGCACTCTGGAACACTGTCGGAAAGCTGTCTGCAAGTTGTCTGTCCGGAGGACCAGGGCGCCCAGTGCCTCTGTCCCAGGGACCAGGGCGCCCAGCGCCCCTGTCCCAGTCTTCTGCTCTGCAATTTGATACAGAGTGCTGTCCCGACCTTCTCTCTCCGGATCTGTATCCCGCGGCGTCGTCTGAATCCCGAAACCTGCAATGATATCTGAAAAAGGGTGTATGGGCGGCTATATAGGGTTTTGCCTTAGTCAAACCCCGGCTTTGGTGATTTCCACCTCCACGAATAGCCAAGTTGTTTTGTAAAATGTATTGTGTGTGCAGACCTAGTGTGTGTGCAAGGTCCTAAAATGCAAGAAAGCAAACTAGAGCAACCTAGAAAGTAAACCCTAATTGCTTGTAAATGATAATGTAAATGCTCTAAATCAAGATGCAATGTGATCTAAAGCATGAATAAATGATGTATTGAAGCTTATGTAAAGACATGAAAACAACATGAAATCATACCCAACCCTCAAGGGAGGAGTACAAGCCAATCTTCAGTCGGTAATCTCCTATTGTTCTTCAATGTCTTCCAAGCCCTAAGTGGATGAATGAATTTGATAGATGCTTGATAGAAGGATGTTGTAAGATGTTGAAGTCTTCAAAGATCTGCTCTTTCGCTCCATATGAAGTTCCTGAAAACAAAATTCAGATCCCTTCAAATGAAGAAAGAGAGCTCTTATGTAGGAAACCCTAGATCGTAAATTCGTATTTTGGCCAACCTAGAGATTGAATATCCCGCCAATTTCTTGGGGTTAAGCTTTATTTTATGATTGGATCGCGCTTCTAAAATTTCGGGAAAAATGTCTGGGACCGTGTGCACTCCGGGCGCCACGGTCCCGACAACTTTTCACCAAATTTTCAAGGCCGTCAGATATGATGATTTTAGAGAGAATCCCGAAGTTACAGGTGATTTCGAGATGTTTTGACCCCCGAAATCAAGCCCCCAAGCTCAGAATAGGGCCTAATTAGGGTTTTTGATTGAGTGATGTATTGGAGGAATAAAATGCGAAGGGCGCGCTTTAGTGAAAGGGCCCAACTTCATGATGTAGAGAATGGTGAAATAGAACCTTTAGACCTAATTAATTTGATTAATTAAGTGCTAAAGGGGAAATGCCATGCAAAGTGCAACTGTGCCAAGGCGGGTGCTAAACTAGGTTTAAATTGTACTGCTTTAGCAAGTGCGTACAATTTATGATGCTACATTTAGCCCCCACTTTAGCGGTCATATGAGTACTACGTGCATATGCAAGCTAAAGTACAGAAAGTAAACATTATTTGAAAAAGGATATATCCATAAGTTGTCGGACGAAGCCCCCAGCGGCATCTGCAGTACACAGTTAGGAACCGCACCCTACAAAACACACGTTAGATCACAAAAATCACCTAATGCTTACTAGGGAAAGTGATGAAATCTATGAGTAGCTATATGCCCCCCCCTGTTTCGACTTGCTTATTAGGGAGGTGAAACAGGGTAGCATGTTTACTTGCAACAAATTGTGTAAGGTAGTATTGATGAGGGGTGTTCACTAAATAGGCTTCATCAGAGCACTTTTTGGAACATCCCGAGAGTAGGGGAAGGAAAATACGATTCCAACGCAACAAACGGCTCGAAAATCGCATCTCCCAAACTCAAGTTATGATAAAATGAATGGTAGAGGAAAAATTAGGGTTTCAAAAAGTAAGAATAAACAAACGAGAGTATATACCTCGAAAGTGACACTTGTATTCATCACTTTGTTGATTTCAGCATACTATTCAGTGCAGCAGAGCCCACATAGCCATCATCATGCCTTCACAAGGACCGAAGCGTCCCACGAGGATCGAGATCCTGTGCCAGGCCGTGGTCGACGACGAGCCACTGGATGAGGTGAGTTGACTGAACGTTTGACTTTTGATTTTTCACATGTTGACTTTTCTGTGATCATATGCGGGCCCTTAAGGCTGACCCGGGGCCCACCCAGGGTGCCATGGTCCCTGTGGAGCGCCCTGGTCCCCCCAGGGTGCCATGGTCCTTGACAAGGGCGCCATGGTCCCCTCAGGGCGCCATGGTCCCTGACAGGACACTATGGTCCCCAATCAGGGCCTGGCGAGGGGTTTCAGGACTAGTACACGATGTTCGACAGTTTGCATTAGCGATTTTGATGATTGAGTACTGATTACGGTTATGTTTTTGTGTTGCAGGGCCTTCCGTACATGAGAGAGCATACAACAGGACATATTCTTCACAGTTTACGAGATCAGATTTCGCGGCTTACTCAGTCAGAGAGAGACACACTGTCGATAGTAGGATTATGGTATGTGATCCTCATGCCAGCCATTCGGTTCCATCCTGCGATGCTGATGGCATTGATGGAGCGATGGGATCCTGACACATGCACTTTTCACCTTCCAGTAGGAGAGCTGACAGTCACACTCGAGGATGTGTACCGTATACTTCGTCTGCCTATCAGAGGAGCGACTGTTACATAAGCGACCGATCGGTCAGCGGAAGATCATCAGAGAGAGCAGGTGTATTGCATAGGGAGAGTCATGCCGAGCGAGACGAGAGGTCACATCATGGTCAGCTGGCTCTTACATCCTACAAGGGAGGTACCCCTTCTGAGACACCTTATGATAGCCATCATAGCACTAGCCGTCTGCCCTAATGGGCGAGGGACACACATGCATGGGGGCCTCACATGGTGTATCAGAGCGATGGAGAGACACAGGAGAGTGTATGCTTAGGTTCGGAGTATGCTTGCACATCTCTATCACGACCTTGAGGAGTATGTATTCGGACAGGGTTGTAGTTTGATGACATGCACACTTCTGCAGGTGTGGATTTTAGAGCACTTCACATGCACCAGGCCCGTCGGCTTTCCGCTGAGTACAGCGAGCAAGCGACCTAGGGTGTTCGCTTATCCACTTACCAGCGAGTGGAGATTTGGGGATTTATTATATTGGAGAGTGATTTTTGACAGACTGACAGCCGAGGTGACAGTGTGGAGACCTTACCTACGGATGCATAGATGGGATGGTATGGAGAGACAGTTAGCATGCCTATAGAGGAACCGCCTACTGCGGGGACGATATGCACACATCATAGTCCCTTTCTACTTCGACCAAGTACGGAGGCAGTTCGAGCTAGAGCAGTGTGTTCCAGCCGATGTGCCCATCTATACTCGACACTCACGGGTCCTTCCCAGACCTAGAGCAGTAGCGAGACCGACGATAGATGACATCGAGACTACAGACTTAGAGGGATCTGATCAGGATGTAGTCACTGACTATTCTGCAGAGCCTAGAGCACAGCGGAGGTACGTCTCATGGTTTATGAGATCATATCCAGGTCCTATCTTTCCACCAGATCATCCGATAGGCTATCCAGGCCCATGGAGACATGGAGACCAAGACAAGGACCAGGGATCCAGGTCAGAGGAGCCAGAGGAGGGAGAGGGTCATGAGGAGGCGGGAGATCCTGATCCACCTACAGGCGATCAGCCCAGTGCCGAGGAGGAGGAGGAGGATACAGATAGAGAGGAGGACGAGGGAGATGCAGGTGATGATGCGGATGAGGACGAGGATGAGGATGACGTGGAGGACGATGAGGAGGAGGATAGAGATGATGAGGAGGAGTCGGATGCAGCTCCCCACCATTCAGGAGACGATACCATAGCACTAGATCCACCTCTTATTCCCCAACAGGGGGAACATGAGGCGATACGGAGGCCTGTCCCTAGTACCGTCCAGCCTACACCCATCGTGGATAGATTATTCGAGCGAGGGGAGCCTAGCGGTTCCCAAGCACAGATACTACCATATCATGATCCCTACTGGCGCGAGGGAGATCTAGGTATAGTAGTTTTATATTGATTGATTAATGTTTTGATGATATAGAATGGTACTAACAAAAATCTGTTCTACTACCACAGCTAATGTGCAGGAATGGTGTTCCCTGATTCAGCAGGCAATGACAGATATTTCCATGATAGCACAGATCCCTAGTTCCTCACAGATTGCCTATAGGCCTCAGGGGAACGCGGGTTGGCATGAGGATTTTTTTTTCCCGTTCCGAGTACAGGTAGATATATGGAGGGAGAGAGAGAGAGTCCTATTAGAGGACCTCCAGCAGGCGCGACAGAGAGAGAGAGAGTCCTATCAGAAGACCTCCAGCAGGCGCGGCGAGATCTAGCAGCGGCTCAGACCGAGGCTACCACCTATCGCGCGATCCTTATGGATAGGGATCGCAGGAGTTCCTCTCGGAGTCACTCACGATCTGTATCGCGCTACACACCCATGGGTCCACCTTCACGGCCAGATCAGGAGGGAGCGTCCAGTCGACATTCTCCAGTCACTAGCCCTAGGGATAGGAGATGATTTTATGATGTAAGAGAGGTCACATTTTGGATATACAGTGACCTATATTTGTATACGATCCACACATATATATATGTATATATACATGCTTCTCTTTTGTCTCAAATGTGTTATCTTTAATGCTTAAAACAATGTATGTTTTGCTTTGATTGAATCTAATACATCTAGTAAATGTACATGTATGTTCAGAATTTAATTTCCATGTGATTGATTTCTCAATGCTCCATGATTAAATTGATACATGTGTGACTTAATTAAAATATTTAATCAAGTACAACATTGATGATAAGGAAGAAATATGCATTAAGTCTAAGAATCATATAACTAATGTGATTTAATTTTGAACTTAAACACAACATGATACGATTCTACTTAACACACAACGACACTGTATAATATGCTAGCATAATGGAATGTAAATCTTTCACAATTTACATAAATGAATTCAAGACAAACCATAAAGTAAGAAGACACGCTTGTCAGGAATGAAGCAATATAGATTAAACAATATAATATTTAATTCTATTTTGCTTTAATTAAGAGACACTAACATATTATCCAATGTTTGAAGAATTGAAAAGAAGATAGAATGAAGAATTAAGCATAATATCTACGCAAGTGCATAGCATTGATAGGTTCTTTAAGAGGCGTACCGTCTACATCCGCTATTTTGTAAGCACCTGATCCATAATCCTCAATAACGATATATGGTCCAAGCCAATTAGGACTGAATTTTCCCTTTTCTGCAGGTAAGGCATTCACATTGCGCCGATTCTCATAGAGGACTAAGTCACCTACTGAGAAGGAACGTTGAATGACCCTATCATTATAGCTTCGTTGTAGAGTTTTGTGATACGCTTGAATATGCTCAAGAGCGTTTATACGCTGTTCATCAAGCATCTCAAGCTGTTGAAGTCGTTGTTCTCTATAAGAGTCATCATCTACTATACCTTTGAGAGAAACCCTAAGTGATGGAATCTCTAATTCTAAGGGCATAATAGCGTCAGCACCATAAACAAGATTATAAGGAGTAGTTCCCGTAGCAATTCATACACTCGTTCGGTAGGCCCAAAGAGCATAGATTAGCTGGTTACTCCAATCCTTACCATGATTATTCACGGTTTTGCGAAGAATTTGTTCAATTATCTTATTGGATGATTCGGCTTGACCATTTGACTGAGGATAGTATGGTGTAGAAAATCGATGTTTGATATGATACTTCTCGAGGAATTTCTTCACGTCCTTGTTCTTAAATGATGTCCCATTATCTGAGATTATAGTAGAAGGTATCCCGAACCAAGAAATGATGTTTTCTAGAAGAAATTGACAAATCACTTCAGCAGTGGTAGAGCGAAGGGGAATAGCTTCTACCCACTTCGTAAAGTAATCTGTTGCAGTTATAATGAAGGTGTGTCCTTGAGATGAAGGAGGAGAGATTTTACCAATAAGATCCAAACCCCATGCGGAAAAAGGCCAAGAAGCTACTTGAGAACGGAGTTCTTGGGCAGGAGCATGAATCAGATTATTGTGTTGTTGACATTGATGACATTTTTTAACAAATGAAAAGGAATCCTTCTGGATAGTTTGCCAATAGTATCCCATACGAAGCAATCTATGAACTAAGGATTTGCCCCCAAAATGCCCCCCACAGGCACCTGAATGTGCCTCTTCAAGAACAACAGGGATTTCCGACTTGTTAAGACAACGAAGGAGAAGACCATCATAACCCCTTCGGTAAAGGACATTAGAAAGAATGATATACCTAGCAGACAGCTTGCGGATTCTAGCCCTAGTGTTCCTATTAGCAGAATCAGGAAAGGTACCATCGGTCAAATATCTTACGATATGCGAGAACCATTCATCTGAATCTACAAAGTCACAACATGTTACCAAGCTAGAATCGTCTACAATAGCTGGAGAAATAAGGTTGTGAATAACAAATTTAAGATCAACCACAGGGTCCTCTAAAGATACAAGAGAAGCCACACATGCCATTGCATCCGCATGTTGATTATCTTTTCGAGGAACAGGTTCCATAGTATAAGAATCAAAATTTTGTAATAAAGAGATAGCAAGGTCTTTATATTGTGATAATTTATCTTGTTTTGCTTGATATATTCCTGTTACTTGTCTTATAATCAATTGCGAATCTCCATAGATATGTATGTGTTTTATATTCAGAGCTAAGGCTGCTTTTATTCCCGCTATAAGAGCCTCATACTCAGCAATGTTATTGGTACACAGGAAATTTAGACGATAGGATAAGGGAATGGGTTTCTTTGTAGGAGAAACTAGAACAACACCTGCCCCCGATCCCGTACGACACTTAGAGCCATCAAAGTATAACTCCCAAGTTTCATCTTTCTCTATAGAAAGAATGAAATCGTCAGGAAAGGACTCAGGGTTAGGGAAGGAGAAAGGTGAAGGGGCCTCAACTAAGTGATCGATCAATGCTTGTCCTTTAATTGCTCTTTGTGAAACAAATTTAAGGTCAAATTCAGTTAACATCATAACCCACTTAGCTAGACATCCTGATAAATCAGTTTTAGAGAAAAGATGCTTCAAAGGATCAAACTTTACCATGACATGGACTTCTGAATTCAAAAGATAATGTCTCAATTTCTGAGTCGCAAATACCAAGGCCAAGCATTGTCTTTCTATCGCAGAGTATCGGGTCTCATAATCGAGTAAGGTACAACTTATGTAATAAACTGGACATTCCTTACCATCTTTATCATGTTGTGCCAACAATGCTGCGAGAGCATGGGAGGAAGCAGCTGTATACAGAAGGAAGGGTTTAGAAGGTTCGGCAGGTTGAAGAATAGGAGGACTAGCCAAATACACTTTTAAATCTTCAAATGCTTGCTGACAATCCTCATTCCATTGAAAAGTGATATCCTTTTTAAGAAGTTGAGTAAAAGGAAAGGTACGATCCGCAAGCTGAGACACAAACCTACGAATAGCTTGAATCTTTCCTTGTAAGCTTTTAAGTTGAGACACATTTCTAGGAGGTGGCATGTTGACAATAGCATCTATTTTCTTAGTATCCACCTCAATCCCACGATGCGAAACTATGAACCCTAATAGTTTTCCATTATCCACACCAAAAACACATTTACGGGGATTCAAGCGCATGTGATATTTACGAATTCTTTCAAAGATTTGACAAAGGATTTTAATATGATCTATGCGAAGAAAGGATTTGGCCAAAATATCATCAACATAATCCTCTAAAATCTTATGCATATAATCATGAAAGATAAGGGTCATCGCTCGTTGATAAGTTGCACCGGCGTTTTTAAGTCCAAAAGGCATCATTATCCAACAAAACATACCCCAAGGAGTGGTGAAAGTAGTTTTGAATTGATCTTGAGGGTTAATAAAAATTTGATTGTAGCCTGAAAAACCATCCATGAAGGATAACAAGGCATGTCCTGCCGTAGAATCAACTATCATGTCAATGTTTGGAAGAGGGAAATCATCTTTTAAAGAAGCCTTATTTAGATCCCGAAAGTCAGTACACATTCTTATTTTGTTGTCTGGTTTAGCCACAGCGACAATATTTGAAATCCATGGGGAATAGTCAATAGGGCGGATAAATCCAGCCTCCAATAATTTTTCAATCTCAGCCTTAACAAGCAGAGCCACCTTAGGATTCATTTTTTGAATCTTTTGTTTCACGGGCTTAGCATCAGGAACTAAGACAATATTATGAGTAACGATCTTAGGATCTATACCAGGCATGTCAGAATATGCCCAAGCAAAGATCTCAGGGAATTCATGCAATAGTTCTTCATATTGTTTCTGTTCTTCTTCATCCAAACATTTCCCAATTTTAATGACTTTTTCTTTATTGCAAGGGTCCATCTTAACATCAGTGGTGTCACTTATGAGAAGATTGCTTTGTTGAGGAGTATCCTTTAACTGAGGGAATTCTTTCACAATCTCGTCATTATCAATCTCTTTTCCAAAATAGGCTTCAGTGTTCAAACAATAAGGGAGTCCCCTATTGTGATGATAACGAGGAAGAGTGTCATAAGCTCCCAAGAACTCAGCTAAAGCATCGTCGATAGGGAAGACATCCAAAGCACAGGTAGACGAAGGATCTCCATCAATATACTCAGGATGTTGTATTGATAAAGATGTAGAGATAGCATTAACACTAATGCATGGTCTTTTAGAAGCTTTAGTACGTTTGCAGGGATTAAAGCCAAGTCCAAAGGCATAATTGTGAAAATTAGTCTCTAGAGGAACTCTTATCCCTTGTTCATGAGCACCACAACCTTTTCCATGATACCCATGCTTAGCAAAAATGCGAAAACCACGACCATAACGATCAGCCATTTCAGGAAGAGAAGGTGGTTTTTCATAAGACAAAGAATCAAACTCTTCATAATTAGAGATGTGAGGAGAAGAAGTTTGAGAGGCGGCCACAAAATTATTACTCATAGATTCAGGTAAAGTTGATTGATTTTTAGTTTCTTCTTTCTTTTCAACTCTATGATTTTCAGCTTCTTCCTTCTTTTCAACTTTAATTTCTCTAGAAGGAACCTTATATTCACCCCCAAAGGTAGGATTAAAATCAAGGGATCCCCAATCGTCGTCTTCGAGGATTTTCCCAGGATCAAAATCCTTCTTATGTGTAGTTTCAAGTCGAGAAGAATCTTCTCCAAGAGCTCCAGACTCATCCAAAGAATTTTGATCATCGGAGAGCGAGGATTCACCGATAGGTATCTTATTTAAAGATTCATCACTAGATGAGGATGGCTTAGAAGAACCCCCCTTAGAAGTGGATGTTTGCAAACAAGCTTGAAAATTAGTATCACCTATCAAGGTATATGTCTTATTGTTATAAATAAATTTAACTTGTCTATGCAATGTAGAAGGAACAGCTTGCATACTGTGAATCCAAGGTCTCCCCAGTAGCAAGTTGTACGTTAGATTTCCCGATATAACATGGATAGGTGTAGGCAAAGTAACAGGCCCCACTGTGATGGGTAAGGTGATAGTACCTAATGAAGTTTTAGCCACATTATCAAAGCCTTGAATAGGACGAGAGTCCGGTTCAATTAAGGATGTATCCACATTCATCTTATGCAAAAGATTAATGCTACACACATTAAGACCAGAGCCATTATCTACTAGTGTTCGCCTTATAGCCGTGTCTTTCATGATAACCACAATCATCAAGGGATCATATTGATGTTGGATTTCACTAGTAGGCATCTCATCTTGGGTAAACACAATTTGAGCTTTAGGATTCATCACAGAGTTAACCAAAGATGCTATATTACTAGATGTATTTGGTGGAGGAACATTCAAATCTTTCAAGGCATCTTGTAACATTCCATGATGAGCGGAAGAAGTTTGAATCAAATCCCAAAGGGATATCTTAGCAGGGGTAGCTTTAAGTTGTTCTATGAGATCATATTCCTTTCCAAGAACTTGTGAAATATGCAGAGCTTGTGGAAGAACCGGTTGAGGATTCGGAAGAGAAACTGGGATAACAGGAGGAGGACTAGGTTGCCTATTATTTCTGGTATGATAAGTATGGGCAACCGCATGATAACTCTCTCTAGTTATTTGCTTGGCATAATTATAAGGACTTACAGGTTTTCTTCCTTGCACAGTGATGATTGGTTTATTCGGAGTACGAAAGGAATCATGATCATACCCTCCTTGGACAGTAAGGAGAGGTGACTTAGAAACTTGAAAGGTGGGAGAAGGATAAGCTCCTTGGACTTCAAAGAGAGGCTTTTTATGCTCATTCAAGTTTATCATGTTAACTAATTTAGAAGTTGTGTTCTTGTTTAAAGATTTCGATAAAGCCACAAAGTCATCAAGAGCATCATCCAACAAAGCATGATCATATCGGTTAAAAGGTTTATCTTTTGATTCAAAAGGAGACATCTCCTCATAGAGGGGATTGTTGAAAACAACCATGTTACTAGATTTGGTGGAAGAGTTGATAGGAATGTACCCTTGAGAGGACTCATTCAACTTATCTTTCTCATCACAACGAAATGGCATAGTAACAAGGTTTATGAGTTTTTGGTAAAATGAAGGTTTGGCATCTTTAGGGTTTAAAAACTCATCTAAAGCTTCATCTAATTCATCTTGGCTATACTCATAATAATCATCGAAAGCATGAACATTTTGCAAATAAAAATCTGACATTTTGAAAAGATTACACAAAACTTAAACACCCAATGCAAAGAAACACACCTTTTTTTTTTTCTTTTTCTTTTTAATGAAAATGAAATGAAAACACACTAAATCTAGATCTAGATCTAACAAATGCAATGCAAGAGGAAGCAATGATAGATTCACGTCGGGTTAACCAAAATGTGTGGGGGAAAAAGTGAGACTAGGTTAACATGCCCTAATCCTACCTTTTGACACACATTACGGAATACGAAAGAGCCTAGAGATATCGCACAATTGGCTACTTCTTTTTGTGAAAGAGAGAGCCACGGGATATCTATTAGGATTTCTATTCCCTTGTTGAAAGTGTAAGATCAAGTAATGCAAGTTCAAACCCTAATCCCAAAATGCAAGTATGAACTAATAACAAGATTGCAGAATTGAGATTAAACAATGAACAGCTGTAAATACAAGGATGAAATAAGAATGCAGATGTGTACCCGGAGTCAAAATCAGACTGAAAATGTTCAGGACGGGGGCGCGGGCGCCACTGTCCTGAAAACTGCACCGGAAACTGCTGTTCTACACTTTGGAACACTATCGGAAAGCTGTCTGCAAGTTGTCTGTCCGGAGGACCAGGGCGCCCAGCACCTCTGTCCCAGGGACCAGGGCACCCAGCGCCCCTGTCCTGGCAGGACCAGGGTGCTCAGCGCCCCTGTCCCAGTCTTCTGCTCTGCAATTTGATACAGAGTGTTGTCCCGACCTTCTCTCTCCGGATCTGTATCCCGCGGCGTCGTCTGAATCCCGAAACCTGCAATGATATCTGAAAAAGGGTGTATGGGCGGCTATATAGGGTTTTGCCTTAGTCAAACCCTCGCTTTGGTGATTTCCACCTCCACGAATAGCCAAGTTGTTTTGTAAAATGTATTGTGTGTGCAGACCTAGTGTGTATGCAAGGTCCTAAAATGCAAGAAAGCAAACTAGAGCAACCTAGAAAGTAAACCCTAATTGCTTGTAAATGATAATGTAAATGCTCTAAATCAAGATGCAATGTGATCTAAAGCATGAATAAATGATGTATTGAAGCTTATGTAAAGACATGAAAACAACATGAAATCATACCCAACCCTCAAGGGAGGAGTACAAGCCAATCTTCAGTCGGTAATCTCCTATTGTTCTTCAATGTCTTCCAAGCCCTAAGTGGATGAATGAATTTGATAGATGCTTGATAGAAGGATGTTGTAAGATGTTGAAGTCTTCAAAGATTTGCTCTTTCGCTGCATATGAAGTTCCTGAAAACAAAATTTAGATCCCTTCAAATGAAGAAAGAGAGCTCTTATGTAGGAAACCCTAGATCGTAAATTCGTATTTTGGCCGACCTAGAGATTGAATATCCCGCCAATTTCTTAGGGTTAAGCTTTATTTTATGATTGGATCGCGCTTCTAAAATTTCGGGAAAAATGTCCGGGACCGTGTGCACTCCGGGCGCCACGGTCCCGACAACTTTTCACCAAATTTTTAGGGCCGTCAGATATGATGATTTTAGAGAGAATCCCGAAGTTACAGGTGATTTCGAGATGTTTTGACCCCCGAAATCAAGCCCCCAAGCTCAGAATAGGGCCTAATTAGGGTTTTTGATTAAGTGATGTATTGGAGGAATAAAATGCGAAGGGCGCGCTTTAGTGAAAGGGCCCAACTTCATGATGTAGAGAATGGTGAAATAGAACCTTTAGACCTAATTAATTTGATTAATTAAGTGCTAAAGGGGAAATGCCATGCAAAGTGCAACTGCGCCAAGGCGGGTGCTAAACTAGGTTTAAATTGTACTGCTTTAGCAAGTGCGTACAATTTATGATGCTACACTAGGTAGCCCAATCACATAACCACAATAGCTATGAATTACAAAAAAATACATACATAGTAGAAACAATTCATATTTGTTAATTTACAACTATTAAAAGTACAAAATATAATATTCACTTATGGATAGCCTTTAGCCTTCTTCTCTTTTTTTAAATCTTCTACCTCAAATTCACCCCTCCATAGAATTTGTCACATTTTTCCCTAAGCGGTTCAATGACAGCTTTCCACATGTTCTTGTGGGTTACATATTCACCTTGTCTTCTACAATAGGTAATTCACTTTTTGTCAGGATGTAGAAAGTGGGTCTTCCATCAATGGTTTTCACTATATAAGGAACTTTGAGTTCCCTTCCTCATCAACATTTTGAAAACCCTTCAAAATCAATCTCTCTTCCTTATCATGGTTTTGGGCTTCTTTAGGAACCCAAACACTTTTCAAAATTTGTCAAGGTTTTGGGATTTGTTGGGAACCCAAAATGTGTATCCTTGTGTAAATGAGGTTTTAGGCTTGGTCAGGAACCTAAGATTTCACTTATATTTTTTATGATCTCACACACCTTAGGAACCATGTGATTCCTTCTTATGATTGCACCTAAACTTTGAACTATGGAGAATTTCAATAGTTCCAAAAACTTCCTTGTGCTTTGACTTGAGAGGGTTACAAAAAGACCAAGTCTTTATCAGTGGTTTCACCCTGAATGGGAATTATCAAGAGTTTCAATAGCTCATAGAACTACTCTAGGCTCTAATTAGTCTCTAGGTAAGGCCGAAGCTTCGATTGCCTATAACTTGACCATTTTTTGTTCATTTCTTACAAAAAAGATCCCATGAACACCTGCATGCAAATACCTGTCACAAGAGAAGAATGGAGGCACATAAAGCAAAAAAGCATAAATGCTATGAAGAAGAAAATTTTCATTCAGAAAAGGAATCAATTTAATGAACAAGAACAATACAATCCTTATAAAAGTATAATAGCAACCCTAAAGGTGTGCAACCCTAAAGGGATAATGTGTATTTAATAATTAGAATAATTATTAAATACCTACAATATTTATTAAATGCCTAAGTTTAGCTTAAGCGTAGAGTTTAATAGACTAATAATTAAATAAATAATTATTAGTTAATACAAGATAACTCTAACACCCCCCCTTAAGATGAACTTAGGGAGTAGCTAAAAAACTAAATGCAAGAAGCAAAAAATGCAACTACATGATGAAGGCAAATTTGGGTCCCGGCAACAAGGCCTAATGAGGTACCCAATCACAACCAAATCTCTATGAAATGGAGAAATAGAGAAAACCACGTGGGAAAAAAGCTCTACTCCAAAAAGAGATGGAAAAGAAAGAAGAACACCACAGAAGCATGAAATAGATGCAAACATTGTCGAAGAGTAGCTGCTGATCTGAAGAACCTCCACTGAAATAAAACATGACCAGGTAGAGAAGACTGTAATCTGCATGAGTTCCCTCAAATGACACTACTCGAATCAAATGGCAAACAAAGGCAAACAACTGAACTCGAAGATACAAATGGCATGAGACACCAAAGCCTAAAGAGATGATCAATTGAACCAAGGAAGCATTAGAACCAATAGGACAAGCCTCCCCATAATGCTGAAGAGGGAGAGTGACAAGTACACTAAAAAGAACGACCAACAAGAACTACATGACGAAGAACCAGGAACATCGAAGGTGCAGAGAAAGTACATAGTGTCATGGAAAGAACACTCACTTGACACACATCATGAGGCGAATGTCATGGAAGGAACACTCACTGGACAAAGGTAGATGGTAAACAAAAGGCAAACATCAACCCCCTCATGGCACTTTATAAGTAGTGCATGTACAATAAGGCACAAGATGTGCAAGATCCCAAGTAAACAATGCATGATGACACTTTATCTCAGTGTGTTTGCATAAATGAAATGCTACAATGATAAGAATATTGGAAATAGAAAGAAGAACCAAAACCGAGACATCCTACTTAGAGAAGAGATCTTAGGACCTGAAACAACCAAGATATCCACAAAGTGCTGAAAAAGCAAAGAACTGAAGAAAATATTCTTGGAGCAGAATCTGGAAAGAAAACTTATATGGCTAGAAATTACACAGGACAAGATTTCCAACGATATAAATTTTTCGAAAAATGGAGTTCGGATGCTCATTTTATGTCTCCCGGAGTGCAAAAAAGAACTTCTGTCTTTGATAGAAAAAAACACCATCAAAAATAAAAATCAGAAGATCGAACCTCCAGATCTAGAGAGAGCTTGGAAAGAGCTTTCCGATGATATAAGGTTTTTGAAAAAGCGCCTCTATATGACCAAGTTATGGCCAAAAGAAAAAACCCCTCTTTTAGGGCATTAAAAAAAGTAAAAAAAAAAATTATTTATTTATTTATTTTTATTTTTGATGAAAATTTTCTGACGCATTTGCAGGTACAGTTGTACGGATTTTTGTGTCTCGTAAAGTGTGCCAACGAAAAAATCATGGCCCAGATGCACTTGTCACCGAAATAGGTCGAATTATATATCAAAATGACTGGAAACGCCCTTCGAAAGCCAATGGTGAGGTCTTTTTTTTGCCTAAATTGCTCTAATTTTGTTTTTTTAACGATTTTTTTGACAATTTTTTTGAAATTCGTGCCAAAAAAAGGCAAAACCAAAGAAAAAATTTCAGAACCCAAATTTTTCAAAATTTGACAAATTTTATATGGAAATGGGGGTTTTGGGGCGTCCTGAGCTCAACGGTGAGGTCCGTTTGAGCCCAAAATGATTAGAAACAAAACAGCTACCCCAGAACCAATAAAAAACTTTGAAAAAACTTGAAACCCTCCAAAAAATCTTCTGAAAAATCAGGAACAAGCAGCAGCAGATGTAGGCTCTGATACCATGAAGAAGTTGAGGAAATACAACTTCAGAGATCTCAAGAACACCTGCATGCAAATACCTGTCACAAGAGAAGAATGGAGGCACATAAAGCAAAAAAGCATAAATGCTCTGATGAAGAAGATTATCATTCAGAAAGGGAATCAATTGAATGAACAAGTACAATACAATCCTTATAAAAAGATAATAGAAACCCTAAAGATATGCAACCCTAAAGAAACCCTAAAGGGACAATGTATATTTAATAATTAGAATAATTATTAAATACCTACAATATTTATTAAATGCCTAAGTTTAGCTTAAGTGTAGAGTTTAATAGATTAATAATTAAATAAATAATTATTAGTTAATACAAGATAACTCTAACACCCCCACTTAAACTTCAGAGATCCCAAGAACACCTGCATGCAAATACCTGTCACAAGAGAAGAATGGAGGCACATAAAGAAAAAAAGCATAAATGCTCTGAAGAAGAAAATTTTCATTCAAAAAGGGAATCAATTTAATGAATAAGAACAATACAATCCTTATAAAAGGATAATAGCAACCCTAAAGGTGTGCAACCCTAAAGGGATAATGTGTATTTAATAATATAATTATTAAATACCTACAATATTTATTAAATGCCTAAGTTTAGCTTAAGCATAGAGTTTAATAGACTAATAATTAAATAAATAATTATTAGTTAATACAAGATAACTCTAACAGTAGGTACCTATCGATGATTCAAACAAGAACTGAGACTATTAGCAGTTCCATTGGTTCTAAGAATAACATGAACCTTCCATTAGATCCCAATCATGCCTAAACCTTTGATCAACCATAACTCAGCGAATTTTTCTACAAATCTTGTCAAGTTTGATTAATAGGTACCCATTGACCTACTTAACAAGATGAACTCCTTACTTGCCCAAAGTTTGATAAATTTTTCCTCTAGCAACAACTTATAAAAAACAAAAAACAAAACCAAGGCAAACTAGAACTCAAAATAGGAATTGTTTTTGGATGACACGATATTGCTCATGAACATAATTTCTCTTGCATTAGACATATGGTAAGTGAAATGTTCCATCAGTTTGTAACTCATAAGTATTTTTGCAAGGTTGAATTGGAATTCCATACTTAGAAAACTTGACAACATTCATCCAACATGCTTATCCTATAGCTCTATCCTTCCAAAAAACTAGACAATCCATGTAAATTATTTTCCTCTTTTTCTTTTAGCCACTCTGGAACCAATCACTCTATCAATTTCTTAAAATTTCTTTTTCAAAAATTGGTGAATCCATCCCAATGCATCCTTCAAACTTGATCTTGTATTTCCTTGTATGCTTGTTGTCTCTTCATAATACTTGTAAAGATCAACAACATTAAAAATGGGAGATATATCTACACCAATTAATGAAAGGTCAATTTCATTAACATTGGTTGAAAATTTCCTTAAGCCAATGCATGTGCCTATCTTATTCCATTTTTAGTTTATTGCATGTTCCCTATGTGAACATCACCTTCCTCAAATGTCTCATAATAAAATATTAGATCCAAAAAAAAAATTATTCTATGCATATCAACAAGCTTCTCAAAGTGACCCTTGAAATAAGGAAACCCTATGATTTTCTCCTAGAGACTTCTAAGTTGAGAAAGATTGGGCATAAGGGAGGGGGGGAGAGAAATAAAGGGGTGACTATTAATCTAGTAGAAGGCTAGGAAGATGATCGGAAGGCCAATAAAAAGAAAAAATAGGAAAATGCTACTAGGTCTACTATGTCGAGGGGTTGTAGGTCTACCTGCCTTGCTAAGGCAACCTCTAATGAGAAAGGAGCAAAAATAAAAGGAAAAAAATGGTTGTGGAAAAAGAAGAGGATGTTTCATCCTCTGAAGAAGAATTTATTCCTATTCCTTTTAAGGATGATGAAATTAAGGAGATGAAGTTTGATGATGATAGGGTGTAGGGTTTGGATGATGGGGAAATGCTATAAGAGGATAATAACCCTAGTGAGAAAAATAAAGACCAGGAAAAGGATGGCATGGAGACTAATGACAATGCTAGTCAGTTTGGGAACAACTTTTAGTCTGAGGAGGATATTTAGAATACTGTTAATCCAATTGATTCCTTCAAAGTGCTGTTGGTTGATCTTCATTTCAGAATGAGAGATATTGATTCAATACTAGAGGGGAGTAACACATATTTAAAAATCAAAGAAATGGATAATTCCATTAGTTCCTTGATCCTTATCATTGATGGGATCATGAAGAAAGCTATAATAGGCAATGTTTTAGGTGAAGCTAAAATTTAAAAAATAGCTAAACGAGAGTAGTTAGAGCTCAAAGGATAAGGATGTTGAAAAAAATAGGAGTAAAGAGGGAATGTAAATTATGAAATTATGAAATTAGGTTAAAATCATGAATAATTGAAGTAAACTAATAGAAATAGTAAGCTACAGATGTCCCATGGAGCCACCAATTGAGATCTGTGCAAAAGAAGATGTTTAGAACCCGTTCTCAAAAGTTTGGCTTGATTTTTCAGGACAAGGTAGCACAGATACGCTTTGGTCCTCTGAATTTTTCATCATTAAAAGTTGAACCTGTTCATCGCTATTGACACTACTGAATTCCCTGCGTACAATTCTTGCACATGTTTCCTACACATAGAAAGAGAGGGAAAGATGTTGGGAATAGGGGTTCATCTTAGTTCAAACCTTGGTTTTGGAATTGGACCATGAAATTGAATTGATAAATGTAATGAAATGCTTTCCTTTTAAGGGAAAGGTTGAAAATGCTTTAAAAAATTATGTATACCTTGAGGAAGTTTTGTTTGACCTTCACACATAGGTTTTAGGGTTTCATGTAGGATGTCTTCATCAAACATTGGTCATGGATGCCATCTTCAATACTTGAACTTGACTTCACTTCCACTGCTCCAATGCTTGATGAATGATTGATTTCTTGCCCACTTGAATTTTCTAGAGTGTAATTGAGATCTTGATTCCGATTATGTTTGAAATGAGAGGGTTGGAACTCCTTTTATACTTGTCTCCTCGAAAAACAAATTGAATTTTTGGAACAAGCTGACACGGGATCAAATTTCATACTCATTTGAGATGACTGTTGTGAGGCCCCGGTTTAAAACTCGATTAGGAGGACCAGGGCATGGTACACCTTGGTCTTGAAGATTAGGACTCCAAAATGGGGAGGGAAATAGAAAGATGATGAAAATGTAAGATTGGAATGAGGTGTGAGCAGAATCAACACTACAATCATGCATTGAAGGTCGGGATGCAAAAGTGAGGCCTAGGTGAGGACAAAATTGTAAGCGAGTACAATTTAAGATGCTAAAGTTTGAGGGTTGGTCCTAATGGTGTTTGTAGCTAAACAACATGTTTCTTTTTGGTGTTTATTCTTGGGATTTATTGTTATTTTTGATGGTTTAGATATTTGAACTACTACTTTGTTATGGGACCAGGTCCGTTTCCCTACTTGTATAATAAAAAACACTCTCCTTGTATGTTTTCTATTTTACTTTCACTATGAACCATCTACACAAGCATTTTGTGTAAATATTGTTAAAAGGAGACTATGGGCTCTATAATTATGAATACAAAAATCTCAAGAAGTTTAGTTCTATGATTTTGTTGTTGTAAATTTTATTATGTTAAAATTGTAGCATACTTTGTGAATATTTTTTTCATAAATTCTATTTGAGGTATTAGCAATTTCTTTCCATTTTAAAATCATTCTTCATTGCAATTATTCTTATTCGTAATGGAGAGTGGGAAAAGTGAACTACTGGGATACACTTCTTATAATACACTCCTATGAATCCAAAGTCAATCACAACCTTCAAAATCATCCTATTAATTACTGAGGTTGAAGTTAAATTAGAGAAGTGTTCTTTTCTTTTCTTTTTTTATTGTGAACACACAGAGAAAAATTAAATTGTAAGGAGTTCAAAAATAGAAAATGCATGTGGCAGAGGTCTTTCAGATAGCTTGGTTAGCTCTCTATCTAGGACATTTGTGCAGTGTGCTGACATCTCATATGAACATAAAATAAAACTGTCTATAGAAAGACAACAACAACAACACCTACACAAGTTATGAAGTTTGAGAAATCCTAAAATGCAATGGAACAACAAATGACAACAAAATTATATTAATTTAAACCAAACATAATAGAAAAGAGAAGAAAAAGAGATCACCCAAGATGGTTGGAAAATGGCAAGAGCTCCCATGAAGCAAATAGTGTTTCCACCTCCATAGGCAACCAAGACAGACTAATAGACAAAAGAAACACAAATAAACAAGTGTAGTTTAGCAATATGCTAACAAATAGAAGACAATGCACAATATGTTTAAAGAGATTCAAAGGTACTAGTTATCAATCTTTCAGCATAGGAAGACAATCTAGATTCACATAGACGGAGTTGTCTCCACAAAAATGCCACAAGGAAGGGATGAGAAACCTTCAAAGCTTATGCCAATAGTCTCAATGTGATTAATAGATTTTTAATGTGTCGTTATGAGAGAGATTCAAAGGTACTAGTTATCAATCTTTTAGCAGAGGAAGACAAGCTAGATTGCCATAGACAAAGTTGTCTCCACAAAAATGCCACAAGAGATGAGAAACCTTCAAAGCTTATGTCAATAGTCTCAATGTGATTACTAGATTTTTGATGTGTCGTTATTGAGAATGTTAAAGAAAGAAAGTTGTTGTTGGGGAGTTCAAGTGTTGGAGTCAAAATGGGAGTTTAAACTTTGATATAGGAAGCCCAAATTTGTTCTTGACATCTATGCAAGCTGACAAAGGCATTACATTGTAAAAATGTGAGGAGTATAACGTTCCAACGATTAGTGTAGTCATAGATTCTTGTGGGATGCTAGGATGCTAGCGTGTCATGTGGATGTCTACATGTGACTCATCCATCCAAGGAAACTCAAACATAGCAATCGGGGAGTCATGAATATCTACCAAATAAGAACATTTTAATTAGATTAAGGATGATACCACATTATTTTATGCTTCATAAATTTTTATTTTCTTCATTACTTCAGATAATTCACCTAGTTTCCGCTTTTTGGTAAGCATACCAAACATTTTAGAATGTCTTATGAGGGATTTTTCTATTCTAAAGTAGAGGAAAGTTGTCCATTCATAACAACTTATCCAACTATTGAAACATTTGCCACTACCCATTGGGTGAGTCGCATTAAAAATTTGCAATGGGAAATGTGTATACCAATAGGGTGAACATGTGGAAATAGGTATAGATTGGGATGGGATAAGGTTGAATATATGGTGATAAGTATAAAACAATATAAAATGGGGATGGATAATCTATTGGGGAATGGGAAATATTTAGCACAAGATTGTGCTAATTGTTGTAGATTATTTGAAAAGAGAAAATGCCAAGACCTAATGCAAGGATAATCACATCAACTCTAATCAACATAAGATGTAAAGATCTTAACAGTGGAAAAGAGATTGCTTCGACAATTAGAAGCATGCAAATACTCATGATAAAAAATGTTATGAGAATAAGAAAGAATGCATAATCAAAATCCCACAATGCATCAATGAATACAAGCTAGATGAGAAAATACATATATAGAAAAGAGAGACAAATATTACCATTGGGAGATGTAATTCTAACTACCAAAAAATAGGTAGGATTTGAGTTCATGGAAGATGTCATTTACCCTCAAAATGGATTACTTGAACTACAATCAAGCAAGCTAAGTAAATGTGTAGAAAAATATATAGTTAAGGAAAATAAAAGTCTACGTTAACACCCCCTTAAACACAACTTAGGTGGGTGAAAAGATGAGTCCCAATAAATTAAGTTTGATAAGGCACCCCACCCCCCCCACCCCGCAAAGAGAAGAAGCCCTCAGTGAAAGAGAGATAAACCCCCCAGAGAGAGAGAGAGAGAACTAGGTAGCACTCTAAAAAGTTGGCTTCATGCACCCCAAAATAGAGCTCATAAATGAATAAACTAACCTTCTCTAAAAGGTTTGGTAAAATATCAATAATTTTCTTAGAAGTCAGGTAGTAATAGAAATCTATGACTTGTACATAAATTAGCTCCTGGATGTAGTGCATGTGAACCTCTATGTACTTGAGCCACTAATGGTAGATTGGATTCTACAAAATCTGAATACCACTCTTGTCATCATAAAACTAATAGATGGTCATCTAAAGTAGATACTAAATTCAATGAAAATATGTTCAAGCCAAATGATCTCAACAATTGCATTTACAACCCCTAATACTTGATTTCGATAAGAGATAAAGTGATAACATGCTTCTTCTTACTTTACCAACATTTAAGACCTAAACCAAGTGTCTTAACCCACAATTTTTATAATTATTTAAATATACTTAATTATGCAATAATATTAAAAAACAATAGAATTAATTACATTAGCCTTTGACCATTTTGCTTAAAAATTAGCTCCTTTCCTTTGTCTTATCTTGCTTTGCTTGCCACCAATTTGAGATAAATTTAATCATCTAACTAGAGTTCAAACAATTTCTAAAGAATTTTTGAGACCTCAATGCCCTCTTGGAAAGGATGGAATCACGTCACTATTCACTTGCTTTATTGGTTCAATAATTACTTCATCATAATTGACTGTATGAACAAATTCTTAAGTTCCTCTTATCCTTTATGGTTGATGGACAGCCATACCCTATTTGAAAGCTCCTCTATACCTAGCACATACATAAAGGAGGCTGCCACTCATTGTGGAACTTGGCTTTATACTGACAATTATTGATGCTCAAAAGATTCTAAACCCTTTTCAACACAACAGTTTTCTGATAGTCCTGCCATTATGGCACACCATGTGACCACGTTTCCTTGAGGCATTTTGTCAAACAGTTCGCATGCCTGGTCTGTGCTTCCACAACTGCTAGGACATCCGCATCTACAAAATGAGCCATTTTGTCAAACAGTTCACGTGCCTAATCTTTCCTTTACGTTTTGATGAGCTTTCAAACCCTGTTCAGAGCTCTCAGAAGGAGTCAGGCAAAAGTTGTGGAAGATGGCCTTACACCTGCCTATTGTTTTCACCCGAAAATCTCTCTTTATATTCTGCAAACTTTGCATTCCTAGAGATTCCAATCTATGAAGCATTTCGTCAAACAGTTCGTGTGCCTTCGAATTTTCTCAACATGTCTGCCAGAATCATTACACTTACGGCATCTGACAAATTCTGAGAAAAGCTTTTTTTTTTTTTAAAAAAAAAGAGAGAATTCAATAGTTCAGAGCCTTTCAATTATTGTGATAACAGATGTTGATTTAGGGTTCAATTTTTTTGATAAAATTGTATTAATATTTGTGTCTTTAATATTCATAATTGAATGAAATGTATTCTTAGTTGTAAAAAGTAACCAATCATGTGATGCCACACCAGCTGCACAAGTATAGGGTCCCTTATGCACGACTATGGGTTTCACCTTTTTGGGGGGCTGTTTTGGACACCTTGGCAAAAAGTATGCTGATGTGCATCATATTTGATGATGTGGTCCCAAAACCTTAGTTATAAGTAGGGGATGAGCCAAGTAGATGATGTAAACTAGCAATTGCACCTTGGTGTGCAATGGGTACGCCGAATAGGTGTGGAAGGTCAATTTTTAAAAAAACTGGTCTATATTTTGCATACATTTATCTAATGCATGAGAAAAATTGGTACACCATTTAACAAAAGTCTCAATAGATAAGTAGTAGCTTCAAATCAACTATACATTCACTTACATGGATCCAAGCATGCTTGAAACAAAAAAAATGAATCAAAAACATAATCAAGGTCCATTACCAATAGGTTCATGTTATGTTTACAATAAGGAGAGATGGAGATAGTGGGAGATATAGAGGGGTAACAAGATAGAGATAGAGAGGAACATAGAGATGGAGATTGAGTTGAGATGGAGGAGAGGGATATGGAGAGTAGATGGAGAGAGAAAGAGAGAGAGGAGAGGGATAGATATAGATGGAAGAGGTAAATATACAGAGGGAGAGAGGGAGAGATAGAAAGAGAAAGATAAAGATAAATTTAGGAAGTAATATATAGAGAAAGGAATAGATACAGGGGCAAAGAGGGATGGAGAGATAATGATATAGAGATAAAAAGAGATGTAAGAAAGAAATGGAGAGATAGAGCTAGAGCAACAAATAGATATAATGGGATAGAAGGAGAGAGAGGAACGAAGATGGAGGGAGAGAGATAGAGAGGTAGAGAGATATGGAAAGATGAAAAGAGAGAGAGAGAGAGAGAGAGAGAGAGAGAGAGAGAGAGAGAGATGTTTTTGTAATACAAAATGCCTTGGTTAAACATTGTCTTTCTCTATATTTATGAAGTGGAATACATTGGACAGATAATCTGACAGAAAGTTTGATGTTCATTTCACACTTAATCATCCTTATGTAGGGTGCCAATTAATTCCCTTATCTAATCCTTAGATTCTCAAAACCCACAAGTGCATATTCAAATTTTCAATGTCTTTCTCATAATAAGCAATGAAATCGTTTAGCATCATATCGCTAGTCTCACACTCTTTACTATACCTCATCTTTCCCAAAAGTGTCACCTCCTTACCTTCTTCCTTACCTTCTTGAATTAAATTCTTACCCATCCTCATCACAGTAAAAGACAACATTAATTTAGTAGAGATCAGATGTGAAAATATAAAATCAAGCCATAAGAAATATGTAGGTTGTTAAAGGATTATCTCAAAGACCAAATTATATATGATGAGATGTGAAAATAGAAAATCAAGCCATAAGAAGTCTGTAGATTTTTAAAGGATTATCTCAAAGGCCATAAGAAATCTGTAGATTTTTGAAGGATCATCTCAAAGACCAAATTATATATGATGTGGCATTGATTACTTATTAAATCCTACTGCTATGAATTCTAAATAATGAGTTTAAACGGTAATAAGCTCCCATTTTGGCGCAGGCAGGTGGCAAAGGTTGTTGAGTCTGGCTTATACCTGCCAATTGCATTTGCTTGAACGTTTCTAAAAGCTTTTTCAACAAGTCTATTTTGTTCATATCCTCCAATCATTGCAGTCCATAAAACCACATTTTCGTGACGCATTTTGTCAAACACTTCACGTGCCTTGTATATGCATCTATATTTTGCATACATGTCTACCGGAGCATTTCCAACCATAATATCTAACCAAAATCCCCCTTCCATTATGCTATTATGTATATCCATACCCTGGTCCAAAGCTCTGATTTTGGCACAGGCAGGGAGGATGCCGGCAAAGATTTTAGAGTTGGTTTTGTATCTGCCGATTGCACTTGCTTAAAAGTTTCTAAAGCCTTATCAACAAATCCGTTTTGTGCATATCCTGCAATCATTGCATTCCATGCGACAACATCTCTTTGAGACATTCTGTGAAACAATTCACATGCGTTATCTATGCTTCCACATTTTGCTTATATGTCTACCAAGGCAATCGCAACTGTAACGTTTGATAAAAATCCCCATTCCCTTATGCTTTGATGGATGTCCATACCCTGTTCCAAAGCTCCCAATTTAGCACAGGCAGGGAGGATGCTGGCAAAGGTTGTGGAATTCTGATTTACACCTGCCAATTGAATTTGACTGAAAATTTCTAAAGCTTTATAACACATCCATTTTGTGTGTATCCTGCAATGATTGCAGTCCATGAGATGGCATGTGCTTTTCATATAAAGAACCATCACATTCCGTTATGCTTTCTAATGTCTTCTTTCAATGACGCATTTCCTGAGTTCCTTCGTTATTAAGAAAAAGAACTCTGTAAATAAAAATGTTCCCCAAATAGGGAAACTTTCTGTACAATAAGTGAATAACATTACATTATGCTGCAAGATGCATTGTCTACAACTATAGAATAGGGAGGATTCTCGTAATAGTCGTGGTTGCTACTTGCTACCGTTGTATCCATGCTCATGGTAATTGCAAATCGAATCAAACGTTTGTTTTTCATAATAATAGGTGAAGGCAATTGGGAGGGCTAGATGAGGAAATATAGGTAAATTTAGGAAAAGTTTGATGTCTCTTAAATTAGTATTAAGATTTAAAATGGGATTATAGGATTAGGGTTTAATTAGTATTAAGGTTATGGTTGATATTATGATTAGAGTTAATGTGGCTAAGATGTAATTACATATTTTCTTGATCAGCAAAACAATTAAAATATAGTTATTAATGTGTTATTCACATAATATTTTATAATTATACATTTAAGACAACACAATTGTAGAAAGATAAATAATATAAAACAAAATAAATTAAATTAAACAATATATTAGTTACAATTAATAAATTACTATTTCAACTACAAATTAACAAGAAAGATAAATAATATAAAATAAATTAAATTAAACAAAACAATATATTAATTACAATTAATAAATTACTATTTCAACTACAAATTAACAAGGCAAGTACTGCACTTGTTATTATTATTATACGAATGTAAGAATACAAACTTTATTGTAGTAAATTATTATTATTGTTATAAGAATGGAAGAACCCATCAACTTTATTTTCGTGTGAGAAATATTAATATAATCTTATATATTATAAATTAAATCATATATAAATAGATATAAATGGATAGAGTGGGAGAGAAAGGGTGGGAGGGAAATATAGAGGTATAAAAAGAGAGGGTGATAAGGATAGAAGAAGAGATAGGGATACAAAGGAGAGATAAAGAGATAGATATAGTAAGAGAGAAAGAGAGAGGAGCTCATATCAAAGATCTAAAGATTACAATTAAAATGATTAAAGATGGTTAGCATCAAAATATCATATTAAAAATTAAAATATCTTATAATATAATTTTTTAAAAATTTCATTTGAAGAGAGAATATCTTATTAAAAAAATCATCATAAAAAGTATATATATATATATATATATAATTAATTAAATATATAACAATTATAAATTTATAATGACTAATATTAATATTTGACTCTAAAAAAAGAAACATAAATTTTAATAGTATAAATATACATAATTAAATATATAGTAAATATGTAATTGTAAATTTTTAATGATTAAATATTATTTCTTATGATATCTTTGTTAAAGAAACGGTAATTTTAAAATATATTAAACTTCTAAATATTCAAAAATATATAAAAAAGAATATAAATTCATATTAAGAAATGTAAACTAAATTCATATTTAAATTTAAATATTTATAAAAACCACAAACAATAAATAAATAATAAATTTAATAAATTAATAAATAATTAAATAAAAAATAAAACTAATTTTTAAAATTTAATAATTATAAATTACCCTTTAATTTTTTTTTTAGTAAAAGCCACTTTTTATTACCTTAAAGCCGTGTGTTCACTTGCACACTAATTTTATATTTTCACCCTTTATTCTTCTCCATATATTGTGTGGTGCCTCAACTTTGCTGTATTGAGCGGGGACTATTTAAAGAAAAAAATATAGAGCTTTCTATTAAAGTAGACTGATGCCTCCACGAACGCAGCGGCATTGGAATGCGAGGCAGAGTACGGTGAGAGAGTGGTTAGTCCATCGATGTAAAAGTGGAGAAGATATTAATATGTCGAAACTCTTGCGAAGACAAACCGACGAAAATGATTTCAAATAACATAATAAAGCAGCCGAAAAAATCGACGGCGGCAGACGTTTCAATCGTCTTGCACGCGTCTAAGCGACTGGCAACCATTGATTTGAGATATCAGACAGTCCATTCTCAGATAGGAGACGCCTTCGGCGTAAAAATTGAGAGTGATTTGAAATTTTCGCATAGAATATTGAGAAGCACAAAATTAGGTTGCTCAATTACAGAATCCTCTCTCTCCTAAATATAATTTTATAAATTTATTATTGTTGAATAAGCCATGAGCATTGAGGATCCAATTTTATATTTAATGTGGAGTACAACTTTATAGAATTTTTTTGAGATTTTATTTATATCTTTTTATATGTTGGCTTGAAGTTTGGAAGTTTTATTCTCTTGGATGTTTTATGTTCAATATTGTATGGGAATAAGGAAAGTCTACACTAGTAAGAACTTATTTTTTTGGATTGGTATATGATTAATGGAATCAATAAAGTCATCCAAGGCAAGAAAATACTATCATTTATTTTATTTATTTATTTGGAAATTTTGCATGTATATCTTTTCCTTTGTAATTAGTTATTATGTGGTGATGCAAGTGCAAGAGGTAAGAAACTATCATATATAATAAAGGTGGAAAAGAACAAGTTCAAAATCTAAAACTATATTACGATCTGGGTATAGTAGTAATATCAGACAAAGCAGGTGATTTACTCCACCTTTAACAACAATGATTGGTCTATTTTGATGTTGAGGTACATCTTATCGAAGGTGAACTACAATTTTAGGCTTCTCATAATCGGTAATGGTATTGACTTGATCTTTGTTAGGTTCTTTATCCATTAAATCTTCAACATTGGAAACATTATCATGAAGGGAATTTTTAATGGCATCATCCTCTTCTACCAAAAGAGCTTCATGGAAAAGATACATTTTAGGAGAAGAATTAACATCATTAGGAAGGAGTTCTTTGAAATAAGTATTTGTATTCTCTTCTTGCAACAAAGTGTCATCATAGGTGGGACCAATTTTGGGAGAGGGTAAATCATAGCTATGGATGAAAGGAAGATATAAGTTATCATCATATGCATGAAAGGGAATATTGTGGACATCTTGATTAAGACTTGAAATTGAACAAGCAAAAGAAGATAGCAATTGGACATTAAATCAAATGATCAAACAAGATACTCATATGCAATACTAATCAAGAAACCAAAGCAATGTTCACTCAATGTATGTATTGAAATTATGCAAAATCAAACATAAAATTAGAAGATATGCAAATGTAAGAAGATTCAGGTTCACCAAAATGTAATGATGGTAAACTAGACCTCAAAATGTATGTAATGTAAGTGCATAATTGATATATTTCATAAATGATCTTGCAAATATGAATTAATGAAATGTATACAAATCATATCTAAAAATGAAAATCAGAAATAAGCACAAGACACATCGAGCTCACCAAAAATGTAATAGATGAAAATAGGGTTCACTAGCTTATGCATGAAAACTAGAAACAAGACCTATTTCATAATGATTACATTAAAAGGAGAATGAACTCAATAGATTCAACCTCAATTTTGTTAGGAATAGGGTTGAATGCAGATTGAGTTGAAAATGAGTTATTGAAAGGATGTGAATTGAATGCAAGATCTAAGGTAAATGATGTGAAATTGACAAGAATTACCATACATAGGTAGCTATATATCAGATATGCAGACATAAAGTATAAATCTAGAAAGAGGATGTAGAGAGGGACTTGTATCTGAATCCTAGACACTGGCGGATGAGACAATGGCACTCAAGGTGACCTTGTCCTTAGGTTGTTAGATGCAGACAATGGAAGCAATTTCAAGATTAGAATGATACCCAGAATTCATGCTAGAATATGAGGTATTGGCACAAAGAACAATGGCACTCTAGGCGACCCTGTTGGTATTATGGATGTGTTGCATTGGTTTTGTCATTGATGTCAACACTTATCCTTCTGGAGATCTTTGGTTATGTTCATCGGCAAGTTCAGTGACTTATGCACAGTCATCGGTATATTGCTCATCGACAGGTTATATTGTTCACCGACATTGAGGATGACTCGTTATCATCTGGAGATTACTTGATTATGTCGAAGACATGGTTTGGACACTTGGATTTGATATTTTGGTTATTGGTCTAATCGGGTTGACATATTTACTGTTACCGATAAATTGGTCTAGGTTATGGACCGACATGCATTATCTATTCCAGATCAACACGCCACATTATGGAGATGATTTGATTAATTGGATATTGTTGTAAATGTATCAAGCCGACATGATGCATCGCATCTTGACTTATTTGTAATTGATTTAATTGTAATATTCTTTTATTAGCCAACCTACACATTTGGTCTTAGGTTTTGGTATATATGTAAGATCTCATTTGTGAGATGATGTAAGAAAGAAAGAGAGTAGAGAGACAGTAGATGGAAATGGTATTGTAACATGGTATGTGCGAATATTGAAGATCATATGAGCAGATCATAGAGAAGGTGATTATCAGAGCTTAATCGATACTAAATCTAGCATTGGAGATGCTACTTTGAGCAGTACATTATCATTGGATTTAATCATCCAATTGTAGTCAGTGTGACTCCTATTTTGTGATTGAGCAGTGAGCTCTAGGTGGTTGGCCTTTCCGCATGTGCAAAACCCCATTTGTATACACATACTATCTGCAGTAGTATCATCTGACTGTGGGTAAGGTTTCCCATGATGATTTTTCCCCTTACAGGGTTTCCACGTACAAATCTTTGTGTTATGTGTTGTGGATGTTGTTTCTCTTTCTGTCTCATGCATTGAGTTTCACCAGTATTTATATTAACTGCTAATCTGTCAACCGACATTAAGTTTGGTTTACCAGTATTAAGTATCAAGTTTGATTAAGTTATATTTGGGTTGAAATTAATTGACAACTGATTCACCCCCCTCCCCTCTCAGTTTCCTCTGGGTCCTAACAATTGGTATCAGAGATAAGTCCTCTTTTTGCAGAAGTTTAACAACTTGAGGAGATTCTATGGCAACCTAATTTTTCAAGAAGGACAGTCCGAAACTTGATGGAACTAACTATGGTATATGGAAGATCAGAATGGAGACACATCTGAATTGTATTGGAAAAAATATATGGGATGTTACAAAGAATGGCTATGTTGGTCTTACACTGAATCAACCTAATCCACCAACATTGGGTAAGGATCAAGAGAATGATTGCAAAGCAAGAGAAGCACTCTTGAGTGCCTTGTCAGATCAGCAAATCATGGGATTATCAGACCAATCTACTGCTAAAGCTATTTGGGATAAGTTGGAGAGATTGAATGAAGGAGATGCCACTATCAAAATTCCAAAACACGAATGCTTCTGGGTCAGGTATGAAAATCTGAAAATGGAAGAAGATGAAATAATTTTTGCTTTTATGGAAAGGGTTAATGAAATTATTTTGGGAATACAATGTTGTGGTGGTTCCTTAAGTGAAGATGAAATTGTTTCTAAATTTTTGAGAGCATTACCACCGGCATACAAAATGAAAGTTGTTGGCATTTTGTGGTTTATGCTGTGATTGTCATTGATGGACACACACTTGTATTAAGATCCCCTTTATATATATGAGCTTATGCTCAACCAGTATGTTGTATACTAGTCTCTAGACTAGTGGTGATTTTGCAGAATGTGTTTCCCAGTCTGAAGCGGCATGTCGACCCCAAGCGGTTCGCAGATCACAAGCGGTACAAGGAAGCAAAGCGGCACAACGCATTCTTACCAGTCTTCATTTTTGTCAAACCAGAAACCGGTAATACTCTGTGATGAGTTACCAATCCACCGATTGTTTGACGGTGCCGACACATTGACGGTGATTCTTGTGTCGTGTTACTGAGTATGTCTAGATTCACTGAACCTAGGAAATTGTAATGTAATCCTATTGGACCGACATGAAATCAGATTCCTTTAAAAGGACATCATGTCTAGGGTTTTTAAGTTGTTGAAGAAGTTGCGAAAAGGGTCAATGTTGAGCTAGGGTTTAAGGTGGAAGTGGAGAGTGATCTTATAAGAGAAGATCGAGTTGTAACTGAGAGAGAGATAGAGGAGACTGAAGTAATGCTGGAATGCATTAGCTGTGAGCAATACTAGATATAACCAAGTAGTTTGTGCTATTAGATAGATCAAACACTTGTTGATTACTCACATCTTTGACAAGTTTGTAGCCCTTAACTGGGTAGGCCTCAAAGCCTTTGTAAAATCCTCTAACAAGGTGGTTCACACATGTGAATCTAAAATCCTCTAACAAGGTAGTTTTTAATCGGACTTATCTCCTAACAGAGATTGAGATTCCTAACAGGATCTGTTCTGGTGAAGAACATTGTAAGACCTTAACCGGTCTGGTTTCTATTCTACAGATAGTGACTTGTGAGTTCCATCTCACCGTGGTTTTTCCCAGTTGGGTTTCCACGTCAAATAACTTGTGTTATGGTTGTATTGCTTTTGTGGGTGAATGCTTTATTCACATTTTGGTTTGCATATGTGGTAACCGGTTTGACTATTAGACTGCTTTACCGGTTTATCCTTAGACTGTGTAAGGGTTTTAGTGCAAAGATTTTTGGCATACTAATTCACCCCCCCTCTTAGTATTCATCAATTGGTATCAGAGCCAACCTTTCTATAAGTTTAACCATTTGGAAAGAGATATGGGGGAATACACCTTGAGGGAACTTACTCAACGGGTCACTAAGTCTGAGCAAGCCTATGATGATCTTATGGTCAAATACAAGGCATCTCAAGCAAAAAGAAGAGAACATGCAGAGGCTGATGGAACTATCTAAAAGTAGTTCTGAAGATGAAGCTAACATGGAAGCTATGATTGTTGAAGTGAATAGGCTGAATGATTCAAACTCCAATTTGAGAAAGGAGTTGGAAGGACTGACTATTCGGTTTAGTCAAGAGCTTGAGAACCGGAGAAAAGATGAAGATCTGGTAAAAGATAGAGATCATGAGATCTCCAAGTTGAAACATGAGATTAGTGCACTAACTGCTCGCCTTCATGAGAGTAGAATGGAAAAAGAAGACATGCAAGGAGAACTGAACATTGCCATCTTTGAAAATGCAAGTCTTATGTAGACAAACACTGCTATTTCCAAAGAACTCTTTGAGTCAAAGGAAATACTAGCTAAGTTTGGCAAAAGTACAGTCAAGCTAGAGCAAAAGCTTGAGTCATCTAGACCGGCAAAGAATACCAATGGTCTTGGTTTTTCTGGACATGAGGAAGGAGAATCCTCAGGAACAAATGTTGAAGCATCAAAGAAGCAACCAGCACTCAAAGGAAAAGGTAAGCAAAAATTCAAACCTGTTTGCTTTAACTATCTTAAAGAAGGACACGCTGCCAATGTATGTAGGAGCAAAACCTACAATAATTTTCCTTATTTTATCAACAATGTACCTAGATCCAATAAGTTCAATGGTCATTGTTATGCATGCAACAAGTTTGGGCATAGAGCATTTGAATGCAGGTCTGTAATGGATAACACTGGAAGATATCCTCAGAGGACCCAAGGAACTGGTCCTGAATCTTTTATGAACCGGAACCACAACCGGTTTAATGTCTTCAATCGTCAGTCAAGAAGCGGTAGTTATCAAGTAGCAACCGGATGGAGAGAAAGTTGTATGATCTGTCATGGTCATGGTCACATTGTTGCAACATGCATAAGGAAGAATGGAAACATGTACAATGGACCTTGGAGAGCACCTGGACTTGTTTTCTATCACTGCAACAAACCGGGTCACATTGCAAGATTCTGCAGAAGCAGAAAAAGTATATCTGATGATATACGGGTCACTCAGGAAGGATAAATAGATGTTGAAAAAGTTCAAGGAGACATGAAGAAAACATGGAAGAAGAAACCAATATTATTGGAGGAGGAATCAGTTTCTACACCTAGTGTGGAAATATCGGAACCGACAAACTAAGCCTCAAAGGCTTAGGGGGAGCAAATGGCAAAATGCTTTCGAACCCCCAGTTAACACTGGTAAAAGACCTTAACCGGTATGCTACACCTGTCGCATGGTAGAAGACCAGAAACGGTAAAAAGGCAAATTAGGGTTTATGCCCTAATAGAGGAGCATTAATGATGGTACGTGAGAGACATGTATAAATGCAATTTTCAAATCATTTCTCACTATCTGTTTTCGAGTGAAGAAAAGTTTTCAAGTGCAGAGCGAAGAAAAGGCGATTTGAGCTTAGATTTCAAGAAATTGGATAGCTTTGAAAGAGATTCAAATCTAGTTTGCAAGCGGTAGTGGAGAACTCAAAGCGGTGATTTGGCATCCGACGGAGAGCAAAGTAAAGCAGAATCAAGAAGCCCTAATTTCTCGTTTGAAAGGTATTTTTCGTGTTCTTGAAATACTCTACAATGGCTTCCGCATCTCATACCAGTTCAAGCACATCTATTGAGTCAGAAAGTTTCATTCAGAGGAAGTCCAAGTATAATGCTTTGTCACAAGTTCCAGCTGGAGTCATAGTCGAAGAAGGAATTTCAGACTATATTGATTGCAAGATAGAAGACCTAAGGTCCTTAGCCATTCATACTCAATTAGGTCTATTTTGCGGAAATGACAAAAGGATCAAACTGGAGTTCAGTATCTTAGAGAAGAAGAAACTCCATAATGCGGTATATTTTTTGGAAGACTTCATAGAGGATCACATTAGAATCACCTTGAGCAGAGTCCATGGTGACAAGATGTACCTGGAGAGAACGCATGATATCACACCTGAGGCAATTCATGCAGTCACCGGTTTCTACAACACAGGGGAAGTGCTAGCCCTGAGAATGGTAAGCAAAATGGAAATGACCAAGCTCACCAGTTCGACAAGTGATTCACGAGGTATGACAATTAATCCTATCAAGGATGAACTGGTAAAATACGCTTGCATGGTGATAGGCTACAAAACATTCTCAGCCAGCAGGATTAATTATGTATCTGCTGCAACGGTAAATGCCACTTACCGGATGATTATAGAGGATAAATCATTTGACTTATGCACCGGTATGCAGAGGCAACTCCTGTTAAATCTCAAGGCAATCAAAAAGAACAATTCACTGAGATTTAAGTTTGGACAACTACTAGTAGGGTTGTTTTTCTATTTCCAAGGCTACTTTCCTGGTGTAGGAGATGTCCAATGGTCCCTTGACCAACCGGTAACCAAGCAGATAAAGGAAAGTGTGCAAGTCATTGGAATTGGCTACCCTGAGGTACTGAACAAATACTTTGATGAGTTCGGAAGAAAGATGAGTCAGAGGGTACGAATCTCAGGTGACATAGTGAAGAAGTATGAAGATGACATATGTTTCACTATTCAGGTGGACAAATGTCTAATGGAGGTTGTTGAGCCTAGAATGGAGGAAGTGGAGCCTATGGGCTATGAGGTCATGTTTGACATGCTGGAAGGGTATGCTTCAACCCTTATTGCCTTGCCTCTTGATCCAAAGGCTAAGCGAACCGGAACCTACTTAGAGAGGATCGCACAGGTTGAAGAACCATCGATGAAGAAGGGAAAAGAACTGGCAGCTAAGAAAGCTAAGGTAGTGCCTGCAGCATCAGCACTGGCTACCATTGCGACTCCAAGAGTGACCAAGCAGTCACCGACAAAGAAGAAACCAAAGGTAACACCGAAAAAAGTCTTCAAAAGAAAAAGGAAGACTAAGGCAAATGAATCAGACTCCGAAGAAACCGAGTCTGATGAACAGCCAAAGAAGGCTAGACAGACCAAGAAGATGAAGAAGAATGAACCAGCAACATCCGCACCGGTAAATATAGATATCTCCTCTTACAAACCTTTGACACATTGTCAAAGAAAAGTAAAGAATATTAGGAGAAAGTTACTTCATGATTTAATAGATTATTATGATGAATTCAATAGTGAAGAAAAAGATGAAGTACTACAGGAAATCATTCTTTATTTATGTAAAAATGACCGGTCACCATCAGAGATTAAATGTCAGACACCGGATTCATTATTTAAAGCATTGGATAACAAATGGTGCATTGCCATTGAAAAGGAACAAGAGATTAGGGAGAAAGTTTTTGCACAGTACTTCCCCAAACTCTCAAATTCAAAATTATTTGATGTATTAGATCAAAATAAAGGTCTCTTCTTCACAAGGAGAAGAAGACTCTGGTTGTTGGAGGGGAGAGTTGATGATGTAGAAAAGGATACACATCAACACATGGCCCATGCTATCAGCTCTCACAAAGCACGAATGGCCAACCTCCAAGCGGAAAAGGAATCGATTATTTCCAAACCGGATGAGGTTTTTAATGAGGAAGGCAACCTGGTGGAGGAACCAATCAACACCATAGATGTCGATGCCCTGGATATAGAAGATGTCACTCAGGACATACCTTCTGAAGGAACTAAGCAGGGGCAATAGGCCGATCAGGGTGATGACACACAGCAAGCGGCAAAAGATCAGGAAGAGAAAAAGAAGAAGGACGAAGATGAGAAACATAAAAAGGAGGAAGAGAAAAAGAAAGAGGAAGAGGAGAAAAGAAAAGATGAAGAGAAGAAGAAGCAAGAAGAAGAAAGGAAAAAGAAAGAAGAAGAGGACAAGGAAGAAAAGAAGAAGAAGGGAGAAGAAGAAAAGAGGAAGAAGGAAGAGGAAGAAAAGAAGAAGAAAGAAGAGGAGAAGAAGAAGAAGGAAGAGGAAGAAAAGAAGAAAAAGGAAGAGGAAGAGAAGAAGAAGAAGGAAGAGGAAGAAAAGAAGAAAAAGGAAGAGGAAGAGAAGAAGAAGAGGGAAGAAGAAGAAAAGGAAGAGCAGAAGAGGAGAGTAGAGGAGAAGAAAAAGGTAGAGGAAGACAAGGAAGAAGAGAAGAGAAGAGAAGCAGAAAAGAAGAAAGCTGAAGAAGCCAAGGAACGAGAAGCGGCAAAAAGCTCTCAGGTGGAGACTCCGAAGGCAACCGGAAGTCAACCCTCACCGGTTGATCTCTCTAGTCCTATCGATCTCCAATCTGCAAGTGAGTCAGAGCTTATGTAGAGCATCAAGGTTGCTCAAGAGCGCCTTGAGATCATTCGTAGGAAAAAGGAATAGGACATCATCCAGGCAGCTGTAGACACACTTACCAGTTTAATCCCTGGTACTAATCTTCCTGACACTGATTGATCACTAGCACAACTTAAACTTCTGTGTACTATAGTGGATGATCAGGTGCAGAGCCTAGAAGAAGCAGCAGAGGCCAATGTAAAGAAAGAGCACCAAAAGGCTCTTAATGTTGCTCTAGTGAAGAAACTGAATGAGCTTAGGACTGATCTGCTAAAGGATCAAAAGGACATAAGGAGTGCCTTAGATGAGGGAAACTTGCTACTCAGCAAAATCTGTCAACCTCATATGTTCTATGACGATGTGCTAGCCAAGAAGCAACAGCTTCAAACGGACTTACAGTCCTACTTAAGCACATTCAAGACTCCTTACGACTCCTTTGCAGCATATGGGCAAACCGTTCACCGGTTCCAAATCCAGTCAGCCAAGATAGAGCAAGAGATCAGCACAAGGTCTATGGATTTGCAGGAGCTTCAACTGGTATTACTTCCATGACTGCAAATTCTCCATAAATGCTATCTGAACCTGGATGCCCTGACAGTCACACAAGAATTGAGCACAATAGATGCCATGGAGGAACAGGTTTCACAAATGCAGATAGAGAAGGAAGTGGCGACCTCCCTACTTGAGTCCTAGTCTCTCTCCATGAAACAATTTTTGTAGGACTATAAAGCGGTTTTTGACAAGTATTATTCATTATTGTCATAAACTCTTATATATATATATGGAAACAGGTTTTTCAGTGGTACTTTGTCATTTTTGGCAAAGGGGGAGAAGTATATGGTTTTAAAATTTTGAAATTTTGATATATGCTGTGATATATGCTATATGCTCTGATGATTATGCTCTGAATGCAAAATTGCTATACACTCTGTTGATTAAGGGATAGTGTATATGCTTAGGGGGAGCAATTTTGTTAATGGCAAGTTTTTCTGTTGTAAAACACTTAGATGTCAAAATTTTATTTTCCTAAGTGTTGCCATGAATGCCAAAGGGGGAGATTGTTGGCATTTTTGTGGTTTATGCTGTGATTGTCATTGATGGACACACACTTGTATTAAGATCCCCTTTATATGTATGAGCTTATGCTCAACCGATATTTTGTTCCAACCGGTATGTTGTATATTAGTCTCTAGACTAGTGGTGATTTTGCAGAATGTGTTTCCCGATTTGAAGCGGCATGTCGACCCCAAGTGGTACAAGGAAGCAAAGCGGCACAATGCATTCTTACCAGTCTTCATTTTTGTCAAACCGGCAATAGGTATTTTGTATGAACCGGTAATACTCTGTGATGAGTTACCAACCGGCATTTTGTGATGAGTTACCAATCCACCGATTGTTTGACGGTGCCGACACATTGACAATGATTCTTGTGTCGTGTCACTGAGTATGTCTAGATTCACTGAACCTAGGAGATTGTAATGTAATCCTATTGGACTGACATGAAATCAGATTCCTTTAAAAGGACATCATGTATAGGGTTTTTAAGTTGTTGAAGAAGTTGCGAAAAGGGTCAATGTTGAGCTAGGGTTTAAGGTGGAAGTGGAGAGCGATCTTATAAAAGAAGATCGAGTTGTAACTGAGAGAGAGATAGAGGAGACTGAAGTAATGCTGGAATGCATTAGCTGTGAGCAATATTGGATCTAACCAAGTAGTTTGTGCTATTAGATAGATCAAACACTTGTTGATTACTCACATCTTTGACAAGTCTGTAGCCCTTAACTGGGTAGGCCTCAAAGCCTTTGTAAAATCCTTTGACAAGGTGGTTCACACATGTGAATCTAAAATCCTCTAACAAGGTAGTCTTTAATCAAACTTAGCTCCTAACAGAGATTGAGATTCCTAACAGGATCTGTTCTGGTGAAGAACATTGTAAGACCTTAACCGGTCTGGTTTCTATTCTACAGATAGTGACTTGTGAGTTCCATCTCACCGTGGTTTTTCCCAGTTGGGTTTCCACGTCAAATATATTGTGCTATGGTTGTATTGCTTTTGTGGGTGAATGCTTTATTCGCATTTTGGTTTGCATATGTGGTAACCGGTTTGACTGTTAGACTGCTTTACCGGTTTATCCTTAGACTGTGTAAGGGTTTTAGTGCAAAGATTTTTGGCATACTAATTCACCCCCCTCTCTTAGTATTCATCAAAAGTAACTGCTATTAATGAGTTGAGAACAATGCCTAATACATCAGTATATAGAGATACCTTGGTTGGAAAACTTTTAGCATTTGAGATTGAGGAATTTGGTCATGTTGCTACAATTAAGACAAATTTGGCCTTCAAAGCATCATCATCTGCATCATCATTATCATCTGATAAATCTATTTGGAAAGCACTTTATTCTAGAGAACTTGAAGATATCAGGAAGGAAAATGAAGAACTGGATGAACTTGAAGCACTATTTGCAAGGAAAATGCCTAAAGGTCCTATTGGTAGTAAGTATGAAGGTAAAGCACCATTTAAATGCTTTAACTACAATAAAGTTGGTCATATGGCATCTAGATGTCTTGATAGACATGCAAGATTAAGAGAAGAAGCTAAAAGAACATATAAGCCTAACCCTGAATATCAGAGATATAGATTTAAGAAGAATAGAGACAAATCATATTACTTTGTTGATGAAGGAGTTACTAATGATTTTGATGAAGAACCGACAGACAATGGATGGGCTTTTGTTGCAATAAAATAAGATCAACCAACACCTACTGTTCCACCGGTAGAGTAGGCCCTGGAAGCTAAAATTGAAGAAAATGATGAATGGGTTATAGATTTCAGATGTTCACATTATATGACTGGTGATAAAAGTAAATTCTTATCTTTTCAGGAGTACAATGGAGGTCTAGTAAGATTTGGGGATGACAAAGCTTGTTTGATCAGAGGAAAAGGCACTATATCTTTTGATGGTAAGCACAATATTGACAATGTTTATTATGTTGAAGGTTTGAATCATAATCTTTTGAGTGTTGGTCAATTAGTTGAAAAGGGATTTTAGTTACAATTCAAGAATGGTAAATGCAAAATCATGAATAGAACTGATTTGTTGATTGCAACTGGTAATCAGACTAGAGGTAATATCTTTCATTTGGATAACAATGAAAAAACATGCTTGATTGCACATATTGATGAAAGTTAGTTATGGCATAAAAGACTTTGTCATGTGAATTTTGATTGCATTATAAAGATTAGTTCATCTAAGGCAGTAAGGGATTTACCTAAGATTGTAAAACCTCATAATCCAGTATGTAAGGAATGTCAAATGGGAAAGCAAGTTAGAACAAATTTTAAGAGTATTTATGAGAAATCCAATAATGTTCTTGATTTAATTCATACTTACTTGTGTGGTTTGACAAGAACAAGAAGTCTACAGGGAGATAGATACTTTATGCTAATCATTGATGATTATTCTAGAATGTGTTGGGTTACTTTTCTCAGGGAGAAATCATAAGCTTTTGGGAAATTCAAATTATTCAAGGCACTAGTAGAGAATGAAATCGGTAACAAAATCAAATGTTTAAGATCAGATCAAGGAGGTCAATTTACATCTAAGGAGTTCAATACATTTTGTGAAGTGAATGGAATTAGAAGACAACTATCAGCACCCCAGACACCTCAGCAAAATGGAGTTGTGGACAGAACTATTTTGGATGCAACTAGAAGCATGATATCAGAAGCAAATCTACCTCATGTGTATTGGAGAGAAGCAATGAATACAACGGTTTACACTTTCAACGGAGTTCACATCAAAGGTGAAACCGGTAAGACACCTTATGAATTATGGTTTGGTAATATTTCTACTCTTAGATACTTTAGAATATTTGGAAGCAAATGCTACATTAGGAGAGATGAGTATATTGGGAAATATGATCCTAGAAGTGATAAAGGAATATTTCTTGGTTATTTATCTAAGAGAAAAGCATATAGATGTTTTAATAAAAGATTGCAGAAAATCATTGAGAGTGCAAATGTGAAGATAGATGAACACATTAGAGGAAATTCAAGGTCTATGGATTCTGAACCCCAGTTGAGATGATCACAAATGAACCTATACAAAGTGCACCGGTACAGAATGTGGATCCATTCACACCAGCATCATCCGAGAATTCCACAGTGACTGAATAACAACAACAAGTGAACACACCTAGGTATGTAAGACTGAATCACTCTGAAAGTCAGATAATTGGGAGTAAGTATCAAGGAGTTATGACAAGAGGAAGACTGGCAAATGAAGAGGTATGTTTAATTTCTCAAATTGAACCGACATCTGTTATTGAGGCATGTCAAGATAAACATTGGATTAAAGCTAAAGAAGACGAATTAGAACAAATTGAAAAGAACAATACATGGACATTGGTTCCCCGGTCTAAAGATAAAAATGTAATTGGAACTAAATGGGTATTCAGAAATAAACTTAATGAATATGGTAAGGTAATCAAAACTAGAGAAAGATTAGTGTGTAACAAAAAGAGGGAATTGATTACAATGAAACCTTTGCAACGGTAGCTAGAATTGAGGCGGTCAGATTATTTCTGTCATTTACAACACACAAGAACTATAAAGTATATCAAATGGATGTAAAATGTGCATTTCTGAATGGTGATCTTGAAGAGGAAGTTTACATTGAACAACCTGATGGATTTTCATTGACAAATGATAAAGATATGGTTTGCAGATTAAGGAAAGCTTTATATGGATTGACGCAAGCTCCTAGAGCTTGGTATGCTAGATTGGACAAATATCTTTTGAAGCTTGGTACACTAAAGGTAATGCTGACAACAACTTATATTTCAAAGTGACTAATGAAGGCATCTTGGTTATTGAAGTTTTTGTTGATGACATCATTTTTGGAGGAGAAGATGGATTGTGTAAAGACTTTGCTAATAAGATGCAGGAAGAATTTGAAATGTCTATGATTAGGGAGATAAAAATATTTTTAGGATTGTAGATTTCACAGATTGATAATGGTATATTCATATGTCAAACAAAGTACTTGAAGGAACTATTGAAGAAATTTGGTATGGAAAACTCTAAGCTGGTAAGTACTCCTATGACTACAACTGATAAATTGACATTGAAGGATGATTCAACTCCTATTAATCCGACAAAATAAAAATCTATGATTGGAGGTTTACTGTATTTGACACAAACAAGACCTGATATAATGAATGCAGTGTGTATTGTTTCAAGTTTTCAGAGTAATCCTAGAGAAAATCATGAATCAACAGTAAAAAGGATTTTCCGGTATTTACAAGGCACAACAAATCTTTGTTTATGGTATCCTAAAGATGAAAATTTTGATTTATGTGCATACACCAATGCAAATTGGGTAGGAGATGTAGATGGCAGAAAGAGCACCACCGGCGGGGCATTCTTTCTTGGTAGAGAAAGAAACAAAGTTGTACTTCATTATCAACAGCATAATCAGAATATGTTGTAGCAACAACTAATTGTACTCGGGTATTATGGATTAAGCAAATGTTGAAGGACATAAAGGTAAAATGCAAAGAACCTATAATCATTTATTGTGATAATTCAGCAGCAATTGATATATCTAAGAATCTGGTATTTCACTCTAAAACTAAACATATTTCTATCAAATATAATTTTTTGAAAGAGAATGTTGAAGAAAAAGAAGTGAGATTGGTTTATGTGAATATTAAAGAGCAGATTGCAGATATCTTTACTAAGCCTTTGCCTAAGGAAACTTTTGAATATCTTAGAGAGCAGCTTGGGGTTATACCCTCACTAGTAGAAACTTAGACAGTTGATGATTGTCATCAAACTGACAAAATTAACAGAGAATTTTTTTTTCCCAACTTTGATGGAGGAGAGCTACTTCTCAAGGGGAGTAGTTGGTTATTGTAATTGGATCTATGAATTGGTTTTATCTAGTATTTGTATTGCTTTGGCATTTGATGTCAAAGGGGGAGAGATATCTATGGAAAAACATACATTATCCTTTGGGGAGAGATTACTTTTGGGGGAGTGATATATACTCTCTGCATTTGTATTTTGATTTCTGGTATTGATCTATTCCGGAGATTGTTGGTTTTTGGTTTTTGGCATTCTGTTTTGGCACTTAGATGTTTTTCCATCTTGTGTTGCCATCAATGCCAAAGGGGGAGATTGTTGGTATTATGGATGTGTTGCATTGGTTTTTTCATTGATGTCAACACTTATCAACACTTATCCTTCTAGAGATCTTTGGTTATGTTCACCAGCAAGTTTAGTGACTTATGCACAGTCACCGGTATATTGCTCACCGACAGGTTATATTGTTCACCGACACTAAGGATGACTTGTTATCATCTAGAGATCATTTGGTTATGTCGAAGACATGGTTTGGACACTTGGATTTGGTATTTTGGTTATTGGTCTAATCAGGTTGACATATTTACTATTACCGGCAAATTGGTCTAGGTTATGGACAACCATGCATTATCTATTCTAGATCGTCACGACACGTATGGAGATGATTTGATTAATTGGATATTGTTATAAATGTATCAAGTCGACATGATGCATCACATCTTGACTTATTTGTAATTGATTTAATTGTAATATTCTTTATTAGCCGACCTACATATTTGGTCTTAGGTTTTGGTATATATGTAAGATTTCATTTGTGAGATGGTATATGGTTATGGTATTGTAACATGGTATGTGCGAATATTGAAGATCATATGAGCAGACCATAGAGAAGGTGATTATCAGAGCTTAACTGGTACTGAATCCAGCATTGGAGATGCTACTTTGAGCAGTACATTATCATTGGATTTAATCATCCAATTGTAGTCAGTGTGGCTCCTATTTTGTGATTGAGCAGTGAGCTCTAGGCGGTTGGCCTTTCTGCATGTGCAGAACCCCATTTGTATACACATACTATATGCAGTAGTATCATCTAATTGTGGGCAATGTTTCCCATCGTGGTTTTTCCCCTTAGAGAGTTTCCACGTACAAATCTATGTGTTATGTGTTGTGGATGTTTTTTCTCTTTCTGTCTCATGCATTGAGTTTCACCAATATTTATATTAACTTTTAATCTGTCAACCAACATTAAGTTTGGTTTACTGGTATTAAGTATCAAGTTTGATTAAGTTATATTTGGATTGAAATTAATTGAGAACTGATTCACCCCCCCTCCAAGTTGCCTCCGGGTCCTAACAGACCCTGTCCTCCACTTTTTACTCTTGCAAAAGATGGATTTGATTGTCTTTGTCTACTTTGCCTGATTCTGTAATTGTAGCTTCTAAACCTATCACTTGCATATAGAAGAAGAGAATTTGTGTTGTTGATAAGGGTTTGCCTAAGTCAAACCCTAGGTTTGGAATTAACCCTATGGTTGAAATGAAATTTAAATGGAAATAAAAGTATGAGTTGAAATGCTTGAATCAAAATGATTGACTAAATTGATTATATCTTTGAATTGATGATGCAATGTCCTTAGGATAAACCCTCCATGTGTTGATGTAATGACATGATAAATCACCATAAAATCCATCATGAAATCATAATTGAAAATACAATTAAAGATTCCTTGGTGTAGCTTGCTACTCCTCAAACTCAGAAATTCTCTTGAATTGAAGTGATAGCATAGAGACAAGATGATAATGAGAGATGATGAAATGAATCGAGAGGGATACTTTATATAGGGATCTCATAATAAAATCACCTTTAGGCTGAATTAGAATTATTATTTTTTCTCACAGAGTTAGATTCAAAAAGGATAAGACCTACATATTATCCTCTTGAAATTAAGGGAAAAAAGCATCACATAAGGTGGCTTGGAGCGACCATGTCCCAACAATGTGAGACCAACCTTTTAAGAATACGAGATAGTAGGATCCTAATGACAATAATGGATTTGTGCGAAATATATAATATTTAGATGATGGAAATGTGTTTTGAAATTTGAAATGGGGTAGGATTAATAATAATCTGGGATGATTAAAAGATAAATGACACACTTATAATTAAGGGCCCAAATAAGAGTGTGATGAGGTTTAAATTAAGAAAGGACTCATATTATTAAATTAATTTTAATGAAAGATCTATAATGCATAGAGGAATGGAAAACACTAAACTAAGGGCAAGGAGAGTGTAAAATTAGACACCTAATAAAAAGCAGTACAATCTACAATGTTATATATGTGTGTGTGTGTGTGCACACACACACATATGAATATGTATATGTATGTTGTAGTGTCATAAATTATCACCAGTCCAATTTACACCTCATGTTTGTTCTCCTACTTTATCATGCCCTATCTTCATCCCCTTTTTAGGTTTGATTTGACGCTATTCTCCAACTTTGATGTCATGAACAACACTTGGTGGGTCCCATCTTGGAGGTCCTTCCCACATTTCTCTTTGGTATAGTCTTGTTTGTTGGAGGACCAGGGCATGGAGCACTTTAGTCTAGACCAGGGCATGGAGCACCTTGGTCTGGACCAAGGCACCCCAAAATGTCCTTGTCTTCCTCAAATAAGCCATAATTTGAAATGGGGCTAGTCCTTTACCTCTCCAATGGATTCCGGTCCCCAGGGCTACACATGATTGTTGGAGGTCAGTCTAATCAGTAATTTACCTAGGGAACCCTATATAAAGACATCCTATCAATTCATTTTGACATCCATGAGCTACCTAAAGTATTTGTGCATCTGTGAAGCATTCATCATCAAGCATATTCAGATATTCAAGGCTACATAATCAACATTCAAACATTGTGGAGCAAAGTTACATCAATCTCCATGCAAGAATGTGTGAATGATTAGGGTTTTACATGTTCACGTGTTTGTCATACTATTGCATACAACATTTGTGGTTACATTCAAAGAGCATTGCATCATCATCAAAAATTCCAGATCCGAGGTATATCTCCTTAACATTTATTTTAGTATTTGCATTATTTGATTCAAGGTTAATTCCTAAACCGGGGCTTGACTTAGGACAACCCCTATCTCGACATCTTTCCCTTTCTTTATGTGTGTAGGAAATAGGTGCAGGAGTTGTACTTGAGAATTTCCGACAATGACGAATAGGTTCAACTTTCAACGATGAAAAATTTAGATAACCAAGGTGGATTTGTGCTACTTGGTCCCAAAAAATTAGATCGAACTTATGAGAATAGGTTTCAAATCTATTCTTATGCCTAGATCCTAGTCCGTGGCTCCACGGGACATCTGTAGCTTACCATTTCTACCTGTTTACTTCAATTATCCCTCATTTCACCCTAATTTAACAATTACATTCTACATTCAATTAAGAAAGAGGATAATCAATAATCAACCAGTTGAATCCTATTGTCGCCGATTTTAGCTAGACTAAATCGTGAGACAACCCCTATGAAACTTGTCTATTTCATATCTCATGTACTTCAAGGTTGGTCGACTTGCCTCATAAGTCATGCCCCTTTTGTGTCTCAGTTAAGCATCTTTTTCTTTTTAATAGTTATCTTTTTGTTTTCTCTTTATATGCATGTCAAGTTTTAAAGCCCAACTTGCATGTTTTAGCTTTTGAGTCACAAATTGGGTTTTAAAACCTGATGTGCAAGTTTGTTGTCTTTTAAGGCAAGTTGGGTTTTAAAACCCGACCTGTAGGACTTTCCTCGCCAAATGGCAGGTTGGGTTTTAAAACCCGACCTGCAAGTGATCTTGAGTGCAGGTCGGGATTTATTTCTCGTCTTGCTCGGCACGCTAAGTGCATTAAATGCACTTAGTTAACCTTTAAAAGTGTTTTTTGGGTTTTCATTTGGTATTTTAAGCTTGTATTTGGCATTCTTGAGTTTTGAGGGCACATTTTGTTTGCAGAGGAGCTCATAGCCATCACACTTAATCTTTAGCTTATGTTTTCTCTGATTTCTTTGCCAAATCAGGTATTTACCTACCATGTTTTTGTGCTTTTTAAAGGCTAGGGTTCTATTTTACAAGTTTATGGCAATTATAGTTTTGTTTTTGTCAAACCCTAGCAATATGTTGGATTTAAAAAACTCGATGTATTGTTTCCTTTGCATAGTCGCTTTCAGGTCTTTCAAATCTTGTTGTGTGATTGAAAGATGTGCATTTTATGCTTTTCCTTTATGCAGGTCAGAATTTCAAATCTGACCTATGAGTGTTTGCTTTTACGTGTGTAGGTCGGAGTTTGAATTTCGACCTGCCAAGAAGTTTATCCAAACCGCATGTCAGGATTTATTTCCTGACATGCGCAAAATGATCTACTCCCGACTTGCCAATTACTTAGTCCTATCTGAATTTGCATATCGGGTTTTAAAACCCATCATGACATATGACCTATCCTAAGGTGCATGTCGGGTTTTAAAACCCGACATGCCTTTTGATTTGCATGAGGATGCAGGTTGGGAAATAAATCCTGACCTATGAGTTGATCTACCTCTAAGTGCAAGTCAGGATTTATTTCCCGACCTACAGCTTTCGATCTACCCTTAGGCATGTCGGGTTTTAAAACCCAACCTACCAACCATGTCATACCTTTGACATGTTAGGTTTTAAAACCCGACATGTTGATTCATGTGTTTTATCCTGCAAATAGGGTTTTAAAACCCGATATGCAAGGATGACCTTCCTTTGTGCAGATCGGGTTTTAAAACCCAACCTACAATTTTTATTGTTTTTTCTTTCTAAGGCATTTTCACCTTCCAATTATGATTCTGATCAATGAAGATGAAATTTTGATGATGTTGATTCTCTGGACACTGATTTCTAGTGTTGAAATGCAGACTTTGGCAAATGTATGAGCCCTCTCCTAGCAAGTCAATAGGAAAGAAAATGAAGTACAAGTACGATAAGTACTTGAACATGTTCTCAAAAAACTCTGTCAAGTCAAATCTGGACCAGATTGGGAACCAAAATAGGGCATGTGGACATGGAGGAATTTCTAAAAAGAGTTCGAGAAGCTCCTTCAAGGATGACTCATCTTATAGCCAGTAAGCTCCACAAATACACATCTTTTTTAGTGACAGCTCATGATCCTGACTTTGTACTAGCAACAACTGAGTGCTTTGATCCCACTACTAGACAAATAAAAGATGCAGGTGGGAATTTAGTCATCCATCTAGATAGTGAATACTTTAAGTATTTTCAAAGGTTCCTATGTAGAGGATGTTGTGGATATTACTTTGGGAAGGGCACAAAAATCATACAAGGAAAATGAAGATAAGTGCAATAAAATGATCAATAATGTTTTCTTACAAACTTCTAGAAACTCCACAACATCTCGTTGGCCAAAATTATTTCACAAGAGTGACTTCACTGAGGAGTATAATGTGTAATACCCTAAAATTGGTCATCTAAACCATGGGCCCCTAATTTCGACAATATCACCAAGGTCCTAACCAAAGGTAATTAAGTCAACTTTGAGCACACAATTAATTAATTCTTCAGTCATCAAATGTCACTTGGCAAGTGAATTATTCTATATTAATTAAATATTTACTTAATTAATTAAATCATTCCAAAAAAATCATTTTGATCAATTATCCTATTTAATTTATTAAATATCCTAGCATAGTTAATTAATTAATAAATTTGCCATTTAATCATAAAAAAGGAATTAATTTATCTTTGCTCTTTATCGTTCCTAGTTCAATTAAGTTCGGGATTGGTATTGCTTTAATCAACTCTATTCAGCTTCATTGCTTTAAATCAAGCTAAACACCTTGCTCTTCATCTGGTTCGTGATCAATCAAGTTCAGAACTGGTATCTCCTAGACACATCAACTATTCTTTGAACCAACGCGCTGCTCGCACATTAATTCAAAGGGGAAAATGTAATACCCTAAAATTGGTCATCTAAACCATGGGCCCCTAATTTCGACAGCATCACCAAGGTCCTAACCAAAGGCAATTAAATCAACTTTGAGCACACAATTAATTAATTCTTCAATCATTAAGTGTCACATGGCAAGTGAATTATTCTATATTAATTAATATTTATTTAATTAATTAAATCATTCCAAGAAAATCATTTTGATCAATTATCCTATTTAATTTATTAAATATCCTAGCATAGTTAATTAATTAATAAATTTGTCATTTAATCATAAAAAAGGAATTAAGTTATCACAAAGAAAGAGTTAATTTAAAAATAAAATAAAAGAATTGAATTGAAAGAGAAATCAAACTTGAGATATTATTTCTTTCTTCTAAATTGAGAACTTGAAATCAGAAAAGCAATTAAATGAATTTAATCATTCTCTAAAATTGGAACTCAAAGCTTTTGAGAAAAGAAGTTCAGTTGCATTGAAAAAACTCTTTTCTTGAATAAATCAAAGAATTACCTATTTTTATCTCAAGTGCATGGAATTAATTGAATTTTATCTCCAATGCAAACTCAAAATTCTTTTCTGAATGCATTTCAATTAAACTATAATTGGAATCTATCTCAAGGTTAACTGAATCTAATTTCTCAATTATTTCAATTATCCTAAATTGTGTTTTTTCTTGATCTCTCTTGTCGTTCTCTATAAATTCAGTTTTCATCTCTCATTCAAAACACCCTGGAGATTTATTGTTATTATATAGTTTTTTCTCTAGAGTCATTGAAGATATTGTGCTTGCTTTTTGAGATTATTGCATCTTAGTTTAATTTCTTTTTGCATATTTTATGATTGCTTGAATTCATATAGCTTACTATTCATCCATCTAGCATAATATTGCATCCATTTAGCTTAATATCATGCTCATATAGATTAAATCCTTCGTCTTGGTATAGTTTAGTCACTGGTATTGCTTATACAAATCTGAGAGCAATCTTATACTCGCATCTTTTAGAAGGCAATTAGTCGATTTGTTATGGTTTTATTATTCATGCTTATATCTGTCTAACCATACATGTAATGAATTAATTGAAGTGTTGTGTCTTGCAGTTTATAGAATTATTCCACTTTTTCACACACATTTCTGGTGCCCACCATGGGGCAGAAGACTGCATCTTTCAGCCTCGAAGACTAACTTTTTCTTATTTTTTCAAATTTTTATTTTTTCGGATTTTCATCCGTACAGTTACTGCGAATTATCATACGAGTTTTCCCATAGTCCTGAACAAAAAACTATAGATATCATGCGATCTCGAACAAATTATCGTACGACTCGGTGAGAATCGTCGTACGATATTCTGTGTTTCTGGGTTAAAAGAAAATTTCTTTCTTCAGGTTTTCTCATTCAATTTTTATCATACTAACACTGACCCTGGCTTGTTGTTCATCTATCTGAGAAATTTTCATAGCCTAATCAGTTTTTGGAGAATGCTTGTCGAAGAATATGCTTGTCAAACAAAGACAATATGACTACTGATTTGTTGTATTCATTAAATTCATTTTTTAGGCACCTAACTTGCTATCTGGTTAATGAAAAAATCTATCTTTCGTGTATTAATAAAATTATGAGAGGTAGGAGAGTATGCTCTTGTCTACATAGACAATCAGAAATCCAGACCCTAGAGGCATTTTTTTTAAGTTTGAGATTTGTATATCTTTAGCGAGTCTGGCCTCCTGAGGAGCTAATAACTCAAAGCCATTACGACCGGTGAGAGGGGAACGACCCAAGTAGGAATGGCTAAACGCCAAGTACTCCAACCCACTATGAAATAAACATGATTTGATGAAAATCAAGTCAACGGCAATGCTCAGGAATAACTCTCCTATGTACCTTTGGGTATATTAAACCTTGGGTTTTCAAGGCTGGGAGACCTCTTAATTGAGTTTATATCCGACGCACCGAACAAATCCCTTACTAGTTCCAATTAAGATTAGAAGCTACCCAGTTCACCTCCAAAAGGGGGGATAATCTTTGTGCAAGAGAGATAGTCCCAAGATACTTGCCATTTTGTGCCCCCATTAGCGTTTGGAGTTAGCTAATACGGCGTTAAGAATCCATTGTGTGAGACTCAGCGGCCATATTCTGATTAGCTATTGGGTGTGTACCTGAGTTTGCAAGAAAAGGTTTTCTTCTCTCACCAATTTCCATAGGGTTAGTGTGTTGTGATTGGAGTCATTATACATATTGTGTGTTTACTGTGTTTTCATCCCTGAAACTGAAACTAAAATACCAAAATTGGAGAAAACAATAAACAACTCAGTAGTTGAAACTCTAGTCTATCCTAGTCAAAACTCTGTCCGTGTCAAAACTAGTCTATCCTAGTCAAAACTTTGTCCATGTCAAAACTAGTCTATCCTAGTCGAAACTTTGTCCGTGTCACAAACTAGTCTATCTCAGCTGTCCAAAAAAAATGAATCCATCTCAAAATTGGTCGTCGTCAGTCATTAAAAATTCAGTCTGTCAAAATTTTTGTCTTTGTCCAATAAACTGTCGTACCAATTTTCTGCTTTATCGTCCTGTTACATATTTTTTGTCGTATGAAATTTCATCAGGTCTAATAGTTTGTCATCTGAGCCTTAGTTCTGTGTCGTATGAAACCTGATAAACTATCATCCTTCTTAGGGAATTATCATCTAATCTCTAATTCTGTGTCGTATGAAAAACCATTACATTCATCAGTTTTTCGTCTAAGGTATACCCATTTGTCGTACGAACCTAGGCATCAACTCGTACAAAATACTATTTATGTCATCCTGAAACTATTAAACTGTTGTCTCGTCCTGTAAAACCTGTCGTATGAATCTCTGATTCTGTCAATCCAGAACAATAAAGCTTACCTAAAACAGTCTACAACGAGCATAAAACTCGTTATCATCATTTTGAGCATAAACAAATCTAAACAATGCACTTCTCCTGTGGTGTTGCATGAATTTGTTGATCATCTTTCAACTAGTTCAATCAAACATTTATCAAATTTAAGTTACTTAGATAACGTCTTACACAGGATAGATCGTTCCTGAAACCAGATTGAGTTTTAGTCACTTCTCTTAAATCAAACTAGGCAACTTAGATAAACGTCTTACATAGGATAGATCTTTCCTAAAACCAGATTGAATCTTAGTTGCTTCTCTCAATCGATAAGTTAAACGAACAACTAGCTCCAAATTTTATCTTGACTTCTGCATCACAAATAGCTCTAGGTCACATCAGTCAATATAAATGCCTGTTCACACCAGAAGCTCTTCTAAAATTTTTGACAAGAGTAAGAAGCCCATGGCTACCTTGGCTCAACAAATTCAAGATCTCAAGAAAGAAATATATGACATTCAAGCACAACAAAAAGATTCAATGACCCCTCTTGAGATAAAAATTCATGATATTAAGAACACTAGACTTCAAGAAATGCTAAAACAATTACATAAGATGGAACATAAAGTAATTGAAAATCAAAAGTTAAATCTCATACAAGATCACAAGACACCTTCACCAAGATAAAAAGACATCTATTCCCTAGATAGATAATTTACACCTTTGGGGCAATCTATTGAGTCAGCTTTGAAAGAGCTACTTAGGAACAATCTTATCATATTACCTAAAAATACCACATGGGGATGTGAAGTTTTGAGTAAATATTGTCCATACCATAGGCATAACAAACATAAGACTTCAATGTGTATGGAATTAAAACATAAAATTCAAGACCTCCTTGATGATGGTGTTATTGAAATCGAAGATCCTAATAATTCACCTAAACAGAAACCATATGTCATTACCAAGCATGATGAAAATGATGAACCTGTGTCTAGAAATGGCCCACATATAGCCTCCATTTCTCCCATGATGCCTCCATCTCCTAAGGCTTATCAACAACAATTCATATCATATCCCTCAAATAATGAACCTAATGATGAAAAATTTCATGTTGAGCCCCAAGGGCTATCTCAAGGGCAATCCCATCCAATGGTTGAAAAAGATCATACCTCCCTAGAATCCCATGAAGATCCCATTATACCTTTCCATTTCTTCCAATATGATCCCCTTCCATCTCAAGAGAAAAGCATACTTCCTAAACAAGATCATGATGCCTCTTCCACCTTTTCAAATAATCATATTCAAAATGAGGATTCAAACACCCTTCCTATTCTATCCAATGGTCCTCGTCCATGTCAAGATCAAACTATACCTTCATCTCCTTGTCATAATCTTCCACGTTCACCTCAAGGATCCACCATGCCTACAAATCCCTCTCATGATCATACAAGTCAAAATATTTATAAACATAAAGGGGTAGACCTTCACAAGCAAGAAAATATAAAGGGTCATGGCCTTAGTGACATTCCTCAAGATGGTGGTATCCCTACTAAACCAAAATCTAGGTACACGCCTTCCCCTTCATCTCTTTCATCCATTTTAGGACACTATATTCCTCCATCCCTTATGCAAGATCAACAAAGGCGTACATCTTCGCGTACCTTCCATCCATCTAGAAAGACACAAAGGTTCACTAAGCAAAATAGCAAAATCAAAAGCTATATGGGTTCCTAAGGCATTGGTAGAAGCAATGCGTTCCAAGAAACTACAAAAGCATGAAAAATAAAAAACCATGTGGATCCCTAAGCATCTCCTTGAAGAAGAATAGTCTAAAGAAAAATCCAAATCAACAACCAAGATTGTTGTTCCTTCATCCAAACCTTCCAAATCCATTTCTCCATCACCTCTTTCATCTATTTTGGATCTTTATGCCCCAAAATCCCTGGTTGTTCCTCCATCCAAATCTCAAAATCTGAGATCCACTTTTCCTCCATCAATCCACCATCCCTCAAGATGTGTGCCAATAGTGATCCTGCAAACATTTCCATTCACTCATGCACCAAACTTTCAATATCTGGTCCATTATCCAACACCTCTTTTTCATCCTTCCATTCCCCTTATCCGATCCTTTCCATAAGACTTTACCCTAGTTTCATCGCAAAATCCAAAAAAATAAATAAGGAAATCAACATTGGAGATGCTGGACATGTATGCTAGGTTGAGTCCTTGGAAAGACATCTTTATGCTAGACCAATGAACTACCTACACAAAACTCCCTGACCCTATGAAAAACACACACCTTCAACAATATCATATCTAAGGGTTGGGTTAGTTTAGCATTTTCTTAAAAGCACTGCATCACATATAGTTTGTTTTTCAAATGCATCTCATTCATACAATTTCTATATTCGCATATAGCAAAATCAATAAAACAAGGCAACTGTCCACATTTATCATTTTTTTGTATTCAAGACAAACAAGGGTCATCTCCTTTCTTAGATATTCAAACATGAAGTCCTTGAGGTCATAAGGTCATTCATTTTCAACATTACCTTGTGACGACGCTTTACTTATGGTTGGGTAGTGATTTCACTATTTGAGACTTGTCAGCCCAAAATATATCAATTGCTATATCTCAAACACATTAATAAAATCTCCAATTCATTCTAGACACCTAGTTGATCATATGACTAGTGAAAAATCTAAAATTCTACTTCAGCACTGTTGTAATTGTCACACCCAAGTAGATTTCATTACTTACAAGTCAGGGCACAAAAAAAAAAGAGAAGAGAAAAGTGTTATGCCAAATATTCATCTCAAGGCAAAAGAGCAATGATATATAACTGAAATATCACGCATACAAGTGTGACAAAAATCTTGACTATGGGACCATGCGAGTAACTCCATCAAGGCTATGAATGCCTACTGGCAATGGAGCAATATTCAAGAAATTGCAGTCTATAATCTCGTCGGAGCTCTAAAAGCTTGCTGGCAGCGAGGCTCTATTCGGGATGCTTTTGAAGTTAGAATAATCCATGTAGCTAGTCATATAGGATGCTAAGGATCTTTAGTGAACACAAGAGCAGGAATTAACTCATTTACACTCATATGGGCAAAAGAAGATCAAAGTTTCAAGAATCTATGGGGAAGTTTTTTGCGTCTCCATTTGTAAATTCTAGTCACTAAGTGTGTTAATTTGGACGTTCCAAGGGACTTTAAGGATTGATTTATTGCTTATCTATGAAATGTTTTGTACCTCCAATTCAATTGGTGTATTACAAAGTGCTAAACAAACACGGTCATCCTTGTTCAAATAGGAAATGCATCTTCATCATGCATATTGCATTAACATACGTCATATCAAAAAATCATTGTCTCCATATGCATTCTACAAGTCATTGTGTCATATAGGTCTACATACTGGGGGCATAGTTGAGAAAATTCTTTAAAAAATCATAAAAGGTCCTGAACAAACTCCTAAAAATCATAAAATGTCTTGGAAAAAATCCTAAAAATAAAAAACTGGCAAAATAAAAAAACTGAAAAATCAAAGCAAGAAAGCATAGACTATGCTTCAAACCATATCAACCACAAACAAACTCTCAAAGTACGCAATCAAACTTATCTCATGTCTTGTTAATCAATCTTTTAAACTCTATCAAACATCAACATGTCTTATACAGGGAAGGGTACACTCGAAACTAGACAGATCGGTCTTATACGGGGTACTTACTCTTTGAAACCAAACATTCCTATCAATGATCATCAAATCAAAACAATGACATAGATCAGTATGGCTGCTGGATTTTGTCCAGGTTAGTCTTATCTCCTGTACTGAAGTATTGCATCTATGCTTTCACTTATACATATATTTTAGTCGCTTTTGTGACATTCTAGTTCTTTTAGAACCCTCGTGGCTTGAAAATAATCAATGTCCTAGTCTTAGGGTGATCGAATGAGCAATTTACATGTCCTAAGCAGTGTCAACCAAGTCATCATTCTGTCAGTGATACCCAGTTGTCCAATCCGATTCAGTCACCTGTCTCCTAACTACTGAAAAGTTTTCTCACTAAGTACACAAGAAAAACAACATTATTGAAAACAATCAATAAACAGTTTGAGATATGCATGAAATTTTCTTTGTGTGTTGTCTTTTATATTGGTTTTCGATTATTATTCCCTCTGAGTAACTCGAGGAAATCTATATTGACTAAGAGGAGCAAGGATTGGGGGCATAATATTTTTCTTTGTTTTCTTCTTGTAGGAATGATTCCAATTATCTATAAACATCTAATTAGTTGGGTGTCTATGATAAGAGCCTTCACATCAAGGTGAAATCACCACACATACCTCGACTCTACTTATTTGTATGCTATAGGGAGGTTCTCATAATTTCTTTGTCTGTTTTGAGGGAATTTCTTTAAATGTGCAATTCAGGTCCATACATAATTTGTCCAAGGATATGAACAAAAAAAGGGTCATTGAGAACAAGATAATTAATATTACACATGAAAAGGAAGGAACTCTATCGTGCCTGCTATGTTTGTAAATGCTCAGTGATGAAAATTAAGCATTTCAAATCCAGTGACTAGTTTTTAGTTTGCATTCATTCTGCATTTTCTGCATTCCGAGTGATTTCTGCATGATAACAATAATCTCTTTATCTTCTAAATGAGAGTTTGAAGTATCATCATTTCTAAGCTAAGTGGTCTCTTTTTCATCATTTCTCTGATCGAGTACTTGTGTATTGAGATGTTAGCTGCATACATACGCATCTTATATAGATTCATACATTCATATTAATGCATAGAAAAAATAAAACAATTTGCATTACTCATTACTCATTTTCATCATTTATTTGCATATGAAAAGAAACAAAAAAAAAACATTCATATTCATTTGCATTACATACATCCATACTGAACAGATATGCATACATATAGAACAAAGCATATAGAAGAAAGCATCTCATAAATCAATTGACACAAGTACAATGAAATCAAATCAAGATCTCGTATATATAATTATCAATATCTCAGAGTACAAGTGATATAATTGTCATATACAATCTCCCATCGGAGCAAGAATCATGTGGCCTACAAAAAAATGGGGTATCTAACAAAATCTAAGAGCTATAAGAAATCTAGCTCTTTGCCTCTCCCTCATCTCCAAGTGGTGGAGGAGGTGGAGCCTACTAACCAACATCCTGTCTCGGTGCCCGAGCTCCCTCAAATCGTGCCATTTACTGAGAGTAGGGGACAACCTGCTATGCTACAGGAACAACTACACTATAAGTTGCAATGTAATAAGCCACCTGACTGGTCTGGTGCAAAACCTCCTGCTGAAGAGCATCTCGCTCTGCCCTCATCTCTGCGACCTGACAATTGTTCTCTGCCCTAAGCTCCACCAGCTGATGATCACACTCAGCTCTGACCTCAGCTAACTGACGGATCTCTCTCTTCTCTAAGGTCCGCTAGTTGTCGGTCCCACTCTGCAAGCTATGTTTGAGCCACTATCAACTATGACTGCAGACCTGCTACTCGCTCTCTCATCGACCATGTTGGATCAGCTGCCCCCTAATCCCTCACAGGCTCTCCACCTCCAGCTCCACCCTACTCATCCCTCCTCTGCCATACCTATCTAGGAGCTGCTAGCTCCTCCTCTCCTACACCCTTTTTTGTCCTAACACCACTCCTCCTCACACCAATAGACCCTATAGATCCGCCCTCTCCTCTCTGTTGTTGTCTCCCCTCAGCTGGTACCCTATTGTTTCTTGCACTAGGATCACCACCTCCTCACCTAGGAGCTTATGTTCTCTATCCCTGTCTCTGTCTCTCTCTTTGTGCCTATGCAAGGGCATCATGCTCAATCTCCTCTATGAGAGGTGCTTGCTCTGTTGGATCTGTAAATCTAGGGAATGGATGCTACTAGAACCAATCCCTGTACTGAGGCAATACCCCCACATCTGCAATATCCTCCAGATAATCCCACTGAAGTCGCCATAACCCTATCAGTGCCTGCATGCTCAATGCGTAGGACAACCTAGGGGCCCATCCTTGTCTCTACTCGTCTTCATAATGAGTGTATGTAGTAAACTCCCGTGAAATCCCCTGAGGCCTACCATTCTGCCTTATAACTTGAGATACAATGAATCTCTCAATGACTGTCATAGATCTGCCCATAAGAGGATGAGTCATGAACATATCTCTCCGTATAGCTCTCCAGTCATCCCAAAGCTCAAGACCCCTGTAAGGTCTCCATACGATAACTATCAGGTCATCCAACTGTCATCTCCAGTACTCTATCTTGCCTAGATAGGGCTGAGTAATGTATCCAGAATATCTATAAACAATCGGATGCTATGGATCTTTGGCATCATCCACTATAGGTCTGTAAACTGTGATATGCTCCCAAGCCCATATCTGTAAAATTAATACCCCTGTAGCCATGCTCTTCCCCTCTCTGTATACAATCTCATGCATCTCACAATACATGTGGGCTAAAACACACGAACCCCATCCTAATCTCTCAGGGTGATCCACAAGCCTCTGCAACATCTTAGCCCAGTCGCATAAGAAACCCTCTTGTCCCCTATCCGACATAATGAAGCAACCAATAAATTTTGCCAAGACACAAGCCAATGGAAACTCCTCACTATACCCGGTCATCATCTCATCCCAGCTGATAGCCCATGTAAGGATGTCCTAATCATGAAATACCTGTCTCAAAGATAGTAGGCCAGGACGCTGTGCTGAATCATAATCAACCTTATCCCCAACAAATGGAATCCTGAGAATCCTATAAACATCCTCGGGAGTGATCGTCATCTCCCCAACTGATAAATGGAACATGTTATGCTCAAAATGAAATCTCTCCACAAGTGTTGTGAGCATCCCGTGATTCAAATGGATATTTGGCATCTGTAGAAGGTGGGTAAACCCACACAAATCAATATGTGCCAAATCTATATCAGATAACTCACGCACTAGTCTCATAGTCAGAGGATAGATACATCAGAAAAGAACATGTGGTATTCAAACCTGCAAGAATCAAACAACAGAGCATCAAAAACTCATCCAAATTATGCTATAAGACAACTTAAACATCACTCAAATCCAAATACATTAATTGCCAAATCAAATTTTCATGTTTGCGCCCTTAAGAATGCTCACCGTTTTTCATACGACATTTCACAGTGTGGGCAGAAACTCATACGAGTCAGGAATAGGTATAGGACGACAAAATGTTAGGTCTCAGAGACAACTAAGAGGGGGGGGGAATCAGTTGTCTAATAAATTTAAACCAAAAACAATTAACCAAACTTAATGCTTAATACCGGTAAACCAAAGTTAATGCCGGTAGATAGTTTATCAGTTAATTGTAGTACCGGTAAAGATTAATGCATGAAACAGAAAGACAATAATATCCACAATCTATAACACCAATATTTGTACGTGTAAACCCTATAAGGAGAAAAACCACGGTGGGAAACCTTACCCACAATTAGATGGTACTACTATAGATAGTATGTGTATACAATAGGAGGTCTGCACATGCAGAAAGGCCAAGTGCCTATATCTCACTGCTCAAACACAAATAGGAGTCACACTAACTACAATTGGATGGTTAAATCCAATAATGATGTATTGCTCAAAATAACATCTTCATATGCTGGATTCAATGCCGGTGTAGTTCTGATATGTCTTCACAAAACCTTCCTTCTACCTTCAAATGATGTCTGCGTGTATAGCTCTGCTTATTCTTGCATATACCTTATTACAATCCTTTTTCCAATCGCATATCAATCTTACAAATAAGATCTTACATATATACCAAAGCCTAGGACCAAAATGTATAGGTCGGCTTTACAAAAGATATTACAATAAAACAATTTACAAGTAAATCAATAACCGATGCAATATCCGATTCAACATGTCAGCTTAATGCATTTACAACAATAATAAATCATCTCCATAGCGTGTTGTGCTGATCTGGAATAGATAAGCTTGTCGGTGCTTATCTTGGACCTATTTGCCGGTAACAACAAATATGCAAACACGAATATACCAATGAAAAAATCTTCAAGACAAAGTGTCCAAACGATGTCTTCGATGTAACCAAGTGTTTTCCATGTCATTCCAAGTGCTGGTGAACAATATATCCTGCCAGTGAACAAGATACCGGTGACTGTGCATAAGTCACTAGCTTGTCAATGAACATTGCCAATTCTCCAAGTGCCAGAGTTGATAAGTGTTAATAGGTGTTGACATCAATGACAAAACCATATCAACATATCCAAAATACCAACACAAAAGACTCTGATACAATACAAAACAAGCATTCACACAACAAAATGGTCTCTTAATCAAACACTCGTACGATACAAGGGGAGGTATAGAACGACAAATCTAATAGACTTAAATGACAAAACAATACAAATCAGTTTGTTGTACGACACAAGATGTCATCTCGCATGACAAAACAACAACGACCGACTTGAACAAGACTAAAAATTCAAAAAATCAACAAAAAAAGTTCAAAATTGATGAAATGAAAGGGCTAAAAATTAGACTCTTACCGCTGGCTCATAATTCCATAGTCGATTATGATGTCTCTGGTGCTCAAATCGGTGCTCCTGGATCAGAATGACCATTTTTCTTCATAGAAGGCTTTTTGAATTTTCAAACTTGGAGAGGTTAAAATGAATTGAAAATAACACTTTGACCCCTCATATAGCCCAAAACCTAATTTTACAACTTGCTCCGATGGACATGAAAATTGTACCCTTAGCTGATTTGCCCGTCCTGATTCCATTTTCGGGATTGAAATCAAAATACGAGATCGTTCTTCTAGTCAATTTCGCACAACTGAGATCACTTAGCGCTTTCATCACATTCTCATTATTTTCTTCAATTTGCGCTCAATTTCTCATCAATCATCGCTAAATATTCACAAATATTCCTCCGAATCAATTTTTGTGCTCAAATCATTATCACCGCCCACAATTGCCTAAAATCATATACCCTCGCTATCTTTCGATTTCGCTCCCGAGGGGGCATATTCATACTCATGACCTCACATCTTCAAAGTCGAGATTTTTTTTCAAATCTTCATCAAAAGTTGAGCAAAAATCTTTTCAACTAAAGAAAATCAAACACATTCTTATTGCTAAGGGGCATCTCAGCTTCATCGCTTCATATCAAGTTGAGATTTCTCAATCATCTGAGTCAAATCAATCGCAAGGGGCATATCAGTTTCATCACTTCAAATCAAGGTGATATTTTCCTTCATCTGAATCAATCTCTTAATGTTAATTAGTTTCATCACTTTTCATCAAGTTGGTTATTCATTTAAACTCAATCAAAAGTTTAAACAGTATCTTTGATCACACGCTCAATCTAAGCAAGTGTTCAGTTTCATCGCATCGAATCAAGATGGATAGTTTATCCTTGCTCATCATGTCTTGATCCATCAAGTTTAAGATCGATTTTATTTTCGCTCACTGTGTCTAGTTCAATCAAGTTCTAGATCAGTAAGATCCGCTTCTTGATCAATCAAGTTCAAGTTTGGTATCTTTTCTCTCTATCGTTCCTAGTTCAATCAAGTTCGGGATCCATATCGCTTTAATCAACTCTAATCAGCTTCATCGCTTTAAATCAAGCTAAACACCTTGCTCTTCATCTGGTTTGTGATCAATCAAGTTCAGAACTGGCATCTCCTAGACACATCAACTATTCTTTGAACCAACGCGCTGCTCGCACATTAATTCAAAGAGGGGCAAATGTAATACCCTAAAACTGGTCATCTAAACCATGGGCCCCTAATTTCGACAACATCACCAAGGTCCTAACCAAAGGCAATTAAATCAACTTTGAGCACACAATTAATTAATTCTTCAATCATTAAATATCACATGGCAAGTGAATTATTCTATATTATTTAAATATTTATTTAATTAATTAAATCATTCCAAGAAAATTATTTTGATCAATTATCTTATTTAATTTATTAAATATCCTAGCATAGTTAATTAATTAATAAATTTATCATTTAATCATAAAAAAGGAATTAAGTTATCACAAAAGAGGAATTAATCACAAAGAAAGAGTTAAATTGAAAATAAAATATAAGAATTGAATTGAAAGAGAAATCAAACGTGAGATATTATTTCTTTCTTCTAAATTGAGAACTTGAAATCAGAAAAGCAATTAAATGAATTTAATCGTTTTCTAAAATTGGAACTCAAAGCTTTTGAGAAAAGAAGTTTAGTTGCATTGAAAAGACTCTTTTCTTGAATAAATCAAAGAATTACCTATTTTTATCTCAAGTGCATGAAATTAATTAAATTTTATCTCCAATGCAAACTCAAACTTCTTTTCTGAATGTATTTCAATTAAACTATAATTGGAATCTATCTCAAGGTTAACTGATTCTGATTTCTCAATTATTTCAATTATCCTAAATTATGCTTTTTCTTGATCTCTCTTGTGATTATCTATAAATTTAGTCTTCATCTCTCATTCAAAACACCCTAGAGATTTATTGTTATTATACAGTTTTTGCTCTGGAGTCATTGAAGATATTGTGCTTGATTTTTGAGATTATTGCATCTTAGTTTAATTTCTTTTTGCATATTTTATGATTGCTTGAATTCATATAGCTTGCTATTCATCCATCTAGCATAATCTTGCATCCATTTAGCTTAATATCATGCTCATATAGATTAAATCCTTCGTCTTGGTGTAGTTTAGTCATTGGTATTGCTTATACAAATATGAGAGCAATCTTATACTTGCATCTTTTAGAAGGTAATAAGTCGATTTGTTATGGTTTTATTATTCATGTTTATATCTGTCTAACCATACATGTAATGACTTAATTGAAGTGTTGTGTCTTGCAACTTACAAACTTATTCCAGTTTTTCACACACACATAATGATGTTGTCACCTTGTTGTCACGGATAAGAGGGCTTTTAGATTCTCACATTTTTCAAACATGGATGTGATGGTATATGAATATCATCGAGAAAGGGAATGATAAAATAGACTAGGGTGAGCAAATCAGTGATGTGATTTGCAAACAATTGAAGGAAGTCAGAACCACTCTAAATTTTTATATGACTTCCTACCTTGTGTATGCAGTTGCCTACATGAGGCAATTTCCAAGACTGTCTATGAAAGGTGATAGAAGGCAAACTCTAGTATGGGATTACTATTCTCAGTTGACCATTGCCAATTGGAGAAGTCACTTCCAAAGGGTAAATGATGCCTTATTTGTTGTATGGAAGTGTTTGTTTGACAAAGAGTTGTAGAAAAAGAGGCTTTCTGATGCAGCATATAATAAGGTTTGTGAGTATTGGTGTGTCTTCTTATAGTTTCCAACATTCACATACATCCTTCATTAGCGAACCTTTTATGTTACCTAGGTATCCATCTGATAAAATTATTGTGATGGAATTATACCAGTAGTTAGTGTATGTACATGAGAGACAATCTTCTTCACACAAGACTGGTCTCAAGTCTGCTCTGTCTATTGGTAGGTATTTAGTACTAACCACTCCTAAATCTAAGAACATGGAGGAAGAAATGCAATGGGTGACCATGAGAAGATTCAAAGCCCACAATAATTTTGACTTCTGTGAGATGAAAAATAAGATCCATAGGAATTATGTACATGTACATCGGCTAGAGGATGTTTGGGCATATTGTAGAGATGACAAAGATGTGAGGAAACTTGATTTCAGTCACCTCACACTCGAGCAAATTGAAAACTTGGATTTGGTCAAAATCCTGGATACATGGGAGGATACTACTAATGATGTTATGGACCCTATTGATTTCAAGAACAACATTGCTAATACTCGTCTTCCACCTATATAGTGGTCATAGAAGGAAAATAAATCCATTTTTGCAAGATTTTCCCCCATCATGGTAAATACTAATGCATGGTTGCTTAAAAAGGGCATAAGGATGAAACAACTTCCTACAAGCTCAGGTGATGAGCAGGATGATGAAGGTCATATGGGGAAGACATAAAAAATGAGAACTAAGAATAGACAGGATCCACAGGAGTTGCCATCAATTTCATCTCCTAAGTCAAAGGGAAAGAGTCCTACATACAAGTTCACTATCAAGGGGCCAAAGAAAGGAGAATCCTCATCTCAAGCTACACAAAAGGATATTTCTGAGGAACTAGCATTACAAGAATAAGAAAAAGGACAAGAAGAGGGAGAGATACCATAGGAAGAAGAAATGCAAGATGCAGGAGAATCACTTCCACCACTAGTTACTACCATTTCTACAACAACATAGGTTCTTGCTTCAACTCAGGTAACCATTCATTCAATTGAGTCTGATTCAGATGAAGAGGATGAGGAACGGTATGATGAAGGCTTAGATGTTGAAGAAGATGATGAAGAATTTGTAACTTTGTCAAGCCTTCCAAGTTTCGAAGATGTACCTACGTCTATGATTGAATCTTCAATCTTAGAATTTACAGAAGCAATGGCACAAATGTCTTAAGAGAAACAAACAATGATGCTTCCTTCAGGCATTGTTACTACAAAGGCTCTGCCACTTGTTTCTACCATTATCACTACAATGGCTCCGCTATTGGTTTCTACCACTGTAGCAGCATCACCTTCTTTTCAAGTTCCTAATGTTGTTGATCAAACTTCCCTTGTGCCAGTGTCCCAGGATGTTGTAACTTCAAGCCAAGCTAAAATACAAGTATATGCAACTGCGCAAACTGATACCACAACTCCAACAACGAAATCAAATCTTCCTCCATGGTTAGATATGGTGGTGACCAAAAGAAAGAAGCAGGTAATCTCACCAAATGATTTTTATTTTGATCAATTGGGTCATGTCAAGCAGAAAGTCACCAAGAAGCCCAAGACTTTGTCTAGAATCTTGGTTCACCTAGTAAGCAAAAGGAAATACGTTGAGGTCTTGGTGTCGTCTTTAGATAAGGACAAGGACAACATTCAACCTACGGATTATACTATGCAGACTATAGAACTTGGTATAGAGACACATGAGAGTGTTAAGCAAGACTCTCAAACTGCTTTCAATTGTCGCATGCATAGATTTGATCAGGAAAGGGATGAGAAAAATGAATGCAAGCAGAAATGTGAACAGTTGACTAGAGTTCTTCATAAAATAACACAGTCATCACAAGACGCACAACCAAGAGTTTCTTCAGTTGACACAGAAGCACTCAAAAAAGTAGAGCGACTGGGTACAAGGGGTAGAGTAATGGAATAATGGATCGATCACTTGAAATCAGAAGGGACACATCTGATTGATTCTACAGTCAAGCTTTTGATAGATTTTTAAAATGCTTAAGTATAGGTTCAGGATGTACAATCTCTATTATCCCAAGAAATAACAGAACTTGAGAACGATTTAGGGCTTTGGGATAAAATGAGAGAGTACAAAGTAGATATCCTTGTTGATAACAACTTAGTATTGACTCGAGGTGAGTACATCCAAACCCAACCAATATTAGCACACAAGGATGAGCTAATGAAAAATACTGGTAAAGGACATGAATCAGGATAAGAAAGAATGTGTTGATGCAATCACAAATATTTCATCAGGGATATCAGAAATACCTTGCCAGTTATTTGATACAGAATAGAAGGTTTTACCCAATGAGACCATCAAACATGAATTCCTCACCATGATCGACCAGTTGGTAGATGATCAATTTTCTTTGGCATCATTCGATAAGTTGATTGAAATTCATGTCAACCTAGATGATCTTGCATTAGTTTTGAAGAAGGCTAATAGGGCTTATGTAGAAGTTAGAGATTCCATCTCTCATGATCATGCTATTTAAAATGCGACTTAAGGGCTAGACAAATCCGAGATGCAAGCTACACTGGCAAGGATCAAGGAATTCCAAAAAATCAATGAGGAGGGAAAATAAAGAATAAAGTGTCATTGACACTATGTAGTTTTCATGTAGTTGCATCATTTCTTACTGGCAAATTTTCTTGCAGTTGCATTTTCATTTTATGCAGTACATGTAGTCAACTAGGACTCTACAGTTGAATTAGTCAACTGCACCCACATTTTTCTCCACTCCTTTCCTATAAAAAGAGGAACCTCATTTGTAAATATTGATCTTTTTTATGCTAAGAAAAACTCTACCAAATTGTTGCCTCAACTAAGACTTTGAGCCTTTTGTTGTGAAGATTCAATCAAGCAAATAAAGAAAGTAAATCCTTTTGATTCCAGACTTTGTGTTGGGTTGAAGATTGTTTATATGAGTGGATGTTCCTATGTTCATTGCTTATATATGTTATTTAATTCCTTGATATTGGTGGCATTTTTGTTCATGTGATTAAAAGAGCATCTAAATTGTGGCAAATAGACTTTGAGCTAGTTTCATATTTAGAAATTAGTATTGTGATACAGTGATTAGATAATAGGCTTTGTACTATTCCTAGTTACTTTAGATTATCAAAAGTTTCATATATATATATATATATATAAGACTTTGAGCTACAAGCTATATTAGTTAGAATTGTAATTGATTTGAAGGTTAGATGGTAATCACATAAGACTTTGTGCTCATGCGGTTTTAGAGATATAATTTAGTCATTGTATGCAAGTTTGTTTAGTTGGTTATTTTATAATAAATTTTCATCAAGTAAGGAGATATATATGAATTCTAAAAAAAGAGAATTATATGCCCTAAGCTTACCCCCGAATTTACTTTCAAAGTTATTGAAATACCCAAATTCTACCAGGGAACCTCCCCTTGATGAGAGGAGAGACTTTGTCTCAACATAGTTGTGTGTGAAATATATATTTTGTCATTGGTACACTAGTGACAAAATATTCACCCAACAAATCCAATCAAAATCTCAAACCTTTCCCCATGGGGATTGAGCATAGATCTATTGAGTTCAACCCTCTTTCAATGTAAGTTGTGTTAATTGAGTTATTTAGTGGATTTACTTAGTGAAACCTTAATTCCCAATTTTCCATACTTTATTTAGTATATGTATATGTATATGTATATGTATATGTATATGTATATGTGCATATATGTGTGTGTGTGTGTACATACATACATGTGTGTGTATGTATATATGTATTTATATATGTATATATGTATATGCACATATGTATATATGTATATGCACATGTATACATATATATGTATATGTATATGTATATGTATATATATGTTGTGTGTGTACATATACACACACATATACTCACACATACACTGATACCTATACCTATACCTATACCTATGCCTATGCCTATGCCTATGCCTATGCCTACACACACACACACACAGATATATATATGTATGTGTATGAATGTGTGTGTGTGTGTGTGTGTGTGTGTGTGTGTGGAAGGACATGATTGTGATAGATATACAACTTGTTTGTTTGTTCTACGGCTACTTCTTGGAGGTTCTTGATCACATGGTTTAATGTGATGGACTTAAGAGAGTTATGAAGACATGTTATTAGATATTATGCAACAATTTGTGTTGCATGTGTGGATCATTGTGATTATTCTTTGTTACTACATGGTTTCATTATTTGTCACCTTTATTATATGTTTCGATTGGTAGATTTGGTATGCCATGATTATTTTTAGATTGACATTCTAATTGTGATTGCAATTTATGGGTTGGATATGTAATTGGCATGTGTTCTATTGATGTTTGAGATACCTTTGAGATATTTATGAGTGCATGGATCAGTTGTTGGCGTGGTTGATTTTTCTAATCATGTGCATTTTTTATTTGGATGTTAACAATCAATTGTGGTCATTATTCTAACTATTCTATAATATTTGTGTTTGATATTTTTTTTAGCAAGAATTATTTGAACTTCAAAGTTGTGTTCTAATAACAGATTTGAAGTTGGATATATTGATGCTTTTGTAAAGCCTGTATGCACGATAGACTTGTGATAGCAATTTGTAGCCCCTTGTTATCACTTGGACTCGATGCTTGTGTTCTTTGTTTTGTTGCATTTCCACCTTGTCGTATTCCTTTTCTTCCATAGGTGGTGTGTTGAAGGATGTGAGGAGTTCTTGCTTGATATGGTGGACACCTTAGATATTATTGCAAATACCTTGTTGGAAAATGACAACATATTGCAAATTCATGTGATTTTATGATTGGCTATGATGATGCATCTCTTTGTTTCGCCCTTTGTAGTTAAACCTTGTTCAAATTGGTCATGGTAAGGTGTTCAACAAGTGGGAGAATGTTGGGAATTAAGATGTATCAACCCTAGTTATTCCTAGGATTGTATTTATTTATTCAATTCTTAAAATGTAATTTATTGTTCATATTTTGTCATCTAGTGTGACATGGGATATCAAGTTGTCTTTATGATAAAAGGTGACATGGAAGATGAGAAGGATGTATTTTTTCCTTATATGGGAAAGTACACATCCCACTTTGGTAGAGATATTTTTCCTTGTGTTAGCATCTTAGAAAACTAACAAGTCATTATTTTATGATGAGTTCTTATTACAAGTTATGACAAGTTGGACAAGTGTTAGAAGGCATGTTGCATGGATAAAATTGGTGCCTAAGTTTGGGGGAACTTAAGAGGGGTTAGAAAATGGTGTACAAGTGTCATTTGTATGCTTAAAGGTAGTTGAAAAATGTGCCACATGGTTTTGGACGCCCACCTCTATTGAATTAATCTAGAAGCCGTTCCAAACTTGTACTTCTCTATATATTGTATGTCTTCTATGTGGGTTGAAGAGAGTAGTGCAAAAAATATTTCTTTGTAGGGTTATGTTGTTAGATTTCCTCTGGAAGATAAAGATGTAGATTCCATGTAAAGGCTTAAAGCCTACAAGTGCATTGTAACAAGTTGTAGTAAATAAATACATTGGTGAATGATGTTTTGGAGTGTGGTTTTTTTATCCAAAAGGTTTTTCCCCATGTATATCGGTGTTTTTTCTCTTCTATCTATCTTTTAGGTTCTATTCTTCAATATTTCATGTTCTTGAAGTGTTGATTTACATGTCGTTAAGTTGTCAAAATTTTATTATATCTACAAGCTACATTATTTTTCCTCTAAGGATTAATGGATGGAAAATTAACCATGTTTTCACTTTAATGTCCTAGTAGTATGTTCTTCTATACTGAAGGCAAATACTGGTTCTCGTGGGTATTTTTGGGTTCATCTTAACCTTTCACTCTCTATTCTCCTCACCCTCTTTCTCTCTATCCCTCTCACCTTAAAGCTCTATCTCTCTACCTACCTCCCCATCCCTCCCTTTTTTGTTGTCTATTGATCCTTCCCTCCCTTCCTACCTCTTTCTCTCCCTCTCTTCTTTTGTCTATCTCACCTCTTTATCTATATCCCTCTCCCTTCCACCCTCTCTCACCTCTCTCTCTCCTCTCTAGGTCGCTCTCTCTCTCTCTCTCTCTCTCTCTCTCTCTCTCTCTCTAAATAATTCATGGTTTATGGTTTAGGGCCTAGCATCTAGTGTTTAGGGTTTAGGTCCTAGTTTTTGGGATTTATAATTGATGATGGAGGATTGAGGGTCTACCTCTCCCTCCCTCCTTCCCTTTTTGGACCTACTTTTCTCTCTCATCTCTCTAGGTCATTACCTCTCTCTCTCTCCCCTTACTCCCTCCTTACCCCCTCTCTTTCTCTCTCTAGATTATTCATTGTTTAATGTTTAGGGTCTAGGGTTTAGGGTTTAGGGAACTTAGGATTTAGGATTTAGGGCCTACATTAATGTTACCTTTTACAGTTGAGGGTCTACTTCTCCTGCCCTTCCTCCTTCCCTCTCTGTTGATCCTTTCCTCCATTCCTCTCTCTCTCTCTCTCTCTCTCTCTCTCTCTCTCTCTCTCTCTCTCGCTCTCTCTTTCTCTCTCTCTCTCTCTCTCTCACATCTCTCTCCCTCTCTTCTCTCTCACCTCTCTCTCCTCTCTAGGTTGTTACCTCTCTCTCTCTCTCTCCTCTCTCTCACATCTCTCTCTCTCCCTTCTCTAGGTACCTTCCTCCTTACCCCCCCCCTCTCTCTCTAAGTTATTCATGGTTTAGAATTTAGGATTTATAGTGTAGGGTTCAGTGTATAGTGTTTAAGGTTTATGGATTATGATTGTTAATGAAGGGATAAGGGTCAAGCTCTCCCTCCTTCCCTCTACCACTCCTTTCCTTCCTCCCTACTACTCTCTCTCTCTAAGGTTCAAGGTTTTGTCCATAGATGTCATAATGCGAGTGTATAGAACATGCTCATGGTATGTTCTCTAAGGGCTGAAAAAGTTGGGTGCCACTTTTTGGTCCCCCATGTTTGTGCACTTACCCCATAGCAGTTCTAAACTACACACCACCTAATGTACTATGGCATCCTACTCGAGACAATTTTCTCTAGATTTATTTTCCATCAATAAAAATTCACGTCACACCTTTTGTATGCTTCAAAATTATGATTGTTCTTTTTAAGCAATAACAATTGATGTAGCTATCTAGATATTGACTTGTGTGCAAGTGCAAAAGATGAGTTTTCAAGAACATAAAGATAATGAGGTTCATCCCAAAATTGCAATATTATATCCTTTCATGTTTATTTATTTTTAATAAAACATTCACTTTAAAGTGCACAAGATTCATGTAATTTCACATGAATACAAAAGTGCATACAAAATATAAAAATGAAAATACATACCTCTAATCTAAACCTTTGTTTTATAGGACTTTCCACATACTAAACATAAATGTGTAACCATTGCACCTATTTGAAACATAAATTGACTCCTACCAATACTAAACATAAATTTGACACATAAATTGACTCCTACCAATACTAGACATAAATGTGCAACCATTTCACCTATTTGACACATAAATTGACTCCTACCTATAATTTATAAACCAATTACTACCTCAACTCTCACCAATGCACATTTCACACCAAGAGAGGGAGACTTTGCCATGAAAGAGATATAAAAAAGGGCAAACATGTAACTCTCCAACTAAAGCTGCCCTTCCCTGTGGTTGCTTTGTGCACTTAGTCCTTATTACGAGAGCCTGGAATGACACTGCGAGAGCAATCAATAGTTATGTAGTTCTTAGTTACTTCTGCTGTTGTTGGCTGGCTTGATGCATCCTCACCATGTTGCATGTTGACTAAATCTCTATTGTGTGAAGTTGCAGGGGGGGTTGTATTAGAGAGATTGGCCTCCACCTTTGGAATCTTGGCTGTGTTTTTTGCTTCTTTTGCTTTGCCCCAAAGCACCGCATATAGGCCCACCACGATAACAACGGAGCCAATCACACTGCACCCAATATATATCACATGCAGGTCAGAGAGGAAGAGCTTAACAGAAGAAGCTAGAATCAACTTTTCAAAAAAAAAAACAACGTAAAAAAAGCGTTGGAAATCCACAATATATCCTACAAACCTTCCCAAATGGAGCTTTTCATCAAGGCTAATGGAACCCATGATGGCAACCATTATTAATTGTAATGGGTTGAAATTTGACACGAACACAGGTCCCCTTTTGCGAATGCACCATGCCATGATAGAAAACGCCATTGCAGATGCCACAATACCCTGTAGAGTTTTTCAGTTATAAAAGTTTGCAGTCAAAAGCTGTAGATCTAAGGGCTTAAAGAATTAGCAAGGAAAACATAGAGTCTACATAATCACACAAAATTTGTGATACTAATAATGCGAAAAAATAAAAGAAAAGCTAAAATAGAATAATAGAATAACATTCAACAAAATACAGACTTAATATCGGAAAGAGTTTGGGATACATACTGAATAGAGAGAAGTGAGAAGCCTGATATCCCAACCCATAGCCCAAACTGAGGGATGTGTGCCTTCAAAAGCTAGGACTAACACAGCAGATTGTATGGAGACAGAAAAACACATCAAGGTCGTGCTAGAGTATGGAACTGAATATTTCTGACCAATTTTTGCCTGGAATTTATATGCTTGTCTTATTAATATAGATATCTTAAATACATCTATTAAAAAAATGAAATCTACAAATTAAAATAAAAAGATAAAAAAAATTGTTAGCATACTCAATCTTATTACTACTGTTATTGTCTCTGAACATTAATTAAAAAGACTTGAACAATTGGTAAATTACCTGTAAAATAAACCATACAGCCCAGCTTATACAAGCGCCCACCACAAACAAAGGGCCCTTTATCATCTGTGCATTATTAACTCGGGTTGCAACGTGTTTCTTCAAATGGAATGGTGATGGCCATAGCTGCAACTCTACTCCTTTGTATAATGTCATTAACATGGCACCACCCACACACAATGCTGTGCCTGCCACCTTTGCTTGACCCACCAAGGTTTTTATGCCAACTTTTTCCACTCTGTATAAAAAAGTTCAGTTTCAAGGATGAATTTTCATTAGATCATGAAAATATTTGAAAAAAGAAATGCATCATGGACTCTGGATATTCATTACCGGAAAACAATAGCCATGACAAACGTCACAGCTGGTAATATGTTGGCCAGTGCAACAGCAAATGTAGCTGAAGTGTAATTCAATCCTGCGTAGTACAAATTGTGGTTCAATGTAGCCCTGCATGAGAGACAATCAGACTCTTTTAGAGATATCTTTTAATTAAATTTGGTACTATTTTTTTGAATTGTATTTTGGTTTGCAATCTATTATCAGAATGTAAAGCAAGAGAAGATATGTAAAACAGCTCAATATAGAGTTGCCAACTGTTGTAGATCAATTTTTTCATGAAATAACATTGAAAGAGAAGTGATCGGTACCAAAAAGAAGTTGCAAATATTTACCCAAAGAAACCACCAATAAAAATTTCAGTAAAAGTCAGGAGAGTGAGCTTTGGCCTCGTCTTCCTGTAACATTAAAAACATGTATCAGTTCTATATAGCTTATGTTTTTTGTTTTTTAAAGTAAAATAGATTTTACTGCAATCCTAAAATTCAATAGAGCAAAACATCAGCCAAAAATCAACTGATCAACAATTTAAAAACATGCACAGTTTCTTATAGAAACATTCTTGTAAACATAAAAACCATCCAAAAACCAGAATTCTGCATAGTCTAAATATAAAACTGGTTAAATGTATTAGCTTTTCACAATTCATGATAGCTATTGTTCTTGTTTCTGATTTTGATTGTGTGTAATTTTTTTGTATTAATGTTTCGGATCACATTCTGTGATCCATCATAGGATGATAGAATATTCAAAATGAAAAAAGATGAGCATTTTATCATCCTGATAATGGATCGCAGAATGTGATCCTAAACGTTGATGCAATAAAATTACACACAATCAAAACCAAAAACAACAACAATAATTACAATACTGATTTTCATATATGAAAAGAAAGGATTGCTCACCTTTCCCAAAAATAAGCAACAGGAGCTAAGAAAACAGTAGCCACAACATGCCTATAGAACACCAGAACAGTGGGAGGCATTCCCTTATTGAGTGCAACTTTGGAAACTATATTCATCCCAGAAAAACCCAACTGAACAGATATCATAGCCAAAACTGGCTTGGCTTTTTCATACATCTCACACCAACCCTTTTTCTTATCTGCCATCTTCTCAACAATTTAGAAATCTTAAGAACTCAGCCAGAAAAAAAGCATCTGGGTGAGAAACAAAATCTCTTCTGCTGCAATTCCAGCACACAGTTCTTATTCCTCTACCAATATGCAAAGCACTTTATATACAGCAGTGATAGTGTTCTTGTAAATTTTGAAAGGCATAAATTTTTGTTCTTGGTGGACAATTATTCACTCCATTTTAAAAGTGAATAAGTATAAATTCGTCCACTGTTTAACCATTAAATGGTTTAACATTTTAGCTAAGTGGAGTAGAAATGCTATGCCCAGTGGCCACCCATAAGTAGCTTTCAGGCTATAGGAATGCCCACTAATCTTGCTTGCATGAATTGGGGTCTATTGATTTGGTTGATGTGACTTGAAAACATGTTAGAATATTAATAATTTAGATGGCACGCGGAGAGGAATAATGGTTAGCAGTATAGGAATATAAAACTATGAGCATAATTTAGCTTTATGGAACTAACTCAAACCTCATGACAGAGGAATATACTCAACTGAAGCAAATGCAACCACACATTCTGTTAAAGCCTGCATCACTTGGATTATAAATAGCAAAGGGGAGCTCTCATAGCACTTTTATAAACGTGGAAAGCATTCAAAAGGAGAATGGGTTGGATGCCTAGTCAAAGCCAAACTTCCATTGAATTCCTAAAATATCAAATTGATTTTTTTGACAGTACGGTCATATCTGAGCCATTGAAGAAGTATTAACAAAAGAATTTAAATCAGAATTGTCTCCAATAAAATAACATTATCTGATATATTCATGCTCAGTATCTTTAGTAATGCTGGAGGCATTGTAAGTGTGTTGTAATCATGTCTTACACCTGGATTTCACTGAAAAAAACTGCAAACTCACCATGACGATGTTAACTAATAAAAGTTAAAGATGGACAAGAATTTCAACGGGTGAATTTGCTTTATTTGAAAGTTTTTGTATGTTAGGTATGGAGTGTTTTTTTCCCTTTTTATTTGGTATTGTCAATCAATTCGCCTTGGTATTTTATTTGAGAAATTGTAGTGTATAAGTTGACTAAATCTAATTATATCCAAGTCTTTTAATGGATTTATTTCTTGTGATCTAGATGCAATCTTGGTTTTATATTTTTTTTATATTGGGGTAGGAATCATGATTGTAATCCTATTCATAGACAAAATTGCTAGCACAATCCCATTTAGCTTTTTCAAAGCTAGGTTTCACTTTCCTTGAGCTGACCCATTTACAAATCTAATAATTGTTATTTTGTTTGAGTATAAAACTTTTTCAAATTAATGCATAGGATTTTATAGTTTAAGATAACTCTTGCATGGGTTTGGGAGATGGAGGCATCTATGGTTTTTCCCTCTATATTAGATTCCATGCCACTAGCTATTGCATGTTTGTGCATGTGAGAGCTTGAGGTTCAACTTTCCTTCTTCTATGGGAAATGTACATGGTTTCTCCAAGTTGGCATGTTTCATTTATTGTCCTACGCTCTATGTTGGCAATTGAAGTTTGGTCACTATTAGATTTTGATGCTAGGTTTTTGTCTAGTCTTTGCTTTCTTGTTTTTTCCTATTGGGTGTCCTCTTTATCATTCAAAGATGTGGTTCGCTTTAATGAGCCCTCATCCTCAAGGCATCATGTAACAACTCATGTTTTGAGGTTGTTAGGTCCCGGAGACAACTAAGAGGGGTTGGGGTTTTAACAGTTAATTGCAATACCGGTAAAGATTAATGCATGAAACAGAAAGACAATAACATCCACAACACATAACACATATTTGTACGTGGAACCCCTATAAGGGGAAAAACCATGATGGGAAGCCTTACCCACAATCAAATGATACTACTGCAGATAGTATGTGTGTACAATATGGATTCTGCACATGCAGAAGGGCCAGTTGCCTAGAGCTCACTGCTCAATCACAAAATGGGAGTCACACTGACTACTATTGGATGGTTAAATCCATGATAATGTATTGCTTAAAATAACATCTTCATATGCTGGATTCAGTACCGGTTAAGTTTTGATTGTCGTCACAAAAAACTTCCTTCAACCTTGAAATGATGTTTGCGTGTATAGCTCTGCTTATTTTCGCATATACCCTATTACAATACTTTTTCCAATCGCATTTTAATCTCACAATTGAGATCTTACATTTATACCATAACCTAAGACCAATTGAATAGGTCGGCTCACTAAAAGATATTACAATAAAATCAATTACAAATAAATCAACATCTGATGCATGATGTTGGCTCAATGCATTTACAATAATAATAAATCATCTCCATAATGTGTCGTGCTGATCTGGAATAGATATGCTTGCCGGTGCATAACCTGGACCTATTTGTCGGTAACAAAAAATATGCAAACCCGAATAGACCAATAACCAAATCGCCAAAACCAAGTGATCAAATAATGTCTTCGACATAACCAAGTTGTCTCCAAGTCATTCCAACTGTCGGTGAACCAAATACCGGTGATTGTGCATAAGTCACTAACTTGCCGGTGAACATAACCAAAGATCTCCAAGTTCTAATAAGTGTTGACAAGTGTTGACATCAATGATAAAACCATATCAACATATCCAAAATACCAACAGAGGCATGTACCGACTAAATTTAACTCAAAACAAAAATTAGAAAAGTGTGGCATCCTTCTTCATCTAGGTGTTTGGAGAAGAATGTGAACTACCTAATCTTCCATATCAATCCAAATATGGTTGCAAATGATGTTTATCATCTTTCTGAACATGCTTTAATTTGTAAGTTCATGGGTATTAAAAAAATATGCCCTTCTTGAAAACTTGGACTCAAATAAATTAGCAGCCTAAGGGAGATATAAAAATTATCAAATAGTTACTTCTATTGTTGTTTTTTGAAAATGGCATATTAGACTAAGATCTTTGAAGAGGTTTATTCATCAAACCCTCACATGTGGATTTTGATCCAATGGAAGAACTCTCTTCTAAGATATCAATTTAGCTTTGCTTGCTTCATCTCTCCATGGAATTTGGAGAGCTAATATTTTGTAGTCTATTGTAGTTTTTCTTGGGAATCCTTTGGGTCCATCTCATCAAATGTTGGAAAGAAAGGTAACTAGTTATTCTTGTATTTGTGTTGAAATTGATTTAAAATCATCTTTGCATGATTGTATGTAATTAAGGTTGGGTATCATGAAATGGATAAAATAATTAGATTATTAAGCTTTACCTTTTAGATGTTGTAAATGTCATATTTATAGAAACATTCAAAGAAAGTTCCATAAGAAAATGCCAGATGTAATGTAGAATTTGTCGAAACTTAATACATCTAAGGTCATAGCAATAAAAAGAGTTTTAGAAGAACCAAACTCCAATGGCACTTCCACCAATAGGGTTCATATTCTTGAGAATTTTAATGATATGAAAAAGGGTAAGTGCAAGGTAATGGGTCACAAATTGGTGGAAGTTCGCGCGTTGGAAAATGTGCTATTAGAAACGGGGGCCCGTTTTTGCTTCGGACCCCCGAGGTGAAACTAAATGGGCTCCTGTTTTGTTCATAAACAGGGGCCCGCTTGAAAACAAAACGAAACATGCCCTCGTTTCTAAATCCAATTTTACCCCTTTTTTCCAGGGCACATTTTATCATTTTAACTTGCAACAAGTGAGAACATGAGATCAAAAACACCCCCCCCATGTTGTGGACTCCATTTTAAGCCTCCACCACTAACTCAGGTACACATTCGATCATCCATTTTCACATTTTGTAATTTTCTTGTATATTTTTCCTGTGTATTATTTAAGTTATTTAAGTATTATTTAAGTTTTTTTTTAAAGTAGCCTATAAGTAAATTTGTTTTTACATTTTTAAATTCTTAATTTTGATCTGAAATATTCTTCAACAGTTAACCCTAAACCAAAATCAACAAATTACAAATCAAAATCAAATCTAGATAGTTAACAAAACAAAATATCAAATTTACAAGATACAAGATATCTCACAAACATCAAAACCTAAACCAAATCAAAACAAAACCAAAAGTAAATGGAAATCAAAACAAAACTAAAAGTAAATGGAAATCAAAACCAAAACCAAATCAAAACAAAACCGAAACTAAATGGAAATCAAAACCAAAACCAAATCCAAACCAAACCGAAACTAAATGGATGTATCAAAACCAAAACCAAAATGAAATATTCATTAAGAATCAGCCATTGACCTAGTCAAATTATTATAGATTTGATAACTATTTTCCTATTATTCCATGACATGACATAATAGGACCAATTATGAACCTATTATGGCATGTCATGGCATAATAGGACATATTATGCCATCATGTCATATTAAGGCATGTCATGGCATAATAGGACACATTATGCCTTGATGGAAAATTATGTTCCTATTATGCCATGTCATGGTATGATAGGACCAACTATGGACCTATTATGCCATGTCATGGCATAATATGTCCTATTGTGCCATGTCATTGCATAATAGGTCCATAGTTAGTCATGTCATACCATGACATGGCATAATAGGACCTATTATGCCATTACTAAAAATGTTGCATGTTGCACCATGTTGTCTCAAAAATGTAATTCTGACATAAAAAACCATACTAGAACTATCAAGATCTTTCCATTAAGATATGTTAGTTTTCTCACCAATCACATCACCATCTACATGCAAGATAGTCAATGAATTCATGAAATCCATAGTGAAAACTACTGAGACATCAAGAGACTTTACTTGTAGTAAGATTTGATCCACTATAGTAAATTTCAATTCATCTTTCAATATTGAATTTGTGATACTTGGGTTAAATGTTTCTAGGAATTTTTTTTTAGGTATTGGGCCTTTCAACCAATAAACGAAAAAATTTCACCACTTCTAGCAAGCCACCATTCCAATTCTTTAAATTGAACATATGTACCAAAATTATTCTTAATCCTCATTAGGCAATACAAAAGTTACCACTATTAGTTATTGGTACCTTTCTAGTGCCTTGGATCATTTTTAGGTAACCATGTGGCTTTTTGGGCTATTCTAGTGGGTTATGGGAAGTAAAAAAAATAGGAGAGATACATTTTAAATTTCATGGATTAGACAAAATCCATAATTAAAACCACAATTTGAGCTACTGGACATTGGGGTAACTAAAAATTCATTTTAGAAGAGGGAAATCCAAATGTATAATCTTAAGTAATTAACATTACGAGCTTCAAATTTTAGATATCAAATTTTAGGCTTAGGTTTATTCCATGTCATGGAATAAAGGTCCTATTATGGTCCTATTATGCCATGTCATGGTATGATAGGACCAATTAATGGCATAACAGGACATAATATGTCCTATTATGCCATGACATTGCATAATAGGTCCATAGTTGGTCCTATTATATCATTTCATGGCATAATAGGACCTATTATGCCATGACATTGCATAATAGTCCACCTATTATGCCATCATAAGTTCTATTATGCCATGTCATGGCATAATAGGTCCGTAATAGGACCTATTAAGCCATGACATGACATGATTTTCTTGAATTGCCAACTTCATCATCTAATTCATCTCCAACACTGAAGTACTAATTCAACATGTTCACTTAGTATGATAGGACCTATTATATCATGTCATGGCATAATAGGACCTATTATGCCACGACGGCATAATAAGTCCTATTATGCCAGGACATTGCATAATAGTCAACCTATTATTCTATCATGGAATAATAGGTCCATAATAGGACCTATTAAGCCATGACATGACATGATTTTCTTGAATTGCCAACTTCATCATCTAATTCATCTCCAACACTTAAGTACTAATTCAACATGTTTACTTAGTATGATAGGACCTATTATATCATGTCATGGCATAATAGGACCTACTATGCCATGACGTCATAATAAGTCCTATTATGCCCCTTATTGCATAATAGTCCACCAATTATGCCATCATGGTATAATATGTCCATAATAGGACCTATTAAGCCATGACATGACATGATTTTCTCGAATTGCCAACTTCATCATCTAATTCATCTCCAACACTGAAGTACTAATTCAACATGTTTACTTAGTATGATAGGACCTATTATATCATGTCATGGCATAATAGGACCTATTATACCATGATGGCATAATAAGTCCTATTATGCCAAGACATTGCATAATAGTCCACCAATTATTCCATCATGGCATAATAGGTCCATAATAGGACCTATTAAGCCATGACATGACATGATTTTCTCGAATTGCCAACTTCATCATCTAATTCATCTCCAACACTTAAGTACTAATTCATCATGTTTACTTAGTATGATAGGACCTATTATATCATGTCATGGCATAATAGGACCTATTATGCCATGACGGTATAATAAGTCCTATTAGGTCCATAATAGGGCCTATTAAGCCATGACATGACATGATTTTTTTGAATTGCCAACTTGATCATCTAATTCATCTCCAACATTGAAGTACTAATTCAACATGTTTACTTAGTATGATAGGACCTATTATATCATGTCATGGCATAATAAGTCCCATTATGCCCCTTATTGCATAATAGTCCACCTATTATGCCATCATGGAATAATAGGTCCATAATAGGACCTATTAAGCCATGACATGACATGATTTTCTCGAATTGCCAACTTCATCATCTAATTCATCTCCAACACTGAAGTACTAATTCAACATGTTTACTTAGTATGATACAACCTATTATATCATGTCATGGCATAATAGGACCTATTATGCCATGAAGGCATAATAAGTCCTATTATGCCAAGATATTACATAATAGTCCACCAATTATGCCATCATGGCACAATAGGTCCATAATAGGACCTATTAAGCCATGACATGACATGATTTTCTCGAATTGCCAATTTCTTCATCTAATTCATCTCCAACACTTAAGTAATAATTCAACATGTTTACATAGTATGATAGGACCTATTATATCATGTCATGGCATAATAGGACCTATTATGCTATGACGGCATAATAAGTCCTATTATGCCAGGACATTGCATAATAGTTGACCTGTTATGCCACCATGGCATAATAGGTCCATAATAGGACCTATTAAGCCATGACATGACATGATTTTCTTGAATTGCCAACTTCATCATCTAATTCATCTCCAACACTGAAGTACTAATTCAACATGTTTACTTAGTACGATAGGACCTATTATATCATGCCATGACGGCATAATAAGTCCTATTATGTCTCTTATTGCATAATAGTCCACCTATTATGCCATCATGGAATAATAGGTCCATAATAGGACCTATTAAGCCATGACATGACATGATTTTCTCGAATTACCAACTTCATCATCTAATTCATCTCCAACACTGAAGTACTAATTCAACATGTTTACTTAGTATGATAGGACCTATTATATCATGTCATGGCATACTAGGACCTATTATGCCATGATGACATAATAAGTCCTATTATGCCAAGACATTGCATAATAGTCCACCAATTATGCCATCATGGTATAATAGGTCCATAATAGGACCTATTAAGCCATGACATGACATGATTTTCTTGAATTGCCAACTTCATCATCTAATTCATCTCCAACACTTAAGTACTAATTCAACATGTTTACTTAGTATGATAGGACCTATTATATCATGTCATGGCATAATAGGACCTACTATGCCATGACGTCATAATAAGTCCTATTATGCCCCTTATTGCATAATAGTCCACCAATTATGCCATCATGGTATAATATGTCCATAATAGGACCTATTAAGCCATGACATGACATGATTTTCTCGAATTGCCAACTTCATCATCTAATTCATCTCCAACACTGAAGTACTAATTCAACATGTTTACTTAGTATGATAGGACCAATTATGGACCTATTATGCCATGCCATGGCATAATAGGTCCATAATAGGACCTATTAAGCCATGACATAATAGGATTTTCTCGAGTTGCCAACTTCATCATCTAATTCATCTCCAGCACTGAAGTGCTAATTCAACATGTTTACTTAGTAAATGACCACTTAGAGAGGTTACCATCTAATATATTAGTACTATTCCAACACAAAGTACTAATTCAACATGTTTACCAGAATTGTGACTAATTATTTATTATATAAATTACTTTATATATGTTGATCTTATTTTACTTTTTTTACAAGTTCATGTATGAAATATTTTATATTGATTTTAATAGTTGATGCATTTTACAAGAAATGAATGCATTAAATTGAATATATAATAGATTTATGAACTTTCAATGAAAGTTTGTATTAATTTTTGTGCGCAAATTTTATATTTAAAAATTCAATAGTATGTACATGTATATTTTTTTAAGTTCAATATTATATTATATTTCATGTGTATCTCATTCAAAAACATAGAAATGTTACTATTTATAAATATTTTTTTTAAAACTAAAATAGATTCTTCTTTGACATAGAGTTGTATATAATTCATGTATATCTTTATATATGCAGGAGCTCTTTGTTATGATGGATGTTTTTGACATAGATGAATTGTTAGGTGAGAATCCCCACTGCAACCCCCTCCTCCTCCACCTCCACCATCACCACCACCACCACCACCTCCTCCTCCACCTCCACCTCCACCTCCACCCCCTAGATTAGATGAAATCCATTTAAGAGAAGAATTAATGAAAACCTACTAGTTATTGAACAAAATATTACTTCAATCCAAAATGAGCCAATCACCCCCCCCCATCTTCTAGAGTTTGCAAAATCAATGCAAATTTTTGTCGAGTCAGTTAGATCAATTTCATAGATGACAACAAGAGTTGCGTGATTTTTATGCCGATGGATGAACTTATAGGCAGATCACTAATCTTAAAATAACCAAAGCTCATTTATGTCCATATTTTACTAACCCAAAAACAAGAGAACCAATGCAACCTACCCTAAAAAGAATTTCAATTAGGTGGTGTGATCATCCAGAAATGGATAGACACTTTTGGGATAGATGGTGGATGGTGTTTTATTATCCACCACATCGTAATTATGAGGTCCCTTTATATTTTTTGAAGAGACTATACTGTGAGTTTGTAATGCACCAAAAACCAAATTATTTTGATATTTAAGTCATTCCAGGGTGTTGGTCATGGAATGCCACAACATAGATTAGGGGAACGCAATAATAATCCCCTACCAGATCTACCCATGGTTTCACTTGTTGCTCCATCGATTCCTGCAGATGTACAAAATACATCATTCATTTCAACATTAGATGCTTTGACTTCCCTCACAGGTAACCTGAGTGAGAAAGCTGCACAGATGGCATCTGCTCCTCGATTGATACCACAGATGTGTATGCGATGTCATCAAATGTGTGTAGGTCTTACTACTGATCGAGGATCCGCTTTAGTTGCAGCTGATCATGATGCAACAAATGATACTATGATGACATCATATATGGATTTTATTTGCTCTAATAATCATCTTGAGAAAGTATAGATATATATACATGTACATGTCAATCTAATACTTCATTAAATATAGGTATAAATTAAGTACTGCATATCTTTTTTTTAATACAATCTAATACTTCATTAAATAAATTTGGTATTTGTACATAAGGACTACACCAAATGTTTGAGTCAATATTGCATCTACTCCTACACAGCTTGGCACACCTTTTGGGGTACAGTATCAATTTCTATCTAGACATTGTACTAGCTTTTTAATTTAATATGTTATCATCGTATACTATATAAATTTTCATGTTGATACATTGAAGGCTTCTTTCTCCAGGCTTCAGGTCATGAGGGACCCTCTACATCACATCGAGAAGAGGGTGTGACAACTGTGACATCATCTATTGTATGTATCTTAGTTCATAAATTAAATATGTTCTTACAACATTGTAACTTAACTTGAAATTATTTAATACACATATATATGCTCAATAAATATGATTTCATTAAATGCATGTTTGTAGGTGGACACTACTATTAGGATAGGTTATCCTCGTCATTTTTATCAGAGCCAATTTGAATGCGCATCGACATCCTTTGAGGTCTTAATATGTAATACTTAATTTAACGTTATTTTGACTCTTAATTTGATATTTAATTGGATACTTTGAATTTGACCTTGTACAAGACTTAGCTAGCACTACATTTGGCGTTGATTTCAATATACATACACATCAAGGTGCACAAGATAATGCTAGAGGAGATGATCAACATTATATACGATGTTTTATTATATTATTATTTACTCAAATTATAATTGTTCATTTTTATTTAATAAAAAAATAAACACGTGTATGTGCTCATGTTCATTATATCATGTTTATTATCTTGTATACAAGATGGCACAACTCCTGAGCATATAGTACATGCAGAACAAGTTACTAGAGTTGATGTGCACACACATACCATGGTAAGTTTTTAACTTAATTTATGAATTCCAAATGTATTTGATAAATGATTATCTTTTAATAGTTAATCAAGTATTTTAATATATATTTTTCCTTGTACAACATGAGATGGGTGGATCCGGTCCACGTCTCGGGAAGAAGAGACCACGAGATGTTATTGATGATAGCACTTAGATTTTACTGTTTATTTGGCTCTGATATGATGTACATGTACTATTTTATATGATATGTACTTTTTTATGGACCTTACACATTTGTTTACACATGTACTTATTTTTTAACATTGTATATATTATCTTGGACGTGCACATACTTTATATATATGGATAGTTACATAATAGGATTAGATCATATATATTTTTTGGACTGCATATATATATGCATATTAGATATTATGTGGAGTTCATCATGTTACCATCTAGATATATATATGGATTATGTGGACTTGAAATTTTATTTAAATAACTTGTGATTAAATAAAGTAAAGGTGTACATCGTGAACTAACAATGATGATAAGACCAAAGTATCAAAACATATCTTATAATTATAACATATTTTAAATTAAATTAAAAAGTATTAATCATAATATAGATACGCAAAATATATAATCAAATATATAATTATCATTACAATAATAATGATGATAAGAGAAAAGTATCAAAACATAGGTTTAAATATATAATTACCATTTCAATAACAATGATGATAAAAGCAAAGTGTAAGGAACAAAGCAGGTGGTATGGTTGGGTCCAACAAGTAGAACCAGTGTGTTATGTATGAAATTAAATTTACCCCATAGAATATATAATATATTGAATAGAACTTGATTAAAACATAATTATCTCATTCATAAATTTGACCAATAGTCTCTCATTTATGTATATTACACAAAGTGTAATCAAGCAGGCCTATCTAAAACCTTTGACTTCATCTACTAAGGGACCTGCAAAAAAAAACATATTGTATAAAATACACAATCATAATTCAAAATTAAAGTGCAAGAATATTACTTTACTCAAGTGAAGTTTAAAAAATTTAACCTTAAACATATTTGTAAATGCACAAATAATAGTAATCATTGATGCCATGATTAGTTTTTGTAATGAGGATGCATTCAATTTAAAATACAACATAAAGCATACATCACGACTCTTCAAAGGCAGTTTCCTTAAGAGTGCAAAACTAAATAACTTGTAATTATTCAAAATGAAACATAAAGTATGCACAAATAACTTGGTTTTCATTTATGCCTTCTACTTGTGGTAGACTTGAAACAAAATTACTAGATTAGATTTTATAATTAGGATGCATGATTTAAAATGCTATATAAAATATATATCATGACTTTTAAAAGGGAGGTGGATTAAGGGTTCAAATTATAACTTACTTGTACATATTCATTCTATTATACCATCTGCATCCTCTCTCTTTTTCAAAGCATCTATAATTGTCTCGTGCTCTTCCATAAAGAGAGTCCATAATTGTTTATTAGCAGGTCTGCCACGATATCTATCCAATTTTATATTAGTTTCCACTACCAAATGCGAGTAATGTATAATCTTCTTCTCTATTCATAATCTTCAAACGCGGGCAATCCCTTCTTTCTTGTTAGATATTTGCATAGCCACGTGCCAACAACAACCACAAATCTTGTTGGATAGTCATAGCCATCATCATCTACTCGAGGAGTGGTTAGCTTATGTTCCAGCTCTACACATCGAGCCAACCAATACTCTATCCCCTCTTCATTGTCCTCTAGTGCAACAACAACATAGACATGTCCTATGCACAAAACAATTTTATTTTAATATTTAATGAGATATAAAAACAAAAATATGCACTGTAAGATTTCATATAGGTACTATTTAATAAATCAAAACAAATTTCAAAAACAATTTTACCTTGTTGTATAAGATCTAAAATGCGATCATAGTCATTTGATGCAAACATCTGATCCATATCTTCATCAATTCTTTCATGCGGATCATTTGCATATATGGGTGTCAATGATCTTTGTTGCCATTCTTCAACCCATTCTTTATTCTCACAAAATTCCCAATCTCCAGAAACACAAAACTGACAAAAGCAAGCAAGCTCCCTTGTGAATGTAGTCCACGTGTTTGAATTATAACTCTTAAACAAATGCCATTTAGTTGATCCAATGATGGTATTACAATCATGTCAAATAGGAATACTATCTTCCTCTACCAACCAGAAGAAACGTCGAATTGCAGAGTTCTTAGTTGATCCTTTTGACAACTTTGAATTGCACCAATCTACAACTGCACGAGCATCTCTGAATTTCACTACATTCTCAAATTTCATTTTTTCTCTAGTAATAGCTCTTTGCACATAGGCACCAACTCCATCGTGTTCCCCCTTACCATGTCCTGCTTCAAAAAAACTCCATAAATGTTGGACATTGGTTTTCTTGTGAACTCTGCATAGCCAATAAAACATTCTTGCATTTTTGAATTGTCTAGTGTAGTTATCTGACCATATCATATGTTGTTTCATATCAATTTCTCTTTCCTTAAGATTATCATGAAATACCGCGAAGCAATGCTGAACAAACTCTGACGAGTTTAATCGATTATCACTAACATAGAAATGATACTCCCTCAAATAATTATAGTGAAACGTAATGGAGTAAGGTTCCTAGTGTTGGTAACCTCGCTCTGATACAAAAATGTCATGCCCAAGCTTTTGGGCACAAACGGAATAAATTTTTTTTAAAATACTTAACTTAATAACGACTTACTTAATTAAAATAATGCAACTTTGTTTGGTCTTAACTACATTTTGTGTGAATCAGGTAATTAAATTCAATTTGGTGCTAAAGTTAACTAAGTCATCAACGAGCTAATATTTCCCCAAAAGGGTTATCACTAATCTCCATTAATAAATAATTAAAATCTCAAGAATAACGATTTATCTCAAATTTAAATGACCTAGAATTTATCTTATCGTTCTTAACCACCTAGGTTCTAAATTTAATTGTTCTAGTTATTAAACCACCTTATTAAAATAAAATCCCCATGAATTAAAAATACATTATAACTTAGGCTTAAATGGCCCTCTTGCCCCTACAAATATCATTATGTTTATATATATTTTTTTTCTCTGAGTCTAATCTACCTAAGTATTTAAAATCTTCTTATAAAATCTCTTCTATATTCATTAATATTTTAAAAGAAAAAACATTACTTAAATTTTACAATCAACTATATGATTCCAACTAATTAAAGAAATTAAACCCCTTAAGAGATTAAACCCCTTTATATATATATATATATATATATATATATATAATTAATTACATGCTTATGAATAAATCCAAAAGAAAGGTGGGACTTTTATTTTATTTATTTAACTAACTCTTTTTTTTATACCTCCCACACACACATCTCAGTTTAAAACCTAAATGTGTTTGCCCTAACCCGAAAATAGGGTTAGGGCATGTGTGTAACAACATACTTATCTTTTTGTGTGTGTGTGTGTTGTGTGTGTATCCGCTTAATTTTGTGTGTGCAGGTGGGATTTGGGCGGCGGCCATGGGAGGCGGCGCGCAGGGCCGAACCGGAGGCGTCCCCCTCTATTTTGTTTGTTTTCCGTGGCGGAGGGACGAAGGGAGGCCGGGCGGAGGAGGGGAGAAGGCGGAGCGGGCGGCGTTTTTTCGTGATCACGCGGGAGTGGCGGCGGCAGTGGGTGGGGGGTTATCCCCGGGCACCACTGTGCTTGCCCACAGTGCGACCGAGCGCCGCCCACTGTGGGTAAACACAGTGGAGGCCGGGCGCCACCACTGTGGTTGCTCACAGTGGCAGTTCCCGCTGTCCACTGTGGGAAACCACAGTGGCGGCCCGAGCCGCGCCGGCCACTGTGTTTTCACAGTGGTTCGGCTGTTTCTCTAACCCCTTTTTTTTTTTTCTGCAATGATTAATATGCATTTTTTTTTTTAATTGGTGTTTACAAAATAATTAAAAAAAAAAATCAATCAACATAAAAATATATATATATATATTTATTTATATTAATAATCCATTTTTTTTTTTAAAAGGATTTACATGCAATGATTTTCTATAAGACATGATCCAGCTTTATATATATGAGTAAATAGATTTAGAAAAATACATCCCTGTTTCTTTATTTGTTTTATGATAGAAAATCAGAATAACATATAAGGAAATAAAATATATAAATATATATATATATATATATATATATATATATATATATATATATATATATATATATATATATATATATTTTGCTACTCTTTAATCTATGACCCATTTAGGCTTTTATTTGAGTTTATTATTTTTGTGAAACTTCAAGATGCTTATAAAGGATTTCCTAATTGTTATTTGCAGGTTGAGTAATGGGGAAAAGTATATATATATATTTTGATAACAAATAACTAAAACTAAATGCTAACTTTTTTTTTTGAAAGGAAATAGGCTAACTATAATAAAATTTATTTCTGTTTTAAATGGAACAGTAATGACAGATTTAATTAAATTTGCAGCAGCATATTTAACTTAAAGAAATAAGGAGTAACAACTAATTTTAATTTCAGTTTACACAAAAGTGCATCTATTTCCTTTTTTTTTATGTAAAACATGAAGATTTAAATGCAAACTAACACATTTCTTTCTTCTTTTGCAAAACTACCAAGTAGGAAAAACATGTGTATTTCATTAGCAAGTGTAGATACAAAATAAATATGGATACAAATGAGTTTGAAAACCCAACAATGTTTTTCTTTTCATGGTAATATGAATGAAATACTACACTTCTTTTCTTTAAAATAAATACTACAATAGCTCACATTCTTTTTTTTTTATACAAACTACAACATTGAATACATTTTTTTTTTTCTTCAACACTTTTCTTCAACATAAAACAGCAACAAGCTTTTTTCTTCTTTCTTTTCCCAACCTAAGCAACCTGCAATAAAATACAACTTTGACCATGGAGAGCTCACCTCCCAGCCTAGGCTTACTAGAAGCCACCCCCGAGCTTGGAGAACCAAGCACTAAACGGGTTACAAGCAAGCAAACAAACAACACAACATATATGGCATACACTCAACAAACATCTTCCCATCCCCAGCTACACTTCACCACACTTTGTGATGTTCATTCCACGGGTGGAAGTGGACCAAGTACCAATGGGGAGATTGCAAGCCAAATACAACTCAAGCCACCTCATGGCAATACAAATGCAACAAAAAATACATCCACATACCTTATGCCCCCCAAAAGGCTCAAGGCCATATTTACTCCCCTTATGACCCCCAAATGCATACACAAGGCTATGCAACAAGGGTCACAAAGGACACCCTTGAGATCACTCTCCATAAGGAGAGCCTCTCACCCAAGGTTGTCATACTCCTTCCACCCCAAGACCATCCTACTCTCCCAAGAGTAGGAGATCTTGGACACTCCCAAAAACAACAAGAACACAAACAAAACACATAGAAATGAAACTACACATTCTTTTCTCCAACAACAATTTACATAAACACTTTCTTTACAAGCATTTCTTTCCTTCAACAAAACAACATAAACTAACATAAACAACATAAATATGAGGAGATGAAAACCAACCTTATTCTGCCAATAGGTATGCTAGATTTAGTTGGGGATGAGCTGCCCAATTCCACACAAACTTTTTTCAAACTTTTCCCAAAATTTCTATTCTACTATTAATTTTCAAAGCAAAAGCATAATCTCCAAAAATGGAGAGTGGGTGATTACTCACTAAGTCTCCAATTCTTGCCTAAGAAGGCCTCTCACACACTTCCCAACCCCTTGGGTGAGGTGAGAGTTCCCATTGGTTGCTCTTCCCAAACTCTTACACATTACTAAAACTGGAAAGGGAAAAGGTGAGAGAAGATGGGGAAGAGAGTTTGACATCAAAAGGGAAGGTTGTCTATCCTAGGAGGAACTTTCTAAGTTGAATTTTCGTTCACCTTGGAAACACCACTTTTTGAGGTGACTAAACAGTCACATGGGAGAAGTCACATGTTTCAAAATACCCCTAACCCATAGGTATACCCTTTGGACCTTTGGAAAAGCCTTAAAACTGACCCTAGGAGTCCATTTAACCCTTTAGAAACCCAACTGAAGTTTACCTACGGATCAAACCTGAGTTGACCACTCCCAAGACTCCCTACCCAAGGCAAATTTGGGACCACACTCCTGTTTTTGAATGGCTTTGGTAGAAACAAAACTCCCTCCAAGAGACAAGTCAAAATCAATGACACTAATCAGCACATGTGTCAAGTGACACAATAAAAATACAATATAAAAATCACACATGGAATTTGTCTCTTGTAGGATTACACATATACATAAAAATTAATTTTAACACTCAAGCATCATACACTTCACAAATAAAATACATTACAAATGGGGTGTTGTCTCTCCAAATAGACAACTCCCGGCTTAACAAACGTACATTGGTCTAGGTTTGGTTCTCCATATAAATTCCATGGTCACATGGATAATTTTCCTGCGCATCTCAATTAGCACATTAGTAATTCCAAATAATCACAATTATACATCATTAAATACATAGATTTCATTGCACATCAAACACTCATACATTGTCAACAATAATTCAATATCTCATTCAATTAAATTCGATTTCACATAAGCAATTAACGTAATTCTCAAAATTGAACCATTCCTAAAATAAGCATCATCTTTCTATCATAAAAAATGAAGTCCTGCAATTCCAATAATGACATTCACCATATCAATGTAATTCTAATCTAGTAATATATAAAGTTTCATAATCATCATGCATAAAATAAAGCATCAACATGTGTCAATGTGATCCAAATCATGGAATCATAAAAGTTCTAAATCCATAAAGCATAAAATAAAGCATCCATAATAGTCTCAATATGCAAATAACTGAAAATGTCAAACTGAGCCGGGGTAGGGCCTCACAATTTATATCCAGCTTCATTTAAATCAGCAATTTGATTGGCATCATAGTCTTGGGGATTTAAAAACATACCAGGACTCGCATCCACATGAACATTTGAATCAACAATCATACCCATGTTTGGTTCTACATTTCTTGCATCCATCATGATCTCTTCAATGGTCTCATCTACAACGGGCACTGAACTAGATGCTTCTGTGTTATTCAATTGTCATTGTTGTGATCTTCGATCTCTTTGGCGTTTTGCCTCATTCTCTCTTTGTGCTTGAATTTTGTCTATTGTCATTGTCTTCCTTTGTTTCTTTTGACGTTGCTTAGAACCCATCTTTACAAACTCCTCTTCAAAAAATAATATTTCTTTTTACCGAATTCTTCTAAAATTTGTGTAAAAAAGATAAAAAAGTAGTGCCAAATGCTGTAAAAAATGTTTGTCAATACAGATTCCAATGATAATCTGGTAAATTGATGCAATATGTCCTTTTTTTTACAGTAACAGTAATTTAGGAATGGGCCCCCATTTTCAAAATGGGGGCCCGTTCCTAAAACCAACGGTTAAAAAAAGGAACAGGCCCTCGTTTTATAAACGGGGGCCCGTTCGGTGGAAGTTGATTCCATAACATACCACTTGCCTCAGGATTATAAACGTGGGCCCATTCTGTGGAAGTTGATTCCAAAACATGCCACTTGCCTCGGGATTAGGTTCAGGATAGGCCTGGGATGGCCACACCTGAGACATGGACCTACAAATTCAAATCTTTATGAATGAAAGCACAAATATGAACTTCTGAAATAGTTTACATGCCTCTAATTAGAGAATTTTTATACGAAATTAAAAACCATTTCAGATTATACTGTCTAGATTCTAAATATGTAAATTTATTTTAAAATTAATTATTTTAACTATTTCTCATTTAATTTATACTAAATCGGGTCCATAAACTTGAAATATTAACTAATTTTGTTAATTTAATAACTTTTTTATTTTAATGAATTTTGAAAAAAAATTATATGTCATCAATCTACACAAAATTATTTTCTAACTTAAAAAAATCAAAAAATGTTAAGTTTACGTCAAATTATGTGGGTTGTATACGTCAAATTTTTAAAAAGATAATTACAGTCATTAAAAAATTAATTAAAAAATATATTTTAAAAAAAATATAAAAAAATATGCTCATCAATCTTCAGTGTGTTACAAACCATTTCCCAAAACGGTTTGAGAAAATATGTAATGCCCCGCCAGGAAACCCCGAAGGGATAAAGCCATAACACAAGAATAGAGTGCAAAATTTTTTTTTTTTTTTAAAGTTACAACACATAAGATGCAACAAGATATCAAAGATTCAGATTACATAGCGGAAGACTTCAACTAACACCTAAAGAGTTTCCCAACGAGATTACTTAAATTTCACAATTCACTTAACTCACACAATTAATTCACAAGCTGAATATCTTAATAACGAGATAATTCATAATCAGGATAATTCCTTTCAAAGAGGGAAATATAAATCACAAGTGAAGATTCATCATTAAGATCCATTCATAATCTTCTTTCCGGCTTTCATTTAAAATTACAAACCAAACATCTAACATTCTAATACACTAGGATTTCATAATAACATAAGAGATCTTTCCAAGCATATTTAAATTTCTTAACAACAACTGAGTATAATTCATTACTCTAAGTTACATTCTTTCATATTCCAACTCATTGCATTTTTAAAGACGATCACACATACATCTACGATAAATCTCATCTAAACTACTTACGCATTCGATCAACATGGCTTTCAAGAAAGAACTGAATATAAGCATTTATAGTTAATTCCAATTACCCACTTAACCATTCTAACATAAGTTAATCATACATGATAAAGCTGAATAAAGGAAACATAAGAGAATACATCACATAACACCATAATGATCTCGGAGTTCACCCCTAAAGGGCTACATCTCCGGGTCTGCTCAACTGCAAGACCCCTCTGATAATTAATAAAGTTAAGAATACAAGAGGTTACACCAATTACAATCCAGCCATCAAGGCGAAATATAACAATATACGACGACCACATCGGTCCATTAATACATAACCGATCCCTGAAAAGAACAGGATCCAGCTGAACATAATCAAAGCTAAAAACATAAGTCCAGAAGAACATCCACAAGGCTGAGCCATCACCACCCAAGGTCTAACATGAAACTGACACTCACAAGGGTAGAGACAAAAGGACGACCCACAAAGGTACTCTTAACAGGACAAAACGACAACACACTAGCGAACGTAGGGACAAGTGTCATCACACAACCTGGTATGGATACCCTGGCAAGTCTTCATAGGTCCCGGCCCCATACACTGGTTACCCTGGCAACCTAATCCGAGCTTCCGGCCCATCCAAGCCTCATGTGGACCCACGCATCCTCTCGTGAAGACAAGGATGGTGGTTTGCCATTTCAGGCCTTCTCACCACATGTCGAATCTATGATAGCACTCGTCCCATGTGTGAGGCACATTATCTTATTTAGAGATTACATTCTAATCTACTTAAGGGTTATCACTTATTAGACTCACTTTCGATGGGTTACCCAGCAGCCACTTTGGGCGCGGCCCCCAATCGAAAGCCACTTTCCCATACGACACTAGAACAAACTCAGACGAACTCAGAACCAAGGAATACACATGGTCAGACGAATGGAGTTCAAGAAGAGAGAAACAATCATCTGGTCAAACACGACTCAAGGGTAATCACTTACTGACGGTACTCAAGCTAGAGACCTGACAAACTAAGGCCAACCATGAATCATCATTCGACTCACACAACGAGGATATGATCAAAACGACACTACCACAATACAACAACCAACTCGAAACCGAGGACTGAAACAGGTACACCAAATCATTTCATACGACAGGGTCCTATCAAACAAAGCACTCTTGCCATTTCATAATTAAAGGCGAATACAGAAATTAAACTCGCAAGGCAATAATCAGAAAAGACAATATTTCCTCAAATTGATTTAGACATTAAAATCGATCAAGTTTTCTACAAGATCCAATCAGATTATAGTTATCTACCTCAACTAGGAATAGGTTGATCTTGGTTTTCTAACTCTTAAGGTTCAAAGCATCAACAGACATATAAGGCCATAAAGAGTTTTTAAACCAATTTATATTAATAAAATTCAGACAACCATTAATCAATAATTAAGATATTTAATCTCCAACAAAACATCATTACCATACTGGTTTAAAATCAATCTCTACAGATTCATAATTTTCAATCCCAGATGTACCATACGGATCACGGAAATATAAATATAAAGGAAATTCAATTGTAGATACTCATTTCCAAACGCACATGATATAAACTTATTAATCCAAGATTGGACCAAAGTATAGCCAATTAACTTTCAATGACGAAATTATCAATATTAGAACTTAATTAGACAAGTGCATAAGCCACAAAATGGACATGGAATAATAATCAACTTATAAGCTCCGTTACAAATTTACTCAATACCAATTCAACATTAATCAGGAGATGCCACTTCAATCATAATTAAGCAACTAAATAACACTTAACATTAAAATAACTTTCCTCAAAATGATATTACTATCCTAATCCTAAATAAGAACTAATTAAATCTTAACATTAAAATAATATTTACAATATTATTTGCTTTGTTTTTGAATAATTAAAAAAAAACATTAAAAAAAAATCCTTTTAAAACTATGTTTAAAACAACGCATAAAAAAAAGGAAGAGATGAGGGCGGGGCCCACCTCCCAACTGGGAAGGCTGGGCGCCCAAGCCCTAGCCGTAAGTGGTGAAGGCTCGCGGGCGGCGCTCGCGGTGGTGTCTGCAGGCACCGCGGCGCCCTGCGGCCACCGCCGTGGGCCGCAGCCGCAGCCACACTGGTCTGCTGAGCGGAAGATAAGGGGCGAGCGGGGGGAAGAGAGGAGGAGGAGCGGTGGAGCTCCGCTCCCCGCCCTCCAAACCCAAAACCCAGCGTTTTGTTTAAAAAAAACTCGCACGGGCCGAAAGAAACAATGCCCAGGCCGAGCCAAAAACAGCGCCCAGCTCAAAAAAATAAAATATAAGATATATGTATTTTGATTCAACACACAGTTCGGAATTAAACACAAACGCCCAGCACCCAATATGATAAAAAATTCGGTTTAATAACAGTTCGGTTTAAACGAACTGGGTTTGGTGTCACACTGTGGATGATATCCATTCATCCCAAATACCAAAGGGTTTCAACATTCAAACAGCTGTGAGGAATAACCCACCTCCATTAATTCTATTGATTTTTAATAACAAACCAGGTATGGCAAAAAGAATCATATAAGCTCAATGATACAGCCATAAAATCTTCTTGAAGAACACAACTAAAACATGGATTTAAACTCACAAATCCAATTTAAAACTGAAAGCAATCAAGGATTGGATTTGGCAACAAGAAAGGCAGTTCAGAATTCCTACCTTCATTCGCAATCCTGGTATAGCTGAGGGAGAGCCCACCTGCCAGATTTAGCAAACTGCCTCTTCCCAAAACCCCCAAAATCTTTCCACCCAAAATCTCCTCCAAAAATGTCCATCCCCTCCAATTTTCCCCAAATTGGGTTATATGGAAGAGTTGACCCAAAAATTCCATTTTTGGAATTTAAATTTCTTATTTAAAAATAATTCACAAAATTTAATTCTATTCAACTATATCAACAATATAACTTGTTTTTTTTCAATTAAAAATCGATTTCCTCAATCAATTAAATTTAACCTTTCAAATTTCAGAATCCAACAGAATGCAACTACGTCTATTGCGATAAAATACAAAAATTCCTTTTCAACAACATATATAAAATGCATTAAATATTCCAAATCAATCATTAAATCAAATTTGCTTCCAATTTAAAATAGGCAATTCATTAACAACGAAAATCGCATAACGAATACCCGATTAATTTAATCCATTAATCTCCAATGCACAAACGCATAAATAATCAAGATAATTACTAAGGACTAATTAACCAATTTAACCATGCACATCAAGCACGCAAACCGAGAAGGTCAACCAAACAGACGACTCGCAAACCCAAACCAACAAGGGATTACCGACGACGACTGACGATGCTCACTTGAGCACGACTAAGGTCGACTAGGGTCTTACGACCACCTAATCCAACTCTAAGGATTAAAAAAAAGGTACACTCAAACCTGCAATCCAGGTGAAGACGAACCTCGCACTCATGCGGAGTTGTACCTGAAATTTCCTGCAACCAAAGAACATACATGCATACATATATAATAACTTAATGAGAGCATTAGTCTGATACTAATATCACGAAATAGGAACACTGAATAACTTGCATACAACTAGTGAGAAAATCACATCAATAGCTATGTGTAAAATCAACATCTGACTATAACATAATATTAAGATAATCTAACTAAGATTAAACCAAGATTAGAGATCGATTACGGTAGGGGTACTACAAAATAACTTTCATTGTGTCAAAAAGTGTGGGTCGTACACATGCATGGTATGGTCCTGAAACAAACATTTTTAAAACATAGTTTTTTAAAACTCCATTCAAAAAGTTATTTTTTATTATGTGGGTATTAAAATAAATTACATATTTGGAAAGTAGACTCGTAGGGATATCTTTTATATTTGTGACTTTTTCCAAGATTCAATCTCCACGTGTTTCAAAATTTAAGCTCAAATGAGACAAAATCTGAAAATTAGAGAAAACACTTCCACTTTTTGGCCAAAAAGTGGACTCAGCTTCTCGCACTAACCCAAAAAAGATTCTAAACCTATTGTGTATAAAGAGGTTCATTATAGCCAAAATTACAATATTTAAATTTTATCTATCTCAAATGTAAATTCAAATCCTAACTTAGAGAAAAAAGTATCTAATGAAGTGGCTTTAGCAACTTCTTTTCATTGAACTAACTCTTTAGGATCAAGAGGTTGTTAATTTAGTTTCTTCTCAAGTCGATACTATGATATCCAAAACCGGTCTAAGTTATCCTTCTCTCATAAAAAATAAAATTGTTTGCCCTTAATGATATGTTATGTTAGATGCTCCTCCTACCTTTGAGTCTTTGGATGACAGAGGGGGAAAACTCCATCATCCTTGAGATTGCAACAAAAATATCTTAAAATTGGATAAATAGAGAAAATTGCTAAGGTAGGGAGAAAACAAGAGCAAGGGGAGGTCAGGATGATTAGAGAATCATTAGTGAAATTGAGTGTTATTAGGACATTAGATTCCCACTTTTGAAACTCTCAAAAATGATTGTAATTTCTTGGAATGCAAGGGTTTTGAGTATTACCACTTGTCAAAAGGTTTCTTTGTCTCTTATTTAGGATAATTACACTACCATTATTTACTTTTAAGAAACTTAACTTTCTATATAAGATATGCTTCTCTTTCTTCAAAGATCTAGAAAAAAGTCCACTATTAATTCACTAATGCTCAAGGTTCAACTAGAGGATTGGCTTGTTTATGAGATCCTCACAAGCTTACTCCACGTTGGATAGTAAGTCATTATTCTTTATCATCGGTGGCTACTTTCTTTTAGTCTAAGAGGATTTTAAATTCTTCACCAATGTTTATGCTCCCATACATTTCAAGATAAATTTATTCTTTGGTCTCATGTTCAATTTTCTCATTCCTTTGTTGTTTCCCTTCCCTGGATTTTAGCTAGGCTTTTTAAAGTGATTCTTAGTCTTGATGAGAAGCTTGGTAGATTGAATTGTTTGTATCCATCTTTGGCTTAGTTGAGTAATAAATATCTTCCCTTTATTTGGCGAACCTAAAACCTACTAATGGAATGTATACCTAGAATAATAGATGTTGTGGGGCTAATTCAATTTTTGAAAGGTTAGATAGGTTTCTAGTTTCAAATTATTTGATAGGTGATCATTGGACTTCTAAAATTTTGAAGTGGAAAGGTTTGTATCATTGGCCAATTAAAATCTCCTCTTATTTGTTTTCCTTTCCCAAAAATCCTTCTTCAAAATTATATCTTATGTGACTTCATGACCTAATATTTATAATATTATATTCAAGTTTGGTGGATGGAAGGGAAACATCCTTTTGGGGTAGCTATGTACTCCTTTTTTAATGAATTCAATTCATTGAATTTCTACTTAAAAAGTGGAATAGAGTTTATTTTGGTAACATGTTCAAGTGAAAACTTATCGTTTAGGAAAAACTAGATGCTATCACTTTTTAGATTGAGTTTGGAATCAGTAAAAATCTCTTATGTGCTAAATTTTCTTGTTCTAAAGATCTTCATGAATGGAATTAACGAAGGAGATATTTTGGAAGTAAAATTCACAAGTTCAATGGATTTAGGAAGGAGATAAGAACACTTCCTTTTTCCAAAATTTTGTGAAATAGAAGAGGAGTGGAAATATTATTTTATATTTCATCATCTAAGGAGTCAAGGTTTCTTCCTTCCAAGATAATTCAAATGAGGTTGTGTAGTATTTTTCTTCCCTAGTCAAGGATCTACTAGTTATTGGGATTTGAATGATTCTATTCTTTCTTTGGTTTCAATGGATACGGATAATATTCTTATGAAACCTATCTATATTAAGGAGATTGAGAAGGTTGTTTTGCAAATGATGAAAGGAAAATTGCTTGGGCTTGATGGGTTTTGTATTGATTTTTTTAAGGTTTTGGGGGTAACTAAAAAGTGACGATTAGGAAATATCAAATGAAGAAACAAATGCTCAAAGTAATAAATTCTACTATTTTTTTACTTTAATTCTAAAATCTAAAGGAGTTGTAGCTCTGTATTTGTTTCATCCTATATTTTTATGCAACATGACTTATAAAAAATTACTAAGCTTATTACACTAAGCATTTTAAAACTGCATTGGGTTCTCATATTTCTTTGGAGCAAAGTGGTTTTGTTAAAGGTCGTCAAATTTTGGATGGTATTGGTGTTGTTGTTGAAGACATTCACTTCATAGCCACCTCAAAAGACAATGATATGTTTATTAAATTGGATATTTTCAACGCATATAATAGATTTTGATGGTCATTTATTAGGATTGTGTTATCTTTTCTTTTGGTTTTTCTCAAGATGGATTGATTGGGTTATGATTTATGTCTCTTATTTATCCTTATCAATGGCAGTCCTTCTCCAATTTTTCCTTTATGATCTTATTTGTTTATTCAAATATTAGAAGGATAGGTATATTTATTAAGAGATAAAGAGTAAAGGGTCAACTCTTCAGGGTTGGTCTTTGACTGAATTTATTGATACACAATCTCACCTCCAATTAGTTGATGATACTACTTTGATAGGGGTGGCTAAAATAAATGAGGTAAACAATTTGAAGAAAAAAATAGATATTTATTTGGTATCTTCAAAGCAATGTGTTAATGATAATAAATCCAATATATATATGTTAAGGGTCATGTCATAATTCAAAGGGGTCAACGATTTGATCTCGCCCGTCCATTTGCAAATCAACTATAGAGCTTGAATCTCGAAACCTAGTTTCTTTGTGAATGATAAAGGTGAATTCTAAGGCAAAGAGCGATTTTCAAAACTACAGATCGTGACCAAGTGTTTGCAGGAAACAAAATCTTCCAAATTGGGAAAGATAACATTCTCAGAGGAGATAATTGTACAACCTGGAATGTAGGAGATGTCAAATGGTGAATTTCTTGGTTAAATCATCAATCTTTACTTTTGTCTAAAGATCTCGATCTTTGTTCTACCTATTAATTGCATATCTCTGAGAAGAGATCTGGCTTGTGGATCTAGTCTCTAGAAGTCGTCATCACAGCCACCTCAACCCCACTCTCAACCGGGATTTTCTATTTCTGATCAAAGAGAAAATGTGGGCTGCAGTCAAGCGCTCAAATGAGGAAATTTCAGACTGAAACATAAGGACAAAATGCTGAATATGATAGGTCTTTTGTCACAACAAGTGTGTGTGCAGATAGAGTCTAATTTTTGTGTGCAAGCATGGGAGTACAAAATGTGTGATTGCAGAGGTTTTTTTCAAATTTCTAAGTGTCACATTCATATTTAGAGATGTTGAACAAAGGCAAATTTAGAGAAAAGAGTGCAGATTTAAAAGTTGCAAAATTCAAAGAAGAAGACGTGTCAAATGGAGATTCCTTCTAGGGTTTCTTCTTTATGTATTTAGCTCTTTTTCTCCTCATTCAAGGGGATTCTAAATGTAATTTTTAAAATTCTAGAAGCAAGGCTTCCATGTACAGTCCATAATTTAGAAGCATGTTAGAGTTTTATTTTTAGCTTGTAGATGTTTTGTACTTGAATAGTTTATAACCAATGTGCAAGCAATTTTTATGAGTTTTTTGTAGTTGTCTCCTTTGTGTACTGCTATCATTTTATGAAATAAAAGATCAGGGATCCTTTATTTTATCTCAGCAAGTTCTGGTGTTGTTTTATCTTCAGCTTCTCTTCAAGGAAGAGATTAAATTGCTTATGATAGGATGAGGAATGATGTTATGTACATGTTGTTAGCATTACAATAAGATTGAGAAGATTGTTGGAAACAAATGATATAATTGATAAAGGATGATTACTGTCTTAATATTATTATTTTGTCATTGATGTCAAGCAATTGATTTTCTGATTCAGTGTGATGTTGCCATATCTTAATGAGTATGTTGATGAGTATAAAGATGTTGGTAAGTGTCACAGAAAAGATGATAATGAAGGGGAGTAATGAGTTATTCAATGGGCAACGATTACCGAGTTAGACAATGATGAGATTATGTTGTTTTGATTGTTTTGATATCCTATATATGTGTATTCAAAGACTGAACAAGAAGGAGAAAAGATTTCATGCAATAGAATGAGTAAAGGTTTAATACTATTCTATGTTACCGAGCAATGAGCTAGTCGGTAAATGCTAAGGTTATCGATGTCAGTTTATGAAGGTAGAAAGTCTATCGAGTAAAGTTCAGTATTAACCAAGTAACAACCGAGTAGTAATAGAATGCATTGGATGAATGCGAGCATTATTAAATGAAGGATGCCAATGAGCTGGAGATGTATAAATGATTGGTATGTCGTGCAAGAAGTTTGTTGAGGATCTACGACAATGAAAATACAAGAGTCAAATCTACAGTGTAGATTGAACGGTCATAAACTAGCACATGTACCAAGGAAGGAATACAAGTTCCAAGGCATGATAAAATGTTTTTCAAATTGAAGGATTCAATGAACATAGTCAAGTATGATGATTTGATGGCTAAGATTGATCATGGGAAATATGATCAAGGAGATTAAGCGGTTAGGAATTGCTTATAAATAAAGAATAGTTGTAGAACAAAGTAAGCGGGCAAACTAGAAGCATAGAGATGCTACAGAGGTGATTACCGAGTATAGAAGATTGAAGATCTGATTGTAGAATAGATTGAGAAGCCCGACAAGGAGAAAGATAAGTCTTATGACAAGATTATCTTGAGTACATTGAGCACATAGAATCTACTTTAGCATTTCAAATGTGAAGTTGCAGATATATTTTATTACTGTTATTTATTCTGTAAGTGACAGGAAATATCTTAACCGAGTGGACCTAACAGTCTTATTTGTAAATCCTCTAGCAAGGTAACATTCTAAATGAGTGTTTGAAATCCTTTGACAAGGTCACTTCTAACAAAGTGAAGATTCTAACAGATCTGAGGGGAATCCCTTAACCAAGTCACATCTAGCAATGTGTATGTAATCTTTAATAGGATTTGCTTTTAACTGAGCATACTCTAGAAGAGTATATTTTCTTAGTGGGTTCGAAATCCCACAGTAGTTTTTCTCTATTTGGGTTTCCACGTTAAATCTAGTGTTAAATGTGTTGTGATGTTTTAAGTTTATCGGTTTATGAGTTTGAATGATTTACAGTCATAGTTGCATATCAAGTAAGGCTACCGAGGTTGAATCTGATGAATATTTTGTAAATTGTGTTGATAAGATTCACCCCCCCCTCTCTGATGTATCTAACACATTTTGGTATTTGATTGAAGATTGCATTGATGAACTATAGTGTTGTCATTGATGTCAATTATAATCGGTAATGATGTTGTTTTGCAACCGGTAGTTGAGCAAGTGAAGGAAACCGATATTACTTAAGAAGTAATGAGATCAATCGGTAACCCTACCTGTTGATGTGCCAAACCCTAATCGATGGAGCTTGGTGAATCGATTATATTGATTTATGATCAAATGGTGATCAGTAATGATTATGCCACGTATGCATGTTATATGTGATGAGTTTCAAGTGGTTTTTGGTGTGTAGAGATAACGGTTTTATCTTGGGAATAAGCGAGTACATTATATGAAGAAGAAATTGCTTGATGAGTTACAGGATTTGATGAAGTGGTGATCAAGGAGCGGTCGAGGTTGTCTTGAACAATGTGTAATGATTTCTATGTAATCTAATGGTCATACTTGAACCGAGTTGTTTGTAATCTCTATGAGATCTTAGGTTTGTGATGTGTTACCGACCTATTATTTTTCTTATAAGGTCGATGAGTTGTTTTGTTGTAGTGTTGCCAAGTTTGGTTAAGTGTCAGTGTGATTGATTACCGAACTAGAAGGAGTATCTGCAGTATGTGTAAAGGTAGATAGGAGCATGAAAAGGATCTGATCAAGAAGAGTAGTGCTATTTACCAGATCAACAAACCCTTGTTGTTCTCTAACAATTACAACCGTTAAATCCCTTAATCGAGTAAGCTTTAACAAGCTTAGTGCTATCTAAATCCTCTAACTAGGTGATCCATTAGTTTAGATTTTAAATCCTCTATCGAGGTTACTCCTAACAGAGTATTGCTTCTAATAGAGCATTATAGTCAATCCCTTAACCGGGTGGTCCCTAACAAGATCTGTTCCTAACAGGACATTTTGTAAAGCTTTAACAGGCTTGGCTCCTAACAGGGCGAACTTCAAAAGAGTTCAGAATACTTGTGGGTATTCATCCCCACCGTATTTTTTCCCATTTGGGTTTCTGCATCAAAAATCATTATGTCAAGTGGTGAATGGTTTTTGTTGTTATGTTTGATATGGTTAATTTTCTTAACTGTTAAATCCACTTAGATATGTTAAGATGACCGACATTAATCGGAAATGTGCTTTTACTATTGTTAGTAAAGTATTTTGGTGTTTTGGTTAAGTGTTTTGAGAGTTTTAGAGCTGTTATACTATTATTTTGATATGCCAGTCAAACCGATAAAATGTCAGTGCTATTGCAGTTTGTAGCTCAGTGTTTGAACTAGTTAGTTCAGTGATTGACTTGAGAGATTGTTTTTGAGGTTGGTGAAATTTTAGTCATTTTTCTATCTACTAATTCACCCCCCCCCCCCCCCCCTCTCAGTAGTTGTTTGGATCCTTATTGATTCATCATATCATCACATGCAGGGTCTTCAAGTATGATTGCAATGAAGCTAAGGGGAATGTGTTAATGAAATGCATTAATGCTCAGAACTAACTGGTTGTATTTCAATCTATTTGAGTTCAATATTTACTTGTTGTGGGTTGACTCTACTGCCCTAAAAAGGCACTGGTTATGGGCTTGCACCCATTTTTTCAGAATCATTTTATTCTTAAAATCTCTTTTATTTTTGTTTGTAGGAGAAGGCTTAGTGTAGAATTGCATCCCAAGTGCTGAGCGAGAATTGGAAAGCCATGATTGTAGCCAAATCTGAAGTTCATACACTTTCCTTGGCATATCTTCATTGGGATATTTGTTGTATTTTGTAATGCCATGAGTGTTGGAAGTCATAGGTTATTTAGGCATTACTTAGGTGCACCCGCCTTGGTCTTGCAGAGCCAAAAGTGAAGGAGATTTTAGTCTTGTGACTGAATCTCGTTTGTTGGCCACATCCAATCTTGAGCCTATTGATAAGAAGTTGGCTAAATCTTTAGGGCTTGAGAATCTATTGATTTAGGAACCAACAAGGGGTGAATCAATATAATGACAAACTTTTACTTTTTCAACTTAATATCATAAGCATGTAACTTAATCTAAAAGTATATCCGTTGCATATTAACATTCACATGAGATCTAACTACAATATAACACAAATAGAACACAAGATATACATGTGGAAACCCTAATGAAAGAAAACCACGAAAAATTAATGATTTTGTATAAAATCTTCTTTTACAAGTTTGTAGGCACCAAACCTTCGTTCTATTCATGAGAGCCAACTCACAAGAGACACCAACCCCTCATTCAATTTGTGAGCGCCAACTCACTAAAGGCACCAACCCCACTAATTGAGCACCAACTAAATAAGGGACCCCAATCACTTTTCTATGAGGCACCAACCTCCAAATCAAAACTAGATTCCACCTTGATTATTGCATCTTCAATGGATGATGGATAATTCAACCTTTTCAACTCATATACTTCCTTTCACAAATCTGCTTATATATTCTTCTTTCCCTTCTTGAAAGTTACTCTTTAAGTAAATGATGATCTTTTCACAAATTTGCTTTCACTCTTCTTCTTAAATCCAAATAATATCTCACATATATTTCATTACATTAAGGAATATATACTTCACTCGCCTCTATCTCAAAGATGTTTTTCTTTACATCATCATATTATTCTTCTCTATATCTATATCATCTTCTTTTATCTTTTACCTCTTAAACCCTCTTTCAAATTTGCATATTCACCTTCATATATCTACTAGTGTGTATGATTTATCTTTTCAACCAACTCACTCATATATACTCAATGATCTTCAAACGTTTCTCATTCTCTCTAACATTTAATATTTCTTTATTGATATTACTTCATATTGTGTGAAATAAATCGTGCTCAAATTTAAATGATTGAAAGATAATACTAAACAATCTAAGAAACACAATTAACCCCAAACACCTCAAGATTGGGATGTTTATAACAAAAGAAATGAGATAAAGAAGCAATAATCAAGTAAAAACAAACCTCATACACCAACTTTGATTTGATTATCCCCAATTTGGATGTGTGCTCATTGACGCAACAACTACTTGATATTGCTCCATGATGTGATTACGATGATTGGATATGAAGGTGGATTTTGGCATTATGATAGTATGGATATGCTAAGTGTGGGTGAAATGTTGCATTATGGTATTATGAATGTATGAAAGTGGATAGAGAGAGAGAAAGGCATGAAAATGCAATGCAATGAAGTGGAGAGGATTTGATTGAAAATGGGAGGGGATTAAATAGAAGAAGGAGAGGAAGGGATTGGGAAAATGCAACACTTGTCCTCCTTGAGGACAAGTGGCAACCCAAGAATGACAAGTGGAATAAGATTCCAGCTCAAGAGGGAAAGACAAGTGTCCAAAAGAGGGACACATGTCTTGGGAAGGATGACTTGTGTCCTCAAGGACACATGTCTCTTTTAAGAGGAAGCCACCCAAAATAGGCTTTAATTTCCTAAAATTAAGCGAATTAGGGAATATATGTGTGCGCACACATGTGAGGGGAGGTTAGGATAAGGTTAGTTTGGGAAGATAAGGTTGGTTAGAACCCAAAGGTTAGATTGGAGGTTAGGTTAGAAGAGGGTTAGTTAGGTAGTTAGAAGTTAGGAAACATGTGATCAAAAGAGAATTATTGATTTTTATTCATTCAAATAAAAGGGATAAAAAAAGGGGAATTAATTAATTATTCATGGATTGGAAAGAAGGGAATTAATTAATTAGATTAATTAATTCAAGAGATGGGCTTAATTAATTCAGATATTTAATTAATTAAATGGCTATTAGAAATCAATTTGACTAAATTGATTAATCAAATTTTAGTGCCTACACATATATCTCTCCACTTCTTTTATTATTATGCCTTCATATATTTATTTCAAATCTTCATATATCTCTTACAATAATTTTCTTCTTATATGTGCATATGAAGATATGTAAATATGATATTTATCTTTTTTTTTCTCCACTTATCATCAGCACTCCATAAAGATTTTAATATACCTTCTCCAAGGGATGCGACTTTATGAAAGATTACTTACTTTCCAAAGGATTTTGATAATGCTTTACTATTGTTCTTTTAGATTATAGATTATCAATGCTTCTCTTTAATTGCATCCTATTATATGGGATAATTAATATCTTATTATATGGGATTCCTTAACATATTCATTTTTAATTCGCTGCCTTTTTTCTTGTCATTTATTAATTGTTGTTCATGACTCACACTCTTTACATAGATGTCATTCATCCTTTTTTTTCTATTGTTGATCATTATATTTAATCGATGCATCTTGATATGTCTTTGTTTGATATACAGATCAGTATCCATTAGTTTTGCATAACAGATCCAAAGTGTAGCGTCCTAAAATTGTGACACTTGCAATTTCGACTGCATTTGGGTCTTCACGATGGTGGCGCAACGTTGAACCTGAATGGAGACCCCGAAACCTGCTTGCGACACCAAAAACTGCATCTTTTTGCACCTTGGCCTGATCCCTCCTTGCACCCTGCTGTCCCAGGAGGTGGGACCATGGCGCCCAGCACCCTGGTCCCTAGCCCTATTTTGGGCCCGGTCTCCTTTTGGGCATCGGCTCTTGAAGTTTGCAAATTAGAAAATAATGCTTCTAGGTCGGCCTAAGGTCGGAAAAATCAGTCTCTCAACCCTAATTGACAAGTATATAAACTACTTTTCCTCTCCTAGAAAGGGAGGAAGGAAATAAGCAAGAGCAAGACGCGGAAGCGATATTCAAACATTCAAATATTCAAGCATTCAAGCATTCCTTCAAGCAATTGAGCATTCTAAGTCTCCATTCAAGGCTAGGTGTTGCATTCAAGACAAGGATTCAACCATTGAAGAGGAGATCACATACTACATACATTACACCTTCGCATGTAAGAATACAAACATTCTTACAACAAGGTTGCAGGTACGCAACTGTAATTGAAGATCTGGAATCCTTGTGTAGAGACGAACAGATCCCCCTTCGTTTCGCGGATTTTTCGGAGGACCGTGTGCACTCCGGGCGTCATCGTCCTGTCAACTTTCGCTCAAATTTGCAGGGCAGCACCGTCTTGACATTTTACTACTAATTCCAGGTCCGCAGCTTCATCCCATATCCCTATCTCTATTTATAAGCGAATCTTTCTTACTTTACATGCATTCCTAGTTCAATCATTCTATCTACATTCTTTACAAAAGAGGGTATCCTTGATTTCTTAACCCTTGAAACTCATTTAGAATCCAATCCTGCATTGTGTGGGATTGGATCTTGTGGGTTTCAACCCCTCTTTTGAATGTAAAGTCTCTCCTAAGTGAAAACCATCAACCCTAGTGACCTCCCTTCTCTCTCCTTGGAGTTGGGGAGGGGAGAACAACTAGGGTTCGATTTTTCCGCTTTACACAAAGTTTGCCATATTAATACTTCAACCATAAGATTTAGATCATTCCTTTGCAGCGATATCACCAAACTGTGGTTGGCCCTAATCTTATATAATTCCTTTGTGGAGATATCACCAAACAATGCTTGGCACTTTCACTTATAAATATATTATAACTTTGTCTTGAGTAAATGAAAGTGGAGTCAACCACCTTAGGATATTAGTTTAATTCACATTGCAAATATAGTTGGATAGCTCCTTAGTCTTGAATACACTACTTTATATATGCTATTTCTTCAAGTGAGTGTGTCACCTTCTTAATCATCAACCACTTTATTGATGAGGATAATTCTTTAAGTGATTTTCTCATGTTCTTTATCATATTTTGCATTTATATTTCTGTTAGAATGCATCAAATCATCTACTAACAACATTCACATTTATTTCATAGCATCATATTCTACTCATTATATCATTATGATAACAACTCTCCTTTATCATCAATGATAGCTATCTTGCCAATAATCTCATTCATACATGGCATCTTGACATCAATGAAGTTTTAGTAGTTTCTCTATCTCCATAAAATCAACACAAGTTAAGTTTTATTTCTAATTTCAGGAATTTACTTTGGTTCAAAATTTCAAGCATGAAGAGTTATAAATATGTCAAACCAATATTTCACAACACAAAAAGAAGACTTTTATTCATGAGAAGCGAGATCGTGGCCCATGGATGCAAAACAAGATCTCAATTGTCCTTAACATAAAAATAGAACATGAATAGGTTTAGCTACAATCTTGATAAAGATAGTTGAACACTTGGATTATGTTCCTTTGTTGCAATGGGATCTAGGGTTAATGATAGTAGAATGATAGAAAATCAGCAATAACAGTAAACTATAGAAAGAAAAATAGACAAAGTAATCCATATCTTGAATACAGACATAAAAAGGAACCTGGATCTAGAAACTGAAGCCAAAAGTATCAAACACGGGTGTTGGGCGTCTTCTTAAGGTGCTTGAAACTAACAAAGAGGAGCGATAATATAGATAGGAGGATATAAAGATCTATATCCTAGAAAGCCAGCCCAAGACAACAGAATAGGGGTGTTATGCACCTTAGCCCAAGTGTTTTCATCTATTCAAAATTTGTCACAACCTATATATTTTATATGCACTCCTACACCACTTTCCTCGTCGGATTTGAACATATACAAATGGAAAATAAGTAAGAAGGGTTTTGTTGTATAGAGGCTTGCCTAAGTCAAAGCTAGTGTTGGTGTTCCCACCTCCACAATAGCTATGATGATGAAAAAAAGTGCATGTCCTTAGAAGGACAGAGACTAAATAGTAACGAAATGTTGAATTGACAAATATTACCTCAAGTATGAAACCCTTGGCATGAAGTCTCACCAAGGCTTGTGTGAACTCCTACAATATGTTAGTGCATACTTTCATCCGGAAGAAATATAATATAGTTGGTCATGATTGTTGTAAAAAAGTTGTGTGTTTGAATGCTTTGCTCCCTGAGTGCAGACATGTAATTGAATTGCTAGATTGCTTATGATAGGAATCTCATTTGAACTATCTAGAAGTAGGTTAAAGTTTGAAATGAGGGAGGGAGTCATATTTAAATGTAACTTACACCTTTTTTAATTTAATTTTTGGGGAAGGCCAACACAAGGAGGCAAATTTTCACTATTTGTATAGCTGCCATTTGTCATTCAAAAATTGGGTCTAAGTTTCCTAGTTAGTGGTGCCCAATGCCCTAGTCTTAGAAAATTTGCCACAAAAAAGGTCGTGAGTAGGGAAATGTACCAAGCTAGCAAAAATGGTCTCAAAATTGAGCATAAACAAGCATAAATAGGCATAACCACCAAAGTGGGTCCAAAACTAATGTGAAATTGTAAATGGATACAATTTACAACACTACATTTCAAAAAAATATTTATACATGTTGGCAACAACAAGAAGGAAAACTGAGAGAGGGGGGTGAATCAGTTTTCACCAGATCAAAATAGTTAAGCACAATCTCAGATCAGATCAACTACAGCAAAAAGAAAGATAACAATATAACAACAACACACATAACACCAATATTTTTTATGTGGAAAACCCGGTTAAGGAAAAAAAACACGGTGGGAGCCTACCCACAATGAGATAATACCCAGAAGGCTCCAACCCAAAAGGCTTTCCTTAACTGGGTTTTCCACATAAAGACCCAGAAGGCCCCAACCCTCAGGGAAGGTTCACTACCTTGCAATAAGATTCTGACTACAATCCGAAAAGAATGAACTACAATAATAGCATCTACTAATGCCTGATGACAGTTCTGGTTAAGCACAAATGTCTGCTCTACACCAATCTCTACTCTACACACCACACCAAAAGATAATTTCCCTTGATCACACATACACCACTCTCTAATAATGTAGACTCAACTCCCTTGACACCAAATTACATGAATATTATACAATTTATCAACCTTGACTACAAGATCAGCCAAACCCATAGCACCTAATTACAAAGTTACATCACATGATACATAAATCAACCACTAGACCAATATAATGACATGGATAGCATAACATGGACCTAAATCAAATCTCCAAACTCTCATCACCATTGTAAATTACGTCAAGACCAATCACAACACGTTACACCACAAAAATGTCGTATAACACGAAGAACATCACCGAATTATGAAACTCACCAAAAAATCGCACAATAATCAATGCGGATCACCAAGACAAATAGGACATGATTAGGAAACACCAAAAAGAACATTAGAACCATCTACAATAGCTACACCAACACCACTTAAGCTAACGTTCAAGAACACTCAACAACAACAACTCGGAAAAGAAAGATAGCTTTCAGAGCACCAAATCATGGACCACTTGACATGAAGATACTCACAAACATCCAAAACATTATCCCAAATCCGTAAGACATGATGTCATCATACCGAAGCTCACCGGATAAAAAAATAGACTCTGCTAGCCACTGAACAAAAAAACCAAAAACCTCAAATGCAATCACCAGATCAAGTGATATATCACAGAAACCAATTCTCTTCAACACCAAAACACAAGAATATTTTGATATCAATGACAAACAACATATCCTAGCAGTAGCAATGTCCAACAATACATTCTTATTTAAATAATATTTGTCTTGATATTACATATCATTTTCTAAGAGAGGGATTTCTTTTTATTTCTCCTCACCATCAAAATCTAGCAATATAAATTTGGAATGTGGATGTACATACGAGTACTCCTCAATCTCCTCTACGATTTGTACATTGTGACTACACCTAATTAGCACATTGACTTATTAATGGTTTCCTAGGTTTAACTTGATAAGCATTAGTTATTTAGCTCATTTATCTCCTTCTAGTTTATTATGCTTAAGATCATCAACAAGGGTCTAAAAGCTTGAGATTCATGCTTCACCTTTGTAACTCATGACTTTCTCATTTTTTATTTCAGTTTTAATTTTATTTGATTTCTTTTCTTTTCCTTTATTTCTCCAATCCTTTGACCCACCCATTTCTACATTCAAGATGCACAAAGAGTTATCTTATAATTGACAATTTTTCACATTAGCCTCATAGGCCCTAATATTTGAACCATGCTCTAATACCATGTGTAATGATCCCAACTAGTTCTAACAAATCTAGTTCACTAGTATTATTTTGATAAATTTTTAAATAAATCAACAATACATTACAATCTTTATAAATTAACCATGGGAATTTGGAAGATAATTTCATCAATCAATTTTCTCATCATTATACAGAAGAATATAACAAGAACACTTTAATTATAAAATGCATATTTAAATATCAAATAATACATCTATATAGCCCATAATTTTAATTACATGTGTCATCTCAATTGAATGAGAAGTACATATTGATAATGCCTTGACAAGTAGAATCATAAATATTGTCTTTGATAATCAAATTCTTAATATTTCAACAAGAAGAGGGAAGTCATCACTTGAGTGTTTTTTATCCAACCATAGACCAACAATCCCTTGCACACCTTCCTAGTGGAAGTGGCCCTACCCTTCACGAGAGTAATAGATCCAAGGAGACTTTGTGGTCATTAGGCCATTTGAGAACTAGTATTGTGTGCTAATACAAATAATCTATCGTACAACTCAAGATACCTTCTAGCTAAGTATGATACATTTGATTAATTTATAGCTTTAGATATGGTGAACTAATAATGTAAGCAATGATTTTGTATATTACTTTGGTCAAGTATTTAATAATAAAAAACCATGTAAATCTTACACTGTTGTATGTTCACCCGCCTCTTTCTCAAATTAGATATTGATAATTTGTTCCCAAACTACAATTTTTAGACATAATAAAATAATGCTCATATCTCATGACATCATTGATTTATATGGAAATCGTACAACATAACCAAACATATATTTTTTTATAAATCTAGTCTAATATTATTTTTTATTCACTATGTTGAGTTTGCACACATTTAAAATATATAGAACTATGATACAATGATTCATAAATTTTGATCTCTATTGTCATAATTGATAGACCCACCTCATACAAAGTATTCATAAGGTTTCAAAACATCCACTATACAATGAATGTCTAGTTAAAAGTGTATGTGTATATATGCATGTGTGTGTGTGTGTGTGCATACACACTTATTCAATCACTCTTTTTCTTCTTTGAAAGATGAATTCTTATTGCATGAATTACTCATAGGCACATAGTGTTGGATATTAAAGTTGTTGGAATGTGTTTTTGTCATTGATGTCAATGTATTCCTATGTTCTTGTGCTTCAGTGTTGCAAAGAGTTGGTTTGGTTGCAGATATGCTAATGCGGATTAATGGTTTTTGACATACTTATCGCTAGTTGATTCAGTATGAGTTTTAGTGTTCCAGAAGGTGATTTGATCAAGTTATGTGGTTCGGTGTGATGATTGATTTTTCTGTTAGTTTTGTATTGTAGAGTTGTGATTTATGGATTGTATTGCTCCAGAATTGATTTTTTATATTAAGTGGATTTTGGAGAGTGTTTGAGACATTCATGATTTGGAACTTCACAAGCGTATCTTTCAATTTGTCAGTAAGTTATGTTGGTGTTCTTGAGCTCCGGAAGGAAAATGATGATGATTCTATTTATCTGAGTTGTTGCGGAAAAATTCATATTGCTTGTTGATATTCTTTGATCGTTTTCTATGTGGTTTGGTGGTCCGCATTGATCAGTGTGCATGTTATTGAAGATTTTATTTGTCTGGTGGTATTCTTCATGTTATACGACTTTCTGGCCAACTTGATGGTTCTTGCATGTTGCAGATGATCTTGGGAAGTTGTTCGGTGGTGTTGCATGTTCAAGATTTTGATTTGGGTCCATGCTATGTCCTTGTCGACATTATATTGGCCCGCATATTGATTTATGTATCATGTGATGTAATTTTGTAATTAGGTCTTATGTGTCGAGATGACCTTGAAGTTAAGGTCAATGATTTGTATAAATAAGTGTAGTAATCATGTAAGATGTATGTCTGTAGTTGTGTCTACATTCTTTGAGAGTGTTGTATGTGTGAACAAGCGAATTGATCTTTCAGAAGTGTGTAGAAGAGAAGAGAAGTGTTGTAGTGTAGATAGTGTGCTTAACCGAAACTATGATTAGGCATTTGGAGATGCTATTCCTTCAGTTCATGTAATCCAATTTGTTGTCCGATCTTTGTAAGGCAGTGAGTCTTCCCAGGGTTGTAGCCCTTTGTTGTTTTTGAACAATGAGCTCTAGGCAGTGTGTCTGAATGCATGTGCATTTCCCATTGTAATATTTTCACATACTACTGCGGAGTATTATCATATTGTGGGTAGGTTCCCACCAAGGTTTTTCCCTTAACTGAGTTTTCCACATAAAAAATATGTGTGTTGTTGATGTGGTGTCTATCTTTTTTATTGTTGTTCTTGATCAAATATGAAGTTGAGTTTAATTTGTTTAAGTTTGGTAAAAATTGATTCACCCCCCATCTCAGTTTTCCTTCTTTGTTGTTGCCAACAATTGGTATCAGAGCTAGATCCTGTAGAAGAGTTTGACCACTTGAGGCAATCTGGGATGGCAACTATTGTTTTCAGGAAGGAAAGTCAAAGATATGATGGAACTAATTACACTATATGAAAGAACCAGATGGAGTGTCACTTGAAATGTCTTGGAGAAGATTATTAGAAGATCACAAATAATGCCTACATTGTTCCCCAGCATGGTCTTGTTAGTACAAATGAGATCAAGGATGTTGAACATAACATAAGAGCCAAAGAAGCATTGTTGAGTGCCTTGACTGATTTAGAGATGACCAATGTGATGGGATTGCAAACTTCTCATGAGATTTGGGAGAAGCTATAAACCTTGTATAAAGGAGATAAACATATGAAAGTTGATAAATTGCAGAGCTTGAAAGGAAAATATGAGTTGTTGAGAATGGGAGAAGATGAAAATATTTCATCCTTTATGGCTAAAGTGAATGATCTTGTACTGAACATTAGATGTGTCAATGAAGTCATTGAAGAAGCTGAGATTGTAGCTAAAGTGTTGAGATCCTTGCCTCCTACTTACAAACATAAAGTTGTTGCTATTGATGAGATCCAAACTATGACAATTGTGACGAGATATGTTAGTTGATAAGCTTTTTGCTTTTGAATTGAGTGAACTTGGAGAATCACATAGCGAAGCTGAGACTATATTTAAAGCTACTGTATTTAGGAAGAAAAAGTATGATCCAGGTGAGAGTTCAACTAGGGTTTCCAGATATGAAAGATAAATGAGAGAAATGGAAGAACGGGAAAGAGAATTGGAAGAGCCTAAAGCACTTATTGCCAGAATATTTCCTAAGGGAGTCGGTAAGTATGAAGGAAAGTTACCTTTGAAATGTTTTTCATGCAATAGAATAGGACATTTTGCTTCTAGGTGTCCTAAAAGAGTGGAAAGAGTGTCAAATCATGATAAGACTTACATGCCTAATCGCAAGTATAGATATTAGAAGAAGTGTTATTATGTTGCTGATGAAGGTGTGATAGATGATGAGTTTGAGAAGGGGAATTCAGAAGATGAATTTGTGTTCATTGCTATCAAGAAATATGATTCGGTACCCATTGATTCTACAAGTTGCATTGTTGAGGAGAAATCCTTGGCTGCTAAGATTAAAGAGAAAGATGAATGGGTGATTGAGAGTGGTTGTTCACATCACATGACAGGTGATAAAGGTAAATTTGTGAATATGGAGAAGTATGATGGCGGTGTAGTAAGATTTGGAGACAACAAAGCTTATGTAATTTGTGGTAGAGGTTCTATTTCTCTTGATGATAAGCATAATAGTGATGATGTTTTATATGTTGAGGGTTTGAAGCATAATCTTTTGAGTGTTGGCTAGATGGTTGATGAGGGATATGATTTGCAATTCAAGAATGGGAAATGTAAAATCTTGAATAGCTTTGGTATAGAAATTGCATCAGGAACTAAAATTAAAGGTAATATCTTTCATCTGAATGTTGGTGAGAAAAGATGCTTGATTTCTCAGATTGATGAGAGTTGGTTGTGGCATAGGAGAATGTGTCATGTCAATTTTGACTAGATGATTAAGATAAGTTTGTTGGCAACAACAAGAAGGAAAATTGAGAGGGGGGGTGAATCAGTTTTCACCTTATCAAAACAGTTAACTACAATCTCATATCAGATCAACTAGAGAAAAAGGAAAGATAATAGTAATAACAGCAACACACATAACACCAATATTTTTGATGTGGAAAACCCGGTTAAGGGAAAAACCACGATGGGAACCTAGCCACAATGAGATAATACCCTACAATAGTATGCGTAAATATTATAATGGGGAATTCACTTGCATTCAGGCACACTGCCTAGAGCTCACTGCTAAAATTACACTAAAATAGAAGGCTTCAACCCTTAGGGAAGGTTCACTACCTTACAATAAGATTCAAACTACAATCCAAAAATAATGAACTACAATAATAGCATCTGCTAATGCCTGATGACAGTTCCAGTTAAGCACAAATGTCTACTCTATACACCACACTGAAAGACAATTTCCCTTGATTGCACATACACCACTCTTTGATAATGCAGACTCAACTCCCTTGACACCAAATTACATGAATATTACACCCATTTATACAATTCAACAACCTTGACTACAAGGTCGGCCAAACCCATAGCACCTAATTACAAAGTCACATCACATGATACATAAATCAACCACCAGACCAATATAATGAAATGGATAACATAACATGGACCTAAATAAAATCTCCAAACTCTCACCACCATCAAAAATCACGCCAAGACCAACGGCAACACGTTACACCACCAAAATACCGCATAACACGAAGAAAATCACTAGATTATGAAAATCACCAAAAACTCACACAATAATCAATGTGGATCACCAAGAAAAATAGGGCATAATTAGGAAACACCAAAAAGCACATAAGAACCATCTACAATAGTCGCACAAACACCACATGCAAATCTTCATCGATCAACATGCTAACATTCAAGAACACTCAACAACAACTTCTGGAGCACCAAATCAAGAACCGCTTGACATGAAGATACTCGCAAACATCCAAAACATTATCCTAAATCCATAGGACAAGATTTCATCATACTGGAGCTCACCAAATCAAAAACCAGACTCTGCTAGCCACTAAATAGAAAAACTAGAAACCTGAAATGCAATCACCGGATCAAGTGATATAATCAAGAAGACTTTTGGATCACATAAACCAATTCTCTTCAACACCAAAACACAGGAATATGTTGACATCAATGACAAACAACATATCCTAACAGTAGAAATTTCCAATAATCTCCCCCTTTGGCATTGATGGCAACATATAAATGTGAAAAACAATCAATGCAAAGGAATAAATTAACACCAACAGATTCCAACAAACTCCCCCTTAGATCATGCACACAAAGCTCCAAAAATAAGGCAGTTTTTCACATGCTTCTCTCCCCCTTTGACAGCAATGCCAAAGATATAAACTGATTAAACTTTTCTCCTCACAACAACATAGTCACAGCTCTGAAACAACTCACTAATTACTCTAGTTGAGTAGCACCATCAACTCATCAACCCAGATAAAGAGATAATATTGTAAAGTCCACCGGATTGATGTATCTCAATGCAACTAGTTCTCATCAGGAGGGGCAGAGACCCCTAACTTGTCTCTCAAATGCACAAATGTATCTGCAAGCAAAGGCTTAGTGAAAATATCTACAATTTGATATTTGGTAGATACATACTCCATTTTTACTTCTTCATCACTAACTTTCTCCCTCAAGAAATGATACTTAATATATATATGCTTCATTGTAGAATGCAGTACCAGGTTCTTGGAAATATTAATAACACTTGAATTGTCACAGTAGATAACAGTAAGCTCATCATACACAACTTTGATGTCTTTCAGCATCTATTTCATCCAGAGTACCTAAGTACAATTTGTAGCAGCAACAATGTATTTAGCTTCAGCAGTAGATAGAGATATAGCATCTTGTTTCTTGCTAGCCCATGACACCAACTTCTTCCCCAAAAATAATGCTCCATTGGTAGTGCTCTTTCAGTCATCTACATCACCTACCCAGTCAGCATCAATATAGGCACAAAGAATAAAATCATCATTCTTCGGATACCAAAGCCCATAGTCAATAGTTCCCTTCAAGTATCTAAAAATTCTTTTCACAACAGTAATATGAGTCTCTTTAGGATCAGCTTGAAATCTGGCACAAAGACACACATCATGCATAATATCCGGTCTAGTCCGCGTAAGGTACAATAGTACACCAATCATAGATCTATACAAGGTTTGATTCACTTTCTTAGATTCATCATTCTTAGACAATTTGCATCCAGTCACCATATGAGTTCTAACAGGTTTAGAATCATCTAACCCAAATTTCTTTAACAATTCCTTCACATACTTAGTTTGAGAAATGAAAATACCTTTACCGGTCTGAGCAATCTACAATCCTAAGAAGATTTTTATTTCTCCTATCATAGACATCTCAAATTCCTTTTGCATATCATCTCCTCCAAAACTAATGTCATCCACAAATACTTCAACAATCAAAATGTTGTCATTCTCAACCTTAAAGTATAAGTTGCTATCAGCAGTACCTTTACAAAATCCTGACTTCATCAGATATTTATCTAATCTTGCATATCAGGCTCTAGGGGCTTTCTTCAATCCATATAGAAATTTATTCTATTTGCATACCATATCACCTTCATATGATAAAGAAAAACCATCTGGTTTCTCAATGTAGACTTCCTCCTCAAGATTACCATTCAAAAAGGCTAACTTGGCATCCCTCTGATAAACTTTGAAATTCTAATAAGCAGCATATGCAAGTGGTAATCTAATAGCTTCAATTCTAGCTACAAGAGCAAAGGTTTCTTCATAATCAATACCTTCCATTTGAGAGAATCCCTTACACACTAATCTTTCTTTATTTCTTACCACTTCATCATCTTCATTCAGTTTGTTACGAAACACCCATTTAGTGCCAATCACATTTTTTTCTTTAGGTCTCAGAACAAGCTCCCAAGTGTTATTCTTTTTAATCTGATTCAACTCCTCCATAGCTTTTATCCAATTTTCATCCTTACATGATTTTGCAACATCCTTAGGCTCAATCATAGAAATCAAACATATCTCTTAAGTAGCAAGTCTTCTTCTAGTCATTACACCCTTGTTCTTATTACCAATTATCTGATTTCCAGAATGATTCAATTTTACATACCTCAGAGTCTTCATATTATTTTGATTTTCAGGCTCTTGAAGTCCTTCACTGGCATCAACAATATCTGGATCAACCATCTCTATCGGATTAATATGCTTCAGGATCTCAGTCTGTGCAGGCTTAGAGGCAATGTCATGTTCATCAATCTCATATTTGTAGGCTATGATCTTCTTACCAAGACATTCATCAACTTTTACATTTGCACTTTCCACTATCTTTCTCAGTCTCTTATTGTAACACACGCAAGCTTTACTATTAGTTGAATATCCCAAGAAGATTCCTTCATCACATCTTGCATCAAACTTTCTTATATCCTCATCTCTTTTGATATAACATTTACTTCCAAAAAATCTGAAATATCTAACTGTAGGAACATGACCAAACCATAACTCATAAGGAGTCTTACTAGGATCACCTTTTATATGCACCCAGTTGAATGTATAAATAGCAGTGCTAACAGCTTCCTTCCAAAATATTTGTGCAACATTTTCTTCAATCAACATCGTTATAGAAGAATCCAAGATTGTTTTATTCTTCCTTTCAACAACTCCATTCTGCTGAGGGGTTCTAGGAGCAGATAATTATCTTCTAATTCATTCCCTCTCATAGTATGTATCAAACTCACCAAACATGAATTCTCCTCCTCTGTCAGATCTCATACATTTCAGCTTCAATCCAGTCTTACTCTCCATCTTTTCTTTGAATATCTTGAATTTTTCCAATGCTTCTTATTTTTCCCTTAGAAAAGTCACCCACATCATTCTTGGATAGTCATCAATCAGCAAAATGAAATACCTATCACCCTGCATTCTTCTCACTCTAGTAGGTCCACACAAGTCAGTATGCACAAGATCTAACAATCCATTAGATGTATACAATTTTCTTTTAAATGATGTTCTAGTTTGATTCCTCAATTGGCATTCTTTACATACAGGATTAGAGGGCTTCACAATCTTAGGTAGATCTCTAACCATCGTGCCTGTGAAGTGTGATACCTACAACTGCAACACAAAACACTCAATAGATCATTACAAGAATGGTTAGGAAATAAGAAGAAAATGAAAGATGAACCATGACAAAGTGACCTATCATCTCCTAAGAGATGCGAGTGTGAATTTCTCTCAGATCTGGATAAGCAATCCCAATGACTTGACTACACCTAGATGGAGGATTTGAAATGATAATGATATGTAAAGATGAGATTGATTGTGCTAGATTGATACAAGAGACTAATTAAGCTAATGATATGCATGATTAAGATATGATTGATGATGCAATTAAGCTAGAAAATAAATTGATGAAGCTACATGATTCAACAATTATGCTAGAAAACGATCAAATTAAACTAAATCTAAGATGCAATTTCTTATAATAATAATTCTCAAATGATATGCCTAAATTTATAATGAGATGGGATCCTTTCTACTCCAAAATGAGGGATATTTATAAAATTTCCAATGCCAAGGGTGAGGTGCCAAGAATCAATGGTCAAGATTGAGTCTAAAGATATCAAGGGTGAAATTGGAGGAGGTTGGAGAAGAGGTTGGAGGAAGAGACACTTGTCATCTCTGTGGTGAAAAGTTTCAAGGAGCCGTGCTCATAAAAGGGAAAGTGTCCAAGAGAGGAGACATGTGGGAAAAGTGCCATGTGTCTCAAGAAGAAATTATCCACACCATAGGAGGTTAGGATAAGGAGGTTAGAATGTGCAAGATAGGATAGGGTTAGGCAAACCCAAGGTTAGGTGGAATGGGTTAGGTTAGAGGGATGGTTAGGTTAGGTGGTTAGAAGTTAGGAGGCATGTGGGTAATTTGAATTTAAAAATTTAAATAATAGTTAAAGGACTAATTAATTCTCAACAACTCATAAATTGATTTGTTTTAATTAATTAGGGGATTAGAAGAATTGATTGAAATGGGGGAGGATTAATTAATTTGAATTAATTAATCAAAGGGGACTATGGAATGAACCTATTAAATAAATCCTTAGATTTATTAATAAGTAGATGAAAGGAATAAATTTAATCGAATTGCCTAATGAATTCAATTAAATTAGGAAGGGGGATTAATTAAATAATTGTTTATTTAATTAATTATCTTCAGACCATTTTTAGGTGTATACATTTTTCCCCTCTTTGAAGCGAGGTGTGATGACACGTTGATTCAAAGAATAATCTCATTTTGATGATGATATTGGTTTGATGGGATGCCCTAACTATTGATTGATAAATTGTGATATGATGATACCCCCTTGGGAGATCAATTGAGATAATTGACCTTTGGAGTTTTTGGATCTTTGCAAAATTGATATCCCGATTAGAAATGATTTGATTTCTGCAATTGTGGTTGATGAAAATATGAGTTCTATGATCATGGCAATGTGGTTTTTGATTATTGATAAATCTTGATTGATTATATTTGATAAGATTGAGATTTAGTCTGGTTTTAGGAATGACACCTCTTGTATAAGATAAAGATGATCAAAGCGCCTGGTTTCAAGAATGATATATCCTGTATAAGAATTGATTAGAACGCCTAGTTCCAGGATAGATACATCTTATATAAGACATGATAGGATGGGTTAGATGTGATCGACTGATAGAATTGATAAGGTTGATTGGATAAAGAACTGACAATTTGTTGATATCAAGTTGCAAGAAGATTTAGATATGCTGATGTTGGTTCTATTGAGGGGGGAATATAATATTTTTGTTGGGTCGATAATATATGGATATAGATGAGTTGTCAGTCTGATTGCGTATACACTTATGATGATTCTTGTGATAGATTTAACCTTGGATAGAATGAGCATGCGGGATCCCATGCAAGAATGAAATGCGAGCTAAATGCAAAGCTACGACCGTACCAGTCACTGGGCTATTGTGTTTTGTCATCTTTGAGCTTTTTTAAATGTGGGAAGTACGTGCAAACATCGATGGTATAATTAAACCATGATGACCTGAGCACGAATTTCCTAGGTTTTGATATGAAAAGTTAGCACAAGCATTGAGGTATAATTGAACCAAGATGACCTGAGTGTTGCTTGCATAAAACAAGCAGTATTAACCATTTCAATATGCAAATCGGAAATGTCTTTGATGATACTCCGATGATCATGTCCTGAGACAAATTTGCACATATTAATGATTAATTTACAGACAATGGACAAGAAAAATATCATGTTCCTTCCTTGTTCCTCTAGTTAAAGACATCCTAGAGTCACCCAGAAATCATGATAGTGAAAATCAAGATAGAAAAGTTGAACAATCATGCTAAAATCATTATCCAAAAGATATCATCCATTGGAAAGTGTGTGAATGTGCTTAGACTGACATGTGATAGTTTGATGGTTGACATTTTGATCTCCTGTTCAATGTTGGATGTGTCTCAATTTTCGCTTGATAAGTGTTGCCCAACTATTGTTCTACCTGTTTGATTAAGCTCAAAATGATTAAATATTTTGCCCCCAGCCAGGTGCAAGATTTTTCCCCAAGCCTAGAAACAAATTTATTATGATATACCCAATGATCCAAACCATGGCGAGAAGCCACCCAGGATGCCTGCGTATGTACAAGGCTTTATTATGGATATGAACAGTGCTAAATGAATGCAAGCGGAAGGATGCATGAATTAATAGATGGAAGAGCTAGCGGACAAATAGAACCTATTTGCCAGGTTTTCACCATCTGTTTTTATTGCACTTTTTCTCATATTTGATTTTTTTTTTTTACTATTTTTGGATTTTATGTTTTTTCACTGTTTTTGGATTTTCTACTTTTTCACTTCTTTTTTTGGATTTTCTTCTTTTTCACTTCTTTTTTTTGGATTTTCTACTTTTTCAAACATAAAAATTCTTTAGATGCATGCTATTGATGGGTTCCTCAAGCTGATCCCCGTCCTGTGTTGATAGCTAATATGCTCCTAACCCAAATACTGTTGTGACTACAAACGGACCTAACCAGTTTGGTTCAAACTTTCCTTTCTTTTCTCGATCTACCTGGTTGCATGGATTTTCCTTTAGTACTAGTTCCCCAACTTGAAAGACTCATGGTTTGACCTTGTGAATATAACTTCGGCACATTCTTTGTTGATATACCTTTAAATAATCAAAGGCATTTTGTCTTCGTTCATGGACCAATTCTAACTCCTACAATCTAGATAATCGTTGTTCTTCATCTGGGATAAGACCTTTAAATGATACTCGTAGAGAAGGTATCTCTACTTCTATTGGTAGTATTGCTTCTAATCCACAAACAAGAGAGAAAGGTGTGACACTTGTTGGTGTGCGGATACTAGTATGGTAGGCCCATAGAGAAGGGTTCAATTGAATATGTCAATCTCTGCCAGCATCATTCACTGTCTTTTTGAGGATTTTCAAAATAGTTTTGTTTGATGCTTCTGCTTGCCCATTCCCTTGTGGATAGTAGGGTGTGGAAAATCTGTGTTGGATCTTGAATTTCTCACATAACCCTTGTACATCCTGATTCTTGAACGATCGCCCATTATCAGTGATAATGGTCATGGGTATTCCATAGCGACAAATGATGTAATTCAAGATAAATTCAGCAATTTGTTTTCTTGTGATATTTGTGAGAGGTACTGCCTCAATCCATTTTGTGAAATATTATGTAGCTATAAGGATGAATTTGTGACCATTAGATGAAGAAGGATTTATCTTTCCACCTAAATCAAGACCCCATTGACAAAAAGGCCAAGATGTTGCCAAAGCATGAAGTTCTTGTGTTGGTGCAAGAATAAAATTCCCATGGATCTGACATTGTTTGCATGTTCTAGCTATCTGAAAAGAATCTCGTTCCATAGTTGGCCAATAATAGCCCAAGCATATGAGTTTTTTCAAAAGCGTAAGACCACTTGAATGAGTGCTACAAATGTCGTTATGGAATTCATGTAAGGTCTTCTTAATTTCTTCTTGTTCAATACATCTTAAAAGAGTATCATCTATACCTCGTTTAAATAGGGTATATGCGATGAAAGTATAATGGGAGGATTGGTGAATAAAGTTTCTCTTTCGATTTTTTGATAAGTCAAGAGGGAGGATATTATCTTTCAAGTATGTGTAAGTTTGTCCATAACGGGAAGAATCATGCCCAATGAGGTGACAGATAATTTGGGAATCAGGACAATTATAAGCAGGGTAAAACAACTCTTCCACCTGGAATTCATAACGTTGTTGATTTTCCTGTGTCTGAAGGAGAGAAGCAAGTGTAGCCACGACGTCCATTGCTTTGTTGTCATTCCTTGTAATTTGCTACAAAATTTATTTCTACAAAGTATTTCTTTATATCATCAACCATCTTTTTTTAAGGCATTAACTTTTTGTGTAATGCCCACCAAAATACCCTAGAGAAATATAGCTAAAAACACACTAATTTAATTTGTTTTTACAATACAATAGATAACATCACTTAAGAATGCAACTAGCACACAACAACATTTAAGTGTTATGAACATAGTGTTAGGACCCAGAAGGCAACTGAGAGGGGGGGGAGGGTGAATCAATTGCCTATAAATTTCAACCCAAATACAACTTAATCAAACTTGATACTTAATACCCATAAACCAAACTTAATGTTAGTTAATAGATTAATAGTTAATATTAATACCGGTGAAACTTAATGCATGAAACAGAAAGAGAAACAACATCCACAAAACATAACACGAAGATTTTAATGTGAAAACCATGGTGGGAAACCTTACCGACAATTAGATGATACTACTACATATAGTATGTGTATACAAATAGGGTTTGCACATGCAAAAAGGCCAACCGCCTAGAGCACACTGCTCAAATGGGAGTTGCAATGACTACAGTAGGATAGTTAAATCCTAGAATAATGTATTGTTCAAAATAGCATCTCCAATGCTCGATTCAATACCGGTTAAGCTATGATAATCACCTTCAAACCTTCCTTGAACCTTCTATATGGTATTCTCATATGATTTTAAATATTTTCACATACCATGTTGCAATACCATAACCTTACATACCATATCCCATATCCTATATCTCATCAATTGAGATCTTACATATATACAAAACCTAAGACCAATTGTGTAGGTCAGCTCACTAGGAATTTTACAATAAAATCAATTACAAACAAGTTAAGATGTGATGCATCATGTCGGCTCAATACATTTACAACAATATCCAATCAAATAAATCATCTCCATAACGTTACGTGCTAATCTGGAATAGATAATGCATACAATTCCATAACCTAGACCAATTTGTCGATAACAACAAATATGTCAACCCGATTAGACCATTAACCAAAATACCAAAACCAAGTATCCAAACCATGTATTTGACATAACCAAGTGATCTCCAGATGATAACAAGTCATCCTTAATGTCGATGAACAATATAACCTGTTGTTGAACAATATAACGATGACAATGCATAAGTCACTGATCTTATCGGTGAACACAATGTGCCGGTTCAACATAACCAAAGATATCCAGAAGGATAAGTGTTGACATCAATGAAAAAACTATTGCAACACATCCATAATACCAACAATCTCCCCCTTTGGCATTGATGGCAACACAAGATGGAAAAATATCTAAGTACCAAAATAGAATGCCAAAAACTAGCAATCTCCAGAATAGATCAATACCAGAAATCAAAATCAAAGTGTAGAGACTATATATCTCTCTTCCAATGAATAATCTCTCCCCCAAGGATAATGTTTCCTAAATACAAAAAATTTCCATAGATATCTCTCCCCCTTTGACATCAAATGCCAAAGAAATACAAATATCAGAATACATAACCAACTAATATGACCAATTAATATATCCAACTACTTCCCCTGAGAAGTAGCTCTCCTCCATCAAAGCCGGAAAAAGGTTTCTTTGTTATTTTCTATCGATTTGATGTCAATCTTCAACTGTCTAAGTCTCTACTGGTGAGGGTATTACCCCAAGCTTCTCTCTGAGATATTCAAAAGTTTCATTGGGCAAAGGCTTAGTAAAGATATCTGCAGTCTACTCTTTAGTATTCACATAAACCAATCTTACTTCTTTTGCTTCAACATTATCTTTTAGAAAATTATATTTGATAGAAACATGTTTAGTCTTAGAGTGGAATACTGGATTCTTTGATATATCAATTGCTGCTAAATTATCACAATAAATGATTATAGGTTCTTTGCATTTTACATTGATGTCCTTCAACATTTGCTTAATCTATAATACCTTAGTACAATTAGTTGATGTTGCAACATATTCTGATTCTTTTGTTGATAATGATGTACAACTCTACTTCTTGCTCAACCATGAAATCAATCTGCTACCAAGAAAGAATGCTCTACTAGTGGTGTTTTTTCTATCATCTACATCTCCTACCCAATTTGCATCGGTGAATGCACATAAGTCAAAAAAATTATCTTTAGGATACCATAAACCAAGATTTGTTGTGCCTTGTAGATACCCAAAAATCCTTTTTACTACTAATTCATGATTTTCTTTAGGATTACTCTGAAATCTTGAAACAATACATACTGCATTTATTATATTAGGTCTTGTTTGTGTTAAATATAGTAAACCTCCAATCATAGATTTGTATCTTGTCGGATTAACATGAGTTGAATCATCCTTCAATGTCAATTTGTCAGTTGTAGTCATAGGAGTACTTACCGGTTTGGAGTTTTCCATACCAAACTTATTCAATAGTTCCTTCAAGTATTTTGTTTGACATATGAATATACCTTTATCAGTTTGTGAAATCTGCAATCCTAAAAAGAATTTTATCTCCCCAGTCATAGACATTTCAAATTCTTCCTGCATTTTATTAGCAATGTCTTTACACAATCCATCTTCTCCTCCAAAAATGATATCATTAACAAAAACTTCAATAACCAAGATGTCATCATTAGTCACTTTGAAATATAAGTTGTTGTCAGCATTACCTTTAGTGTATCCAAGCTTCAAAAGATTTTTGTCTAATCTAGCATACCAAGCTCTAGGAGCTTGCTTCAATCCATACAAAGCTTTCCTTAATCTACAAACCATATCTTTATTATTTGTCAATGAAAATACATTAGATTGTTCAATGTAAACTTCCTCTTCAAGATCACCATTCAGAAATGCACATTTTACATCCATCTGATATACTTTATGTTCTTGTGAGCTGCAAATGCAAGAAATAATCTGACTGCCTCAATTCTAGTTACTGGTGCAAAGTTTTCATTATAATCAATTCCATCTTTTTGTGAATATCTCTTACACACTAATCTTGCTTTATTTCTAATTACCTTACCATCTTCATTAAGTTTATTTCTGAATACCCATTTAGTTCCAATAACATTTTTGTCTTTAGGCCGGGAAACTAATGTCCATGTATTGTTCTTTTCAATTTGTTCTAGTTCATCTTCCATTGCTTTAATCTAATGTTCATGTTGACAAGCTTCAATAATAGATACCGATTCAATTTGACAAATTAAACATACCTCTTCATTTTCCAGTCTTCTTCTCGTCATAACACCTTGATACTTATTCCCAATTATCTAACTTCCTAAGTGATTCAGTCTTACATACCTGGGTTTATTCACATGATGTTGTTCTTCAGTCACTGTGGAATTCTCTGATGATGCCGGTGTGACTGGATATACACTCTATACCGGTGCACTCTATATAGGTTCATTTATGATCATCTCAACTACCGGTTTAGAATCTATAGACCTTGAATTTCCTCTAAATTGTCCATTTATCTTCACATTGGCACTCTCAATGATTTTCTGCAATATTTTATTAAAACATCTATATGCCTTTCTCTTAGATGAATAACTAAGAAAAATTCCTTCATCACTTCTAGGATCAAATTTACCAATATACTCATCTCTCCTAATATAACATTTTCTTCCAAAAATTCTTAAGTATTTAAGAGTAGGAGTATTACACCATAGTTCATAAGGGGTCTTACCGGTTTCACCTTTCATGTGAACTTTGTTAAAAGTGTAAATTGTTGTATTCACTACTTCTCTCCAATACACATGAGGTAGATTTGCTTCCAATATCATGCTTCTAGCTTCTTCCAAAATAGTTATGTTCTTCCTTTCCACAATTCCATTTTGTTGAGGTATCTGGGGTGCTAATAGTTGTCTTTTGATTCCATTCACTTCACAAAATGTATTAAAATCCTTAGATGTAAATTCTCCTCCTTGATCAGATCTCAAACATTTGATTTTCTTACCGATTTCATTCTCTACCATTACCTTGAATAGTTTGAATTTTCCAAAAGCTTCTGATTTCTCCCTGAGAAAAGTAACCCAACACATTCTAGAATAATCATCAATGATTAGCATAAAGTATATATCTCCATGTAGACTTCTTGTTCTTTCCGGACCACACAAGTTAGTATGGATTAAATCAAGAACATTATTGGATTTCTCAGAGATACTCTTAAAGTTGTTCTAACTTGCTTTCCCATTTGACATTCCTTACATACCGGATTATGAGGTTTCACAATCTTAGATAAATCTCTTACTGCCTTAGTTGAACTTTTCTTTACAATGCAATCAAAATTTACATGACAAAGTCTCTTATGCCATAACCAACTTTCATAAATATGTGCAATCAAGCATGTTTTATCATTGTTGTTCAAATGAAAGATATTACCTTTAGTTTGATTACCGGTTGCAATCTCCAATCCAGTTTTGTTCATTATTTTTTATTTACCATTCTTGAACTGTAACTGAAAACCCTTTTCAACTAATTGACCAAAACTCAAAAGATTATGCTTCAAACCTTCAACATAATAAACATTGTTAGTATTGTGCTTACCATCCAAAGATACAGTGTATTTTCCTTTGATCAAAAAAGCTTTATCATCCGCAAAACTTACTAGACCTCCACTATATTCCTAAAAAGATAAGAATTTACTTTTATCGCTAGTTATATGATGTGAACATCCAAAATCTATGATCCATTCATCCTTTTTTTCAATTTTAGCTACCAAGGCCTGCTCTACCAGTGGAACAGTAGGTGTCTGTTGATCTTCTATTATTGCAATAAAATCCCATCCATTGTCTGTTAGTTCTTCATCAGAATCATCAGTAACTCCTTCATCAGCATAGTAACAAGATTTGTCTTTGTTCTTCTTAAATCTGTATCTCTCATATTTAGGGTTAGGCTTATATGTTCTTTTAGCTTCCTCTCTCAATCTTGCATGTCTGTATTCTAGATGCCATATGACCAACTTTATTGCAATTAAAACATTTAAATGGTGCTTTACATTCATACTTACTTCCAACTAGACCTTTAGGCATTTTCCTTGCAAATAGTGCTTCAAGTTCTTCCAGTTCTTCATTTTCCCTTCTGACATCATCAAGTTCTCTTGCATAAAGTGCTTTCCAATCAAATTTGTCAGATGATGATAATGATGCTACAGATGATGATGCTTTGAAGGCCGAATCTATTTTAATTGTAGCAACATGACCAAAATCCTCAAGCTCAAATGTTGAAATTTTTCCAACCAAGGTATCTCTAGATACTGATGTATTAGGCATTGTTCTCAACTCATTAATAGTGGTTACTTTCATTTTGTATGCCAGTGGAAATGCTCTTAAAACTTTAGAAATAATTTCATCTTCACTTAAGGATCCTCCACAACATTGTATTCCTAAAATAATTTCATTAACTCTTTCCATAAAAGAATAAATTCTTTCATCTTCTTCCATTTTCAAATTTTCATACCTGACCCGGAAACATTCCAGTTTTATAATTTTGACAGTGGTATCTCCTTCATTCAATGTCTCCAATTTATCACAAATAGCTTTAAGAGAAGATCGGTCTGATAATCCCATGATTTGTTGATCTGATAATGCGCTCAAAAGTGCTTCTCTTGCTTTGCAATCATTTTCTTGATCTTTACCCAATGTTGGTGGATTAGGTTGATTTGGTGTAGGACCAACATAGACATTCTTTGTAACTTCCCATATGTCTCTTCCAATGCAATTCAGATGTGTCTCCATTCTAATCTTCCATATACCATAGTTGGTTCCATCAAGTTTCGAACAGTCCTTCTTGAAAATGTTAGTCACCATAGGATCTCCTCAAGTTGTTAGGCTTCTGCAAAAAGAGGACTAGGCTTTGATACCAATTGTTAGGACCTGAAAGGCAACTGAGAGGGGGGGGGGGTGAATCAGTTGCCTATGAATTTCAACCCAAATATAACTTCATCAAACTTGATACTTAATACCGGTAAAACAAACTTAATGGCAGTTAATAGATTAACAATTAATATTAATGCCGGTGAAACTTAATGCGTGAAACAGAAAGAGAAACAACATCCACAACACATAACACAGAGATTTTAACATGGAAACCCTGTAAGGGGAAAAACCACAATGGGAAACCTTACCCACAATCAGATGATACTTCTGTAGATAGTATGTGTATACAAATGGGGTCTACACATGCAGAAAGGCCAACCGCCTAGATCACACTTCTCAAATGGGAGTCACAATGACTACAGTAGGATAGTTAAATCCTAGAATAATGTACTGCTCAAAATAGCATCTCCAATGTTGGATTCAGTACTGGTTAATCTATGATAATCACCTTCAAACCTTCCTTGAACCTTCTCTATGGTCTCCTCATATGATCTTCAATATTTGCACATACCATGTTGCAATACCATAACCTTACATACCATATCCCATATCCTATATCTCATCAATTGAGATCTTACATATATACAAAACCTAATACCAATTGTGTAGGTCGGCTCACTAGGAATTCTAAAATAAAATCAATTACAAACAAGTTAAGATGTGATACATCATGTCATCTCAATACATTGACAACAATATCCAATCAAATAAATCATCTCCATAACGTGTCGTGCTGATCTGGAATAGATAATGCATACCGGTCCATAACCTAGACCAATTTGTCGGTAACAACAAATATGTCAACCCGATTAGACCATTAACCAAAATACCAAAACCAAGTATCCAAACCATGTCTTTGACATAACCAAGTGATCTCCAGATGATAACAAGTCATCCTCAATGTTGGTGAACAATATAACGGTGACTATGCATAAGTCACTGATCTTGTCGGTGAACACAATGTGTCGGTTCAACATAACCAAAGATCTCTAGAAGGATAAGTGTTGACAAAAATGACAAAACTAATGCAACACATCCATAATACCAACACACAGAAAATTCACTCAAGCTATTCAAACAATTATGCAAGCGAAATACAATAAATCATTACTACTAACTTCCTAGGGTATCTTAACACCATTAATTATTCTACCTACATAAGAAATAAACATTTACTTTCATCCAGATCAATACCTCATAATATTAATCATTATACACACATAGGTGCATCATAGAAATACCTAACACTCATGATGTGCAACCAACTTAATCTTCCATTTAATATGAGATTCTATCTTTCAATGCATAGCTACTTCCCTTTTTCTCGTAGGTTCAGTTTATACACCAAGTCCAAATGTTCCTATTACCATTAACCAACCTTCGACTATTAACATCACCATTCACATACCAAGATTAACCCTTACATTGTATTAACACCATTTCCATTTACGATTAACTTTCACATAATCATTTATGATTCTACACTCCTAGCATGCTTACTACTTCATCATGATTCCTAAAGTACATAAAGCAATAATCATAGAGTCTTCCTAAACATTTAACCCGTAGCTCATTTAATACTCCTAAAATATCTTACACTATATCAATTAACCAACAATCATCTTATTATAAATTAAACGAATTAATCTCAACACAAATTAAGGTACAATATCCTAATTCCATAAAAACTAATAGCATCCACCAAATGGAAATAATTCTTAAACTATAACACATGATACATTCTAATCCTTTCCTAAAAGACAAGCACTCATCTTACCATCTATCCATACACTTACTAGTAATTTCTATTAATAAGATTAGTAATTCATTCATTGAGAACATCCATACAATATTTTCATAAGGGACATTCAACTACATCCCAAGCATTATAAGATTTTCAATCCTACCATTAGATCACTAACTATGAAGTATGATACTATACTTTCAAATTCATTAATCACCAAACATAAACATGTCATAAGATATCTTCCAATATTACTCATACTCATACATCCTATCAAGGCTTAATATTTCTTCTACTTATGGAATTAGTTAAGGACATCATTTCTAGGATATTTCCATTATCTCAACATCATCAAAATTATAAAATGCATCATTTAATTTTAAACCACAATACTTATCCACATCTCATGCATCCATTTCATTTAATATAAATGTGTTACAATACACCTCAAGGTTCATCATTACAATCACATACCATAACCAAAAGATATCATTATAACTAGAACAACATAATCATTTCTCATAAGCATTATTTCTTTTACAACCATTACATAAGAATTTCATTACATAAATCACGCCATCATTTACATTCTTGCTGCAATTATTATCCATGAACTATTTGAAGAAGAATCCTCATCCACGCAAGAAGATTCCAAAGATAGGAACATCCCAATGGTTTAAAAGCACCAACCACCCGACCATGTGGAACCAAAGGAACCACCCCCCATGCTAGGAGATGACACAAGGTCCCAACACACACTCTACACCTAATCTAGCACCTATAACCAAGGAGACAAACCACACAAGGACTCTCAAGAAAGAACTCACACAAAGCAACAAGAATGAACTCCCAGAGGCATAAAACTCATCAGGACATAAATGCATCCAATAAGCATAATCATAAATCATAAAGGGGGAACATGTGTAGGAGTGGAGTGTCATCACATGCCATCCTCATAATATATTAACATAATAACACAAGGCACTGGCCTAATGAACATGTGGAGCCATCTCAACCTATGAGAGACCAAGGGAGATTAGTTTACCATCTTCACGACCTTCTCATGCTTATCCTAAAATATCCTCCCTAGGACTAAGCCATGAGGCTCAAAACTATTCATTATCTTGTTTAGATGAGTTATAATTACCCATCCCAATTAATGCATTATCAATGTTATCACTTGTTTACAAATCATGGAAAACTCCAATGTGCCCTAGTGGTCTAGACTTCATGCATCCTTACGAGGAACCTCATGCCATCCTATCTCTCATGACCTCGGTCATCACAAGGAAGCCCATTCCTCCTAACATGGCCCAACAATAAATCACAAGAGGCTTTAAAACAAAATACAAATCTGCAACATAGCACTCGTATGCATCCAATGGCTTACTCCCCAAAACAAGGATATTCAAGTAGCCAAAAACATGATGAACGTCTTGGCAATACCACATCAAAAGCTATAATTAACCATCAATGAAAAGCATCATAAATATCATAAAAGCCTTTTAATTCAAATCTGATTTAAATTTGAGATAAAACTGAAAACAAAACAGCAACCAAACTCATATTCATAAAGCCTTATGATAAGGAAACTTGACACACAGTCAAAACTACAACAACATAAAAAAAATGAGTCTCTTGGCCAACAATAAACATAGGCATATCAAGCCATAAAATTTTCTGCCATTAATAAAAGTAAAACCATAGCAAGGCCAACTCACTTGCTGCCCCAAAACAGCAACACTTCCAACTCACCAACTATAGCACATCAATATGGATGAAAGCACAATTCTTTCCCCAATAACATAGGAAGGTAAATATGCTTGAAACCAACAAAATAAATCAAATAAAATCAGATATAAAACTAGAAAAACTCACCAACACCCTCAACAATGCCTCTGGTACAAGAATTAATTCAGAAAGTACCACACAAGCAAGCAACTAGCAAATTAACCTACAGGAAAAACTACAAGAAAATTTACAGGAAAAACCACAGGAAACTATTTCTCACATTCTAACTTGATTTCTCAAAAAAAATAAAAAAATTAATCCCTTCCAAATTTGATTTCTAAAAATAAGAATCAATTTAAAATACTTTTCTAAATCCCCAAACAATCTTCATAAATTGGATGAAAATATAATGTAGAATCCAAAAAAAATAATCCAAGCCTTTAAACCAATTCGAATCCAACCACTAGCAATCTTCAAATCAATATCAGAAATTCATTCACCAAAGATGCCAACCCCAGTGAATGCACAGGAAGGCCTATTTATAAAAACTCAAAAAAAACAAAAAAAACCAAGCAAAACCATCCTCCAATCAAAATATTCCAAAAATATTATATTCCATACCTACCTTCCCAAAGTTCAAGAAAATAAAATATATTTTGATAAAAGATCAAGCCAATTAAATTAAATATATTAGTCAGTTAAATAAATTCCTTATAAGGAGAAATCCAATTACACAATGAGAAACCCATACCTCAAAACTCACACAAAAGAAGCTAGAGGGATTTGATCTCCAGACCTCCAACTCATGACGAAGAGACTTAACCAATACACCACAACACTTACTTGACCAACAAAAAGTAAAATCAAAATAACATAAGACATCAACAAATCAGCTAACATCAAGATAACCTGGCAGTGTGAACATCTTAGACCTAGAGTACGTGAGGGGAACTTGTGCCAACTTTGAACCACATGCCATTCGGATTTAAAGACACGCTTAGACCTGTGGAGCAAGGTGGATTCAATGTCTGGTACCTGCAAATCCTACATCCACAAAGCAACAAGAAGACATATGCATATATATTATAAAAGACAAGGGTTAGAGAATCGCAACGACACATCCTGCTCGCAATGAGTGATGTGGCATTGTCTCTATCCCGAAGATAGTTAGGCAACAATCAAACACACCATATGATCAAATCATCATAGATAATCATTAAATATGGTAAGTACATAAAAACATCATCAAGTGCATGATTAGTATAATTCATGATTATAGTAAGGCATGTAAAATTCATCAACACTTATGCTCATCAAATCACATGATCAATATAATTTTTCGATAATCAATCACATAATAAGTATATAGTGATTAATAAATCACACGATCAATAATGATAGTATCAACATCATATAAATCATCTGAAATAGCCTATGCCCAATAATGTCTATCATGCATGAATTAATAGTCAACTCTAGTTAAAACAATTCAAGTCAAGGGTGGACACTACATTTCGTCCTTTGTTTGATAATTGTCATTGATTTGATTGATGACAAGATGAGAGTCTCCAAAGACCTGAAGTTGTGTAATGTTCCATTCTATAGCCATTTTGATACTTGTAACCAAAGCTTCATATTATGTTGTATTGTTGGTACATGGAAAGCTTAATGTGTATGCTTTTGGAATTGTGTGACCTTGTGGTGTAATGAATAGAATACTTGCTCCTGATCCATGTTGTGTATATGAACCATCAAAGTATAATTTTATTTTTTTTGTTGTGACCGTTAGGATATCAACATCGAGAAATTCAATCTAGAAAGGACGATTATCCTGAAGTGGTGACTCGGCTAGTTGGTTTGCAATGACTTGTCCCTTTATAGATTTTCTGTCAACATACTCAATATCAAACTCACTTAGAATCATGATCCATTTTGCTAGTCGTCCTGTTAATGTTGCCTTGCTGAGTAAATACTTCAACTGATCGATTTTAGCTATCAACTTGATGGAGTGAGATAGTAGATACTGTCTTAATTTTTTAAAAGCAAAAACTACCGCTAAGAAAGGTTTTTCTGTTGGTGAATAGTTGAGCTCGTAACCCACTAATGTTATGTTGATGTAGTAGATGGCTCATTCTTTTTATTCATTATCCTGTTGTGCAAAAAGAACTCCTAACGATACTTCAGTGGTCGATACATAGAGTAATAATGGCTTTCTTGGAATTGGTGACATTAGGACAGGTGGTTGCATGAGATATGCCTTGATCTTGTTGAATGCGTCCTCACATTGATGGTCCCACTTGAAATGAACATTTTTGTGTAATAGATGAGTAAATGGTTGACATTTGTCTGCCAGTTGAGAAACAAATCTTCTGATTGACTGGAGTCTTCCTTGGAGTGATCTAAGTTGACTTATATTCCTGGGAGACACCATTTCCATGATTGTTTTGACCTTAGCTGGATCTACTTCGATACCTCTAGCTGAAACAATGTATCCCAATAGTTTGCTTGAAGTGACACCAAAGGCACATTTCTTGGGATTGAGCCATAGCTTATACTATTTTAACCTATCAAAGATCTTTTCAAGTATTCCAATATGGTCTTCTTTGTTGTATGATTTTGTCAAGATGTCCTCCGCATAATCTTCCATGAATGTATGCATCATGTCATGGAATATTGTTGTCATAGCTCTTTGATATGTAGCACATGTGTTCTTTATTCCAAAAGGAATACATTCCAACAGAAAGTGCCCCATGGGCATGTGAAAGTTGTCTTTTCTTGATCTCCAAATGTTATTTTAATATGATTATATCCAGAGAAACCATCCATTAGAGAAAACATGGAGTGTTCGGCAGTTAAATCTACAATGATGTCAATGTTAGGCAAAGGAAAGTCATCTTTTGGACATGCATTATTAAGATCTCTAAAGTCTGTGCATATTCTGATACTTTTATCTGGTTTGGATACAGGAACGATATTGGATACCCATTGAGGATAAGCTACAGGTCTGATGAATCCGACATCCAGTAATTTCTTTAGTTGTGCTTTGACCAGGAGAGCGATATGTGGATGCATCTTCCTTAATTTTTGTTTAACTAGTTTGGCTCTTGGACTGACATTTAAGTGATGCATAATAAGCTCTAGATCTAACCCTGACATGTCTGCATATGACCAGGTGAAATTGATTTGTTGTCGTTTCAAGAATTTTATATATTGTTGCATTTCTTCTTCTTACAGAGAAGTTGTTGGATGTAGGACCTTTGGTTTCTCTATTGTCCCACTGTTAACTGCCTATGTTGGTTCGACCAAAATGGATGACCTTTCTTAATAGTGTGCAGGTAAAGTGTTAAATCTCCCATCTTCCGGCGCCTCGAGAAGGTTTTCACCATTAGATGCATCCTTTCTTTTACTTTTTCATGATCTAATGTTGCCAAGAAATGGTTTTCAGCATTAGACTTGATATTCTTTTCTTTATTTTCCTTTTTGTGACTAGGAGATTTCCCACCCACTTGACTAGAAGATGCGTTGCTGAAATTCTTGGTGAAAGTTGTTGCGGGTTCGATTGCATTAAGATATATGGATATGGAATGGTCATTCAGAAAGGTATCAATGGCAGTATGTCCTTCATTTTCCCAATCAATAAGTTCAGGGTGGATTAGAGGTAGGGGTCATCAGATTGAGATGTTTCAAGAGTATCAAGGGTCATGATGGATGTATCAAAGTTTTTGATATGTATGTCAATGTTTAGAAAGGTATTCTCATCAGAATAACCTCACACAAGGAGCTCCTAATCGTCCTCGATTATGTCCAAGTCAGTCGAATGTGATTCTAATTCAAGTGGACTAGTTCCTAATGTTTTCCCTGCATACGTGTAAACTACATCAACTCCTACATCTTCTTTAGAGCAAGTTTCTTCAGATGATTCTTCAAAGTGATAAGAATCCCATTCCCATTCATTATAATCTGTCTCACTTGCAACCTGCAATCTACAAATTTATTCATATAGTGTTTGGTTTGTTTGTTCATCTTTTCTTGCTATATCTTTTATTCTTTCATATTCAACCTCTTCAAGACTGAGATTAAGTTTTTTCAACCTTGATATGAGCTCTCCTTGATTAGTACTAGGTTCATTCTTGTTTTGATTGAGATTTAAGGCTTCTTGGGAGGTTATTTTAGTTTGGCTTTCCTGTTGATTTGAAGCTTGTTTCTTTTCCCATTTCATGTTTGCTTGTGTTTGTTGCTTAGCTAATGTTTCTTCTCTTTCAATTGTCAGTTGTTCTTGTTTGTTTTCATATTCTTCTTGTTTTTGGCTAAAAGATGTGTCTTCTGGTAGAGTAATTTGTCCAAATCCTAAGCTTGCTTTGTCTGTAGCCTGCTAAGTATGAGGTTGGATAGGTTCTGATATACCTTCTTTTCTTTTCCCTATAGGACCTGTTCTAGTGAATCCCATTTTTCTAAGAATGTTAAATCCTTTTCCATACTTTTCTATAGGTATGCAGACATTGTTGATCTTTTGTTGAACTTATTCATCCTTGTATAGCCAATTTAGTACATATTTGTCTTTTTTTTTCCTCTGATAAGGTCCCAGCACTAACAAATGCTCCATCAAATATCGGAATATGTTTTACAATTGGTTGTTGTTTAGAGTTTGATGGTTTTCCAAAGGATTTAGGAGAAAGTGGTAATTGTGATATTGAATATTCTCCATTCCTTTGATCTCTTAGCTGCATTTGTTTTTCCATACATGAAAAAATTGAAGCAAATGATTTTTCTTTGGATTGTGTGTTTGAAGATGATGCCTCCCTATGAGGAACAATGACTTCTTGAGTTGGTTTGAGATTACTACAATACTGAAATGGATTTGAATATTTTGAGATCATGATTTCCTGCCCATTGTAGGGAAAATTTAGGTACTGATGATATGTGGATGGAACAACTTGTATGTCATGTATCCAGGGTCTTCCCAAGAGTATGTTGTATCATAAGTCCAAGTCTAGAACTTGGCATGTTGTGTCTTTCTGTAAAGGCCCCACTCTGATGGGTAACATCACAATTCCTTTACAGGAACATTCTTCTTCATCATAGGCTTTAATGGTGATCTTTTTCCAGGGATCAACTGCATCTTCTGAATAACCTAGAGCACGAACTAGACTCAAAGAACAAATGTTTAAGCTAACTCCTCCATCTATTAGGACATGTTTAACTCTCATCTTATGAATGATGACTTTGATATGCAAGGGAGCATTATGGGGATGTTGCAAGGACATATCCTCTTCTTCAGTGAATGATAAGCAGTGAGGGGTCATGACGTGTCTCACCATGGTTTGGAATTGATCTATATCTAGTTCTTTAGGCATTGTTGTATCAACTAATTCTCTTTCAAGAATTTCTTTGTGTGCATGTGACAGCTTTAAAAGTTCTAAGATGGATATTTGTGTGCGCATTTTCTACAATTGCTCCACTAGATTATATTCTTTTGTAGTGGATGACGTGTTTGTTGTAGGACCTGGAAAAACAAATTTAGCTTTGCTTCTTATGATAGCATGAGCAGGTTCTTGATTTTTATTTTCTTTAATTACAATCACATTTACCACATTATCATATGTATGAGCATAGTTTACCTTCGCTTTACCCTTACCATTATTTGTTGTTGATGATTCACCCTTCTCATAGTTTGGAAGTGGAGTTTTAAAAGTTGTATGAGATTCATTTGTTGTATGTCCATCCATAGTTATTACTCTATTATCAATCAAATCTTGGATGACATGTTTCAACCGTTGACAATTATATGTGTGATATCCCTTGTTTTGATGGAAATCGCAATAATGGTTATCATTCCACCAAGGGGGTTTTGTTTGTATTGTGGATGTTTTGCATTACTTTTTTCATTGATGTCAACACTTATCCTTCTAGATATCTACATTGTTGATTTGGCACTATGGTTATATTGGTTTACTATTGAATTGGCACATTATGTTCACCAGCAAGTTCAGTGACTTATGCACAGTCACCGGTATATTATTCACCGGCAAGTTCAGTGACTTATGCATAGTCACCGGTATATTGCTCACCGGTAGGTTATATGGTTCACTGGCACTGATGATGACTTGTTATCATCTAGAGATCACTTGATTATGTCGAAGACATGGTTTGGATACTTGGTTGTGGTGTTTTGGTTATTGGTCTAATCAGGTTGACATATTAGTTGTTACCGACAGTTTGGTCTAGGTTATGGACCAGTATGTGTTATCTATTCCAGATCAGCACGACACGTTATAGAGATGATTTATTGATTGGATATTGTTGTAAATGTATTGAGCCGACATGATGCATCACATCAAGACTTATTTGTAATTGATTTAATTGTAATATTCTTAGCAAGCCGACCTATACATTTGGTCTTAGGTTTTGTATATATGTAAGATCTTATTTGTGAGATGATAGAAGAGATATGGTATGTAAGGTTATGGTATGGTATTATAACATGGTATGTGCAAATATTGAAGATCATATGAGAAGACCATAGAGAAGGTTCAGGGAAGGTTTGAAGGTGATTATTAGAGCTTGACTGGTACTGAATCTAGCATTGGAGATTCCCCTTATAGGGTTTCCACGTTAAAATCTTTTGTGTTATGTGTTGTGGATGTTGTTTCTCTTTCTATTTCATGCATTAAGTTTCACCGGTATTGATATTAACTGTTAATTTGTTAACCAGCATTAAGTTTGGTTTGTCAGTATTAAGTATCAAGTTTGATTAAGTTGTAATTGGGTTGAAATTCACAGACAACTGATTCACCCCCCCCTCTCAGTTGCCTTTCGATTCCTAAAAGGTTTTACTCAAGGTTCGCAGTTCCTTTCTTTTGGAAAAGTAATCAATTTGTTTGCGAGAAGTGTCTTTAGTGCTGACCCAAGGGGTTCACCAATATTTGTAAATTGCCTTTGAAAGAAATTTTTGATAGTTGATTTTTGGTGATGGTTGTTCTGGTTTCACATTGTTGTTATCCACTATTCCATCATTGACAATATTATGATTTCTTTTCCAAAACTTTGGCTTATCATTGTGATTGTGGTTATTAGTGTTGTTAGGAGGATGAGCTTTTTCTTTGTATATTTTCAACTCACCATTCTTTATCATGGCTTCCTCCATTCTGATTCCATTATCAATCATCTTTCCAAAAATTTAATGTCCTTACATTTTTAGATGATAACTCATTTGATCATTTAGGTTGTCGATGAATATGTCCATTTTTTCATACTCTGGCATTGTACGAGGATATTGTGAAGCTAACCGTCTCCATCACTGTAAAAATTTCATGAAAGGTTCTCCACTCTTTTGTTTGGCATTACATAGGTCTAGCATTATTACTCCATGTTGTATGTTGTAAGAGTATTGTGAAACAAACTTATCCACCAATTCTGAGAATGACCTGATTCCAGGTGTAAGTTTGGAGAACTATTCCATAGCTAGTCTAGTTAAGCTTTTCAGAAATAATCTCATCAAGTAGGTATCCTCATGTGCAAACTCCATACTCATTGTGCAAAATTATCGTATATGATCTTGAGGATTGATGCTTCTATCATATTTTTTGTATCTAGGAGTTTTACAACCTATAGGAAATGGTATCATGTTTAGATTTATGTTGAATGGATAAGGACAAATTCCTTAAAGTGGGCATCTTCTAACATTTCCTCTCTGCATATCTTGAATTTGTGTTTGAGGTGTTTGTATTTGTTGTGTGAGACTTGTGATAGGATTATCAACATGATTTGTTCTTGCATAACCATGATTTTACATTCTAGGAGGATCTTGATCTCTTCTTGTATCATCTTTACCCCTTCTTGTATCCTCATTGGATTGAACGTTATTTAGAATTTCTACGTCATGTCTTTTGGGAATGTAAGTTTCCTCATTGGTTCTAGTGTTACTAGGAATTGACATATCATTCATTTTGAGACCAAAAATATCCTCATATTGTTCGTTATTAGGGGGAGGGTCACTTCTTTTTTGTGTCAATTTATTCACATCAAAATCTTGGGTGAATGTAGCACTAGATTTTGCTAACATTAGGAAATATTTTTCTTTTTCTCCCTCCAATAATTTCTACATAAATTTATCGAATTGAGGAGCTTTTTTGATGTCTCTGACATGTTGTTCTATTATTTCCTCTTCATCTTATATTTCATCTTTGTGTTACATGGTTCTATAATCTTCAGTTATTTCCAATGTTTCAATTTCCGTCTCTGAGCCCTGGTTAAAACGGGCATACACATGTGTTAGATATTGCGCTAGGATTCGATCATCCAAAATTTGTCTCGATAAATGATCAACTATCAATGTAAATGTGATAAAGTGATATGACACGAAAAGATGATTCAAGTGTTTAAAAGTTTGCAAGTTTTTCGATCTTCAGTTTTGGAGTGCAATGATGATGATTTTGATAAAAACCAATTCCAATAGGAATGATATATCCTACGATGTGGGACAAGATTGTCCTGACCAAACGTTGTAGTTTTGTGATAAAGGATGATAGATCCTGATGAGAAACTATGTTTTTGAGTGATCAGTTTATCAAAGAGGGTGATAATGCACTTTGAGATGTTAGATCTTGAACTTGTTGAAGGCGAATACTTGAAAATCTTGAGGTGTCTATTTCTAGAGTCTGTTTTGACAGATGATAACTTGACCAAGCGAACAAAGGAAACAATCTAAGCACAAAATGACTGATAATAGGTGGTTATACTCACTATAAACTGACCAAGCAAATATGACAGATCTGAAAAAGACATGCAAGAAGACAATTCTGGACAGATAAAGACATAAATTTGTATGACAGATTATACAACCCCGAACGACAATTTAGACAGGCTCATACAACAAACCAGAAATCTTGCATGACAGAAGACATAAAATCGTACGAGCTTTCTCACACAACCAAATGAAAAATGATGACACAAAATTCCCTGCTAAGATGACTCGTACGACAATTCTCACTAGGCCAGATGATGAAAGATAACACAATTTTTTCTACTAAACTGGCTCGTACGACAATTCTCACTAGGTCGGATGATAAACTAGATGCCTCGTATGAAAAACTAACAAACTCATATGACAAAGGATAGAACAAAGACAAAAACTTTGTTTAGACATATTTTTGATTAATGAAGTTTGATGTTTTGCTTCTATTTTCTAGTTTCTTAGATGTCTGATTTTCTGTTTTAGGGATGAAGACACAACAAACACGCGATATGATAAGTGACCTCAAGCACAATATGCTACCTAAGGAAGTTGGCTAAGAGAGAAAACCTTTTCTTGCAAACTTAGGTACACACCCAATAGCTAATCAGAATACGGCCGCTGAGTCTCACGCAATGGATTCTCAACGCCGTATTATCCAGCTCCAAACGCTAATGGGGGCATGATATGGCAAGTATCTTGGGAGAGTTACTATCTCTCTTGCACAAATATTATCCCCCTTTTAGAGGTGAATCGGGTAGCTTCTAATTTTAATTAGAACTAGTAAGGGATTTGTTCGGTGCGTCAGGGTATAAACTCAATTAAGAGGTCTCTCAGCCTTGAAAACCAAGGTTTGATATACTTGAAGGTACGGAGGAGAGCTATTCCCGAGCATTGTCGTTGAATTGATTTTCATCAAATCACATTTATTTTATAGTAGGTTGGATTACTTGGCGTTATCCTTTCCCACTTGGGTCGTTCCCCTCTCACTGGCCTTAATGGCTTTGGCCTTATAGGCTCCTCGAGAGGGCAGACCCGCTAAAGATATGCACTATTGAAAGAAAAGGATGAGTCTGGCTTTTTTATCACCTAAGAAAGGTGAGAGCATACTCGCCTATCATCAAAACACATAATACATATTTGTTCATTTCCTTTAGCAAAACCAAGTGTGCCTAGAAAATTTAAAGAAGACATAAAGTTTGGTTGAGTCCTCCTAGGCAACCTGCAAAATAGATACATTAGTATCATGATGTTTGGCTGAAATGAAGCTTTGACAAGTGCAATCTTTGACAACCATCCTGCAAAAACCAATTAGGCTACCGAAAAACTCACAAACAGACCAGGGTTAGCATTAGTAATAATCAAATTGAAGCATGAAAACTCTAAAATGCAATTTGTTTTGAAAACACAGAAATAGAATTTTGTACGACAATTCTCACTTGATCATATGACAATTCTCCCTGCTTGTACGAGGACACAAATAAACTCGTACGAGGCAGAAAGGGAACTCGTACGAAATTTTGAATCAGACCCGACCAGAAACCTGCTAAATTGGAAATTTGATGATGCTAAGAGGTCAAAAATGAGCTTTCCGACCCCACGGTGGGTGCCAAAATATCGTGCCTATGAAGTGTGATACCTGTAGCTACAACACAAAACACTCTATAGATCATTACAAGCATGGTTAGAAAATAAGAAGCAAATGAAATATGAACCATGATAAAGCGACCTATCACCTCCTAAGAGATGCGAGTATGGATTTACTCTCAGATCTGGATAAGCAATCCCTGTGACTTGACTACACCTAGATGGAGGATTTGAAATGATAATGATATGAAAAGATGAGATTAATTATGCTAGATTGATTCAAGAGACTAATTAAGCTAATGATATGCATGATTAAGATATGATTGATGATGCAATTAAGCTAGAAAAGAAATTGATTAAGCTACATGATTCAACAATTATGCTAGGAAATGATCAAATTAAGCTAAATCTAAGATGCAATTTCTTATAACAATAATGCTCAAATGATATTCCTATAGTAGCAATGCCTAAATTGATAATGAGATGGGATCCTTTGTGCTCCAAAATGAGGGATATTTCTAGAATTTCCAAGGCCAGGGGTGAGGTGGTAGGAATCAACGGTCAAGATTGAGTCTAAAGATATCAAGGGTGAAATTGGAGAAGAGGTTGGAGGAAGAGACACTTGTCACCTATGTGGTTACAAGTGTCAAGGATCCTTGCTCATAAAAGGGCAAGTATCCAAGAGAGGAGACATGTGGCCAAAGTGCCATGTGTCTCAAGAAGAAAATATCTACACCATAGGAGATTAGGATAAGGAGGTTAGAATGTGCAAGATAGGATAGGGTTAGGCAAACCCAAGGTTAGGTGGAATGGGTTAGGTTAGAGGGATGGTTAGGTTAGGTGGTTAGAAGCTAGGAGGCATGTGGGTAATTTAAATTTAAAAATTCAAATAATAGGAAAAAGACTAATTAATTCTCAACAACTCATAAATAGATTTGTTTTAATTAATTAGGGGATTAGAAGAATTGATTGAAATGGGGGGAGGATTAATTAATTTGAATTAATTAATCAAAGGGGACTATGGAATGAACCTATTAAATAAATCCTTAGATTTATTAATAAGTAGATGAAAGGGATAAATTTAATCGAATTGCCTAATGAATTCAATTAAATTAGGAAGGGGGATTAATTAAATAATTGCTTATTTAATTAATTATCTTCAGACCATTTTTAGGTGTATACACTAACAGCTTGAGTAGAACTTATCCTTGCCATATAATTAAAGTTAACATGACACATTCTCCTATGCCACAACCAGCATTCATCTATCTAAGCAATCAAACAACTTTTCTCACTCGCATTCAAGTGAAAGATATTACCTTTAGTTTTAGTCCCTGTTGCAATCTCTATACTGGATCCATTGAGGATCTTACATTTACCATTCTTTAATTTCAAATCATATCCCTTGTCAACCATCTATCCAACACTCGGAAGATTATGCTTTAATCCATCAACATATAAAACATCATTGGTGTTATTCTTACCATCAAAAGTTATAGAACCTCTACCATGAATCACACAAGCTTTATCATCTCGAAATCTTACTATACCACCATCATACCTTTCCATACTTACAAATTTTCTTTTATCACCTTTCATATGATGTGAACAACCACTGTCTATTATCCATTCATCTATTTCTTCAATCTTAGCAGTCAAGGCTTTCTCCTCAATAATGCAGCTTGTAGGATTCACTGATACTGAATCATCTTCTTTGATAGCAATAAACACAAACTCATTTCCTAAATTCCCATTGTCAGATTCTTCATCTATCACACCTTCATCTGTAGCATAGTAGAATCTCTACTAATTTATGTACTTCTAGTAGGGCTTGTAGGGCTTATCATTCTTATCATGCTTCTCATATCTGTCATTCTTATCAAATCTATCATGCCTATCATATTTGGACATTCTCTCAAGACATATAGAAGAAAAATGTCCTATCTTATTGCAAGAGAAAAATTTCAAAGGTAACTTCCCATCATACTTACCAGATCCTTTAGGCAATCTATGAGAAATAAGTGATTCAAGCTCATCCAATTCTCTTTCTTGTTCTTCCATCTCTCTTTTTTCTCTTTCAAATCTGGATACCCAACATGAAATTTCTCCCAGATCATACTTTTGCTTCCCGACTACAAAGTCTCTTAATGCAATCTCACATTTCCCATATGATTCTCTAAATTTGCTTAACTCAAATGCAGTAATCTTTCTGACCAACATGTCTATAGTCACAATAGTCACACTTTGGATCTCATCAATAGCAACTACCTTATGTTTGTAAGTAGGAGGCAAATATCTCAGCACCTTAGCAACACTCTCATCTTCTTCAAGGGTTCCATTAGCACATCTGATATTCATGACAATATTATTCACCTTAGCCATAAAGGTTGATATATTCCCATCTTCTCCCATTTTCAATGCTTCATACTTCTCTTTCAAAATCTACAACTTAGCAACTTTAACTTGCACATCTCCTTCATACAAGGTCTCTGGCGTCTTCTAGATATCATGTGTAGTCTAAAGTCCCATCACATTAGTCATCTTTGAATCAGTTAAAGCACTTAGCAACACTTCCTTATCCCTTATGTTATGTTCAGCTTCTTTGATCTCATCAACAATAACTGGTCCATTCTGAGGAACATTGTAAACATTCTTTGTAATCTTCCAATAATCTTCACCAAGACACTTTATATGAACTTCCATTTGGTCCTTCGAGACAGTATAATTATTTCCATCAAATCTAGGACACTCCTTAAACACATAAGTCACCATCTTGTATCTCCTCAAGTGGTTAAGCTTCTTCCGAGAGATCTAGCTTTGATACCACTTGTTGGCAACAACAAGAAGGAAAAATGAGAGGGGGGGCGAATCAGTTTTCATGGGATCAAAATAGTTAAGAACAATCTTAGATCAGATCAACTACAACAAAAGGAAAGATAACAGTAATAACATTGACACACATAACACCAATATTTTTGATGTGGAAAACTTGGTTAAGGGAAATACCACAGTGGGAACCTACCCACAATGAGATAATACCCTATAGTAGTATGTGTAAATATTACAATGGGGAATGCACATGCATTCAAACACACTGCTCAAATTACAATGACCCAAAATTCTCCAACCCTCAAGGAAGGTTCACTACCTTACAATAAGATTTGGACTACAATCCGAAAAGAATGAACAACAATAATAGCATCTTCTAATGCCTAGTGACAGTTCTGGTTAAGCACAAATATCTTCTCTACACACCACACCGAAAGATAATTTCCCTTGATTGCACATACACCACTCTCTGATAATGCAGACTCAACTCCCTTGACACCAAATTGCATGACTATTACACCCATTTATACAATTCATCAACCTTGACTACAAGGTCGGCCACACCCATAGAACCTAAATACAAAGCTACATCACATGATACATAAATCAACCACCAAACCAATATAATGACATGGATAGCATAAAATGGACCTAAATCAAATCTCCAACCTCTCATGACCACCGAAAATCATGCCAAGACCAACTGCAACACGTTACACCACCAAAATACCACATAAAATTAAGAACATCAGCGGATTATGAAAATCACCAGAAACTCGCACAATAATAAATGAGGATCACCAAGACAAATAAGACATGATTAGGAAACACCAAAAAGCACATCAGAGCCATCTGTAATAGCTGCACCAACACCACTTATGAAAATCTTCATCGATCGACATGCTAACATTCAAGAACACTCAATGGTAGCAACTCGGAAAAGAAAGATAGCTTTCAAAGACATGAAGATACTCACAAACATCCAAAACATTATCCTGAATCTCCAGGACAAGATGTCATCATATCAGAACTCATCGGATCAAAAACAAGACTCTACTAGGCACTGAATAGAAAAACCAGAAACCTCAAATGCAATCACCAGATCAAGTGATATAATCAAGAAGACTTATGGATCACAAAAACCAATTCTCTTCAATACCAAAACACAAGAATACATTGACATCAATGAAAAACAACATATCCTAGCAGCAACAATGTCCAGCAAAGTTCTACCCAAGTTGTTAGAGATCTGCCTAAGATAGTGAAGCCTACTAATATGGTGTGTAAAGAATGTCAACTGGGAAAGAAAACAATAATTTCATTCAAAAGAAAATTGTACATATCTTATGGGATATTAGATCTTGTGCATACTGATTTATGTGGTCCTTCTAGGGTGAGAAGTTTGCAGGGTGACATATACTTTATGTTACTGATTGATGACTATTCTAGAATGGCGTGGGTCACTTTTCTAAGGGAGAAATTTGAAGCACTAGAGAAATTTAAAATATTCAAAGCTAAGGTGGAGATAGAGACAAGATTGAAGCTAAAGTGTCTAAGATCTAACAGAGGAGGATAATTCACTTCTGGTGAGTTTAATTCTTTTTGTCAAGAGCATGGAATCAGGAAATAGTTATATGCTCCATGAACCCCTCAGCAGAATGGAGTTGTTGAAAGGAAGAACATAACTGTTTTGGATGCTTCTAGGACTATAATGATTGAAGGAAATGTTTTGCATATCTATTGGAGAGAATCTACTAGCATTGTTGTGTATACATTCAACCGGGTGCATATAAAAGGTGATTCCGATAAGACTCCTTATGAGTTATGGTTTGGTCATGTTCCTATAGTTAGATATTTCAGAATCTTTGAAAGAAAATTTTATATCAAAAGAGATAAGGATATAGGAAAATTTGATGCAAGATGTGATAAAGGAATCCTTTTGGGATATTCTACTAAGAGCAAGGCCTACCGATGTTACAACAAAAGATTGAGAAAAATAGTAGAAAGTGTGAATGTAAAGGTTGATGAGTGCCATTAGAAGCAAATCAGAGAATGCAGATATGAATCTGATGATCTGGATGTTATTTCAAAGAAAGTGCAGACTCCGAGCATAAAATAGAGTGATCTGGAGGAGTCAGCAAATCCAGATGTTGCTAGCAGTGAAGAAGTTCCAGAGACTAAAAACCAAAACAATCAAAAGACCCCCAGGTATGTAAGATTAAATCATTCAGAGAATCAGATTATTGGTGATAAAAATAAAGGTGTGATGACTAGGAGAAGAATTGTTGTTGAAGAGACATGTTTGATTTCCAAAATTGAGCCTAAAGATGTTGTTGAAGCTTGTAAAGATGAAAATTGGGTAAAATCCATGGAAGAAGAGTTAAATCAGATTGACAAGAACAATACATTGGAACTTGTTCCAAGACCTAAAGACAAGAATGTAATTGGTACTAAATGGATATTCTAGAATAAACTAAATGAAGATGGATAAGTTGTTAGGAACAAAGCAAGACTGGTATGTAAAGGATATTCACAAATGGAAGGTATTTATTTTGAGGAGACTTTTGCTCTGGTAGCTAGAATTGAAGTTGTTAGATTATTTGTTGCATATGTTGCTCATAAAAAATTCAAGGTTGATTGGTGAATTGGAAGAGGAAGTCTATATTGAGAAACCGGATGGATTTTCATTGACAAATGAAGGAGACATGGTATGCAGACTGAAGAAAATATTGTATGGACTTAAACAAGCCTCTATAGCATGATATGCCAAACTGGATACGTATTTGATGAAGTTGGGATTTTGTAAAGGTACTGTTGATAGTAACTTATACTTCAAGATTGATAATGATAACATTTTGACTTTTGAAGTTTTTGTTGATGACGTTATTTTTGGAGGAGATGATGATTTGAGTAAAAAGTTTGTTGATGATATGGAAAAAGAGATTGAGATGTCTATGATAGGTGAGATGAAATTATTTCTAGGAATGAAAATTAAACAAACTAATAAAGGCATTTTTATATCTCAGTTAAAGTATGTGAAGGAATTGTTGAAGAAGTTTGGGTTAGATCACTCCAAACCTGTTGGAACTCCTATGATAACTAGATGCAATATGACAAAAGATGTGGAATCTTCGAAGGCAAATCAGACCTTCTTTAGATCTATGATTGGTGGAATGCTATATTTGACTCAGACTAGACGTGACATTATGAATGATGTATGTCTTGTTGCAAGCTTCCAAACTGATCCTAAGGAAATTCATGTTACTGTTGTGAATGTTAGGTCCTGGAGACAACTGAGAGGGGGGGGGGGGGGTGTGAATCAGTTGTTAAATAAATTCAAACCAAAAACAACTTAACCAACCTTAATGCTTAATACCGATAGACCAAACTTTATACCGATAGACAGTTTATCAGTTAATTGTAGTACCAGTAAAGATTAATGCAGGAAACAGAAATACAATAACATCCACAACACATAACACCAATGTTTGTACGTGGAAACCCTGTAAGGGGAAAAACCACAGTGGGAATCCTTACCCACAATCAGATGATACTACTACAGATAGTATATGTATATAAATGGGGTCTGCACATGTAGAAAGGCCAAGCACCTAGAGCTCACTGCTCAAACACAAATAAGAGTCACATTGACTACAATTGGATGGTTAAATCCAATAATGATGTACTGCTCAAAATAGCATCTTCATATGCTAGATTCAGTACCGGTGTAGTTTTGATTGCCTTTACAAAAACCTTGTTTCACCTTAAATGATTTCTACATGTATAGCTCTTCTTATTCTTGCATATATCTTCTTACAATTCCTTATCCCAATCGCCTATCAATCTTACAAATAAGATCTTACATATATACCATAACCTAAGACTGATTTTAGTAGGTCGGCTCTAAAAGATATTACAATAAAATAATTATAAGTAAATCAATAACTGATGCAATATCTGATTCAACATGTTGGCTTAATGCATTTGCAATAACAACAAAATCATCTCCAAAGCATGTCATGCTGATCTGGAATAGATAAGCCTATCAGTGCATAACCTAGACCTATTTGTTGGTAATAGCAAATATGCAAACATGAATAATCCAATGAACATATCTCCAAGACAAAGTGTCCAAATGATATCTTCGACATATCTAGATGTTTTCCATGTCATTCCAAGTGTCGGTGAACAATATATCTTGTCAATGTACCAGATACCGGTGACTGTGCATAAAGTCACTTGCTTGTCTGTGAACATTGCCAATCCTCCAAAGTGCCAGAGTTGATAAGTGTTGAAGGTGTTGACATCAATGACAAAACCATATCAACATAACCAAAATACCAACAATCTCCCCCTTTGGAATTGATGGCAACACAAGATGGAAAAACCATCAAAGTGCCAAAACAAAAATGCCAATTACCAAAAACCAACAATCTCCCAAAACAGATCATAATAGGAAATCAAAATTAAGATACAGAGAGTAACAGTCTCTCCCAAAATAAAAATCTATCCCAAGGTAACAATCTCTCCCCCTAAGAGTAACATGTGATTTCCTTGTGTTTTTCCATATCAATCTCTCCCCCTTTGACATCAAATGCCAAATCCAATACAAAAGCCAGGTTCAAATACAAAATACCAACTACTCCCCCTGAGAAGTAGCTCTCCTCATCAAAGCCAAAATAAAAGATTTCTCTCTTAGTTTTGTCGGTTGATGACAAACATCAACTGTCTAAGTCTCTACCAGTGGGGGTATGACCCCAAGCTAGTCTCTAAGATATTCAAAAGTCTCCTTAGGCAAAGGCTTAGTGAAAATATCTGCAATCTGCTCTTTAGTATTCACATAAACTAGTTTTACTTCTTTTGCTTCAACATTCTCTTTCAGAAAATTCAGTTTGATAGAAACATGTTTAGTTTTAGAATGTAGCACTAGATTCTTAGATATATCAATTGCTGCTGTAGTGTTATCACGATAGATAGTTATAGGTTCTTGCATTTTACCTATATGTCCCTCAACATTTTCTTGAGCCATAATACCTGTGTACAGTTAGTTGCTGCTACAACATATTCTAATTCTGTTGTTGATAAAGATGTGCAACTTTGTTTCTTACTCAACCAAGAAATTAATCTGTTTCCAAGAAAAAATGCTCCGTTGATGGTGTTTTTTCTGTCATCCACATCTCCTGCCCAATTTGCATCTGTGTATGCACATAATTCAAAGTTTTCATCTCTAGGATACCATAAACCAAGATTTGTAGTGCCTTGTAAGTACCGGAAAATCTTTTTTACTGTTGATTCATGATTTTCTCTAGGATTACTCTGAAATCTTGAAACAATACATACTGCATTCATTATATTAGGTCTTGTTTGTGTCAAATATAGTAGGCCTCCTATCATAGATTTGTACCTAGTCGGATTAACAGGTGTAGATTCATCCCTTAGTGATAATTTGTCATTTGTAGTCATAGGTGTGCTTACCAGTTTATAGTTCTCCATCCCAAATTTCTTTGGTAACTCCTTCAAGTACTTGGATTGACTCAAGAATATACCTTTATCAGTCTATGAAATCTGCAATCCTAAAAAGAATTATATCTCTCCAATCATAGACATTTCAAATTCATGTTGCATTTGAATAGAAAAGTCATTACATAATCCATCTTCTCCTCCAAAGATTATATCATCAACAAAAACTTCTATAACAAAGATGTCGTCATTAGTCACTTTATAGTATAAGTTGTTGTCAGCATTACCTTTAAAAAAAATAATCTTCAAAAGATATTTATCCAATCTAGCATACCAAGCTCTTGGAGCTTGCTTCAACCCATACAAAGCTTTCCTTAACCTGCAAACCATATCTTTGTTATCTGTCAAAGAAAATCCATCAGGTTTCTCAATGTAAACTTCTTCTTCATGATCTCCATTTAGAAATGCACATTCAATATCCATTTGATATACTTTGTAGTTCTTGTGTGCTGCAAAAGCCAAGAATAATCTGACTGCCTCGATTCTAGCTACCGGTGCAAAGGTTTCATTATAATCAATTCCTTCTTTCTGAGAATATCCCTTACACACTAGTCTTGCTTTATTTCTGATTACCTTCCCATCTTCATTAAGTTTGTTTTCGAATACCCATTTTGTTCCAATCACATTTTTGTCTTTAGCTTGGGGAACTAATGTCCATGTGTTATTCTTCTCAATTTGTTCTAGTTCCTATTCCATAGCTTTAATCCAGCTTTTATCTTCACATGCCTCATTAATTGATGATGGTTCAATTTGAGAAATAATACATACCTCTTCATTTTCCAGTCTTCCTCTTGTCATGACTCATTCATACTTGTTCCCAATTATCTGATTTTCAAAGTGATTCAATCTTACATATCGGGGTGTCTTCGTTTGTTGTTGTTCCTCAGTTACAGTGGAATTTTCAGATGATATCGTTGTAACTGGATCTTCATTTTGTATCAGTGGATTCAATGTAGGTTCATTTGTCAGTATCTCTATTGTCGGTTCAAAGTCTATATACCTTGAAGTTCCTCTAAACTGTTCATCAATCTACACATTTGTACTCTCAACAATTTTTTGCAATCTCTTGTTAAAACATCTATATGCTTTGCTCTTAGATGAATAACCAAGAAATATTCCTTCATCACTTCTAGGATCAAATTTGCCAATATAGTCATCTCTTCTAATATAGCATTTAATTCCAAATATTCTAAAATATTTAAGAGTAGGAGTAATACCAAACCATAGTTCATGAGGGGTCTTACCGGTTTCACCTTTGATGTGAACTTTGTTGAATGTATAGACCGTTGTGATTACTGCCTCTCTCCAATATACATGTGGTAGATTTTCTTCAGATAACATACTTCTAGCTGCATCCAAGATAGTTATGTTTTTCCTTTCTACAACTCCATTCTGTTGTGGTGTCTGGGGTGTTGATAACTGTCTTCTGATTCCATTCACTTCACAAAATGTATTAAATTCCTTAGATGTGAATTCACCTCCTTGATCTGATCTCAGACATTTGATTTTCTTACTAGTTTCATTTTCTACAATTGCTTTGAATAGTTTGAACTTCCCAAGTGCTTTCGATTTTTCTTTGAGAAAAGTAACCCAACACATTCTAGAATAGTCATCAATGATTAGCATGAAATATCTATCACCTTGTAAGCTTTTAGTTCTAGATGAACCACATAAATCAGTGTGAATTAAGTCAAGAGCATTATTGGATTTTTCTGGAATACTTTTAAAAGATGCTCTAACTTGTTTTCCAAATTGACATTCCTTACATACCGGATTGTGAGGTTTAACAATATTAGGTAAGTCTCTAACTGCCTTAGTACTACTGATTTTTACCATGCAATCAAAATTTACATGATAGAGTCTCTTATGCCATAGCCAACTTTCATCAAAGTGTGCATTCAAGCATGTCTTTTCACTGTTATTTAAATGAAAGATATTTCCTCTAGTTTGATTACTGGTTGCAATTTCCAAACTAGTTTTGTTCATAATTTTGCATTTTCCATTCTTGAATTGTAACTGAAATCCTTTTTCAACTAATTGACCAACACTCAAAAGATTATGCTTTAAACCTTCTACATAGTAGACATTATCAGTATTATGCTTACCATCAAAAGATATAGTACCTTTTCCTTTTATCAAACAAGCTTTATCATCTCCAAATCTTACCAAACCTCCATTATATTCCTGAAAGTTCAAGAATTTACCTTTATCACCAGTCATGTGATGTGAACATCCTGAATCAATGATCCATTCATCCTTAACTTCAACTTTAGCTATCAGGGCCTACTCTACCGGTTGAACAGTAGGTGTCGGTTGATCTTCTGTTATAGCAACAAAAACCCATCCATTGTCTGTCAGATCCTCATTAGAATTATCAGTGCCTCCTTCATCATCAAGATAACAAGATTTATCTTTATTCTTCTTAAATCTGTATCTCTAGTAATTAGGGGTAGGCTTGTATGTTCTTCTAGCTTCTTCTCTAAGTCTAGCATGTCTATCAAGGCATCTTGAAGCCATATGACCAATCTTATTATAGTTAAAACATTTAAAGGGTGTTTTACCTTCATACTTACTTCCAACTAGAACTTTAGGCATTTTCCTTGCAAATATTGCTTCAAGTTCTTCAAGTTCTTCATTTTCTCTCCTGCTTTCCTCAAGTTCTCTTGCATAAAAGGCTTTCCAATCAGATTTGTCAAAAGATGGTGCAGATGATGTTGATGCCTTAAAGGCTAAATCTGTCTTTATAGTAGCAAGATGACCAAATTCCTCAATTTCAAAAGCTGAAAGTTTTCCAATCAATGTATCCCTAGTTACTGATGTATTAAACATTGTTCTCAACTCATTTATAGCAGTAACTTTCATTTTATATGCTAGTGGCAATCCTCTTAAAAATTTTGAAACAATTTCATCTTCACTTAAGGTTCCTCCACAATATTTAATACCCAAAACAATTTCATTTACTCTTTCCATAAAAGAAGAAATCCTTTCATCTTCTTCCATTTTCAAATTTTCATACCTGACCCGGAATCTTTCAAGTTTTGCAATTTTGACTATGGAATCTCCTTCATTCAATGTTTCCAAATGATACCAAATAGCTTTAGCAGTAGACCTATCTGATAATCCCATGATTCATTGATCTGATAATGCGCTCAAAAGTGCTTCTCTTGCCTTGCAATCATTTTCTTCATCCTTTCCTAAGGTAGGTGGATTAGGTTGATTCTGTGGAGGAGCAGTATAGCCATTCTTTGTAACTTCCTAGATGTCCTTCCCAATGCAATCCAGATGTGTCTCCATCCTGATCTTCCATATACCATAATTGGTTCCATCAAGTTTAGGACTGTCCTTCCTAAAATAGTTAGTAGACATTGGATCTCCTCAAGCAGTTAAACTTCTACAAAAAGAGGACTAGGCTCTGATACCAATTGTTAGGTCCCGGAGACAACTGAGAGGGGGGGTGAATCAGTTGTCAAATAAATTCAAACCAAAGACAACTTAACAAACCTTAATGCTCAATACCAGTAGACCAAACTTTATACCAGTAGATAGTTTATCAGTTAATTGCAATACTAGTAAAGATTAATGCAGGAAACAGAAAGACAATAACATCCACAACACATAGCACCAATGTTTGTACGTGGAAACCCTGTAAGGGGAAAAAACATGGTGGGAAACCTTACCCACAATTAGATGATACTACTGTAGATAGTATGTGTATACAAATGGGTTCTGCACATGCAGAAAGGCCAAGTGCCTAGAGCTCACTGCTCAAACAAAAATAGGAGTCACACTGCCGATGTACTGCTCAAAATAGCATCTTCATATGCTGGATTCAATACCGGTGTAGTTCTGATTTCCTTTACAAAAACCTTGCTTCACCTTAAATGATGTCTACATGTATAGCTCTGCTTATTCTCACATATATCTTCTTACAATTCCTTATCCAAATCACCTATCAATCTTACAAATAAGATCTTACATATATACCATAACCTACGACTGATTTTAGTAGGTCGGCTCTAAAAGATATTACAATAAAATAATTATAAGTAAATCAATAACCGATGCAATATCCGATTCAATATGACGGCTTAATGCATTTACAATAACAACAAAATCATCTCCAAAGTGTGTCGTGCTGATCTAGAATAGATAAGTTTGTCGGTGCATAACCTGTACCTATTTGTCGGTAACAGCAAATATGCAAACATGAATAATCCAATGAACATATCTCCAAGTAAAAGTGTCCAAATGATGTCTTCGACATAACCGGATGTTTTCCATGTCATTCCAAGTGTCGGTGAATAATATATCTTGTCGATGTACCAGATACTGGTGACTGTGCATAAAGTCGCTTGCCGATGAACATTGCCAATCCTCCAAAGTGCCAGAGTTGATAAGTGTTGAAGGTGTTGACATTAATGACAAAACCATATCAACATAACCAAAATACCAACAGTGAAGAGGATATTTAGGTATTTGAAGGGAACTGTTGATTATGGTTTGTGGTATCCAAAGAATAATGATTTCATTTCAAGTTCTTATACAAATGTTGATTGGGCAGGTGATATTGTTGACCGAAAGAGCACTATCGGTGGAGCATTCTTTTAGGGAAAGAAGTTGATTTCTTGGGAAAGCAAGAAGCAAGATGTTATTTCTTTATCTACTGCAAAAGTTGAATACATTGTTGCTGGTAGCAACTATACTCATGTAATTTGGATGAAGTAGATGTTGAAGGATTGTTGTCACTAAGGACTGCACCCTAGCTAAGCCTAGACTTGGCTAACCTGTAACACATGGGACTACCTCCAGGTTGTGGGTACCCTATAACGGAAGTAGACCTCTAGAGAGGGTTGGTTCCCTATGAAGTTTCCTAAAACTACTTATTTTGATAGAGAAAATGGTAGAAGAAATACTTTGGAAATAAAATTCTAATCTACTCAAGCGGTGATGCACCAAGATATTATATTTTATTTTGTTTTAAAATGACTTATTACAATGGATTCAATAAATACACTAATTGATTTCACAACTCATTTGTTCCTAAGATGACCATAAGCATTTCTTATAAAGGTCATTGATTTCAATCTGCATATAAGATGAAATAAACCATACAATGATGTTGGCTGAAATAAAATCATAACACGATATATAACCCGATCAAATCTTCACTAAAATATGATATTGATGCATGAACAACAAAGGACTGACCATCAATTCACATGTAAATTTAGCATAACACAATGAAAATGATACAATAATGAGCAGGAATAGTTGAGTTATTCTTTGAAATTTCCAAAGAATCTGATTACAAAGCATGGAGATATCTCTGAATTTCAAGTATTGAAGGTTACAAGGAAATAACACAACTCAAAAAATTCTGAGTTAGAAAGCTAAATTCATAATTGTTCACATAAAGAAAGAACTAACTCAAAATGAATTACAAGTTTTTATTTTATTAAAGCTACTCCTACATTTTGAATTTTGAATTTCTAGCTCCTTTTGGATGATGGCTCAACTGGCTTGAAGGGATATGTTGGCTACTCCTTTTTCCCTTGAAATTAGCTGCTAACTGATTGAGAATTTGAAAATCAATTGTGTTAGGCTAGCTCACTAGAAAACCCCACAAAATTAGCATCAAAACTGAATATTTGGAGCTAATTTGGCTCCCTAAACTTCCCTTGATTGATTGATAACCCTTTGAGGCCTCCAATTCGGGGATTTGATTGTTGGTTTGGGCTCCAAATCCCCCCCAAAAGTGGGATTTTGTCTTTGGACGCCCACAATGACATTAATGATTATCTTGAATTTTGAAATTCAAACTTGGAAGTTTGAAATCAATACATTCAATTTCACTCATAGCAGTCTTTTATCATTTGCACTCATCCCCTTTAACATTGGTTTTTTATTATACCTTTTCCATGGTTGCTCAATTCATTGTCAATAGACTGCCCTTATACATCTAAGAATGACTGCAAATATTATCCCTTTAGACTCCAAATTCATATAAACAGTAATATACCTTTTAATGAAAAAGGGTCTCTTTTTTCTTATAGTTGTTCTCATGTTAATCATCATTGTTTTCCTTGTTGGTTGCTTGTTATTATACAATGCATTATGATTGTATTTGGTTCATCTTGGTTGCTAAGACTCTTGTGTGTTTTTGAGACTATTGTCCTCATATGCGCTGAGACTAACCTGTTCTTGAATTCTTTGATTATATTGTATTGTCTTTGGGACTGAAAAAAGGTCCTAAAAACCCTCATCCTCCCTCTATTCCTTTGATATAACTTTATTATTTTATCATTGAAATTGTACTTGGATTATAGTTTCATCTCTATCCACAAGCTTTCATAGTGATCATTCAAACCCGCCATAAATACTTATACTGTGAGTCGTGGCCATGTCCTTTGGACAAACACTGATGATCATTTAAAAATGAAGGTTGATCTTCTTATTTTTTCATCAGCATATCATCTCATGACTGCTATATTGTTATTGGATGCCCCCCATGTCAAAATGTTGTTACAGGCACATCATGCTTGTTCTAACTAGGGTTTCATACTCTTTTTGTACTGCGTATTGTCATCATTATTTCATTGTTCATTTAACATCTATCACTGCCATATTTCTCATTCTATGTTTACATGATCTCTTGAAATCTATTTTCGAATGGAATGCACCTTGTTGTCTCTTGACTATGACTCTTATCTTCTTCTTGGTTTGCATAAGTTATTCATGACTATTGATTATGCTTTGGAGAGTTACAACATCATGCTAGACTGCTTTCTTTCATATTGTACTTTCATAATTGTAGCTATATTATTGTCCCCCACCCAGGTCTGAGAGAAATGACCATTAGAATTTGTCTATGCTTTGAAACTATGGATTTTACTTCTCTGGGCTACTATAGGATTGTATATTGGCATAGATCTACATTTTGAGACTCTGTAACACTGAATGAGCTGCTAAAACATTGTGATGATCTTTTGGTACTTTATCTTTGTCATCTTGACTGAAATTTTGTGATTGTATGCAGACCTTATTGTGCTTGGGTCTATAAGCTCTTTGTCTTTGTTTCCATTAGTTTATGAGTTTGTGGACTGCACTTTATGTATGACTACTTTTAAGACTGCTATGTCTATTCACTGTCATGATTGCAAAAACTATCCTCTCATTGTGATCATTTTGCCTTTAATCTTTTGAAACCCCACTGTAATAAAGCACTTGATTAGATTTTGTAATGGTAGTAAAGACTACTCATTATCCATGTGGCTGTGTTATCTTCATATAAATCTTGAAAGGCTGCTACAACATTGTGACTATGCCCGATGACATAAACCTCCCAAGAACCTATTCATTATTTTGTCTCTTATATCACATAAAAATTGTTCACTTTGAGATTGTTTCAAACACAAATTTGGATTCTATTCCTTGTATACTCATTGTTATTTAATGATTTTTTTAACTTCTCTATTCACTATCTTTTAGAAGAGATCTATAATTGTGACAGCCATAATGACTTAGAATTGTCATTACTAAGTCTTAAGACTATATCTATACTATGTGCATTCATTTGACATTATCATTGTCAAGTCTTCTTCATTGTGCCTACACCTTGCATCATTATTGAAGGCTTTGAAGATGTTTTATCGTTGTTCTCTAATAGACTGTAGTAGCTATGTGACATTAATGGCAAAGCCCTATACTTTGTGTGCTCAATGTGCTAGTTGTGGCATTCAAACAACTGTTATAAAAAGTTAATTTCATCCTATTCATGTTGATTTGTTCTATCTATGCTTTGTAGCTCTTGAGCTATGCTAGAGGTCACTGCTCTAACCAAGGACCTTAGTGTTTCATAATTACTTATCTAACCATAGATACTTGAGTTCTATATCATTAATATCATTTTTCATGACATTTCAAACCGTTAATACATTTTTCCTTCGTGAGTTTGAGCTGCAAATGTTCCTTGAATCAATAATGACTCCAATATTGCAACAAAACCCTTGATAAGGCCTTATCCACTATTATTTTCTATTCAATGTATTTGGGGTTGTGTCCTCTACAATGGGTTTGTTGTCCACAAGATCATACTATTTAAACCCTACCAATGCTTCACAAGGTCTACAACCACCTCCAGTTCTTTTCTCTTATTTTTGTCATGTGACTGATTATATGATAGCAATGACTATCTCTATATGCAATGGTGTCATTATTCTTTCATGTTATGAATATTTCTTTGAAAATGTTGATTGTCATTGTACCAATGTTTTTCACTGTTATTTTCACTCTGGTTGTCATTCTTGAAGGGTTTGTTCATTAGACTGCTATGAACTCATGATTGTCTTTCTCTGCTGACTGTGAATGTCCATAAGAGGACTGATATGATTGTATGTTACACTTGATGGCCCCTCTAAAGACTTCTATAGCTTATCATGCACTTTAAATCTTCTATTTCCTTTTAGAAATAGAACTATCCCTTCCTCTTCAATATCTCTATTCTACTGAGGGCTTGATCTATATAGGTAACCTTTTTTTGTAGGGATTTAGTACTGTCGAATACAATCCTTTGATTGTATTTTGCGTTCTCATTACATTATCTTTTGTCTTGAATGGATGTTCTTTACATCTCTACACAGAGATCTTTATGATTGCTTTGATTGATGAATGGTTGTAACATTGTCATAAAACTTTTGAAATACTATCAAAAGGACTATGACAGACCATAAACAAGAACCTTGTTTCTCTAATATCTATTATGACCTCAATTTTGACCTTGATTGCTTTGAACCCCCTATGACTTGTGAATATATGTTTTGAAATAATAGCCAGACTACCAAAAATACAAAAAACTCCTCAAAATTTGGACAAAATACAAAGCATTCCATGAAAGATCCAAACCTACATTAATAATCAATGAACCCATAGGCACAAAAATGAAAACAACTCATGACCTATGAACCCAATAAAGAATAAAAGTGCCCCTAAAAACAACAAACTCATGACTTACTTGAAGTCCTATTTTTGTCAAACTCCATGATTTCTGCTAATAGACTCTTGAAACTACTCCATTTCATAGATCTAATGCTTCTACTTTATTCCAAACATTGTTATTGAGAGATTTATTCTCTTCAACTCTCTGTCCCCACCTCTATCATCTATTATGACTGAAAAAACTAAATCTTGGTAGTCATAGAAAATCCACATGAAGAACTACTACAGAGATTGCCTTTCTCTTCATTCAAGGGTTAGGGAAAGCATTAGAAGCTCTTGAATAATAAAGTCTAAAAATTCCCTCCTTTGATCCTAAGAGACCATGTGACTTTCATTAAGACTCTCATTTGAAAACACCTTCCTTTCAAGGATAAAAGAATTACAAAGGCATTTAAAAGACTTGGATGGATTTTTAATCTTTTCTAATAAATTTACCCACAAATAATTTACTAAATTGACATACAAATCCAACAAAATACCCCCACCTTAACCCAAGACCTAGAAATAACACAAGACTAAATGATATTTTCAACCATAAGGACTTGGCTTAACACATGAAAGTTACAGAATGACTCAATAAATTCAATTAGGGTGTGAGACCAAAATTCGATAATATTTTGGGTATTTGCCTTCTAAATACATCAGGACTAGTAGCCCAGCCTATCCATTAGGCATGTAGTCTTGGAAATCCTTAAACCAACTCAAATTTGACTTGCAACCCTACTGTTAGAAACATAGAACAACGTCTAAGACTTGTACCAAACTGTAACCAACTTAAACATGACTGAAAACTGTAGACGTATAAAAATGACCATATTCCAAAATGAATATTTAATGTTCATTTTATTCTCATTCCTCTATTTAAATTAAGTAAATTATTCAATTTATTTAGTTAAATTCACTTAAGCCCTTTATGTCATTTAATTTAATAAATCATTTTATTTAATTAGAACCCTTCTCTCTACTTTTAATTAAATTAACATTTAATTAAATAGTTTACCCCAATTAAATAAATCTAATTTATTTAAATCCCCAACTCGCAAACAAATTGAAATAAAGCAATTTATTTTAATTAATTCTATTTTCCCTCACCCACTTGCATTTTCCTACATCTCTCACTTGCCTCCTAACCCTATTCCTAATTTCTTCTAGAATCTATCTAATCCTAATCAATTAACCTAAACGCATCCATTATCCCCTTTCCCTAAATTTGAGGAGGTCACTTCTCAAATTTGGAGTAAAGTCTTCAAAAGGCATTCAGGCCTTTTTCCATTCAACAAGCTAACTTGTTGAATGCCCCCAAATTTGTAAGGACTCTTACAAATTTGTCCCCAAAGTCTTCAAACCATTAATGGTTAACTAACCCTTAGTGGCATGGTTAGAGACTTTTTGCCTAACTCAACCTCCATCTAACCCAAGGGTCTCATCAAGCATTTATTGCTTTGACCATGGTTATTCCTTTAACCTTTGCACAAGAGTTTACCCCTTGGGTAAAAGCTTTATCCAATGGATAACCCTAACCTAACCTTAACCCTTACCTCCTAAGGTAACCATGAGGTCTTCTCAAGCATTTAATGCTTCTTACATCAACCAGCCTTATGTTGACAATTGTCACCATTTCATTGGTGAAAATTGAAAACATGGATTGACAACTTTCAAACTTGGCCCTTGATTAACTCTTTCAATCCTAACCATCCATTGCCCTATTTTCACTATAAATAGAGCTCTCATTCCTCCATTTTAAGGATCCATGCAAGCTTTACTATCTCATTTATGCTCAATTTTATTAACACATCTAGCTTCTCTTTGTAATAGGAATTAATCTAATAAGCATTTTAGACTATTTCCTTTATCATTAGCTTAACTCATGAACTAGTATATCATGTTAGGATAGTATTACTACTAATCTTGTCATCTTATAATCTACTTTATTGCATTTGTAGAATCATGCATAGATAGGATGCATTTTCAGAACTAAATCAATCATAAGCATCCCTCATTCTTGCATTTGTCATCCCTAAGCCAATTTGCTCAATGATCTGAGAGAAAAGGCATTGGCTTGAGGGACCTTGTGAGATAGAGAACCATGGAACCATCCTTGGGAAGTTGAGTCATTCTTCATGACTCCATAACTTGCACCAAGAAGTCTTGTGGGTGTGTGCACAGACCTCTTTGAACTTCATTTTTCACATTTTAAGTTTTATCGATCCGCTTTTCCCGCATACATTTATGGTGCCCACCGTGGGGCCCTACCCCATTAATCAAATCGGTTTTCAAAAATAAACACTTTTGCAGGTACGTGAGAAATAAGAATTAGCACGTAGGGAACATCCCTTAGTGCATTTGGTGGATCTTTTAGGGCATCCAGTGCACTGTTTAGCATGTGGGGTCTATTCTCTAGCGCGTGCATTCTTTACCTTAGTGCATCGTCCCCACTAATACTTTCCTATAGGTCTCGGCATGAGAGAAAAATAGAGTAGCGCATCTGAAACACAGTTTAGCGCATCCGGATTATCTTGTAGCACGTATAGTTTGTTCTATAGCGCATCACAGACAGAGGCAAAACAACTGTAACCAAATGTAAAAAATTAGACTTGTTGAAGTCCATAGGTTTTCTAACAATTTTACTTGGTATTTTGCAGTGTTCTAACAAATTTCTTGCAGATAGGAGCTTAATTTTAGGATCATTAAATAGTTTAAGTTTTTACTAACTTAGTTAAGTTAGTTAAGATATAAACTTCCTTTTTGATTCTTGTTAAAATTGAACTCACTTTTTTTTGGGCTTTAAAAAGAACCAGAAAACAAAATTTTCCTTGCTTTTCTATGAGAGAAAATTTTCAAATTGGGTTTTAAAAGGAACAAATTCAATTTTTTCAAGTTTTGCAAACAAATGGATTAAAAAGAACTTCGCCATCCTTTGGTGTATAAAAGGATCCATTGTAGGTTTTAGCAAGGAAAAGAATCACAAAGTCCCAAAAGTTTTTTGTTTTGCAATTAAAGAGGGAAGATCTTCCCCTTTCGCTCGATTTCTTTTGTTGACGAAACATCGTGTTCATTTTGTTGACCAAGTTCTTCTTTTCAGATTAGAAAATCATTGCCTTGAAAAGTTAAAAAGAACACCATGTTTTTGTGGAGCAACATCTCCATCTAGGATTAACAAATCATTGCTTTGAAGGGCTAAAAAGAACTTGTGTGCTTTATCTCAAAAGTGGAAGGTATTTGTTCTCCCCTTAATTGGGTGATCAAAAAGCCAAATCACTCTTAAAGCTTTCTTTAATTCAAGCAATAAATCCTTTAGCAGGCTTGCCTTCCCGAGGGGTTGAAAAACTCTTAAGCCATTTTTGGCTAGTGTGAAGGGAACGACCTAAGTGGGAAACAACTTTGAAGCCAAGTGTTCCAACCCACTATAATCAAAAGTGGAAAGTGATGAAAGTCCTTTTCAACAGTTGCGCACAGCGATTAGCCTTCCCCCAGTATCCTTGAGATATGTAAAGCCTTTGTTTTAAAGGTTGGGAAGCCTCCTGAGGGAGTTTATCACTGACGGCCGAACAGGAAGCTTGATTACGAACCTTAGCATACAAAATTTGAGCCGAGCCAGTAACCAGACATTTGCAATATCATAGTGCAAGGGTGGGGAAGAATCCGCCCCCAAGATCGCTCACCATATATCTCCCAAGATAACTACTCAACTATGAAGCAATTCACTTTGGGTTAATTTCTGGCAAAAGCCAAAAAAATGGGCGCCCCCTAGGGGGTGACACGGTTGTTTGAGCTGACGGAGTATCGAGACTAGTGGGCTATGATATTGCTTATGACCCTTGAATAAAGAGTCTGATTGAAGTGCATGTTGTATCTAAAACTGTTGAAACATTGGGGATTTTAACACGTCCTCGCAAAACATACACTTATTGTTTATATTAAGCAAAATGGTTGTCTCTTTGGTGTCGTGCTTTCATTCGTTATCTCAGAAAATCATCTATCAACACTAAAAACTCAAGGACAAATTCCAAAATTGCAAAAAAACAACCAAGTCAATATATTTCAGGCCAGTTTAGCGCGTAAGAGAAACTTCTTAGTGCATAGGAACCATCTTTTAGCGCATTAAACCTTCTCGTTAGCGCGTCAAGTCTTAACAATAGCACTTCACCTAGATCTAAAAACAAGCAGTGATAGTTAGCGCATCTTGAAAGCAGTTTAGCGCGTTTAAGCATCAACTTAGTGCGTAGAAATCAAACTTTAGCGCGTAGGGTTTAACTGTTAGCGCATAGGAGGCCCATATTAGCGCATGGCCTTTTAAACCAAAGTTGAACCAAAGTTGAACAAAATTAACTAGTTAGCATGTATCATGGGGAAGCGTAGCGCATGGAGTCTTTTCTCTAGCGCAGAGAGAAGTTTTCATAGCACATTGCATCTTTGTTTTAGCGCATAGTCAAAAACTAGAAAAATAGGGGGCAAAACAGAGGTCAATTTGGAAAATTTTGAGAATGATTTCGGAAGCTTCCCTTCATCAGCCTGAACTTCATCAATCAAAAAACCAAAAACAGAGTATCAAAAGCTATTTCTAAAAGCAATTTTTCATCAAGTAAAGTTGCTTAAAATCTGAAACTAGTCACAAGATAAACATATCTATCCTATCAAAATCGGGAAACATCATCACAAGTAGCAAACAGGTCCTTTAAATCAAACAGATTTTTATCCCAAAAACACACTTGTTTAAAAACTCTGAGTTGTCAAATCGAGTTTCCATATCGAGAAAGCTCATATTCCATATCATTTGATGCACTTTGTCATGAGGGGGCATCTAAACCTTCACTTTGATAAATTAAAACTTAAGTTTCCAAAACAAGCTAAACTAAATCCAAAACAAATCAAAGAAAACCATTGATCGTTTGTGCATGACTAATCCTCATATTCTGCGAAGAAGGAATATTTATCATAACACTAAGTTGAAGAAACAACAACCAAGTTCTTCGAAACTTGCCAAAAGAAATAAATTTTTATACATCAATCGTCAACTCTTCAAATCTCATCGCACATTCCTTCGTCAAATACGATTGTATCTTCAAAACAAAACAAACGAATTTGACAAGGAACCCTTGAGGAGTAGGGCATTCTGTCAAAAATCAGCATTCAGTCAACACATAAATCAAGGAGGGAAGATCAATCTGGCCTTCTTTCCCGAAGAGTGCATTACTTATAACATACCCCGATTTGAACCACCAACCCCTGAAAAAAACATTGAAGAAGAGTTCATTCCCTTTTTCCCAGAGAGCTTCTACTAGATGCCCATTGTTACTCACTCTCAACAAAACAAACAAAGTGAAATGCAACCGGAAACTAGCATGAATCAGAGATTATCAAATCCTTTCGAGTGTCTAAATCTAGAGGACACCGAAATTTCTGAAGAACTTCTTCAAGAGTGTCAAGAGAACACTTCGTTTCAAAAACTTGTGGAAAGATTCATGGAGAATGACAAGAAAAAATACCTCCTCATGCTCACAAGCAAAGGTGTTAAAATTCCTGAAGACTTTGACACAGACATTTTTAAAACAAGATCTCACCATTACAAATATCAAGAATGACAATGAGAGGAAGAGGCATGTGACCCTGAGCAGGGTATTCCTGAACAAAATCTACAAGAACAAAATATACCTGAGAAAAACATCCCCGAGCAAAACATACCATTCCATACCCCATTTCAGCCTAGAATTAATGCAAGAGAATAATTCTTCCCTCGGCAAAATAAGGCACCTTTGATTGCTCTTACTCAACAAATGCAAATGTTGCAAAGACAAATGCAAGACATGCAACAAGGTACAAAAGTATGGTACTCTTTAACTGAAATCTATCCTTATCCATTTGATAGAAGATTGAACATGGTACCTTTTCCTCCAAACTTAGATGTTCCCAAGTTTGACAAATATGATGGTAAAAGTGATCCTCGTGATCATTTTCAAGAATTTTGCACAATGAGTCTTGAATTTGCTCATGATGATACCTATTTGATGAGGTTATTCCCAAGAAGCTTGGGAGGACAAACAATGGAATGGTTGTCCAGAATCACACCTCCCATCAGATCATTTGATGAACTAGTCAACAAATTCATAACTCAATATTCCTATAACATTCAACATGCTATCACCATGTTAGACATCTGTAATATGAAATAGAAAAACAATGAAACATTCATGGTCTTCCTTCAACAATGGTAGCGTATGGTTTCAAGATATCCTCATGATGTACTCATAAAGGAAAAGATGGAAATTTACATCGATAACTTGAATAGTGAGATGAGTTACAGACTCAAACTCCAATGCATACCATCTTTTGCTAAATTGATTGAGAATGGCATCCAAGTAGAAGAAGCATGTGTCAAAAAGGGAACAGTGAAATTTTTCAAAGAAGGAACAAGTTCATCCAATTACAACAACCAAAACAACAACAACTTGGACAAATCCAGATTCTAGACCAGAAACAAAAAAAATGGAAATGAAGGAGGAACTGAATCAAATGATCCAAAATCAAAGCAACCCATGCTCGCGTTATCAGGTAATCCTCAAGTTACAAAGAATCCCAAAGGTGCTAACCCAGGCACTAATGCTTATGCACCAAATACCAATCAAGATCAACTGAACACAAACAATACCAACAATACCCAAAATAATAACATCAATAGAGGACCTATTCCAAACTCACAGTGTAACACAAACAACTTTCTGAAATGCATTTATAAACCACTAGGGCAATCACTGGAGTCAGCATTCAGAGAACTCCTGGCAAACAAAATTATCTCTTTACCCGCAATCAGCAACTTTGAACCACAAATCAAACCACCTTGGTGGAATGACTCACACTTTTGTGATTTTCATCGCAACAAAGGTCATCAAACAAATGATTACATGAGGCTGAAAAACATTGTTCAAGACGTGATCGATAGAGGTGATTTAACGGTCGATGGTCTCAAAAAAAATGGTGACCATAGATCTTTCAAAAATCCTCTTCCAAACTACAACAAGGATGGAGCTTCAACCTCACACGATACACGTGGAGCTCGTATCAATCACATATACAATAACACCATCAATCACATATCAGCTGAGGACAATCAAGTCAATGTTATCACAATCAAAGATAGACGTGAACATGAATCCGTCAATATAACAACCAGAGCTCAAAAATATGTCTTGAAGGGACATATGTCAACAACAAACATTGTACCCAAAATTCAATATGATCTAGTCGGTCAACTACGCAAAAATCCTGCTCAAATATCTATACTTGAGTTGCTGAAACTTTCGCCAAAACACAAAGACATATTGGAGCAAGCCTTATTGGAAACAAATGTACCGCAAGATCTGGATGCTAACAAATTCCAAGCCATGGTGGCTCATATGATAGGACCTCATAACCTCACTTTTTCTGAGCATGATAATATCTCATTGAGCCATCCACATAATACTCCACTCCATATTGAAGTCATGGTCTATAAATACCGAGTTAAATGAGTATTAATAGATGGAGGAGTTGGACTTAATATTTGTACCTTAAAACTTATCTGTGCATTAGGCTTCTCAGAGGAGTCTATTGATCCACGCAAAAAGATCACTATAAAGGCATATGATGATGAAGAAAGATCATCTAAAGGAATGGTGGTGTTGCCAATTTAGGTAGGACCAATATGAAAGGATACTATGTGTCAGGTCTTAGACATAGACCTCACATACAATATCCTATTGGGTCGACCTTGGATACATGAAATGCAAGCGGTACCCTCCACATATCACCAGTGTGTCAAATTTCCCTACAATGGGTAGGAGGTTTCTATATCAATTGATCATAATCCATTTCAGCATTGTAATGCTATGGGGGCAGCCCAAGACAGCTTAGTTCCACATAATAGAGAGAAACAAAATTCATCAGCACAAGATCTTCAACAAGAAAAGTCTAAATCATTACCTAGATATTTCAAGCAGAAAATGAAGATCAAAGAACAAGGCATGGGAGAATACTCTTTAGAACCCATTTCTTTGGCCAACTTACTAACATCACCTAGATCTCATAGATTACCTACAACATTAGCACATCAAGCAACTCAGCCCATCACCAAGTTTGATGGCACATTCATTCAACTCGGCACTCTAGCACATGAATTCGAGGAAAAGGATATCCTTAGTTGGCTATACAAAGATGAGGAAGAAGACAGAGCAGCTACTATGGAAGTATCTATACCAACACACCTGTATGGAAAAGGCTACTTAATCATGTAGCAAATGGGATACAATGGCAAAGGACATATTGGTAAGCGTCGGGAAGGCGTCACAGAACCATTGGATCCTCCTTCACAATTCAGTAAAGACAAAAAAGGATTGGGCTTTGAACTCACTCTACCACCAAAGAGGGTACCACACAAATATCAAAAACCCCAATGGAAAGCAAAGAAGAAATACAAATAAGACTCTTGGCAAGAGGCACTATTCAAGTCAACTGAGACAATACGTAAAGAACGTGAACATCAAGAATGAGAGCAATGTCAAAAGTAGCCTATCAATAAAAAGAAGGAAGCATCTACTGCAGAAGCACATCATATTCAAGAACCAATATCCAACAAAGAAGAATCACCTCTGGATTACATCATTCCTCCCTAAGGAGAGAGTATATGAACAAATGCAAAGAGTGGAAGCAGGATATGACACAGAATCAGAGAAAACTATCAAACTTGTCTCAATTATCAAAGACCTGTTCTCACCCTACAACATACCAGTTCACAACACTACTAGAATCTGGGATAATACCTCTTAGATTGATTCCAATGAATATGAATGGGGTAGCTGTTCTAATATTACTGAAGATATTTGTGCAAATGAAAGTAATACACCCATCTCTAAAGAAGAACGCGGCACAGAATCTAGACCACTTGAATTTGGTCTACAAAATATCTATGATGCCAAGGAAAAAGAGCAGCACCATTATGCGAAAGTCTATATGGAAGATGATACCATCTAAGACTTCGACAAAATCCTTAACTTATTTAACACCCTAGCCAATCACAATGATACTTCCATCCTAACACTTATAGCAGTCGAACTTGATCCACCTAACGATTCCTTACCACTTGTCTTTCCTGACCTCATAGACTAGGATGAACCTGAAACTCATGATATACCAATTTTCCCAAATGATGAATCCATTATCCATTATGTATGTACCGTTAACCTGGAGACAGTGAACAAAGTAATGATGTCTACAATCAGGGGAGTGCCAAGTCTCTCGATCGCAAAAATGAGCAAAATAAAAGATCTACTGCTGAAAACCAGTCAATGGCAGCAATAGATCACACAAAAGTAAAAATAAAGGACGCATCTGAGGGTGAAAACCTTTTTAAGGCACCTAAGGATGGGAGACTTGACACTCTTCCTGAGCATTATCACGAGCGATCACCCATATTGATTGATCCCACTCAATCAATCAACATTGGTACTACAGAAGTAGCCAAAACTATACACCTTGTAGAATCTCTGACGGAGGAAAAAAGATCAAAATTTATTAAATTATTTAAAGAAAAGCAAATCAAATTTGCTTGGTCATATGCAAATATGCCCGAGATTGATCCACAATTAATCATGCATCACTTGTCCATTGCTCCAAGAGCTAAGCTAGTCAAGCAAAAATTGTGAAAGATGAATCCACATGTGGCACTCATGGTTAAAGCTGAATTGAAGAAACTATTAGACGTCGAATTTATTCGACCTATCGACTATGCTGAATGGATTTCCAACATTATACTAGTATCAAAACTAGATGGCAGTATCAAAATCTGCACTGATTTCAGAGATGTCAACAAAGCCTGTCCAAAGGATGACTTTCCTTTGCCTAGTATCGACATAATTGTAGACCTCACAACAGGCTATGCAATGCTATCACTAATGGATGGTTTTTCAGGCAATAATCAAATCAAGATAGCCCCAAAAGATCAAGATAGAACAGCGTTTACCTGTCCATGGGGAACGTACTATTGGAATATCATGCCTTTTGGCTTAAAGAATGTAGGAGCAACTTATCAACGAGCAATGACAACAATCTTTCATGACATGATGCATACCTTCATGGAAGACTATGTGGATGATTTACTAGCTAAATCATTCACTAGAGCAGAACATCTAAGCATCTTAGAAAAGATTTTTGATAGATTGGAAAAATTCCAAGTCAGGCTCAACCCTAAGAAGTGTGTCTTCGGGGTTACATCAAGCAAAGTACTAGGCTACATAGTTTCAGCTAAAGGTATTGAAGTGGATCCAGCAAAGGTACAAGCCATTATGTGTTGGCATTTTTTATGTTTATGTTGTGATTGTCATTGATGGACACACACTTGTATTGAGATCCCCTTTATATGTATGAGCTCATGCCCAACCGGTATGTTGTATTCTAGTCTTTAGACTATTAGTGATTTTGCAGAATGTGTTTCCCGGTCTAAAGCGGCATGACAACCCCAAGCGATTCACAGATCACAAGTGGTATGAGGGAGCAAAGCGGCACAACACATTCTTACCAGTCTTCATTTTTGTCAAACTGGCAACCGGTATTTTGTATGAACCAGTAATACTCTGTGATGAGTTACCAACCGGCATTTTGTGATGAGTTACCAATCCACCGATTGTTTGATCGTGTTGACACATTAACGGTGATTCCTGTGTCGTGTTACTAAGTATGTCTAAGTTCATTGAACCTAGGAAATTGTAAAGAAATCCTATTGGACCAACATGAAATCAGATTCCTTTAAAAGGACATCATGTCTAGGGTTTTAGGTTGTTGTGAAAAGGGTTAATGTTGAGCTAGGGTTTAAGGTGGATGTGGAGTTGTTGGAAGAGCGATCTTATCTAAGAAGATCGAGTTGTAACTAAGAGAGAGATAGAGAAGACTGAAGTAATGCTGGAATGCATTAGCTGTGAGCAATACTGGATCTAACTAAGCAGTTTGTGCTATTAGATAGATCAAACACTTGTTGATTACTCACATCTTTAACAAGTCAGTAGCCCCTAACCAGTTAGACCTCAAAGCCTTTGTAAAATCCTCTAACAAGGTGGTTCACACATGTGAATCTAAAATCCTCTAACAAGGTAGTCTTTAATCAGACTTATCTCCTAACAGAGATTGAGATTCCTAACAGGATCTGTTCTGGTGAAGAACATTGTAAGACCTTAACCGGTCTGGTTTCTATTCTGCAGATAGTGACTTGTGAGTTCCATCTCACCGTGGTTTTTCCCAGTTGGGTTTCCATGTCAAATATCTTGTGTTATGGTTGTATTGCTTTTATGGGTGAATGTTTTATTCACATTTTGGTTTGTATGTGTGGTAACCGGTTTGATTGTCAGACTGCTTTACCGGTTTATCTTTAGATTGTGTAAGTGTTTTAGTGCAAAGATTTTTGGCATACTAATTCACCCCCCCCCCTCTTAGTATTCATCAATTGGTATCAGAGCCAACCTTTCTATAAGTTTAACCACTTGGAAAGAGATATGGGGGAATACACCTTGAGGGAACTTACTCAACGGCTCACTAAGTCTGAGCAAGCCTATGATGATCTTATGGTCAAATACAAGGCATCTCAAGCAAAAAGAAGAGAACATGCAGAAAAGCTGATGGAACTATCCGAAAGTAGTTCTAAAGATGAAGCTAACATGGAAGCTATGATTGTTGAAGTGAATAAGCTGAATGATTCAAACTCCAATCTGAGAAAGGAGTTGGAAGGACTGACTATTCGGTTCAGTCAAGAGCTTGAGAACCAGAGAAAAGGTGAATATCTGGTAAAAGACAGAGATCATGAGATCTCCAAGTTGAAACATGAGATTAGTGCACTAACTGCTCGCCTTCATGAGAGTAGAATGGAAAAAGAAGACATGCAAGGAGAACTGAACATTGCCATCTCTGAAAATGCAAGTCTTATGGAGACAAACACTGCTATTTCCAAAGAACTCTTTGAGTCAAAGGAAATACTTGCTAAGTTTGGCAAAAGTACAGTCAAGCTAGAGCAAAAGATTGAGTCATCTAGACCGGCAAAGAATACCAATGGTCTTGGTTTTTCTGGACATGAGGAAGGAGAATCCTTAGGAACAAATGTTGAAGCATCAAAGAAGCAACCGGCACTCAAAGGAAAAGGTAAGCAAAAATTCAAACCTGTTTGCTTTAACTATCTTAAAGAAGGACACACTGCCAATGTATGTAGGAGCAAAGCCTACAATAATTTTCCTTATTTTATCAACAATGTACCTAGATTCAATAAGTTCAATGGTCATTGTTATGCATGCAACAAGTTTGGGCATAGAGCATTTGAATGCAGGTCTGTAGTGGATAACACTGGAAGATATCCTCAGAGGACCCAAGGAACTGGTCTTGAATCTTTTATGAACTGGAACCACAACCGGTTTAATGACTTCAATCATCAGTCAAGAAGTAGTGGTCATCAAGTGGCAACTGGATGGAGAGAAAGTTGTATGATCTTTCATGGTCATGGTCACACTATTGTAACATGCAGAAGGAAGATTGGAAACATGTACAATGGACCTTGGAGAGCACCTGGACTTGTTTGCTATCACTGCAACAAACCGGGTCACATTGCAAGATTCTGCAGAAGTAGAAAAAGTATATCTGATGATATACCGGTCACTCAGGAAGGAGAAATAGATATTGAAAAAGTCCAAGGAGACATGAAGAAAACATGGAAGAAGAAACCAACAATGTCGGAAGAGAAACCGGTTTCTGCACCTAGTGTGCAAATATCGGAACCGGCAAACTAAGCCTCAAAGGCTTAGGGGGAGCAAATGGTGAAATGCTTTTGAACCCCTGGTTAATACCGGTAAAAGATCTTAACCAGTATGCTATACCTATCACTTGGCAGAAGACCGGAAATGGTAAAAAGGCAAATTAGGGTTTACGACCTAATAGAGGAGCATTAATGATGGTAGGTGAGAGACATGTATAAATGCATTTTTCAAATCATTTCTCACTATTTGTTTTCGAGCGAAGAAAAGTTTTCAAGTGCGGAGTGAAGAAAAGGCGATTTGAGCTTAGATTTCAAGAAATCGGATAACCTTGAAAGAGATTCAAATCTATTTTGCAAGCAGTAGTGGAGAACTCAAAGCGGTGATTTGGCATCCGACGGAGAGTGAAGTAAAGCAGAATCAGGAAGCCCTGAATTTGCATTTGAAAGGTATTTTTTGTGTTCTTGGAATACTCTTCAATGGCTTCCGCATCTCATACCAGTTCAAGCACATCCATTGAGTCAGAAAGTTTCATTCAGAGGAAGTCCAAGTATAATGCTTTGTCACAAGTTCTAGCTGGAGTCATAGTCGAAGAAGGAATTTCAGATTATATTGATTGCAAGATAGAAGACCTAGGGTCCTTAGCCATTCATACTCAATTAGGTCTATTTTGCAGAAAGGACAAAAGGATCAAACCAGAGTTCAGTGTCTTAGAGAAGAAGAAACTCCATAATGCGGTATACTTTCTAGAAGACTTCACAGAGGATCACATCAAGATCATCTTGAGTAGATTCCATGGTGTCAAGATGTACCTGGAGAGAACGCATGATATCATGCCTGAGGCAATTCATGCAGTCACCAGTTTCTGCAACACATGAGAAGTGCCAGCCCTGAGAATAGTAAGCAAAATAGAAATGACCAAGCTCACTGGTTCGACAAGTGATTCACGAGGTATGATAGTTAATCCTATCAAGGATGAACTAGTAAAATACGCCTGCATGGTGATAGGCTACAGAACATTCTCAGCCAATAGGATTAATTATGTATCTGCTGCAGCAGTAAATGCCACTTACCAGATGATTATAGAGGATAAATCATTTGACATATGCACCGGTATGCAGAGGCAACTACTGTTAAATCTTAAGGCAATCAAAAAGGACAATTCACTGAGATTTAAGTTTGGACAACTACTGGTAGGGTTGTTTTTCTATTTCCAAGGGTACTTTTCGGGTGTAGGAGATGTCCAGTGGTGCACTGACCAACCAGTAACCAAGCAGATAAAGGAAAGTGTGCAAGCCATTGGAACTGGCTACCCTGAGGTACTGAACAAATACTTTGATGAGTTCAGAAGAAAGATGAGTCAGAGGGTACAAATCTCAGGTGACATAGTGAAGAAGTATGAAGATGACATATGTTTCACTATTCAAGTGGACAAATGTCTAATGGAGGCTGTTGAGCCTAGAATGGAGGAAGTGGAGCCTATGGGCTATGAGGTCATGTTTGACATGCTGAAAGGGTATGCTTCAACCCTTATTGCCTCACCTCTTGATCCAAAGGCTAAGCAAACCAGAACCTACTTGGAGAGGATCGCATCGGTTGAAGAACCATCGGTGAAGATGGGAAAAGAACCGACAACTAAGAAAGCTAAGGCAGTGCATGCAGCATCAGCACCAGCTACCACTGCGACTCCAAGAGTGACCAAGAGGTTACCGACAAAGAAGAAACCAGCGGTAACACCAACAAAAGTCTTCAAAAGAAAGAGGAAGACTAAGGCAAATGAACCGGAATCCAAAGAAACTGAGTCTAATGAATAGCCAAAGAAGGCTAGACAGACCAAGAAGATGAAGAAGAATGAATCGGCAACATCTGCACCGGTAAATATAGATATCTCCTCTTACAAACCTTTGACACATTGTCAAATAATAGTAAAGAATATTAGGAGAAAGTTACTTCATGATTTAATAGATTATTATGATGAATTCAATAGTGAAGAAAAAGATGAAGCATTGCAGGAAATCATTCTTTATTTATGTAAAAAATGACCGGTCACCATCAGAGATTAAATCTCAGACACCGGATTCATTATTTAAAGCATTGGATAACAAATGGCACATTGCCATTGAAAAGGAACAAGAGATTAGGGAGAAATTTTTTGCACAGTACTTCCCCAAACTCTCAAATTCAGAATTATTTGATGTATTGGATCATAATAAAGGTCTCTTCTTCACAAGGAGAAGAAGACTCTGGTTGTTGGAGGGGAGAGTTGATGATGTAGAAAAGGATACACATCGACACATGGCCCATGCTATCATCTTTCACAAAGCTCGAATGGCCAACCTCCAAGCGGAAAAGGAACTGGTTATTTCCAAACCGGACGAGGTTTTTGATGAGGAATGAAACCTGGTGGAGGAACCAATCGACACCATAGATGTTGATGCCCTGGATATAGAAGATGTCACTCAAGACATACCTTCTGAGAGAACTGAACAGGGGCAACAGGCCGATCAAGGTGGTGAACAAGTTGTGGACACACAACAAGTAGCAAAAGAACAGGAAGAGAAAAAGAAGAAGGATGAAGATGAGAAACAGAAAAAAGAGGAAGAGAAGAGAAAAGAGGAAGAGGAGAAAAGAAAAGATGAAGAGAAGAAGAAGCAAGAAGAAGAAAGGAAGAAGAAGAAAGAAGAAGAGGACAAGGAAGAAAAGAAGAAGAAGGAAGAAGGAATAGGAAGAAAAGAAGAAGAAAGAAGAGGAGAAGAAGAAGAAGGAAGAGGAAGAGAAGAAGAAAAAGGAAGAGGAAGAGAAGAAGAAAAAGGAAGAGGAAGAGAAGAAGAAGAGGGAAGAAGAAGAAAAGGAAGAGAAGAAGAGGAGAGCAGAGGAGAAGAAAAAGGCAGAGGAAGACAAGGAAGAAGAGAAGAGAAGAGAAGCAGAAAAGAAGAAAGTTGAAGAAGCCAAGGAACGAGAAGCGGAAAAATGCTCTTAGGTGGAGACTCCGAAGGCAACCGAAAGTCAACCCTCACCAATTGATCTCTCTAGTCCTATCGATCTCTAATCTACAAGTGAGTCAGAGCTTATGCAAAGCATCAAGGTTTCTCAAGAGTGCCTTGAGATCATTCGCAGGAAAAAGGAACAGGACATCATTCAGGTAGCTGTAGACACACTTACTGGTCTAATCCCCAGTACTAATCTTCCTAACACTGATTCATCACTAGCACAACTCAAACTTCTGTGTACTTTAGTGGATGATTAGGTGCAGGGTCTAGAAGAAGCAGCAGAGGCCAATGTAAAGAAAGAGCACCAAAAGGCTCTTAATGTTGCTCTCGTGAAGAAATTAAATGAGCTTAGGACTGAACTGCTAAAGGATCAAAAGGACATAAGGAGTGCCTTGGATGAGGGAAACTTGCTACTCAACAAAATCTGTCAACCTCATCTATTCTATGATGATGTGCTAGCCAAGAAGCAACAGCTTCAAATGGACTTATAGTCCTACTTAAGCACATTCAAGACTCCTTACGACTCCTTTGCAGCATATGGGCAAACTGTTCACCAGTTCTAGATCCAGTCAGCCAAGATAGAGCAAGAGATCAACACAAGGTCTAGGGATTTGCAGGAGCTTCAACTGGTATTACTTCCACGACTACAAATTCTCTAGAAATGCTATCTAAACCTGGATGCCCTGACAGTCACACAAGAATTGAGCACAATAGATGCCATGGAGGAACAGGTATCACAAATGCAAACAGAGAAGGAAGTGGTGACCTCCCTACTTGAGTCCTGGTCTCTTTCCATGAAACAATTTTTGTAGGACTATAAAGCGTTTTTGACAAGTATTATTCATTATTGTCATAAAATCTTTTATATATATATGGAAACAGGTTTTTTAGTGGTACTTTGTCATTGTTGGCAAAGGGGGAGAAGTATATGGTTTTAAAATTTTGAAATTTTGATATATCAAGGGAGAAGTATATCAGAGGGAGAAGTATCTATTTTGAAATTTTGATATATGTTGTGATATATGCTATATGCTCTAATGATTATGCTCTGAATGCAAAATTGCTATACACTCTGTTGATTAAGGGATAGTGTATATGCTTAGGGGGAGCAATTTTGTTAATGGCAAGTTTTTGTTGTAAAACACTTAGATGTCAAAATTTTATTTTCCTAAGTGTTGCCATCAATGCCAAAGGGGGAGATTGTTGGCATTTTTGATGTTTATGTTGTGATTGTCATTGATGGACACACACTTGTATTGAGATCCCCTTTATATGTATAAGCTCATTCCCGACTAGTATTTGTTCCAACCGGTATGTTGTATTCTAGTCTTTAGACTAGTAGTGATTTTGCAGAATGTGTTTCCCAGTCTGAAGCGGCATGACGACCCCAAGCGGTTTGCAAATCACAAGTGGTATGAGGGAGCAAAGTGGCACAACACATTCTTACCAGTCTTCATTTTTGTCAAACTGGAAACCGGTATTTTGTATGAACCGGTAATACTCTGTGATGAGTTACCAATCCACCGATTGTTTGACGGTGTCGACACATTAACGGTGATTCCTGTGTCATGTTACTAAGTATGTCTAGGTTCATTGAACCTAGGAAATTGTAAAGAAATCTTATTGGACCGACATGAAATCAGATTCCTTTAAAAGGACATCATGTCTAGGGTTTTAGGTTGTTGTGAAAAGGGTTAATGTTGAGCTAGGATTTAAGGTGGATGTGGAGTTGTTTTAAGAGCGATCTTATCTAAGAAGATCGAGTTGTAACTGAGAGAGAGATAGAGAAGATTGAAGTAATGCTGGAATGCATTAGCTATGAGAAATACTGGATCTAACCAAGTAGTTTGTGCTATTAGATAGATCAAACACTTGCTGATTACTCACATCTTTAACAAGTCAGTAGCCCCTAACCAGGTAGGCCTCAAAGCCTTTGTAAAATCCTCTAACAAGGTGGTTCACACATGTGAATCTAAAATCCTCTAACAAGGTAGTCTTTAATCAGACTTATCTCCTAACAGAGATTGAGATTCCTAACAGGATCTGTTCTGGTGAAGAACATTGTAAGACCTTAACCAGTCTGGTTTCTATTCTGTAGATAGTGACTTGTGAGTTCCATCTCACCATGGTTTTTCCCAGTTGGGTTTCCACGTCAAATATCTTGTGTTATGGTTGTATTTCTTTTATGGGTGAATGTTTTATTTGCATTTTGGTTTGTATGTGTGGTAACCAATTTGACTGTTAGACTGCTTTACCGGTTTATCTTTAGACTGTGTAAGTGTTTTAGTGCAAAGATTTCTGGCATACTAATTCACCCCCCCCCCCCCTCTTAGTATTCATCATTATGGAGATGCCACCACCCAAGAACATCAGCCAGCTTAGATCTCTACAAGGATGATTCCAATCAATCAGGTGATTCATCGCTCAACTGGCAGATAAAAGTCTCCCATTCAATCATTTGCTACATAAAAATGTACTGTTCAGATGGGAAGCCAAATGTGCAAAATCCTTCTATCAAATCAAGTAGTATCTAATGAACCCACTAGTTCTAGTACCACCAATAGCAGGGAAGCCACTCATTCTCTACATTTCAACAACAGACATCTCACTGGGGGCATTGTTAGCACAAGAAGATCAATAGGGCAAAGAGCAAGCTATCTATTATATCAGCAGGACATTAAACGGATATGAACTCAACTATATAGTCATTGAGAAAGCTTGTCTAACAGTGGTATTTGCCTCTCAAAAATTTCGACACTACATGCTAGCTCACACAATTAAGCTGGTTGTAAAAATTGATCCTCTCAAATATTTACTCAGTAAAGCAGCTCTTACAGGCATATTGGCTAAGTGGGTCATGATCCTCAGTGAATTTGATATCCACTATACAAAACGACGAGCTATCAAAGGACAAGCAATTGCAGATCAACTGGCAGAAGCACCACTACCTAGAAAATAAACTATGGAGATTGAATTTCCAGATAGAGACGTTCTTGCTATCTCCACCAAACAATGGACCTTATATTTTGATGGATCCTACACACAACATGGCTCAGGTGCTGGCATTTTGTTCATCACTCCTGAAGGACACACTATACCAAAATCATATAGGCTTATGTTTCCATGCACCAACAACATTGTTGAATATGAGGCATTGGTTATAGGCATCAAAATGGTCTTAGAATGGAGGATCACAGAATTAAAAGTCTACGGAGATTCACAACTAGTCATCAATCAAATCAACAAGGACTATCAGACAAAGGATGACAAGCTGCTACCATACAAACGAATGGTGGATGATTTTAAACAATATTTTGTACACATCACCTTCGAGCAAATACCAAGGTTGGATAATAGAGCAGCTGATGCCATGGCTACTATCGCTTCACTATTGCAAATTCCAGAGCAATAGAATAGTTACGCGTTTCTGGTAGAGCAATTATTCTCCCCAGCCTATGACCATTCGGAATCCCATGTTATCTATACCTTGACCAGTTCTGACTCTCCGTTATATGGACCCATCTACAACTATCTTAAGAACAATATCCTACCCATTGACCTATCCCGAAACCAAAAATGTAACTTTATCCGGCAAGCCGCCCATTATACTCTTACTCTTGATACCTTGTATCGTCGAGGTCTAGATGGTACTCTTCTTCGTTGTCTTGATCGTAATGAATCTGACTCTGCTTTACACGAGCTTCACAAAGGTATCTATGGCACACATTCAAGTGGTACTACTCTTGCTAAAAATCTTCTATGAATGGGATATTACTGGCCAACAATGGAAAAAGACTCTTATCACTTTGCAAAGAAGTGTCCTAAATGCAAAATCCATACATGCACCAGCACAAGAACTGCAGCCATTCACAACATCCTGGCCCTTCTTTCAATGGGGACTAGACTTGGTCGGCAAAATTCATCCTTCATCTTCAAATGGACACAAGTTCATTATAACTGCAATGGAATACTTTACCAAATGGATAGAATCAGTCCCCATGACCAGAGTGACTGGGAAACAAATTGCTTCTTTTATCCTTAATTATTTGATCTGCAGATATGGCATTCCAAGCTCCATCATCACAGATAATGGACGACCTTTGAAAAACCAAGATGTATGAGAACTATGTGAAAAATTCAAAATCCAACATCGTTTATCTACACCTTACTATCCACAGGGGAATAATCAGGCAGAAGCATCCAACAAAACAATATTGAAAATCCTAAAGAAAATAGTGAATGATGCAGGCAAAGATTGGCATTTACAACTCAACCCAGCACTTTGGGCCTACAGAACTAGCATCCGCACACCTACAGGAGCTACACCATATTCATTGGTATATGGATCAAAAGCAATTTTACCCTTGGAGGTATAAATTCCATCTCTCAGGGTCTCTTTGAAAGGCTTAATCCCAGATGAAGAGTATCGAGTTAACCGACTGCAAGAGCTCGAGCTTCTAGATGAAAGACATCAATGTGCCTACACTCATCTCAAAGCATATCAGCAACGCATGTGCAGGAGCTACAACCACAAGGTCATTCTCAAAAAATTTTAAATTGGTGACCTAGTACACAAGGAAAATCCTAGGAATCGGCAAGATCGAGAAAAGAAAGGGAAATTTGAACCTAATTAGTTAGGTCCCTATGTCATCATATCAGCCTATGGATCAAGCACCTATCAGCTAACAACTTGAGAAGGATATGTGCTCTACGAACCAACTAACAATGTTCATCTGAAGAAATACTACACATGAGTACTCTAATGCACAGAAAAGTCAAAAAAATCAAAAAAATCAAAAAAACAAGAAAAAGGTAAATAAAAAGGTACAATAAAAGCAAATGGTGAAAACCTGGCAACAGGCGCTATTGTGAGAGGACAGCTCCTCTATCTATATCCATACCATTATCTCCACAGTAAAGCACTATCGGCCATCACGCAACATTTTTATCACAATATCCATCCAGGCCATACTTAGCATAGTCACTATCCTTGTTTATCTGCATATCCTTTCACCACATCTCACCATGGTTTAGTAATCACTGTACATATCCATATTATGAAGTACTCTTAACTAGGGGCAGTAATCAAAACTTGCAACACGTTTGAAATGTCAAAACTTGTCGCAAACTTAGAACTTCATATCCAGCAAACAACACTCGCACAATCGCAAAGCAAAACATTGATCGCTTAACCAAATTCACAAATATGATGGATGATTTTCTGAAATATCAAATGTTGCATCTTGCATAAAGTTTTGACTATTTTTGCACTTGAACTTTTTGAATTGTTGGATCCTCTAAATTTTCTCAACAATGCTTCAAAGCTAAAGAACGTCATGGGGGACTCCAATATTTTCTTAGTTTTTCTGTCTGTGAGGCGATCATCTGTACTATGTTGATAATTGTCTCGCGATGTGATTCACAGCATATCATTGAAGACATGATTCCACATCACGCATACAAATAATTTAATCTTGTCTATTTTTACGCAATCTGCACTCAGGTCTTCCTGGTTTAATTATACCTTGACGCTTGTGCTATCTTGCAAAATCAAAAATCATGTAAATTTTTCTCAGGTCATTATGGTTCAATTATACCATTATGCTTGTATAAATTTTCAACATATCCCAAAATTAATCAATGCTCAAATGATGATACATACAAAGAAAGCAAACAACATGTGGCTATATAGGGATGACGAATACAGAATGCAAATGCTCAAAATCAATTAGTTGCATATCATTTTACAATTAGTTGCATATCATATCATACATCAAATTTTCAAGATACATCTCATAGCATATCATATCATACATCTCATTTTCAAGATACATCTCACAGCATATCATATCATACTGTAGCTTAGGAAATAGGAAATCATCACAAAACAAAGATAAACATAATAGCTCAATCACAAAAGCATCCATTTCAATGAATCTATCCTAAGAAACACTCAATAGAGACATGAAAACAAAAGCATTCAAAATTAAAGACATATGCAAACCAATAGCAGATCTGAATGCTCCTTCATGTGGCTCCATTGTTCTTCTTTCCTCCTCAAATGGTTTGGTTGTGGATCTCACCTACAAGTGCACATACACAATTGAAAGCAAGATTGACATTGATTATTGATCAAGAGTACTAGAAGCGTAAATTCGATAGTCTGATTAAGGATTAGGAATCAAGGATCAAGGGATTTGAGTGAAGAAAATCATCCAATTTATAGATAAATTGGAGAAATGATCAAATTAGCATGATAATGATTCGAATGGAAATTCAAATCAAGAATAGCAAAATTATGACATGTTATGACAAATTGCTATGCAAAAATTTATGACAATTTATGACAAATTGCTATGCAAGAATTGATTGATTGATGATTTATGACAAAATTATGACAAATTGACATGCCATTCCCATGAATGTAGGAGAGAAATAGGAGGAAATGAAATTAGGAATTAAGAAATTAGAAAAAGAGGAAAAAGAGGAATGAGGAAATTAAGAATTAGGAAAATGATGAAAATTAGGAAATTAGTGAATTAATCAATAATTTTTCATTTATTAATTAATTCATTCACAAAGAGGAATAATTAGCCAATTAAATGAACATTTAATTGTGATGAGAAGACTTAGGATAAATAAATAATTTATTAATCCTAAAGAGGGAAATGACAAACCAGGTTAAATGATTAAATCACGAAACCCTAGAAGATGAATTAGGTCTTGATGAAAGATAATTGATTCGATCATGATTTGATTTTGGATTGATAAATGACCAATGTGATAAATGATTTGATTGAGATTGGTTGACAAAAATCAATGACAAATTGACCAAATTGACATGATTGAAAAGGACAAGGATCGATGACGAATCGATCGCAATATGACAAGATTGACAAGGACAAAGATCGACCCAAAATCATGATTGAAGATTGTTGTCGACAAGACCAAATTCGAGAGCGAGATGAATGAAGAATGTAGAAGAATGACTCGATGTTCGCAAATGATAAAAACCAAGTACGAATCATAGGATAAATGTTAATGCGACGCAAAAACCTAAAATGAGGCAATGCGCAAATGTTAAAGTATGACTCCGCAAGCGTTGACCATTTTTAGGTGTCTACATTTTGCCCCTCTTTGAGACAATGCGATTTTAAGCGTTGTTTCAAAGAACAGTAATGAAAATGCCCCAGACAATAATAATGACATATGCATGCCCCCTCGAGGAATTGGCCGTAAATAGGCAGAGAAGAGGCCAATTGATCGATAAAAATGATAGAAAACGATAGGAGCAAACAGACTGACAAGACTGACTGAAGAAATGTTAGTAAGAAGAAATGAGATAGAGGACAGTTAGAGATGAAGAAAAACTTGCTTTCAGTAATGCACTTTGTAGGTGAGATCCTTTATTTTAATGTAGCAAAATGGATGCGTAGCATCATGGCATTGAAGGCCAGAGCTAAAATGCAACCCTTTTTGCAAAAGACAGACACATTGCAGACAAACAGCAATCACAACAAAAAAAGAAAAGGACCATGATCCATCCCGGTCACTCTAAATCACTCAGTGACATCATCGAGCAACATAGGAACATGATTGAAGATAAATCAATAAAAAGATAAGATGCACAAATTCCAACAAGTCAAACAAACATCTTGATCTTCATTGTCAAAAGTTGAAAGCACTGATAGGATGATCATGTTGTCTGGTTTCAGGACATGTGGTACCCCTTCTAAGACAGGACACAGTCTGGTTTCGAGTATACCACACCCTGTATAAGACCCATGATAGCAGTAACAAGGACAAATGATTTTGATGTTGATATTTGATTGATAAGACAATTTTGGTCAGTTTGAATGTTTGATTTGATTGAAAAAGGTCATCTGTTAAAGATTGATTTCATTAAAGCACAATGTTTGATTGCGAGTTGTTGGATGTATACTCAGTGAGCTGTCTAATGCACAAAAGGAATAATTATTTGCAAAATTTTTGTTTTTGGAGTTTTACAATTTTTTTGTGTTTTTTCAGGACTTTATTTGATTTTTAGAGATTTTTTCAGGACCTTTTTTTTATTTTTATGAATTTTTTCAGGACATTTTTCAGTTTTTATGACCTTTTTTTTTCAGGACATTTTTCAATTTTTATGAATTTTTTTGGACATTTTTCAGTTTTTATGACCTTTTTTTTCAGGACATTTTAAATTTTTTTTTTTGGATTATTTCAGGACATTTTTAAATGTTTATGATCTTTTTTCAGGACATTTTTAAATTTTTTTTTTTTTGAAGATTCTTTTCAGGACATTTTTCAAATTTTTTTTTTTTTTTGAATTATTTCAGGATATTTTTCAATTTTTTATGAGATTTTTTTTGAGATTTTATGATTTTTGCCCCCAATGTCTAGCAAGGCAAGGAATATGACAAATGGATAAATAGGCTTGTTGAAATGATGGTGGATAGATGGAAGACAAAGGCCTTTTATCATGGAGACAATGTGGATGCAATTTTCAAGGGCTATTGCATGATGGGACAAGAGACTGGATATGACAATGTAAAGTAGTGACGTGGCATGAGGGACATGTCAAGAGGTTTTTGAAACTATGTTTAAATTTTGCGTCCTTATGTCAGATCAAGATCAAGGAATGAAAAAGAATGTATGGATAGTGATAAGATATGGATAGGATAAGCAAGACCAAGAATGGATAAGGGACATGGACTGAAGGTCGGGATTGGCTACAGGATAGTGGTAGAAAGTTGCAATAAGCTAGGGAATATGGATGAAAGGTTGTAATAAGCAAATGAATAAAGACCAAAAGCTATGATAGACTAAAAGCTGCAAACAAGATGCATGATGTTCATGACGATCCTCAGCCTTGTCAAGATCAAATGTGGAAAAGGGGATATGGGCATGAGGGATAATAGGATATGAAGGGTAATGACAGGGGTTGGATAGGATAATGGAACAATGAAGGACAAAAGGATATGATAGGATAAAACCTGCCCCCAAGTACGGTGTGCAAGAAGTTCATAAATTACTCATGATGCCTGTTTACCAGGTTTTCATCACGGTACTTCCCCAAGGCGCCTGTTTGCCAGGTTTTCACTAGTGGACGAATTATTTTTGATATACTTTTTTTTCTTTTTTTTTTTTCTTTAATTTTTTCATTTTTCACTTTTTTTTTACTTTTTGTATTTTTACTTTTTCAATAGAAGATGGACACATGATAGGGGATGGAAGAAGGACTCAAGCGTCTTTTTGTTTGGATAGTAGCTTTGAAAAAAAATGGATCATGACCTTTAAAAGTATGCTCAAAGACGTTGGTAGGATAAGGACATGGAAAATGAGATGAAACTAAGGCAAGGATTTATGCAAAGGATTGGACCAGAGGGATGGAAGGATGGAAAATATGCATTGGATAATGGATAGGGTATTGGAAGAATTGGGCTTTAGTGGATGGAAATGAAGGCAAGATCGACATTGGCACACACCTTGATGGGTGATGGACTGATGGAGGAAAAATGGATTTTGGATATGGAGATTTTGATGAAGGAATAGCTTGGGATTTTGGGACATAAGGGCCCAAAACGGATGAAGAAGGTGATGGAGGAACAGATTTGAGAGGTTTGGATGGAGGAATAGCAATTTTGGATGCCAAGTTGGATGTTTCTTTAGGCTTTTGTGCTTCAAGGAGCCGCTTAGGGATCCACATGGTTTTTGATTTTTCATGCTTTTGCGGTTCCTTGGACTGCATTGCTTGCACACGGGATTTAGGAACCCATATATATTTTGACTTTTCTTTATTTTTCTCAGTGGGCCTTTGTGACCTCTTGGATTTTTCCTTTTCTTTTTGGATCATATTTTTCTTTGTTTTGACATGTCTATTATATTGGACATGTTGATCCTTGAATACATGTGGATTTTTAGACTTATGACTTTTATACTTGGCATCCAAATTGCTTGGAGGGGGAAAGGAATGCATGGATGGATATGAATGAAATGGAGTTCTTTTGGATGGATAGAATTTACTCAAGGATGTGTGCCTTTGTTGACCTTTCATAGAGGACAAAGGAATATAAGGACCTAAGATGGATGGCAAGTATGATGGGGAAGGTGTATGTTTTGATTTTGATGGAGGGCTACCAACATCTTGAGAGTGAGTTCTGCAGACATGACCCTTAAGATCTTCTTTGATATGGAGGGATTCTTTCTTATGAAGATCTACTCCTTTGCCTTTATGAATATCTTGACTTGTAGGATACTCTTTTCTTTGGGAAGAAGACGCGAGTCCATTATGAGGTGGATATGATATGAGAGAAATAATGAGATCTTGAAGTGGATCGGATTGGACCAAAGTGGAAGAACCCATTATGCATGTCGATGGTTCATGAACATCTTGCATTGACACGTTAGAATCATGAGGGGGATTAGGATCATGAGAGGGACTAGGATTTTGTAGTGGACATGGTTCAATGATAGGCTCTTCAAGAGATGGAATGGGAGAGATAATGGGATCATCAAAAGGAATGAGATCTTGGAGTGTATATGGAGCATTAGGACAAGGAGATGGAGGAACAAGTGGATCTTGTGGAGGATCTGAAGAAATAATTTGATCTTGACAAGGAGGGAGATCATTGGAATCCTCTTTAAAGGTGCTTTTCTCTTGACTTTTAATGGGATCATCATAAAGGATGGAAGGGATATCTAGAATGTCAATGGGATTTGAAAGGACATTTTTTTCATGAAATGGAAGGGGATCATTTGGGATTGGATGGACTGGGATATCTTGATCTTGCTCGAGGAATGGAGTGTCAATAGGACTTTGGATAGGATGGACAAGAATAGGGGAGTCATCATGAGTGTCTGGGAACATGGAGTCCTGGTCAACAATTGGATGGGATGATAAGGTTTCAGGATCTTGATCTTCATCTATTTCAAGACACGTTTCTTCATTCTCTAAATTATCCTCTTGACATGGGGTTAGACTTTGGATATGCATGGGGGATTCTGACAAGGAACCAATGTTTTGGCATGAAGGAAATGCACTTTGAACATTTGTGATGGATTCTGGCAAGGAATCAATGCTTGAACATGAGGAAGAGGGACTTCGAATGGGGTCCTCTAAAACAGGTAATGGCAATAAAGTGCATGGTTGCATTGGGTCTTGTATTTCTGAAACATGACAAGGATGTGCATCATGAATTGGATTATCTTGGCAATCAATTATGGATAGCCCTTGAATAATTTCATCCTTGGGTGTATTGTTTGATGAGGACAATATGGAAGGTTCTTGTGAAACTTCTATAGGTGTAGGGATAGATGCCACTGGAGAGTCAATTTGCTTGCGAGGGGATAAGGTATTGCTAGACATAAGTGTATTATCTTGATCTTCCTCAATAAACTCACTTGGTAATTTCCTTAAGAGCATTGCAATAAAGCCACCTTTCTTTTGAGGTTTTGACATAGTAGTATCTGGAATTTGAACTTGTTTGGCAAGGAGTTGGTTCTGATCTGATGTCATGTTTTGATTTCGAACTAGATGTTGATCAAATTGGTTTGACATGTTCAAAATTTGGCTTGGTGTGTGTTGCAACCTTTGTTTTTGAATGTTTGGTTGTTGTTGTTGACATTGATATTCCACCATTGGTTGAACTATTTGTTGACATTGTATAGTTGGTTGGACATATTGTTGAAATTGGACCACTGGTTGTATTGGTTGAATATGTTGAACAATTGGTTGAACCATTGGTTGTATTGGTTGAAAATCTGATTGATAGTAAACACCTTCTTGTTCTTGTTGTGGAGGCACATAATGTTGAAATTGATGTTGTCTCTTTTCTTGAAATTGTTTCATCATCTCTATTTGTGAGAGGAGAGCTGGTATGTCTGATCGTTCAAGAAGAGATCTTACATCAATTGGCTCGATATTTGGATTTCGACCTGGAAATTTTCGAAACATTTTGGACACTTGTGATCTATTCTTCACAATGTTTTTCACTTTTTGTTCCAATATCTCATTTTCTTGAGCTAGTTTCTCCTCTAGTTTTTGTATTTGGAGACTTGTTTCATCATAAAAAGTTTGATCGATATTGCCTTGTTGTTGGGTTGGATAGAATTGTGATTGCCTTGGATTAAAATTTGATTGCATTGTCGGTTGATATGTCAAACTTTGTTGCATCATTGGTGCTTGGAACCTTGTTTCAATAGACATGTCACTATGCAAATGCAATATTTTTGGAATTTTTCAAGGATAATGTATGATATGCAACTAAATGCAAACTAAAATAGATGAAAATGCAATCTATGTTTTTGGTTGTTTTTGAAGATTTTGACAAACTTATGAATGCAAATCTAAGAGAGGGACCCTTAGGAAATTGCAATGATATCTAGACCTCAAAGGACAAAAGGACTAAGTGACAAAGGACAAGATGACAATGTCTCCCCTATATGCTTGGATACTAAGCTAGGTTTGACCAAATGATATTGATGACAAAAGGACAAAATATTTAATAAGGTCTAGACCTCCTAACAATGACTTAGGGTTTATCCAAGATTTGGATTACTCAAGTATGACAAAACCTATTTTTGACACTATATGCTAAGGGACAATTACTATGCAAATGACCCTAATATGATATGATAATAACCTAAACTTAATGAAGAGACCTAGGGTATGCAATGTATGACAATGGTATGACTTTAATGCAAGAGGACATATGCAAATGGATGACCCTTATTGATATGCAAAGGAGTATGACTTAGGTGACACCTAACCTTGGTACTTGACAATGACTTTTGCAAAATGCAACCTAGGATGAACTTAAATGTAAGTGACATGCTTGTTGAGATAAGATTTTGAACAATGTTTTCTAACCATGTTTGAAGATGAGTTTTGAAGTTTGTTGGACCTTTGTTGGATGAATGTCTCTTGTGTTTAATCTTATGTTGGATCAATTTGTCTTGTTTTTGGAATGATACACAATTCAACTTTTGACAAACAAAGAATACAAGATATTGCAACTTAGACTCAAGACAATCATGCTCATTTCCACATTTCTTATGGTAGGCAAAGACATTAGGTACTTGAGAGGTAGACTCATTATGGGATTCAAGGAGAATACATAGATGCTTGACCCCACGGGCTCCCCTCCATGGCACTCACTTCTCAGGGCAACCAAGCATCAGTCCCCATGGAAATCTCCCCATGGCGAACTTAGTATCTCTTCCAAGTATCTGAACTTGTCCTTCTCAAGAAACTAGAAGGGTTTTTGGCCTCTAAAACAAGGTGTTTAGTAAGGATTTCTGTTAAGTGTTACTCCTTGATGTCACGCAAGCATGATTGAGACATTAAGCCCATCAAGATACCAAACAAATGTAGTCGCGCAAGCACGATTTAGACCGTGAGGCCCTACTTAGATGTTGATATGAGAAAGAGTTCAAGGGTCATCACTTCCCAAGTAACTGCAATTCCCACGTAACACTTCCTTCAAAGCTTTCACTCATCGGGTATTTTTTTATAGTGAGTTAGAATGCCAAGGAATTCTAGCCCTACTCACTTTGGGTCGTTCCCTTCTCATGATTATCACTTGCTTGCAAAAGCAAAGTGGTCGGGAAGGCAGGCCCTCTAAATGTGACACACAATCAACAACACAAGCATGGTATCGAAGATCTGGATTTCTGATCACCCTAAGAAGGATGAGAGCATACTCTCCTACTCCAATGTCATACTTAACAATCAAAGCAAACAAATGTTCATTCCAACCTATTTATAAATCACTAAGTGCCTAATTAAAAATCATAAACACAAAAGTTTGGTTGTTTCTCCAAGGCAACCTGCAAAACCCAAGTTAGAGGTTTGATTTGTTGTCTTTGACCATCGATTCTGCATAACACATGTTAGTAGTTTGATTTGTAGTCTTTGCCATGCGTATGCCAAGATTCTGCACAGATAATTGGTACCAAAATCCAAAGCACAGAAAAAAGAATGCAAAAACACAACAAATTTCAAGTAAACACTGCATTTTTTACCTCTGTTCTGGACTTTACACAGGCGCAGAAGTCATGACACAAGCGCAGAATGTCTGACACAGACGCAAGTTGTCTTATACAGGCGCAGAAGTCTCCAGAATACCCTGCACGACCCTGTTTTTGGGCTTTTGGCCTGCAAAATCAACTTGAAAGCACTCCAAAACACAGTTAGAGGGTTAGATGGTTAGTTTTCACGTCGGGTTCACCAATTAATGTACGCATAGGAAATTAGAAATCATCACAAGACAAGATAAACATAATAGCTCAATCACAAATGCATTCATTGCAATGAATCTATCCTAAGACACACTCAATAGAGACATGAAACAAAAGCATTCAAAAGCAAAGATTATGCAAACCATAGGCAAGATTTGAATGCTCCTTCCATGCGGCTCCATTGTTCTTCTTTCCTCTTCAAATGGTTGGATTGTGGATCTCACCTACAAGTGCACACACATCATTGAAAGCAAGATTGACATTGATTTATTGATCAAGAGTACTAAAAGCTTAGATTCGATAGCCTGATTATCAATTATTAAGAATTAAGGATTAGGGGTCAAGAATCAAGGAATTTGAGTGAAGAAAATCATCCAATTTATAGATAAATTGGAGAAATGATAAAATTAGCATGATAATGATTCGAATGGAAATTCAAATCAAGAATAGCAAAATTATGACATGTTATGACAAATTGCTATGCAAAAATTTATGACAATTTATGACAAATTGCTATGCAAGAATTGATTGATTGATGATTTATGACAAAATTATGACAAATTGACATGTCATTCCCATGAATGTAGGAGAGAAATAGGAGGAAATGAAATTAGGAATTAAGAAATTAGAAAAATAGGAAAAAGAGGAATGAGGAAATTAAGAATTAGGAAAATGATGAAAATTAGGAAATTAGTGAATTAATCAATAATTTTTCATTTATTAATTAATTCATTCACAAAGAGGAATAATTAGCCAATTAAATGAACATTTAATTGTGATGAGAAGACTTAGGATAAATAAATAATTTATTAATCCTAAAGAGGGAAATGACAAACCAGGTTAAATGATTAAATCACGAAACCCTAGAAGATGAATTAGGTCTTGATGAAAGATAATTGATTCGATCATGATTTGATTTTGGATTGATAAATGACCAATGTGATAAATGATTTGATTGAGATTGGTTGACAAAAATCAATGACAAATTGACCAAATTGACATGATTGAAAAGGACAAGGATCAATGACGAATCGATCGCAATATGACAAGATTGACAAGGACAAAGATCGACCCAAAATCATGATTGAAGATTGTTGTCGACAAGACCAAATTCGAGAGCGAGATGAATGAAGAATGTAGAAGAATGACTCGATGTTCGCAAATGATAAAAACCAAGTACGAATCATAGGAGAAATGTTAATGCGATGCAAAAACCTAAAATGAGGCAATGCGCAAATGTTAAAGTATGACTCCGCAAGCGTTGACCATTTTTAGGTGTCTACACATACATCTCATTTTCAAGCTACATCTCATAGCATATCATATCATACATCTCATTTTCAAGATACATCTCACAGCATATCATCATCATACATCTCATTTTCAAGATACATCTCACAACATCCTGTATTATCACATCATGTTCCTCACATATCACATCACATACATATATCTAAGCATTGCATCATCATAGACTAAATCATATAGAAATCATAATCCATAACACATCACATGAGGATCAAAGAAAATGGTGTCATATATATATATATATATATATATATATATATATATATATATATATATATATATATATATATCTCAAAGAATGATCAATATACAGAATATGTCATGTCTGTGCAAATGTAACAAAATGATCAAAATTTAATGGAGACAACATCTCTTAGGTATGACTATCTCCTGAAGGTGACAGTCTCACTGCAGATGTCCCAGCACCCAGATCTCCAGGTGGATCCTATCTAGGAGGCCCTGTCACACCTCTGCTCTCCGTCCTCGACCCAGTCTCTCAAGATCAACTAGATCTCGACTGTGTAAAAATCTGCACTTGGCACTCCCTTGGAACCACATCCTCATAATGTCTCCTATAGTACTCTACCTCCTTGGCTCTTAGAGCCATCTCTCTGAAGGTTTCTCTCATTAGACCACCTACTGCAACTCTCTGCAAACTCATTGCGAGCTCCTCTGCTCGACCCTGCCGCTCTATCTTAGTATCACACTCTATGGTTAGTTGAGTAATCTGACGCTGATGCACTAGCAACTATGTCTGCAAGTGCTGCACTGACAACTACAGCGATCTAATCTGCACATCCTCTGCATGCGTTGAAATCTGCATCTACAAGGGTACCTGTGAAGGGGTACCCTCTATCCCTTTAACTGTCCTCGGTGCAGGTGGAGGTAAAACATTTGACCTCCTCCTCTAGGTTGGTCATCGCACGTCATCATACCCTCCAATTGCCGCTATAACCTCCCCAACCCTCTCCTCACCCCCAGCTCTGATAGCCAAACCTCCTCTCCCTCTATCCATCATAGCTCACCGCGCAGCTCTCTCCACCCGTATCCCCCTATCACCGATATCTCCTCCCCTGATCCAATCTCCCTTTATCTCCTTGCCGACCTCAGCCACCTCCTCTGCCATCTCCGCCATCATCTCCTCCTCCATCACCCCCCCTCATCTACCTCCTCATCGTCATCAAAAGCCAAAATCATCTCGGCTGGATCCGATATCCTAGCCATCGCATGCGCTGCAAAGAGTGCTACAAACTCGTCAGTCATCCCTGCATCCACTATCTCAGGGGCATAATCCCAAATCTGGCTAGCTGCATGAAAGAACTCTTCCATTGTCACCGCGCTATCAATCGTCGGTCCCCAATCCAGAATATCCTATCTCCATCGAGCATAAAAACATGCTCCCTATGGAATCCCCTGTTGTTGACCATACTGCCGCAACACCCAGCTATGCAGAAACCTCTAAATAAAAAAGGGTGTCTGCCTTATCAAATATCTAGTCATGTAGACATAGGGCATCTCCATCCCATCCTCGGCCCATATCTCGCAACCTGTATATGGTCGCCAGATGACCGTATCAATATCATCCAGCACTCTCCTCCAGTGCTCTAGTTTGCCCAGCTTACGCTGGACAACTATCTCTCTATATCCATATGCATATGCACGCCTAATAGGCCTATCTCTGTCCCCCAATAGCCTAGCTGCAGGAATATGCTCCCACACCCATACCTGTAGCAGTGTCACTCCAACTGATAAACTACCATAACCTAGGTATACCACCTGGTGTAAATCCCTGTATAAGTGGGCCAGCATAGTCGACCCCCATGCAAATCGGTGACCCTGCATCACCATATCCTCCATAACCAATCCCCACCCCACTACTAGTCCCTTCGACCTACGGTCGGGACATAAGAAACCACCTATGAAGCCTGCCAGAACTAATGGTAGAGGCACATAATCTAAATCCAAAAACTCCTGCCAGGGGATCTCATACCCGCACACAGTATCATCCTGAAAGATCTGGCGAAGTGCCTCAATCCCACCCTCCTCGGTCTGCTCATAAGGAAGCAATGCACCTACCACAAGAATCCATAGAATCGGGTAGCAATCCTCAGGCGTCACTGTAATCTTTCCTATCACCAAATGGAAGGTGTTTGTGTCACTGTGCCACCTCTCCGCCAATGTAGTCAATAAACCCCGATTCATGATAAACTAAGGCATATCTAACAATGAGGTCAGGCCACACCTCTCAATAATATCTCTATCTGCCTGTGTCAATCATGGTATCAAGGACCATGGTCTCAGAAATCGCTCACGCAACTGCAACACTCCAAGACGCTCCTGTCAAAAAGTGAAACAAGTCCAATATCAGTTTCCTCCTCACAACATAGATACCAAAATCAAATTCATATCAAAACTTGAAACTTTGAAAATCTAATCAAGTTCCACATCATATCAATGCATTTTCATATCTAATCATATCAGCTTGTAACACAACTCAAGTTTCACATCCATATCAACTTGTCAAACAACTCAAGTTCCACAATCAAATCAACTTGTAACACAACTCAACATCCATATCAACTTGTAAAGCAACTCAAGTTCCACAATCAATACAGCTTGTAAAACAACTCAAGCTCCACATTCATATCAAAAACCATATTATATCAAATTTATATCAAATCTATATCAACTTGAAAAATCGCAAATCAAATCAAGTTATATCAAAACTCATATTGGACAAACCTATCAAAAAAAAATGACAGCTAACACGCAGACTGGCAATTTGCACCTATCCCGGCAAAACTAGCAAAAATTTACCTATCTTTCTTCATCCAAAATCCTACTTTACCCAAATTTTTCCGCTTATGTGCTAAACTATTTTATCTATGTGCTAAACTGCTTATCATTCACTACCTTGTCCTTGCCAAGCACTACCCAATCTACCCTATGCGCTAGCCAAAACCTATGCGCTACCCTTTTCATCCAACATGCCACCTAACCTACCCCGAGCACTAAAACTACCCTATGTGCTAGGTCATACCTACATGCTATCTAGACCTACCCATGTGACCCCCTAGAAACCCTATGCGATAGGTATCTCCTATGCGCTACTCGTTTTACACTCTGCGCTACCCTGTGACCCCGGTGCGCTAAACTAATCCTACGCGCTATCCTAACCAAGCGATGCACCACCCAAAACCTTTCAAACGCTACCCTAATTCTTTAAATTCTACGCGCTATGAAATTTATCATATCCGCTACGCTTTGACCCCGACGTGCTAAAACATAAAATCCGCATGACAAAATCAAAAACATGATCAAAAATGACAAAATAAAAAATCCAAAAGGGGTAAAAAGGGTTGACTTACTGGTGCTCCATATGTGGCAGGCCTCTGATACCTCTAAACGCGCTCGAATCGATGAGAAGAATACGGAACCAACATATTGACTTCTCTCCAAAAATCACTTTCTCCAAAGTCAACAAGCACAAATGAGACAAGAGAAATCACTTTTTCCCTTTATATAGGGTAAATCAAGATTAGGGTTACATGGAGGGACGCGTAAAATTGCTCGCGGTATCTCCTACAACCCTACCAAATGGCAATATCGGGAGATGAATCAAATTACCACATTCAACATAGACGAAATTGTACAATGCAATGAAATTTATCAAATTTATCTAAATCAAATCAAATTTTCAAAATTTTTGATTCATCTCCCAAGGGGGCATTATCAACATCATTATCAACATCGTTTATCAAATCTAGGCCACGACTTGAAAATCTCAAAAACAACATAAAAAATTGATCATAACTAAATCATGACGACACATCATTTTCTTTGAATCAACATGTACACACACGTCACTTCAAAGAGGGGCAAAATGTAGACGTATAAAAATGACTATATTCCTAAATGAATATTTAATGTTCATTTTATTCTCATTCCTCTATTTAAATTAAGTAAATTATTCAATTTATTTAGTTAAATTCACTTAAGCCCTTTATGTCATTTAATTGAATAAATCATTTTATTTAATTAGAACCCTTCTCTCTACTTTTAATTAAATTCACATTTAATTAAATTTTTTTCCCCAATTAAATAAATCTAATTTATTTAAATCCCCAACTTGCAAACAAATTAAAAGAAAGCAATTTATTTTAATTAATTCTATTTTCCCTCACCCACTTGCATTTTCCTACATCTCCCACTTGCCTCCTAACCCTATTCCTAATTTCTTCTAGAATCCATCTAATCCCAATCAATTAACCTAAACCCATCCATTATCCCCTTTCCCTATATTTGAGGAGGTCACTTCTCAAATTTGGATTAAAGTCTTCAAAAGGCATTAAGGCCTTTATCCATTCAACAAGCTAACTTGTTGAATGCCCCCAAATTTGGAAGAACTCTTACAAATCTGTCCCCAAAGTCTTCAAACCATTAATGGTTAACTAACCCTTAGTGGCATGGTTAGATACTTTTTGCCTAACTCAACCTCCATCTAACGCAAGGGTCTCATCAAGCATTTATTGCTTTGACCATGGTTATTCCTTTAACCTTTGCACAAGAGTTTACCCCTTGGGTAAAAGCTTTGTCCAATGGATAATCCTAACCTAACCTTAACCCTTACCTCCTAAGGTAACCATGAGGTCTTCTCAAGCATTTAATGCTTCTTACATCTCCTCTCAACTAGCCTTATGTTGACAATTGTCACCATTTCATTTGTGAAAATTGAAAACATGGATTGACAACTTTCAAACTTGACCCTTGATTAACTCTTTCAATCATAACCATCCATTGCCCTATTTTCACTATAAATAGAGCTCCCATTCCTCCATTTTAAGGATCCATGCAAGCTTTAGTATCTCATTTATGCTCAATTTTATTAACACATCTAGCTTCTCTTTGTAATAGGAATTAATCTAATAAGCATTTTAGACTATTTCCTTTATCATTAGCTTAACTCATGAACTAGTATATCATGTTAGGATAGTATTGCTACTAATCTTGTCATCTTATAATCCAGTTTATTGCATTTCTAGAATCATGCATAGAGAGGATGCATTTTCATAACTAAATCAATCATAAGCATCCCTCATTCTTGCATTTGTCATCCCTAAGCCACTTTTCTCAGTGATCTGCGAGAAAAGGCATTGGCTTGAGGGACCTTGTGAGATAGAGAACCATGGAACCATCCTTGGGAAGTTGAGTCATTCTTCATGACTCCATAACTTGCACCAAGAAGTCCTGTGGGTGTGTGGATAGACTTCTTTGAACTTCATTTTTCACATTTTAAGTTTCATAGCCCCACTTTTCTCGCATACAAAAACTACTCAGATTGAACTAAGGAACTGCTGCTAAAACTTGTGCTCAAGAACTTGGAAGAAAACAAACTTAGACTAACATGGCTGAAACAAGATGTTACAACACCTTATTGGAAGGAAAAACTAACATACTCCTAAACTAATCAAATATGAAACATTCTCAAACAATACCATTAACAGGTTTTGAAAAATAACTTCCCTTTCTTCCCAACTTAGAACGCATTACATGCTTATGGATAGCTGAAAGGAGATGAAGAGTGGAGAGATGCTTCACACAATGTTGCAGTATTTGTTGGCATTACAATAGAAAGGAGATTGTTGGCATTTCAATAAGGATGTCGAGAAGGTTGTTGGAGATTATTGATATAACTGAAGAAGGATGATTACTGTATTAATAATATTATTTTGTCATTGATGTCAAGAAATTGATTTTCTGATTCAGTATGATGTTGCCATATCTTGAGAAGTATGTTTTCATGAGTATTAAGAGGTCGGTAAGTGACACAGAAATATTTTGATAATGAAGGGGAGAAATAAGTTATTCAATGGGCAACTATTACCGAGTTAGACAATAATGAGATCATGTTGTTTTGATTGTTTTGATATCCTACATATGTTGTTGATTATAAGTTTAATATTGTACTATGTCACCGAGCAAAGAATCTAGTCGGTAAACCCTAAGGTTATCGATATCGGTTAAAGAAGGAAGAATATCTACCGAATGAAGTTTAGTATTTATCGAGTAACAACTGAGTAATAATAGAATGCATTGGATGAATAAAAGCATTATTTAATGAAGGATGTTGATGAGCTGGAGATGAATAAATGATTGGTATGTCGCACAAGAAGTTTATTGAGGATCGACAACATGGAAAATCAAGAGGAAGATCTACAACACAGATTGACTGCAATAACCTAGCACAAGTTCCAAGGAAGGAATGCAAGTTCCAAGCCGAGGTAAAATGTTTTTCGGATTGAAGGATAAATTAAACCTAGTCAAGTTTGAAGATCTGATGGCTAAGATTGATCATGGGAAATGTGATCAAGGAGATTAAGCAGCTAGAAATTGTTTATAAATAAGAAACTATTGATCAACAATGTATGAGGGCAAATGTATGCACAATGATGCTACAGTAATGTTTACCGAGCACAAAAGCTTGAAGATCTGATTGAAGAACAAATTGAGAAGCCCACCAAGCCCAACAAGGGACAAGATAAGTCTTATGACAAGATTGTTTTGAGCACATAGAATCTGCTTTAGCATTTTAGATGTGAAGTTGCAAATATATTTTATTACTGTTATTTATTTTATAAGTGACAGGAAATCTCTTAACTAAGTGGACCTAATAGTCTTATTTGTAAATCCTCTAGTAAGGTAACATTCTAAATGAGTGTTTGAAATCCTTTGACAAGGTCACTTCTAACAAAGTGCAAGACTCTAACAAGTCTGAGGGAAATCCCTTAATCGAGTCACATCTAGCAATGTGTTTGTAATCTTTAATAGGATTAGCTTTTAACTGAGCATACTCTAGAAGGGTATATTTCTTAGTGGGTCCGAAATCCCACAGTGGTTTTTCCCTATTTGGGTTTCCACGTTAAATCTAGTGTTAAATGTGTTATGATATTTTAAGTGTATCTGTTTATGACTATTTAATGATTTATAGTCACAGTTGCATATTAGTAAAGGCTACCAAGGTTGAATCTAGTGAATACATTATATAGTGAAGTTTTTATGATTCACCCCCCCCCTCTCATCTTAACTAACAGTATTGTTCCACTAATGAAAATAATATGGCTTACCTCTACATCTCACTCATACATACTGTTATCCAAAAGGGCAATGGAAAGCTAAGAATAGCATCCTTCCATTAAAGCTTCATGTTTGAGTTCAATCTTGTCTTCTGTTATCTTCTTGGCCTCCAAATGAACTAGATGCCTTATAGAACACCCCTTTGTGCGAATTTAATTTAATTTATTGATGGTCTCAAGCTAATGAACCACTTTGTTAACTTTATTGTGTTGTTTGAAATGAATTGACTCATGTGATTCAAGAGGAACCACGATTTCTTGTACATATTTATCTTGTTGCTCATGAATTGCCTCCTTAATAGGTGTTGATGTATCATCCAAGGTGAAACAAAAACATTCTAAATCATCCCAGAAAGAATCCTCCTCCAAATATTTTTAACTTTTTTTGCATACAAGGACTAATTTGGACTTCATAACAACTCTTTCCAAGCTTTGTCGAGACATCAATAGCATCCTGCTAACAATTTTCTAATCTAGGGATTGGAGGCTTAGCATCAAGCTTTGAGAAAAAATCTTCAATTATGTTTAAGAACATGCTCTCATTAAAATTATCTTTTTTATTTCTTTTCTGAATATCAAAAATATCAAATCTTTTACCTTCAACAATATCCCTTGTTTTTGAGAAATAAGATCTTGTTTTCCAACTTGTTCACCTTGGCTGAAAAATTGCTCCACTTCCATCTCTTCATCCTTCAAAATCAAGTTATCTTCTTGTTGTCCCAAACTTGTCTTGTCTTCTTTATCTTGATCATTGAAACAAGGAATCTCATCAATTAAGAAAACAACAACCTCATCATGTTTACTTTCCATTACACCTTCATCTTGTTGTCCCGGGTGATTTATTGGCACAACCTCCTCTTCTTAAACAAAAAGAGGAAGTTCATTGAATAAATTAGACAAAAACTCTTGCTTATGATAACTTTCTTGTTGTATTCTTTGTTGTTCCAAGTAGCTATGCTCAGTATAACAACTCTCTAGGGATACAATAGGACTCACTAGATCAACCTGAGGAACCTCCTGAGCTATTGGAAGGCAATTGGGTTCTTCAAAAGGCTACTCATGAGGGATTACAGGCTGAACTTGGTCAAGTATAGGGTCATCTTGTACAAAACTTAGTGTATTGAACATAGGAGTACCTAACCCAAAAAAAGGATTTGGAAAAGTACTAGCTTGATAGGTTTCCTGAGAAAATTCCTTAAAGGTTTCTTCTTGAAATGGAGGGTTCCTAAAACTTGGGATTTTGCATTTGGGAGACTCAGGAAACTTACCTTGTTTGAAACTTGGAAAATTATATTCACGTTCCTCTTCTTCCATAGGTTGGTTTGCAGCTTTAAATGATGATTGGTTAAAACTTGGGATGCAAGGAGCTGCTTGAGAATAATTTTTTTAAACTTGAGCAAGCAAGACCTTCATTTGCTCATCTTTTACTGCTATCTCTCTTGCAAGATTTTCTTCATATTTCCTTTTTTGATCCTCCAATTCTTTCTCATGCAAATAGACTCAATAGGTCCACTCATCCTGTTGCGAATCAAAATCTTGTTGTCTCTTTATCTGATCAAGTCTCTCGTTGAAGTCTTGCAAGGTTTCTTTGATTTCCTTAAATCCAAAGTCATCATTTTGGAGCTGGTTGGAAGACTGAGAAAGGGTATGTGGGTGGTAAGCATTTTAAATATGCTCGTTAACTGCTGCTAGAGAGTTATTTGGATAAAACCCAGCATTAAGGCTACTTTGATATGGTTTGTAAGATGGTGTAGGAAAAACATTCTCATGATATGGGGAGTAATAATATGAATTTTGATGAAATGAAGATATCTTTATTCATTTAAAAAACTAAAAATTAGAATAGCTTTGAGACACACCAGCACTTAGACTGCTTGAACTAGTAGAATTAAACTAAGAGTCGCCAAGTGTAAAATTTTATCCTCCTTGAAGGCTAAAATACTACTACTCTCACCAAGACAACAGCAAATTTAGACCTTTTCGTCAACTGAAATTTAGTTCACCATCCCACCAGGCATGCCAGAAACTATTATCACTAAGGTTTGTGCCCTAGCTAAGCCTAGACTCAACAAACCTGTAACACATGGGACTACCTTTAGGTTGTGGGTATCCTATAACGGAAGTAGACCTCCAGAGAGGGATGGTTCCCTTTGAAGTTTCCTAAAACTACTAATTTTGACAAAGAAAACGATAGAAGAAATGATTTGGAAATAAAACTCTAATCTACTCAAGCGGCGATGCACCAAGATATTCTATTCTATTTTGTTTTAAAATGATTGATTACAATGGATTCAATAAAGACACTAATTGAGTTCACAACTTATTTATTCTGAGATGACCATAAGTATTTCATATAAAGGTCATTGATTTCAATTTGCATATATGATGAAATAAACCATACAATGATGTTGGCTGAAATAAAATCATGAGATAATATATAACCCGATCAAATCTAAAGAATGCTCACTAGAACATAATATTGATGCATGAACAATAAAGGACTGAAAAATCAATTCATAATGTAAATTCAGCATAACGCAATGAAAATGATACAATAATGAGCAGGAACATTTGAGTTCTTCATTGAAATTTCCAAAGAATCTCATTAAAAAGTGAAAAGAGTTGTAGAATACAACCTCACAAAACCCAGTGAACACCTATATGCAAATAACCTGTCACAACAATAGAAGATTCACAAAACACAAAGATTGTTTTGAAAACCCAAAGCAAGAATATGCAATAATAATAATTAGATTGGTTAGGATTACAAAAAAATCCATCCTTATAAAAGGAGATCAAAACTAAAAAGAAAAACCCTAAAAGCAATTAATAATTAATAATTAATTAATTATTAATATTCCTAAGTTTAGCCTCCTAATTTTAGCTTAAGTGAAATAGAGAAAATATGAGAATTATTAAATCAATGTGACATAATTAATTAAGTAAACTAATACATTTACTCTAACACCCCCCCTTAAGATGAAGTTAGGGAGAAGCTAAAAAACAACTAAGGACTAGATGCATGAAAGCCAAAATGGGTCCCGACAACAAGGCCTAGTGAGGTACTCAAGTACAATGAAATCTCTATAAAGTGGAGAAAAAGGAGAAAATGAAACTCCTCTCCAAGAAGAGATCAAAGCTCAAGTGAAGGACTAAGAAGCCTCCAAACAAGAATGTTCCAAAACATAGGAACAAAAGACAAGCAAGAAGAATCACTGAAGCATGAAGTTGCAAACACTATCATCAAATAACTGCTATGATGTTGAAATAAGAACCTCCTCTTAAACAAAGGATGATCAAGTAGAGAAGACTGTAATTTGCATGAGTGCCCTCAAATAACACTACTCGAATTAGATGGCAAACAAAGGCAAACAACTAAACTCAAAGATACAAATGGCATAAACACCAAAGTCTAAAGAGTTGATCAATCGAATATGGAAGGTTGCCTCCAAAAATAGGAATGAAAGAGTGTCCATATGGTAAATGATCCATCTCACCAAAATGCATAGGTAACCAGCCACTGCATCCGCCTAGTACATAGGAACAAATACTGAATACATACCTCACTCCAACAAACCAAGGAAGCATTAGAACCAACAACCAACAAGCAAAATCCCCCCATAATGCTGACAAGGGAGAGATGACAGGTACACTGAAACTGAATGCCAAGAAAAACTACATAACGAAGAACCAAGAACATCGAGAGTGCAATAGAAAGTACAAACACATATAAAGGCTAGTGTCATGGAAGGAACACTCACTTGACACACATCATGAGGCTAATGTCATGGAAGGAACACTCACGTGACAAAGGTAGATGGTAAACAAAGGCAAACATCAAACCCCCCCCCATGGTACTTTATAATGGAGTGCGAGTAGAATAAGGCACAAGATGTGCAAGATCCCAAGCATGCAAAGCATAGTGGCACTTTATCTCAGTGCAATTACAAAATCATGAGTGCTTACAATGAAAGCTTAGAATGTCAAAAAAAAAAGACATAAGACTAGAAATACATGAAGAACAGCCAAAAATGAGTCATCCCACGCAAACTAGAAGTTTCCATGAGCTCATATGTCCAAGTAATTTACCAGAGTGTGAAAACACAAAAAAAATACATAAAATGTACCTGGAGTAAAATCTGGAAAAAGTGCATGGATGGCTGTGAAGAGCTCTAAAACAGCATCCTAATACTGCTGGAATCGCAAAAATCAGAGAAAATGGCGAAAAGTTATGAGCTAGGGACTAAAAACAATACCTCTAACTTCAAATGGTTGTAGAATACACCAGTAGAAAAACCAAGTCATGAAACCCACATATCTGGAAAGTAGACGAAACTATCTTTTCGATGATATCTTGTTTGCCAAAAAATGATATCGTATGCCCGAGTTATGGCTAAAAGAAGAAAAAAAACACTCTTTTAGGGCACAAAGAGGGTCACAAGGGCCATGTGAGTTGTCCATACCGCTGACTGTAATGTTGACATCAACATGATGTAATGTGGATGTTAGCACTGATGCAATGTACTTTTGCTGCAAAGGGTTGACTTTTTTTTTTTTTTTAAATCTTTTAACAACATGCACCAACTTGATTTTTTCTTTTAACAAAAAAAATTAAAAACCCAGCAATCAAAATTTATTTTTTTTACCAACCAGTTGTTTTTTTTTTTTGAAAATATTTCTGACGTAGGTGCAGGTATAGCCGTACGTATTTTCATGTCTCAAAAAATGTGCCAATAAAAAATCATGTCCCAAATGCCCCTATCACCAAAAATAGGCAAATTATATATCAAAATTTATGGAATTGACCTCCAAAAGCCAATTGTGACATCCTTTTTTTCCCAAATTGCTCCAAAAAATAGGTGCCTCTTGGATCACAAAAAAAGCTAAATTTTCAAACCCTCATAGATCTGGCCCCGTGAATCAAAAATTGACAAACAAAAGGTCAATCTTGACTATTTCTGACGTGTCGGATTCAATGGTGAGGTTTAAATCAACCCAAGTTGTATAGAATACCTGCTCTAGTAGAATCTCCCAATCAAAAGAATGGGAAAGGCTCAGGTCTGAAGCTCTGATACCATGAAAAGAGTTATAGAATACAACCTCACAAAACCTAGTGAATACCTGTATGCAAATAACCTGTCACAACAATGGAAGATTCACAAAACACAAAGATTGCTTTGAAAACCCAGAGCAAGAATATACAATAATAATAATCAGATTGATTAGGATTACAAAGGGATCAATCCTTATAAAAGGAGATCAAACCTAAAAAGTAAAACCCTAAAAGCAATTAATAATTAAAAATAAAATAATTATTAATATTCCTAAGTTTAGCTTCCTAAATTTAGCTTAAGTGAAATAGAGAAAGGGTGACTTAATTATTAAATCAATGTGATATAATTAATTAAGTAAACTAATACCTTTACTATAACACAAAGCAATGAGATATCTCTGAATTTCAAGTATTGAAGGTTACGAGGAAATAACACAACTGGATACAATGAAATTAGATACAACTCAAAAAACATTGAGTTACAAAGCTAAATTCACAGTTCTTCACATATGAAAAAGCAAGAACTAACTCAAATGAATTACAATTTTTTCTTTTATTGAAGTTGCTCCTACATTTTGAATTTCAAAATTCTGGATCATTTTGGATGATGACTTAGCTGGCTTGAAGGGATGTGTTGGCTACTCCTTTGTCCCTTAAAATCAGCTGCTAACTGATTAAGAATTTGAAAATCAGTTGTGTTAGGCGAGCTCACTTGAAAACCCCATAAAATTAGGGTCAAAACTAAAGATTTGGAGCTGATTTGGCTCCCAAAACTGCCCTTGAGTGATTAATAACTCATTGAGGCCTCCAAATTAGGGATTTGACTGTTGATTTGGGCTCCAAATCCCCCAAAAAAGTGGGATTTTGTCTTTGGGCACCCACATTGACATATTTGAAATTTGAACTCAATGGCATCAATGATTATCTTGAATTTTGAAATTCAAACTTGGAAGTTTGAAATCAATGCATTCAATTTCACTCATCCCCTTTAACAATGGTTTTTTATTATATCTTTTCCATGGCTTCTCTATTGACTGTCAATGGACTGTCCTTATGCATCTGAGAATGACTACAAATATTATCCCTTTAGGCCCCTATTTCCTATAAACAGTGATATACATTCTAATGAATAGGGGTCTCTTTTTGGTTACAATTGTTCTCATAGTGATCATCATTGTTTTCCTTGTTGGCTTCTTGTTATTATACTATGCATTGTGACTATATTTGGTTCATCTTGGCTGCTAAGACTCTTGTGTGCTTTTGAGACTGTTGTCCTCATATGCGAGGAGACTAACCTACTCTTGAATTCTTTGATTATATTGTATTGTCTTTGGGACTGCAAAAAGGTCCTAAAAACCCTCATACTCCCTCTATTCCTTTGATAGAACTTGAAGATTTTCTCATTGAAGTTGTACTTGGATTATCATTTTATCTCTATCCACGAGCTTTGATAGTGATCATTCAAATTGTTGATATTATGGAAGTGTTGCATTGGTTTTTTCATTGATGTCAACACTTATCAGCACCTATCTTTCTAGAGATCTTTGGTTATGTTCACCGGCATGTTCAGTGACTTATGCACAGTCACCGGTATCTGGTTCAGCAGCAGGTTATATTGTTCACCGGCATAGAGGATGACTTGTTATCATCTGGAGATTACTTGGTTATGTCAAAGGCATGGTTTGGACACTTGGTTTTGGTGATTTGGTTATTGGTCCAATCGAGTTGGCATATTTGTTGTTACCGGAAAATTAGTCTAGGTTATGGACCGGCATGCGTTATCTATTCCAGATCAGTACGACACGTTATGGAGATGATTTATTGATTGGTTATTATTGTAAATGCATTGAGCCGACATGATGCATCACATATTGATTCATTTATAATTGTAATATTCTTAGTGAGATGGCCTACACATTTGGTCTTAGTTTTTGGTATATATGTAAGATCTCATTTGTGGGATTATGTAGTAGAAGAAGGTCATAAGGTATTATAAGGTTGTGATATTCGGTATATGTGAATATAAGCAGAGCTACTCATGCAGACATCATTTGAAGATTCAAGGAAGGTATGAAGGAGATAATCTGAGCCTAACCGGTACTAAATCCAGCATATGAAGATGATATTTTGAGCAGTACATTATCTAGGATTTAATCATCTTATTGTAGTCAGTGTGACTCTCATTTTGTGATTGAGCAATGAGCTCTAAGCAGTTGGCCTTTCAGCATGTGCAGACCCCATTTGTACACACATACTATCTGCGGTAGTATCATCTGATTGTGGGTAAGTTTTCCCATTATGGTTTTTCCCCTTATAGGGTTTCCACGTACAAATATCTATGGTATGTGTTGTGAATGTTATTTCTCTTTCTGTTTTATGCATTAAGCTTCACTGGTATTGTTATTAATAGTTAAACTGTCAACCGGCATTAAGTTTGGTTTACCTGTACTATGCATCAAATTTGATTAAGTTATATTTAGGTTGAAATTAATAGACAACTGATTCACACCCCCCCCCTCTTAGTTGCCTCTGGGTCCTAACAATTGGTATCAGAGCTAAGTCCTCTTTTTGCAGAAGTTTAACAGCTTGAGGAGATTCTATGGAAACTAACTATTTTAGGAAGGACACTCTGAAACTTGATGGAACTAACTATGGTATATGGAAGATCAGAATGGAGACACATCTGAATTGCATTGGAAGAGACATATGGGATGTTACAAAGAATGGTTATGTTGGTCCTACACAGAGTCAACCTAATCCACCAAACTTGACTAAAGATCAGGAGAATGATTGCAAAGCAAGAGAAGCACTTTTGAGCTCATTGTCAGATCAGAAAATCATGGGATTATCAGACCGATCTACTGCTAAATCTATTTGGGATAAATTGGAGACATTGAATGAAGGTGATACCACTATCAAAATTGCAAAACTGGATGCTTCCAAGTCAGGTATGAAAATCTGAAAATGGAAGAAGATGAAAGAATTTCTGCTTTTATGGAAAGAGTTAACGAAATTGTTTTGGGTATACAATGTTGTGGAGGATCATTAAGTGAAGATGATATTGTTTCTAAAGTTTTAAGAGAATTTCCACCGGCATACAAAATTAAAGTAACTGTGATTAATGAGTACAATGCCTAATACATCAGTATCTAGAGATACATTGGTTGGAAAACTTTCAACTTTTGAGCTTGAGGAATTTGGTCTTGTTGCTACAATTAAAATAGATTTAGCTTTCAAAGCATCAACATCATCTACAACATCATCATCATCTAAGAAATCTGATTGGAAAGTACTTTATGCAAGAGAACTTGAAGACATCAGAAGAGAAAATGAAGAACTTGAAGAGCTTGAAGCACTATTTGCAAGGAAAATGTCTAAAGGTCCAGTTGGAAGTAAGTATGAAGGTAAAGCACCATTTAAACATTTTAACTACAATAAAATTGGTCATATGGCATCTCGATGTCCTGATAAACATGCAATATTGAGAAAAGAATCCAAAAGAACATATAAACCTAACCTTGAATATCAGAGATACAGCTTTAAGAAGAATAGAGACAAATCATGTTACTATGCTGATGAAGGAGTTACTAATGATTCTGATGAGGAACCGATAGACAATGGATGGGATTTTGTTGCAATAACAGAATATCAACCGGCACCTACTATACAACCGGTAGAGCAGGCCCTAGTAGCTAAAATTGAAGAAAAGGATGAATGGATTATAGATTCTGGATGTTCACATCATATGACTGGTAATAAAGGAAAATCCTTATCTTTTCAGGAATACTATGGAGGTCTAGTAAGATTTGGAGGACAAAGCTTGTCTAATCAGAGGAAAAGGCACTATATCTTTTGATGGTAAATGCAAAATCATGAATAGAACTAGTTTGGAAATTGCAACTGGTAATCAGACTAGAGGTAATATCTTTCACTTGAATACCAATGAGAAGACATGCTTGATTGCACATATTGATGAAAGTTGGTCATGGCATAAGAGACTTTGTCATGTGAATTTTTATTGCATTGTAAAGATCAGTACAACTAAGGCAGTAAGTGGTTTACCTAAGATTGTAAAACCTCACAATCCTGTATGTAAGGAATGTCAACTTGGAAAGCAAGTTAGAACAACTTTCAAGAGTATTCCAGAGAAATCCAATTATGTTCTTGATTTAATTCATACTAACCTATGTGGTCTGGTAAGAACTAGAAGTCTCCAAGGAGATAGATATTTTATTCTAATCATTGATGATTATTCTAGAACATGTTGGGTTACTTTCCTCAGGGAGAAATCAGAAGCTTTTGGGAAATTCAAACTATTCAAGGCAATGGTAGTGAATGAAACCGGTAAGAAAATCAAATGTTTAAGATCAGATCAAGGAGGTGAATTCACATCTAAGGAATTTAATACATTCTGTGAAGTGAATGGAATCAGAAGACAGCTATCAGCACCTGGCACACCCCAGCAGAATGGAGTTGTGGAAAGGAAAAACAGAACTATTCTGGATGTAGCTAGAAGCATGATATCAGAAGAAAACCTACCTCATGTGTATTGGAGAGAAGCAATAAATACAACGATTTATGCATTCAACAGAGTTCACATCAAAGGTGAAACTGGTAAGACCCCTCATGAAGTATGGTTTGGTAATACTCCTACTCATAAATATTTCAGAATATTTGGAAGCAAATGTTATATTAGGAGAGATGAGTATATTGGTAAATTTGATCCTAGAAGTGATGAAGGAATATTTTTTGGTTATTCATCTAAGAGCAAGGCATATAGATGTTTTAATAAAAGATTGCAGAAAATCATCGAGAGTGCAAATGTGAAGATTGATGAACACTTTAGAAGAGATTCAAGGTCTATGGAATCTAAACTGGCAGTTGAGATAATCACAAATGAACCTATACAGAATGCACCAGTACAGAATATTGATCCAGTCACACCAGCATCATCAGAGAATTCCACAGTGACTGAAGAACAACAGCAAGTGAACACACCCAAGTATGTAAGATTGAATCACTCTGAAAGTCGGATAATTGGGAATAAGTATCAAGGAGTTATGACAAGAGGAAGACTGGCAAGTGAAGAGGTATGTTTAATTTCTCAAATTGAACCAGCATCATTAAATGAGGCATGTGAAGATAAACATTGGATTAATGCTATGGAAGATGAATTGGAACAAATTGAAAAGAATAACACATGGACATTGGTTCCCTGGCCTAAAAACAAAAATGTAATTGGAACTAAATGGGTATTTAGAAATAAACTCAATGAAGATTGTAAGGTAATCAGAAACAAGGCAATATTAGTGTGTAAGGGATATTCACAGAAAGAGGGAATTGATTACAATGAAACCTTTGCACCAGTAGCTAGAATTTAGGCAGTTAGACTATTCCTAGCATTTGCAGCACACAAGAACTATAAAGTATATCAAATGGATGTTAAATGTGCATTTCTGAATGGTGATCTTGAAGAGGAAGTTTACATTGAACAACCTGATGGATTTTCTTTGACAAATGACAAAGATATGGTTTGCAGCTTAAGGAAAGCTTTATATGGATTGAAGCAAGCTCCTAGAGCTTGGTTGCTATATTGGACAAATATCTTTTGAAGCTTGGTTACACTAAAGGTAATACTGACAACAACTTATATTTCAAAGTGACTAATGATGACATCTTGGTTATTGAATTTTTTGTTGATGATATAATTTTTTCAGGAGAAGATGGATTGTGTAAAGACTTTTCTAATAAGATGCAGGAAGAATTTGAAATGTCAGATAAAATTCTTTTTAGGATTGCAGATTTCATAAACTGATAAAGGTATATTCATATGTCAATCAAAGTACTTGAAGGAACTACTAAAGAAATTTGGTATGGAAAACTCTAAAATGGTAAGTACTCCTATGACTACGACTGACAAACTATCATTGAAGGATGATTCAACACCTGTTAATCCGACAAGATATAAATCTATGATTGGAGGTTTACTGTATTTGACACAAACAAGACCTGATATTATGAATGCAGTATGTATTGTTTCAAGATTTTAGAGTAATCCTAAGGAAAATCATGAATCAGCAGTGAAAAGGATTTTCCAGTATCTACAAGGCACAACAAATCTTGGTTTATGGTATCCTAAAGATGAAAATTTTGATTTATGTGCATACACCGATGCTAATTAGATAGGAGATGTAGATGATAGAAAGAGCACCACTAGCGGAGCATTCTTTCTTGGCAGCAGATTGATTTCATGGCTGAGCAAGAAACAGAGTTGTACATCATTATCAATAGCAGAATCAGAATATGTTGTAGCAGCAACTAATTGTACTGAGGTATTATGGATTAAACAAATGTTGAAGGACATAAAGGTAAAATGCAAAGAGCCTAGAATTATTTACTGTGATAATATGGCAGCAATTGATATATCTAATAATCTGGTATTTCACTCCAAAACTAAACATGTTTCTATAAAATTCAATTTTATGAAAGAGAATGTTGAAGCAAAAGAAGTGAAACTGGTTTATGTGAATACTAAAGAGCAGATTGTAGATATCTTTAATAAGTATTTGCCTAAGGAAACTTTTGAATATCTCAAAGAGAAGCTTGGGGTAATACCCTCACCAGTAGAGACTTAGATAATTGGAGAATGGCATCAGACCGGCAGAATTCACAAAGAAACTTTTTTCCAGCTTTGATGGAGGAGAGCTACTTCTCAAGGGGAGTAGTTGGTATTTGTAATTAGTTCTATGAACTGGTTGTATCTGGTTTTTGTATTGATTTGGCATTTGATGTCAAAGGGGGAGAGATATCTATGGAAAAACACATTATCTTTTAGGGAGAGATATTTTGTATTTTGATTTCTGGTAATTGATCTCTTTGGGAGATTGTTGGTTTTTGGTTTTTGGCATTTCTGCTTTGGCACTTAGATGGTTTTTCCATCTCGTGTTGCCATCAATGCCAAAGGGGGAGATTGTTGGTATGATGGATGTGTTGTGTTGGTATTATGGATGTGTTTTGTTGGTTTTGTCATTGATGTCAACACTTGTCAACACTTATCAGCACCTATCTTTCTGGAGATCTTTGGTTATGTTCACTGGCATGTTGAGTGACTTATGCATAGTCACTGGTATCTAGTTCACCAGCAGGTTATATTGTTCATCGGCACAGAGGATGACTTGTTATCATCTAGAGATTACTTAGTTATGTCGAAGACATGGTTTGGACACTTGGTTTTGGTGATTTGGTTATTGGTCTAATCGAGTTGGCATATTTGTTGTTACTGGCAAATTAGTCTAGGTTATGGGCCGGCATGCGTTATTTATTCCAGATCAGCACAGCACATTATGGAGATGATTTATTGATTGGTTATTATTGTAAATGCATTGAGCAGACATGATGCATCACATATTGATTAATTTATAATTGTAATATTCTTAGTGAGCCAACCTACACATTTGGTCTTAGGTTTTGGTATATATGTAAGATCTCATTTGTGAGATTATGTAGTAGAAGAAGGTCATAGGGTATTATAAGGTTGTGATATTCGATATATGCAAATATAAGCAGAGCTACTCACGCAGACATCATTTGAAGATTCAAGGAAGGTATGAAGGAGATAATCTGAGCCTAACCAGTACTGAATCCAGAATATGAAGATGTTATTTTGAGCAGTACATTATCTAGGATTTAATCATCCTATTGTAGTCAGTGTGACTCTCATTTTTTGATTGAGCAGTGAGCTCTAGGCAGTTGGCCTTTCTGCATGTGCAGACCCCATTTGTACACACATACTATCTGCACTAGTATCATCTGATTGTGGATAAGTTTTCCCATCGTGTTTTTTCCCCTTACAGGGTTTCCACGTACAAATATATGTGTTATGTGTTATTGATGTTATTTCTATTACTGTTTCATGCATTAAGCTTCACTGGTATTGTTATTAACTGTTAAACTGTCAACTAGCATTAAGTTTGGTTTGCCTGTATTATGCATCAAATTTGATTAAGTTATATTTAGGTTGAAATTAATAGACAACTGATTCAACCCCCCCCCCCTCAATTGCCTCCGGGTCCTAACACAAACCCACCACAAATACTTATACTGTGAGCCATGGCCATGTCCTTTGGGCAAACACTGATGGTCTTTTGAAAATGAAGGTTTATCTTCTTATTTTGTCATCAACATATCATCTCATGGCTACTATATTTCTATTGGATTCCCCCCATGACAAAATGTTGTTACAGGAACATCATGCTTGTTCTAACTGAGGTTTCATACTCTTTTTGTATTGCACATTGTCATCATTATTTCATTGTTCATTTAACCTCTATCGCTACCATATTTCTCATTCTATGTTTACATGATCTCTTGAAATAAGTTTATGAAGGGACTGCACACCTTGTTGTCTCTTGACTATGACTCTTATCTTCTTATTGTTCTGCATAAGTTGTTCATGACTATTGATTATTCTTTGGAGAGTTACAACATCATGCTAGATTTCTTTCTTTCATATTGTAGCTTCATAATTGTAGCTATATTGTTATCGGTCACCCAAATCTATGATAAATGACCATTAGAATTTGTCTATGCTTTGAGACTATGTGTTTGACTGCTCTGGGATGCTATAGGACTGTATATTGGCATATATTTGCATTTTGAGACTCTGTAATAGTGAATGAGTTGCTAAAAGGTTTTGATGATCTTTTGGTACTTTATCTCTGTCATCTTGACTGAGATTCTGTGACTATATGTAGACCTTACTATGCTTTGGCCTGTAAGATTTGTCTTTGTTTCCATCCGTTTATGATTTTGTGGACTACACTTTATGTATGACTTCTTTTAAGACTGCTATGTTTATTCACTGTCATGGCTGCAAAAATTATCCTCTCACTGTGATCATTTAGCCTTTGATCTTTTGACACCCCATTTTCATAAGGCACTTGATTAGATTTTGTAACACCAGTAAAGACTAGTCATTATCTATGTGGTTGTGTTATCTTCGTATAAATCTTGAAAGGCTACTACAAGATTGTGACTATGCCTGATGACATAAACCTCCCAAGAACCTATTCACTACTATGTGTCTCATATCACATAAAAATTATTCACTTTGAGATTGTTTCAGACATAAATCTTGAGTCCATTCCTTGTATACTCGTTGTTATTAATGATTATTCTAATTGCTCTATTCACTATCTTTTAGAAGAGATCTATAATTGTGACAGTCATAATCACTTAGAACTGTCATTTCTAAGTCTTAAGATTGTATCTATATTGTGCGCATTAATTTGACATAATGATTGTCAAGTCTTCTTCACTATGCCTACACCTTGCATCATCATTTGAAGGTTTTGAAGATATTTTATCACTTCTCTCTAATAGACTATAGCAAGTATGTGCCATTAATGGCAAATCCCTATACTTTGTATGCTCACTATGCTAGATGTGGCGTACAAATAATTGCTACAGAAAGTTAATTTCATTTTATTCAAGTTGATTTGTTCTATTTGTGCTTTGTAGCTCTTGATCTATGTTAGAGGTCACTGCTCTAACCAAGGACCTTGGTGTTTCATATTTACTAATCTAACCATAGATGCTTGAGTTCTATATCATTGATATCATGATCATGATATTTCAAACCCTTAATGCATTTTTCCTTCGTGAGTTTGAGCTGCAAATGTTCCTTGAATCAATAATGACTCCAATATTGTAACAAAACCATTGATAATGCCTTATCCATTATTATTTGCTATTCAATGTATTTGGGGTTCTATCCTCTACAATGGGTTTGTTGTCCACAAGACCATACTATTCAAACCTTGCCCATGCTTCACAAGGTCTACAACCACCTCTAGTTCTTTTCTCTGATTTTTGTCATGTGACTAATTATATGATAGCAATGACTATCTATGTATGCAATGGTGTCATTATTCTTTCATGTTTTGAAGATTTCTTTGAAAATGTTGACTGTCATTGTACCAATGCTTTTCACTATTATTGTCACTTTGGTTGTCATTCTTGAAGGAATTGTTTATTAGACTGGTATGAACTCATGATTGTCTTTCTCTGCTAACTGTGAATGTCCATAAGAGGACTGATATGGATGTATGTTGCACTTGATGGCCCCTCTTAAGACTTTTATAGCTTATCATGCACTTTAAAATGTCAGGACCCGCTTGTCCTAACCCTAGTTAAACCATCCTTTAACTCACAGTTACAATTAAAATTAATTTAACCATTAATACACATGTGAAAATGACATTAATTGATATGCAAATAATATATAAGTGAACTGAACATCCATACATCTCATGACTAACATGCAAAAAACTAAATATGCATGCAGAAAAGTAACAAAAGTAAAGTGTGCATGAAGATTAAATAGCATGCAAAACCCATAATTGTTTATGATATCGAATTAAGTGCGTGCATGCGTAGAAATAAATTGTGTGCATGAGTTATTATGAATTAGATTAACATGCAAAATGCATAATTAAGTCAACTAACTGAAAATTAAATACGACCATGCATACATGCGGGAAGGAAAACTAATCTATGAAAAGTAAATCATGCATGTTAGTGGGTTAGTATGTTAGCAGTTTTTCTCTTCTTTCTTTATTTTAGTTACATTGCATGGCGACTTCCTGTCACATTACATCATGTGACCTTGTAGATATTTTTACATAACTTTTAAATGTGACCATTCTGGTCTTTTACAGTAAGATAAAATTTACATCATATGATAATTACATAGAATCTATTTGGAATTTTTGATTTTCTCCGTCTCTGGATGTGTCGTCAAGCATTTTATCCGCCCAACCAAACAAAACATAAGCTTCTTGGTGCTCTTGATAAGCTCTCATCCCTCATGATGGAGTATCCTAGCAAGTCGGTACCAACTGGCAGTAAACAAACCTATGCATTCATGTAGAACTAACTACATGTGTTATGGCAAGGATAAAAATAAATAAATATGATGGTCATCATTACCCTATTGGGGAGGTGAATAAAATCACCCTTCCCTGATTAGCCCATAAACAAGCACCCTTTTCCATAAGCATCCCTCATAGATAGAAAATTTAACCCTCCCCAGATTAATATCAGAATATTATCAATCTTCAATTAAAAAATTTACTGATATTAAGAATAAAATAATCTCTATCTACTCTTATTTTATTCTCCTCTTACCAATTCTCTATTTTATTGTGTAAGTATTTTAACATAATAATTAATATAATCTATTTTAAATCATTTTACAAAAATAAAAAATAATTCTAAATCCTATAATCTTAGGTAAAAGTTAAAAAAATCAAAAATCAAAATTTGCACACATAGTGGGATTTGAACTTGTGACCTCTTGATCCCAAAAACTTTTTCTTTGTCACTACACCAAGTGTTACTTTTTTATATTAAAATAGTTCAAAACATATACATCAAACCATTCTGAAGATGTCATCAGACTGGTGTCCTACATTTTACATGTATTTTACTATCTAAAGTATCATTTTTACATGTATATCAAAAAGTCCATAGCCCTATGTCAGATCATTTGGTTTTACATCATGAGCAATATATAAGAAGATTTGTACATAAAAAATGTCTCCTGTGTCAGTATACATATAGCAAAAACAACCACATTGTTCAATGAGCTCTTAAAACTTTCTCCCCAGTCCTAGGAGAAGGATCATTTGGATCTTCAATCTTGAGTCTCTGCATATACTGTGCCAATGCTTCAATCTCCTTCGGGTGTAGCATATCCATATGTTTCTTGAAGTATTGAATAGACTGGATATCTTCCTTGCAAATATAAAGAACACCTTCTCGAACCAAAATCATGAACCTGTCTTTAGAGATCTCCAAAACAACAGAAACCTGAGACATAATGTAAAAATGTGTGAGATTACTATTAAACCCAATAAGCCTCCTCCTCTTGTTTGAAAAACCTCTCCATTTCTTTCTTTCCAGATAAACCATAGGACTTCACAAGACAAGACAGACCAGAACCAGTTAAACCTAAGATCAAAAGATTCTACAAACCCAGCAAGAATTTCACTCCAAGAAAGACCAGGCTGATGGTTCCAGACAATACGAGAGTCGGGGAAGATGGACCACACACCACAGGAAAAATCATATTCAAAAACCAAATGTTCAAAAGACTCCTAGACATTACACACTCCACACCTAATAAGTATTGGAATGGGAATTAGTTCAAAAGACCGGGGACACTATCGACTTTGGCGATGGATCGTGACATTTACCCTTTCCTGACAAACGACTTAGGGTTCCATCACAATTTGATGCTAGTATAACGTATGGGGTTGAAATTCCCCCTATTCCACAACCCCAAAGTTATACAATTTTTTAGTGGTATTTTAGTATAACATATGGGGTTGTGGAATAGGGGCAAACATCATCGAACCTCTATCTGTAAGGCAAGGGCATAACTACTAGCATCACCAGCATCCAAGATAGTGACAGCTTCCTTATGAGCATCCCTTCTGGTTCCATAGCTTGTTTGATTCTGAACTCTCCAACAGGTTCAAAGCCAACTCCAGAGCCTTCCCCTCAACAGATAAAAAAGAACCAACAGCTAACTTTTTTAGAAGAAGAAGCCATCTAAAACAAGATTTCTTAGGATAAATGGGGGAATGCTAAAAAAACCAAAAAAAAATTGCCACCTGGACTTAGGCCAATCAAGACCCCAACACTGATTAACTCATGTGAAGATTGAGTAGCCATCCTTCAACATCATGTAAATATGCTCAATAGAAATGTCCAAAAAAGAAGAGTCATCCAGTCATTTTAGTTCCTTCAAAATGGAGTCAATATCCAGAATCTTACCAAGGAAGAAACAACTGGTAGCCTTACCAATAAGAGAGTATGTTTTCTTTTGTGAGGGAGGAATCCCATATTTAGAGCTGATCTCGGTCCAAGACCCAAGTCGGTTGTCAAATAGTACATTTCTAATTAGAAAAATACCTTTTTCATTGTAGATCTTAGCAAAGCAACTTTGAGTTAGAGCAAGAGGTTTGTTATTTAAGTTCACCCCCCAGCAGATAGATTTGTCCATAACAGCATATGAAGGAGATTTTCCTATAGCATCCTTAGAAAGGATTAAACTCCTTACCTATGGCCATGCCTTCCATAATGAAGAAAATACATTAGAACCAAACACCTTCATGTTATAATCCCCCAATACAATATCACATAAAGGGACATTCTTCTACTTTTTACCTTTTTTATAACTGACCTTTCAATATTATTTTTGATCAGCACCTTTCATGGTTCATTACCATACAAAGCTTTGATAATCCATTTGGAGGCTAAGGCAATGTCATGGGCCCTGATATCTTTGATACCCAGTCCACCCATAATCCTTGGTCTACAGCACCAATTCCAATTCACACAATGTCTCTTATTATGACCCATCCCATCAGACCATAGAAAGTCCCTCATGATTTTCTCAAGCTTGTTGGTTTGATAGTTAGCCAACACCCATGCAGAGGCACAGTAGATATGATGAGAGGAAAGAACCTTTTGCACAATTTTCACTCTTCCAGCCAAGGAGAGAAGGTGGGTCTGCCATTTTAAATGCTTCCTATCAATTTTAGAATATAACCAATGCCACATATCTTGAGTAAAAGGGTTAATAGAAAAGGGAATACCAAGATACCTTACAATAGAATTTGGACCAGCCTACTGCCAACCTTTGCAAGAGATCCAACTTGGAGGAACATCAAACCAACCAAGCACTGAAGATTTGTGAGGAGTTACCTTTGCTCCTAAGGCTAGACAGAAAAATTGTAGTCTATTCATAGCATTATCAAAGTTTTCCTCATTCAAAACCAAAAATAAAGCAGTATCATCAAAAAATTGGGCATTGATCAGATCATTAGCATTAGGTAAAGTAAGCCCTCTGATAGAAGGACCAAGTGTAGGAGCCCTTAGAATGTAGAAAAGAGCATCAGTAGCAATGACAAACAAGGTCGGGGAAATGGGGCAACCTTGCCCGATAGACCTTCTTAGAGGGATAGGTTCAAAGAATTCACCATTAACCAAAACAACTCTAGAGGAGTCCTTAAAAATAATATCAATCCATCTATAGAAATAGGAAGGAAACCCAAAATCTTGCAACATTCCTCTAATGAAGGGCCACTCAATTCTGTCATATGCTTTCTCAAAGTCCAAAAGAATCATTGCAACATTTTGGTTATCAGCTTTAGCCCAATGCATTTCCTCCCAACTAGTAACCAAGTTTTCCAGAATATATTTACCTTTAATGAATCCAGTCTAAGTGGCAGAGATGAAGTTGTTCAATAACCCAGCAATCCTCCTTGCTAATACTTTTGCAACAATTTTGTAGGAGATATTTAGTAGGGTAATAGGTCTCCATTTTTTAACCAGAGTCTTATCCCCACCTTTAGGTAACAACTTGATGAAACCTCTATTGATGTTTTCTCCAAGAGATCCTTGATTGAATACATCTTCATACAGGGCAAATAGTTCCAAGCTTATTAATTCTAAGTGCATCTTATAGAATTCAGCAAGTAACCCATCTAACCCTGGGGACTTACCATTGGCCAGTGAACTGATGTTACCCTTAATCTCCTCCAGTGAGATCTTATACCCCAGAGCTTTAGCCTCCTCACAGGAGATTTTCTTAGGGATTAACAACAAGAATTTTTCAAGAGCCTCATGATTCGTAACATCGTGTTCAAAAGAAAATAGATCAATGTAGAAACTGAAGAAAGCCTCCTTAATGGACACCGGATCATTGGTGATAGAGTTTTTGACTTAAATATATTCAATAAGTTCTCTTCTATTCTTGTCTCTAATAAGATTGAAGAAGTAGTTGGTTCCCTTGTCACCACCTTTAAGCCAATTCATTTTAGCCCTTACCTTTTGCCCTTGGATCTTGAAGTGTTGCAATTTCCTTAGGAGATCTTTTGACCAAAGATAACTATCCCTCTAGGGTCAGGTCATGCCCCTTACTTTGAAGCTCCTTCTCAATAACATTGAACCTAATCTGAAGATAAGATTCCTCCCTAGACCTATCCATAGCATATTTCTTACCAATGATCTAGACCATTTTCCTCCAAGTAACAGTAAGAGCCTCCCATTGTTCCCTAGGTCTGAGATCAGGAATACAAAACTTGGTCAATTGGGAGACCATCTTAATAGCATCACTAGTGTCCTCATCATTAATCAAAGAGACGTTAAGTTTAAAACCATTCTCCCTTTTAGGCTGGATCATAGAGGAGGCATCAAGGTCTAGATTAACAATGACAGAGATAGGAGAATGATCTAAGATACTAGCAGGAGAGACACAAATAGGGGCCAGCCCCCCTGAGAAGGGAAAGAAAAAATTGAAGCATCTACATAGAATCTATCCAATATATAGTACATTCTCTTCTTACCACTTTGATTATTGTACCATATGAACCAAATACCAGAAAAGGAGCCCTTTTTATTCTCCAGGGGATCTACCAAATTAAATCTCCTCTTGAACTTAGCCCAAAAGAAATGTGCATTACCCTTCCAACAATGCTTATTGACAACACTTTTGTCCTCACCATGTTCTATCATGTTAAAATCACCCACAAAACTCCAATGGGCATTCGGGACACCAGATTTCAACCAATCCCAAAAACTGGCTCTATCTCTATAATCATTAGCAACATATATATTGTAAATACCAAAGACACAGTCTTTCTCTTTAAAAGTGACCCATAGGGCCCTTTGGAAAGGGGAGACACCATTAGTAATGATCTTATCTGCCCACTTAGGACAAACCAAAATGGCAGTACCACCTTTACCCCTATCATGATTGGAGTGGAACCCTATGGCCTGAGCCCACAAAAATTTCAACATAGTATAGGCATGGAACCCTACCACTTTGATTTATTGGAGGCAAATAATGTTTTTTTCCTTGATACTGTTACACCATTTCCTAACCACATATTTTCTATCAGACATCTCCAAGCCCCTAACATTCCAACTATGTATGTGAATCATCATAAATTTATTTGGTGGAGGGTTTTTTATTCTTGTACAACCTATTAAAACATTTTGGCACTTCATTGTCTTTTTTACTATTGTCATTAGAGAGAGATTGTTATTAGATATTTTCCTTTTCTTTCTAACCTTTAAACTAACAACCTCTATAAACTGCTCAGCATTACTGATAGCAATACCATCAGCACCAAAGGGCACAATCTATTTATCAAAAGATACATCCGCCATGGAGTTCATGATACCAGATAAGGAGTTGCTCATATTCAATTCAGATGGGACTTGGAAGGCATTCCTTATTAAACCGGGTTTCTTCTTAATACTTGTAAGGAAAAGTTGTTGAACATTCAATCTGGGGTGGGGGGAGAGATTAACAACCTTCACTTGATCACAATTAGGAAGATTAGCCTGTACTGAGTGACACCTGACAAGGATGTTGGAGGGAGCATCCATGACAGAGGCTTGGACAACCTCACACTCATCCTCAAACAGAGGATTGGAGAGACTAACAAATTTATTGCCATTACTATTATCAGTCGAGCAATCAAGGCCCGAATTGACCTTCTCAATGCCACTGTCAAATGGGATATCCACTGGTAAATTATTACCTTCTTTAATTTTATTAACAGAATTATGCATTTTACTGGTATCACTTCTCAAATTGCCTTTAGAAGCAATGTTAAAATTAGCATTGTGAGAATTTTTTAGAGAAGGGCAATCTTTCCTCATATGCCCATTAATTTCACAGAAGAAACGGGTCCCCAAATTGCCCAAGATGGACAATTCCCAAGCAAAGCTCTCATATTCAAAATTAAGAGATAATGTCAAGAATGACAACATAGGGATCAAGCGCTACAAGAGCCCTAGCATTCAGGTGAGGGAGAGTGGTTCTTGACTCCTCAACTTGCGGAACCAAACCCAATGGTTTCAAAATCTGAGGAATGAATGGCCAAAATTTGGGCTGAAGGTTCTTAATTTCAACCCAATTAGGGGAGGAACAGGCAATAACCTATTCGACATTCCCTTTAGGGGACCAAGGAAAATCCCTAAACAAGGAGTGCCCAACATTCCAAAAAAAATTCTTCAAAACCCTATCTTGCATATTATGAGATTTCAAAAAAATCACAAATAAAACCTTCTGAATCATTCTGCAAAAATTAACATGAATACCTAACTTCTTGCCCCAAACATTTGCAATCAAGTCATCAAAAAAAATATGTGAAGGCAAAGACTCTTTATCCATGCATACAAATAAAACTGTAATGTTTCTTACATGCAATTGCTCAGATCTAATGGCTTTGATCATATCCTCATTTGGCGACAAGGAAAGAGTCTTCAACCCAAGAGGATGAGACTTACCATTTCCTCCCCCTTCAAGGTCGCCGGTCGCATTGCCTCCACCAGTTCTGAGTCTATCTCCACCATTTGAGGACCCTCCTGGACCGTTCTCTGTATCCATGTGCTCCTTCCTACAAAATGTTCCATCGAAGTTAGGAGAAGGAGGGAAAATTGTGGCCGATTGCTCTGAGACCACTACTTTGTATGAGAGCTTTTCATGCTTTCCCTTCTACGAAATAACATCCTCATTCTCCAAACCCCCACTATTATTAATGATATGCTCATCATCATTCTTGCAACTGGGCTCACCATCATTCACACTACCCATCCACCTTTGCATGAGCGGCCTCAAGGAAGGGGCACGACTGTCTACCTAATCCCAGGAGCAATCTATTAAAAAAAACATGCAGAGGGAAAAAAGACCATAGAAACAAGGAAGCGAAGAGAAAGAAAACAAGGCAACCACGAACAAATCAATCAAACACCAAGGAGGTGACATGAGGAAGACGTCAATCACACACAAATATGGCATGGGACACCAAAGAAAGCACACGAGCACCAACAAGCCAAGTCTGAAAACCAAGGAGGGTGAATAGACAACCTTCCTAGATTCGTTCCAGTTGCAGAGAGCTCAATCATTGTCTCCCCCCCACAAAGTGTTACTTTTTAAAACTATATTCCAAAACAATAACTAAGAATACTGGTAAAAATCAATACTACACAAATGACAAATTTAAACTTAAAATAACAATATTAAATCAAATCTTATAAATAATCTCCTAATATTCTACTAGAAATAAAAATCAGAAAATAAAATAATAAAATAAAGGTTGACTAAGTGCATGGCTGAGAAGAATAAAATGATAAATAAGTAAATAAAAAATAGTGATTGGCTGGGAGGTGTTGGAAATAAAACCTCAGCACATTGGTGGACTGGCTGGAGCATAAAACCCATATTCAAATAAAATGACCTCCCCCCCCCCCACCAATTTATCTGTTGGCAAAAAACGAAACTGGGGAGAAATTTAATAAATAAAATAAGGTGTTGTCACATAATCAGGAATTAAAGTATTAATCCATAATCTCAGTAAACCAAATACCTCAAGAAAAATAAAAAAACATTACTAGTCAATCGGTTTCGCAGAAGGTGTTCGACTATGAAAGAGGAAATCAAAAAAAACCGAGCTTTTGTAGACATAAGAGAAATTACACCCTACTCCAACCCAAAGATTTTCGACTCATCCACAAAACAAGAAGGATTGAATGGATCAATTAGAATATTGAATCTTATATTTATAAACATTTAGGCTAAATTTTTTTTTTAATGCATGAAAGCATAAAATTAATTTAATAATGAAACTCTAAATATAACTTTACAATTTACAATCTTGATTGCATGAGTTTAACTAATTACAATTTGTGTGTATGAATTTTGCATTTAGTTTTCAAAAATAAAATCTTTAGTCTTCAAATATTTAATTCTTTTATTATTTCCTCTTATCTAATTTAAATTACCCATGATTATCCATTTTAATGCAATACTCATTGCATGTCAAAATGCTCTTATGCATGCAAACCTTATAATTAGATATTATAATTACAAATCTTGGCTTTTTAATTTATTATTCATACATATAGAAAATTATTATATTTTCTATGCATGTTTAAAATTGTAAATCATAAATTTTTATATATATTATTATTTTTAATTCGAATATTCAATTGCACTTTGCATGTTTATATTACATTTTCCTCAAAATTATCATATTTTCTTATTTATTAAATTTAACTCTCTTCAACAATATTTAACTATCGAATAATTAGTATATTACTAATTATCGATTTATTATTTTTATTTTTTTAATTATCGAATAATCCATTATTACATTTTTTTTTTAATAGTTAAATTCTTCAATAAGTTTATTTTAAATTCCCAAATTTAATTTACCAATTATTATCTAATTAGTGTTTTGCATAGGGTTCTAGTCCTTAGGTCACTACCGACATGCTAGAAAACCCCTCCTCGGTCATATGTTTGCCTTCAATGGTTAACTTGCAACCACCTCATGCTCGATGAGAAGTCATCAGATCATGATATCAAAAATTTATTACATTATTATCACATAAAAGAATTAATAACATTAAGCATCATAGCTAAACAACATAAATCATCATCGTTAAATAATGACATTATAGCATTATACGTCGTCATAAAAGTAACTAATCATAATTAACAACATAATACCATCTAACACCATTATTAATCTAATTAAATCATCACGTGCAAAATGTCAACAGTATCAGTATCTGGCATATCAAAGCAAATCTAACTAGGGTTTGAATCAAGTCGTGACATAAATCTTCTATTTCCTTTTAGAAATAGAACCTATCCCTTCCTCTTCAATATCTCTATTCTACTGAGGGCTTGATCTATAAAGGTAACCTTTTTTTGTAGGGCTTTAGTACTACCAAATATAGTCCTTTGATTGTATTTTGCATTCTCATTACATTCTCTTTTGTCTTGAATGGATGTTATTTACATCTCTACATAGAGATCTTTATGACTCCTCTGATTGATGAATGGTTGTAACATAGTCATAAAACTTTTGAAATACTATCAAAAGGACTGTGATAGACCATATACAAGAAGCTTGTTTCTCTAATCTTTGTTATGACTGTAACTTTGACCTTTACTGCTTTGAACCCACTATGACTTGTGAATATATCTTTTGAAATAATAACCAGACCACCAAAAATACAGCATATTCCTCAAAATTTGGACAAAATACAAAGCATTCCATGAAAGATCCAAACCCGCTTTAATAATTAATGAACCCATAGGCACAAAAATGAAAACAACTCATGACCGATGATTCCAACAATGAATAAAAGTACACATAAAAACAGTGAGCTCATGAGTTACTTGGAGTCCTACCTCTGTCAAACTCCATGATTTTTGCTAATAGACTCTTGAAACTGCTCCATTTCATGGATCTAATGATTCCACGTTATTCCAATTGTTGTTATTGTGAGATTTCTTCTCTTCAACTCACTGTCCCCACCTCTATCATCTATTATGACTGAAAGTTCTGAATCTTAGCAGCCATAGAAAATCCACATGAAGAACTACTACAGAGATTGTCTTTCTATTCATTCACGGATTAGGGAAAGCATTAGAAGCTCTTGAATAATAAATTTAAAAAATTACCTCCTTTGATCCTAAGAGACCACGTGACTTTTGTTGTGACTCTCATTTGAAAACACCTTCCTTTCAAAGGATAAAAGCATTACAAAGGCATTTAAAAGACTTGGATGGATTTTAATATTTTTCTAATAAACTTACCCACAAATAATTTACTAAATTGACATACAAACCCAACAAAATACCCCACCTTAGCCTAAGACCTAGAAATAACACAAGACTTAATGATATTTTCAATCATAAAGACTTGGCTTAACACATGAAAGTTACAGAATGACTCAATAAGTTCAATTATGGTGTGAGACCAAAATTGGATAACAAGGATATTAGAGTTGTTTATAATGAGCCTACTGTTATATATTGTGATAATTCAAGTGCTATCAATATCTCTAAGAATCTGGTGTTGCATTCTAAGACAAAACATATATCAATCAAGTTTCATTTCTTGAGAGAGAAGATGAATGAGAAAGAAGTCGGATTGGAGTATGTATCTACAAATGAATAGATTTTAGATATCTTTATGAAACCTTTGCCTATAGATACATTTGTATATCTAAGAGAGAAGTTAGGGGTGATTGCCCCTCCTGATGTGAACTAGATGCATTGAGATGCATCAATCCGGTGGACTTCATAGTCTTATTCTGATATCCGGATTAATGAGTGGGTTTTGCTACTCAGGGGGAGTAGTCAGTGTTGTGGTTCAAATGATAAGATTTGTGTTGGAGAGAATAATTATTTGTATATGTCTTTAGCATTGATGTCAAAGGGGGAGAGAAGCATGTTAAAAACTATCTTATCTATCTAAGGTAGAGAGTTGTGTGTGCATGATCTCAGGGGGAGATTGCTAGAGTTGATTCCTTTCTTTGCATCTATTGTTTTTCATATTCATATGTTGCCATCAATGCCAAAGGGGGAGATTGTTGGATATTAGAGTTGTAGGAATGTGTTGTTGTCATTGATGTCAACATATTCTTGTGTTCTTGTGCTTTGATGTTCCAGAGTTGGTTTGGTTGTAGATATGTTGATGCAGATTAATAGGTTTTGAGATACTTATCTCTAGTTGATTCAGTATGAGTTTCAGTTGTTGTCTATTTGGTGGAATTGATTATGTGTTGCATTGATGTTTTGTCATTGATGTCAACACTATCTGTTTGGATGCTTTACCAACACCCTTCTGGTCCCGGTAGGTTGAGTGGTTTCTAGTTAACTTAGATCTGGTATGATCCGGTTGACTCTAGTATATTCTGGTGATGGCCAAATATAATTTGGTGATGGAATTGGCTTGTTCATGATACTCATACTCATATTTGGTCTGTTGGTTTTGGTTTGGTGATTGGATGCTATCCTGCTTGCTATGAAGACTAGTTTCTGGTTCCGGTGAGGATTTCACCGACAAAGCTTTTGGAGGAGATCTTTCATGCATTGCATAATTGGTGTTGGTGCAGCTTCTGATGGAGTTTCATGATTTTGTTGGTGATCTTGTTCGAGACTTGGCATTTGGAGATTATTGTTGAAGTGTGTGGACCTCTACTTGGTCCCGGTTGATCTAGGTAATGGAGTGGCATTAATGTAATGTGTGGATAGGACCTATTGTTGTATTTTTGGGATGTCTTATGTGTTGGATATTATTTGTTTGGTGTAAGGCTGACATGGTTTGTAATTATGTAATTGGTTTATTGTCTAGTGGTCAGCCTAATTGTTTATGGTTGAGGGTTTGTATAAATAAGATGTAAGATCTCATTGTAGATCATCATGGTTAATGTAAGAGGTCATGGTCAAGGAATGTAATGTGTGAATAATGTAATATCATTTAGGCAGAGGAGTTGGTCGATCATTGGATATCGAATTGGATTTATGTAAGAGGATTTATTCCTTCAGTATTGAGCTTAACCGGAACTGTACTCGAGCATAGGAGATGCTACCTTTTGCAGTTAAACACTTCTCCTGATTGTAGTCTGGATTTGTATGTAGTCAATGAGGCTCCTTTTGTGATGAGCAGTGTGCTCTAGTTTGTTGGCCTTCCTGAAAGTGCAAGCCCCTTCATTATAATTCACATACTTACTTACTGTAGAAGTATTATCTGATTGTGGGTAGGCTTCCCACCATGGTTTTTCCCTTTACCGGGTTTTCCACGTACAAATCTTGGTGTCATGTGGATGGTATTTATTATGTGATTATTGTTTATGCTTAATTAGTTTAACTGTTATTCCAGTATTATTGTTTTGGGTTCTGGTACTAAAGTTTTAATTGTTAATGCTTCTGGTAATCTATAACAACTAATTCACCCCCCCCCCCCTCTCAGTTGTCTTCCAATTATCTGAACTATCTAACATCAGTATTCTGGAAGGTGATATGATTGAGTTATACGGTTTGGTATGATGATTGATTTTTCCGTTGGTTTTGTATTGCAGAGTTGTGATTTTTGGTTTGTATTTCTCTGGAATTGATTCTTTATATTGAGTGGATTTTGGAGAGTGTTTGAGACATTCATTTGTGTCCTCAGTTTGAGTGGTTCATGATTTGGAACTTCACAAGTGTATCTTTCAGTTTGTCCATAAGTTATGTTGGTGTTCTTGAGCTCTAGAAGGGAAATGATGATGATTCTAGTTATCTGAGTTGTTGCAGTTGTTGTGGATAAATTCACATTGCTTGTTGATGTTCTTTGATCATGTTCTATACATTTTGGTGGTCCGCATTGATCGATGTGTGTGTTATTGAAGATTTTATTAGTCTAGTGGTATTATTTGTGTTATACGACTTTCTAGCTGACCTGATGGTTCTTGCATGTTGCGGATGATCTTGGTGAGTTGTTCGGTTGTATGTCCTTTCCTATATTGTATTGGTCTGCATATTGATTTATGTATTGTGTGATATAATTTTGTAATTAGGTCTTATGTGTTGAGTCGACCTTGAAGTTAAGGTTGACGATTTGTATAAATAAGTGTAGTAATCATGTAAGATGTGTGTCTATGGTTGTGTCTGCATTATTTAAGAGTGTTGTATGTGCAAACAAGTGAATTGATCTTTCAGAAGTATGTAGAAGAGCAAAGAAGTGTTGCAGTGCAGACAGTGTGCTTAACCAGAACTGTGATCAGGCATTTGGAGATGTTATTATTTGAGTTCATGTAATCTAGATTGTTGTCTAATCTTTGTAAGGTAGTGAGCCTTCCCAGTATTGTATCCCTTTGTTGTTTTTCAGCAGTGAACTCTAGGCAATGTGTCTGAATGCATGTGCATTATCCATTATAATATTTTCACATACTACTGCAGAGTATTATCATATTGTGGGTAGGTTCCCACCGTGGTTTTTCCCTTTACCAGTTTTTCTATGTCAAAAATTTATGTGTTATGTGTGCTGTTGATGTGGTGTCTATCTTTGCTATTGTTGTTCTTGATCAAATCTGAATTTGAGGTTAATTTGTTTAAGTTTGGTGAAAACTAATTCACACCCCCCTCTCAGTTTTCCTACAATATTGTTGCCAACACATAGTAATATCCTCATACATGTTCTAAATATTTGTATATGCTTAAACATGTATGTGTATTTTTTCTATTCTTAAATCTTTAAATCTAAATTTAAGGTAATCACTATATTGCATCTCAAAATACAACACAAAATGATATTCTCACTAAGTCTTTTGGTTGACACAATATCAAAGAATACGTAAATAGAGTCATTTTCTATCTTCAATCTATATCTTAGCCTCATGGGTTGAAATCAAGCATATTATTTTAAAATTTAATAACATTATCACTATTAATACAAAATTTATCAATGTTTTCTTCAACTAAACTTTATCAATGCTCTTAACCCCCTTCAAGGTTGAGAACTCATCACATATTATTGCAAAGGAACTATCTCTAAGTAGTTAGGCTGACTAAAAGCAACTATAGCTATAAAATACATTTATAGACTATTCACAATGGAAAATTAACTATCATAATGCTAACAAATTGAACTTGTATGAAATGGCAAGCCCAGACATTGATCTTAAAAAGCCAAGTTGATATACAAAGAATATTACTTTCTCACTATGCATATAAATAGTGTTGAGTCTTTAGTTTAAGACATGGCTACTTGATGTATCTTTAGAATACTAAAACAAGGTGTGTACTGATTCAATGACTTAATGTCACAAATTACAATATTTAAATCCTATAAAAAAATTATAGTAACTTATTATGATTACTTCACAAAATGTCTAATAATACGGTGACCATAATTTCAATTGAGGATGCATATAAAAATAGTGACTTAATATCATTGTTACTTCATAAAAAGTATAATAATATAGTGAGTGCAATGTCAATCCAAAATGCATATAAATATAGTGACTTAATGCAAAGGTTACTTCACAAAAAATATAATAACATAGTTAATGCAATGTGAATCCAAAATACTTATCAATATAGTGGTTTAATGTCACGGCTACTTTGCATAAAGTATAATAACACTTATATATAGGTTTATATGTTTTGATAAATAGTGGTAAACTTCATCAGTCACATGCCAAATGTATGATATCTATAATGTTTAATACCCAATAGGGGTTTGTGTGAAAAAGGTCAAACACTTATTAAAATTAAGTAGGGTTTATACATCAAGCTCATGATACAAATTGGTTTCTTTTATATATTGATTTATTTAGAGACAAAATAACACAATGCCCTACATTATTGTGTTGCCTAAATTTATTATATCAAAGGTCTCCAATAATCCTTTATATGAATTTCAGAAAATGTTACAAGGTAACAAATACTAATAGAAGCTATGAAGACAATATACATGTCATTTCACAATTCAAAATCTCCCACTAACGATGGTTCAATATTTTCTTGGATTCTTTTTACTTCTTTTCTCTTTATTTACCCCATCATCTCCAAATTTTTTTATTTTTTTCTTGCTCTAAACCCCTTTGAATTCCTCGTTATTCTCCCTAATTCACTACATGCCTTCTACATTCTCTCACCCTTGTGATTTTCTCTTCAATCCCTTATTAATCCCCTTTGTGGGAAGTACTTTATCACTCTTCCTTAACTCACACTTTATGGAGTTCCCTCCAATTTAAGTACTTAAATTTTAAGCCCTACTATATTAATTGTCATCTACATGTTGTAAACTTAATCATGCAAGAATTGTGTGTGTGTGTGTGTGTGTGTAGCATTGCACCCCTTTGGAATTTTGACTGCATTTGGGGCCCTCACCTTAGTGTTCACATCCCTATGCCTAAATAAGGCCTGATTATGCTTTTACCATGCAAATTGAACCTTTTTTCCACTTTATCCACTTCATAACCCCCTTGTCCTAACCCTAAAAAGGGATAGCACTAAGGCGTGGCACTTCAGTTCTCATTGGGACCAAGGCACCACGCTTTGGTCCCCTTAATTGGGCCCTTTCTTGGCCCCCTCTTGCATTCTCAAAAATGAGCAGGAAATCTCTCCCCATATTGGCCTATGTCAAAAAATTAATACATTTTTCAATGGGCAAGTATATAAGAAAGTTTTCCCCTCTCATTTGCATATCAACACATCATAAGAGAAAGGTGAAATTATAATCATCAAGCCTTCAAGCATTGAAGCATTCATCAATCATCTCTAGAGGTCTTCAAGGCTGCATTCTTCATTCATCAATTATGGAGCAACATTAAATCTTTCATTTTGCAACCATGTGTGTGATTAGGGTTTTGTCATGTTCATGACATTTCATACAACATATGCGATTACACTCAAGAAGCAAAGCATCATTATCAGTCATTGCACATCTGAGGTATATTATTTCATCATTTATTTTTGTATTTGCAATATTTCAATCAAGGTTAATTCCTAAATCGAGGTTTGACATAGGCAAGCCCCTATTCCCAACCTATTTCCCTTTCTTTATGTGTGCAAGAAACAAGTACGGAGTTGAACTCTTCAGAATAAGCATTATTTGCAAAGATGAATCAATCCTCTTTGGCGTGCGAAAAATTAGGAGGACCGAGGAAACGTGCACATTGGTCCTAACATTTTTAGGGCATTTTTTAGGATCAGATTTGAATTTGCATATACTGCTCAGATCCAGGTGCACGCAAAAATATTGCATCTATAGCTCATTGTTTTTCGCATTTTTACCTCCACTTTTCAACAGTTTATCTTAATTTAGCATTTCAACTCACACAAGAGGGCAAAAAAATTCACACACACCCTTAAATCCATTCATTATGCAGTCCTTATCATTATTGATTTGTGACTGAATCTATTGGATTTCACCCTCTTTTGAATGCAATCATAAATTAGCAGTTTTCATCCCTCTAATGATGGAAACCCTAATTTTTCACCATTACATTTTGGTGAACCTGGCCCCTTACACCTTTATTTCTAATTTATGTTTTGAGATCTGAGTGTTAATGCAATTTAAAATTTAAATTTTCACTTGCAAGTTTAATTTCCAAATTAAATTTTAGAAATTTAGAGGCTAATTTCAAAACCCTAATTTTGAAATTCAAAATTGAGCTTGTGGGTTGTCTAAACTTTGGATTAATTATTTCAGATATAATTATAAATATAATTCAAATTCAAAATTTCACTCTTTGATTCAAATTTCAAATTAATTTTAAAAATTAAGAGGTTATTTTCACAAAACCCTAATTTTAAAATTTAAATTCATTAGTGGATTGCATTTCTTTCTATTTGCTTAATTAATTAAACAATCATTTTTTAAAAAAAAATTGAATTGTTTAATTTCAAAATTCAAATCTCCAAATTTAAATTCATAGATCTCATTTAAATCAAATTATATAAATTTAGAGGTTTAATTTATAGAAACCCTAATTTATTTTGGTTAATTTGATTTGTGGATCGCTTCACTTTTCAACATTCATTATGGCACTTAATAAATCTGATTTATTTGCTATTTCACATATGATTACCTTTCTTTTCACTTATATTTACCAAAATCATGTGTTGGATAATGGCTTCTTTCATTTCACGGTGCTTCTTTTCATTCATAGCACTTTGGCATATTGTGTTTTTAGGGTTTCAAAATTACTTCCTTTCAATCAATTTGATCTCAAATCTCTCTTGTATAGTGCATGTTGTTTTATGGTGATGTTTTTAGGAAACTGCATTTCATATATAGATCGCCTCAAAGCTTTTGTAGATCCCAATCCTAGAGATGTTAATGGAAAACCTAACACTTGTACCTCTCCTAGGGTATCTAATGTGAATGAAGAAAGAGCTAATTCTCCTATCAATGATCTCTCTAATGGAGAGAAAGCATTGAAGAGAAATATGGCCCCATCTTCCTCTCATACACATACCCTGGCATAAGAGGGGCAAAATCAAAATATTGGTGTTTCTATCTCTCTAGATACTCCTTATTCTTCTAGAGTGTATCATAAACATCAAAAGATTTGTATAGAAGATGATATCATGCATTTTATTCGTGATCTCTCTCCTCATATAACATTAAGTAAGGATGAGGCCTTAGATCATAAGGATCTTCCTTCTCAATATACCAAAGAGAATGTGCATGATGAAAGAAAGGAAAGTCTTCCTTCACAAGATATTCTTTCTTCATCTACTAATCCCTCCATTCCCTTTAAACATCCTTACACTACAAACTTCAAAGAAATTTATTGCAATGTTCCTCCACCTTATCAATTTAAATATTATTATAGGAGTTGCTTTAACATAATATCAAAACAAGGTAAGGGTTTTAGAGGACGAGGAATTGGAAAATTTGAACAAGGAATTCGAGTCTCTATAAACCCTCCTACACAAACCACCACAGAAGGCCTAGTAAATGATAATAAATCTCCTATGGATGACCTAGTTAGGATTAAATACTTCAAATACCATCTTGCAAGACAACAATCCATTCATTCCTGTAAAATTGCTTCTTCTTCAAAAACTCATTTTTGTTCATTTCATCAAACTCACGATCATCACGCTAATGATTGTCCTAATTTTCAAAATGTAATGAAATAACTTATTGATAGTGACAAAGTTAAAATCATTGATGAAAATCCGTCTTCTTCTAATAATAGTTCATTCTCCTCAATCTCAAACTAATAAGCCTACACATACTAATGATCAAGAAAAATTGGCTACTAGAATCTTTTGGAAAGTGAAGTATGACAAGAATGTGGTTTTTCCTTTTTTGAATTTTAGCACTAAGCATAAAGAAGATAGTGTACATTGCCTTTTTCATCATGTGGTTCTCATTCTCTTGGAAAGTGTAAAGCATTTAAGGAATTTTTTCAAGAGTAATACGATCATGCTCGTATATGTCTTTCAATAGATCTTGCTCTCTTTCTTGGTGAAAAGGTAGTGTCTTAGCACTCCTTTCCCCCTCATGTTGCTCCTCACCCCATGCTACAAGTAGTTAACTTAATTGGGGGCTCTTTGTCATTAGAGGTGGTTCTTTTTCAATTTCAAACATCTTAGGGTAGCAGCATGATCCTCTCTTACTTCTATATTATCTCTCATCTTTAAAGTTTCACCATTTCCTTTTGGGATTGCAATCTTCATCACTTGATGTCCTTTCTTGCATAGTGTTATCCTTCATGTGGATGTATGTGTGTCCCTTGTTAGGAACTATTCTTTGAAATGGAATTTCTCTTATGAATAATCTCTCCTAAGGAAATGTGTGATTCTTCCCCTTAATCTATCATTGTCTTCTTCCTTGGGGGGCAAGGATAGCATTTTTTCTGTTTCTCTTTCTTTCTAAAGTGTCACTATTCCCTTTAGGGGTTGCATTTTTCATGTGTTGATGACTAATCCCTCCTTAGGGGAATTTTTTTATCTTTCTATCACTCTTTCTCTTTCAAGATTGCCACTTATTTAGAGTTGAATTTTACATATACTAATGTATTTTCTTACATTGAATATTTATTCATGTGAGTATTTGCTTATTTGTTATCTCTCTTTGGAGGTTGTGTAATTATTTGCATTGTCCTTACACTTGGGAGTCAATGATCTCTCTCTCTCTCTCTCTCTCTCTCTCTCTCTCTCTCTCTCTCTCTCTCTCTCTCTCTCTCTCTCTCTCTCAAAGGATCTACTTTTCCTTTTTTGAGCGATGTTTTGTTATAAGTTGGTGTCATTTCTTTGTGAGAAGTTATTGTTTACTCAAGGATTATCTCTTGTACGAAAGGTTTATGTCCTTGGCTACAACCTCTTTTTCACTTGGTGATGTACACCTATCATAAACTTATCCCCTCACATTGCATAAAAATTTTGTCATCCTTCATCAAGAACTCTTTCATCTAGAAATAGGGGGAAGGTATGAATTCTTGTTCCCCTTCCTTTTTTTTGGTAGAAGATGTTATGTTTGTTCAAGAAACTCCTCATGGAGATAGGTGTCTTTTGAGAAAAGATCTCTACTACTCCAAGGATCTCCTTTGCACTTGTTGAAAGATATCTATTTTTCAACTATCTTATCTTTGCTTGAAGAGTATTCCCTCTCTAGCTTATATTTATGACATTGTTTCCTAAGGGATTGTTGGTAGTGGGCTAGTGTCCCTCATGGGAATTTGCGACATGGTTTAATAGCCTCCTATTGATTCTATAAGTCTATTGGTTGTATCGGGCATTGAGAGGTCAATCTTTTGGTGCAATGGCAACCCTAGCTTGTAACAAGTGGTATTCGAGCTTGGTCATAGGTTCGAATCATGCAGGCCATAGTGAGTGACACTGGGAGGGCGATTATTGGCAGTGGGCTAGCATCCCTCATGGGAATTCATGACATGGTTTAACAGCCTCATGTGGATTCTATAAGTCTAGTGGTTGTATCGGGCATTGACAGGTCGATCTTTTGGTGTAACGACAACCCTAGCTTATAACAGGGATATCTCCTTCATTTTGAAGGTTGGTATCCTTGTTTCTAGATTCCTTAAGACATCAACATAGAACTATTTTGACATCTTAAGGAGGGAGGCACCAATATTGTAATGCCCCACCAGGAACCCCGAAGGAAAACCCACAACAAGGGAGAAACATTTTTTTTTTAAAGTAAAAACATAATAAGTGCATAACACATGACATGCATGATAACACAAGCAGAAGACTTCCACCAGAATTCCTTAAGGGTTACCAACGAAGAATTAAAACCAAAAGATAAATTCCACAATTAAGGTTAATTCAAAATCCATCATTAACTCAATGTTCACAAGAAGCCATATGCAATATCAGATTACACCATTGAAAGATTGAAAGGATACAATATAATTTCTCTTCATTAAGCATGTACACATAACATAAAGGAAACTAATAAATAACATCCCAATCCAGGATTACATTTCTCTTCCAATACATGGCTTCTCAATATACATATAAAGATACAACTTAACCAAATACAAGGTTACAAAAGATCATGATACAATAACCACATAGGTCTCCAAATAACAATAATCTCCAAACATGAGATAAGCATGAGCCACAATCCACTGAAAACACCTGCGAAGCCAATCCTCACATGAAAGTACAAACAAGAAAATTCGATGGGAAGTGGCACTACCACCCGACCATGTAATTCCCAAAATGGAATCACCCCACCATGTCAGGAGATAGCTGAGGACCCTCAAGCAAGAAAAAGCATGACATGGTCAACAAAACAATACGACTCTGAGACAGCATAAAGAGACTCCACAATAATCCAGGTGACTCAACATCACAAATACACAAGTGACTCGATATCAAAAAACATAAGTGAACTGACATCACACACAGAAGTGAACCTAAAGAGAGAGTGTCATCACATATCTTAAGATGGATACCATGGTACAGCCTCCATAGGTCCTGGCTCACTATCTTGGTAACCTCTCTCGAACCTCTAGTTCCAACTAAGTCTCATGTGGACCCTACCAACCTTTCGCGAAGACAAGGTGGTCAGTTTTCCATTCCAAGCCTTCTCACTACATTATGAGCCTCGCTCACCTATGCGTGAGGTACAATATCTTTATTAATGTTTGAGAACTACCCACCTAATCAATTAATTAGATTATCACTTATTATCTTACTTTCGAGGGGTCATCCTGCCTACCACTTTGGGTACAGCCCCCATTCGAAAGCCACTCTCTCAAAGGACACTAAACAAACATGGTCACTCCATGAGGACCCTATGGCGAAACAGACAACCATAACACCACTATCCAAAAACAAGTGGTTGAAACAATGACATACTGACTCTTGGTTAACCATAAGGCAAAGACACTACATGGTTAAGACAACAAAGTCATCATATATCACTTGGTCAAAGGTACCAAATACGCCACCACGGGATGAATGAACCACATACCAAAAACAACACAATATAACTCTTGCAAGGCAAACTAATTTCACTAAGTCCACACTCAGACAATCTTTGAGAAAATCAACATCATAAGCACTTGCAATATCATTGATTGAAAATTAAATAAAACACTCTTTGACCATTCATGTCTATTTAATTTCCAAATCAATATTCCATCAAGGATAAAATTCACGTCAAATACTCAACCAAATAAAAACATGAATTCCTCACAGGCATTTAATTCATTTCCAGAATATATATCCAAATCAACCAATTTGCATTACTAATTCATGCCTTGATTTCCATTGATAAATTTATTAAACTACATAATAAAAATCACCATTTTCATTAACACTAAAACCACTTTAAAATATATTTCCTTTATAAAAATTAATTCATTGCTCATAGGAATTTGGACCGCCAAGGGTACAAGGTTAGGGGGGGTCGAGACCAACCCGCAGCAGTGTCGTTGTCGAGGCCGCAAACACTACCTGCCAGTAGTATTGTTGTTGATCAGTAACAGGCCACTTCCGACCGGTAGCAATCCTACCGACTGATAGTACTGTTATTGAATGGTAACAGTCCTACTGACCGGTAGTACTGCTACCGCATAGCAGTACTAGCGACCAGTAGTACTGCTACCTGTGGGCAGCAAACACTACCAACCTGCGTGGTGGGACTAGCCTGCCATGGGGTAAGGTAAAGTCCAAAATGATAAAAAGATCTTACTTCTTAGGCATTTAAAAAATCACAAGATACTAAATGTTTAAACATAAAAAATGATTCATTTCCAGATCATTTCACGGGCACACACGCAGTGCCAACATCCAAAATTTAAATGGATATTTTCCAATAAGGTAAATGGTGAACTATAATCACACAAGAAACCCAAATCTTGGGCAATAAGATAATAGGGAGCACAAAGCAAACTAAATCCAATTCATTCTATTACAAATAGAAGAGCAGTCTGAGAAGTTGATTTTCAAGAACACAACATACAGCAAATAGAGAAATGAACCATTTCTTTCCTATAAGAAAACATATGATAAAAGCTTCACAAAATCAACAACCACGGTCATTCTTTCTTCCATTCCAACCATTCCACAAGAGTTTACAAGGAGATTTGCATAATTTCAACACACGGGAAGCAAACTGAAAAATTCAAATTTAAATTTAAAACAAGAAGAGATTATCCAACCTTGAGGCAAACTAGCAAGCAAAATGATGGAAGAATCCAAATCCTTGCAACCCAAATCGAATTCTAGCTCCTTCTAGAATGATTTACCAAATTTCTCTCCATAAATTCTTGCCCCCTTATTCCTGTGAATTTCCAGGCATATATGGAAAAATATATTTCAACCTAAACTTTTCTAGGTTGAAAGTTTTTCCATCCCATCAGATTTTAAAAAAAATCTTTTTAAAGTAAAAACAATCAAATTTACCTTTATCCAAAAACAATTCTTTTCTAACAATTAAAATGAAAAAGTTAAATGGTAAGGTAGAAAGAAAAGCTTTTTATTTTATTTCCTATTTTCCAAAATACTTTCTTTCAACATAAGCATTTATCATTTAAATGGCTAGGCAATTATTTATTTCCTTCCACAATATATATTAATGCACTTTACACAATGAAATAAGCCATTTAACCATTTAATCTAGAAAATCATTAATTTAATTAGATCAATAATCTCAGAGCATAATAATTAACTAATTATGCCAACATAAGATAGCATCATCCATTCAATTAAATAACCATACAGATGAACGAAAGCATGCAAAACGAAGAATGATCAAATGACGACTCACACATTACCAAACTAAAGCACTATGACTCGCATACCGGCCAAACGGGAAAGATAGCTGACTAACAACACTCACATGAGTATAACTGTTTGTCAAGTTAGGGTCCAACAACTATCTCCTCCACTCCCATCAGACATATAAGGCACGCTCAGACCTATGAAACCAAGTGGAGTCGATACCTCGTACCTACCTGGTACTTGTACCTACAATGTCTTGCACCAAAGAACCACACGTGCATATAGACAAATATATGTATACAGAGACGACATGCACACTGATGAAGGAGAGTCATGACGTTCCCTGTCTCACCAGAGTGAGTGAAGGAAAGTCATCTCCTCGCATCCCATACACATGCAAACATGCAACACATAAATAATGCATCACACATATAAGGTAAGAGTGTCAGTCCATGATAATGATCCATAAAATAACATTAATCATAAGCACTGAGATACTGAATAAAATCATACACCACAAATCTAGATAAAGCATGAAATAACATCGCATGAAATCTGAATCAATATACAATAATGTTCCACTGAAGTCAATCAAAAATATACAAAAAGAGTCTGATCAAGGAGGGGTACTACAAATATCGCTCCCTTTGTACCATATTGTACTATTTTTTTGCATATCATTTTTTTGATGTCTTAAACGGGGTGTTCATTCTCCATGACCAGAGGAAACAAACTCTTACACAAGATTCTTCATGCCCAAAACCAAACACATCCTTGATATATATCTTAGATGGGGTTACACGTCACCAAAACCAGAGAAAACTCTTACACGGGATGTCCTTGAAACCAAGCATGTATCTATCATTTGCCTCTTGGCATTTGCACACACATTCGCCTCTTGGAATTTACACATTTGCCCCTTGGAATTTGCACACACAATGCCTCTTGGAATTTGCATTTTCATTACATGTCTTAAAGAAGTTGATGCACACTCAAAAAGGGGGTGTTTCATACTTGAAACTAGACATCACTTGCACACATGCACGAGGATGAGTGGAACTAGCGAAATAGGTATAGACTATTCCTACTCTCCTCCCCAACATTGATCACCTAGATGTAAACATCTAGGGGCGAGGTATTTATGTCCTCTCTCATCATTCTTCTCATGGATCACCTAGAAACAAACATCTAGTGTGTATTCATTCTCTCTCTTTTTCTTCTCATGAACTTGTAGCTTTCCTATTGATTTTTCATGAATGATGCTTTCTTTTCTCTTTTATGTGATCACTTGTGTTTGTGAGATGGCATTTTTTCAAAAATGATATTAGTGGTTGAGACATTTTGATATTGAGGTCTCTTCGGCTAGTTGACTTGAGGTCTTGTTTTTTGGTCTTTAGCTTTTTATTGTGTGTCTTTTGTCTTTATTTATCTTTTTGTCTTTGTCTTTTTGGTTTTTTGTTTTGTGTGCTCTTGAATATGTTTGAGTGAGTTAAGATCCAAATATTGGGGGTGTTCCTCAAAATTAGTGATGTCTTATACTCCTTGTGATTTTTCTCCGCATTCCTCATCTTCATCTCTCTTTCATCTACTTTACCGTGAGTATTTGTGTAAGCTCATACTCCTGCTAAAGTGGGGGCTAAATGTAGCATCCTAAAATTTCACCCCTTTGAAATTTTGACCGCATTTGGGGCCCTCACCTTAGTGTTCGCATCCCTGTGCCTAAATAAGGCCTAATTATGTTTATACCATGCAAATTGGGCATTGTTTCCACTGCATCCATTTCATAACCCCCTTGTTCTAGCCATAAAAGGGATAGGACTAGGGTAGGAACTTTGGTCCTCATTGGGACTAGGGCACCACACTTTGGTTCCCCTTAATTGGGCCCTTTCTTGGCCCCCTCTTGCATTCTCAAAAATGAGTGGGAAATCTTATTAGTAGCAATCAAGAAGGAAGACTAAGAGGGGGGGTGAATCAGTCTTCACTGGATCTCAGCAAACTAAGTTCTAAAACATAAATTGATAAACTACAACAACAAATAGATAAGAAAATTAACAGCACAACACACAACACCAAGATTTTAACTTGGAAAACTCAGTTAAGGGAAAAACCATGGTGGGAACCTACCCACAATAAGATGATACTCTGCAGTAGTATGTAAAAATATTACAATGGGGAATGCACATGCATTCAAGCACACTACCTTGATCTCACTGCTCAAAAGATATATGTCTGGAATGCTACAACCCTCAAGGAAGTCTCACTGACTTACAATATGATTCAGACTACAATCCGAAAGGAATGAACTGCAATGATAGCATCTACAAATGCTTGATGACGGTTCTGGTTAAGCACAGTTGTCTACTCTGCAACACCAAACACACCTCAACACTTTGCTTAATGATATATCCTTGTTCATACATTCACCTCACTCCGATAATGTAGACACAATACCAACACCTAAATTACATAAGCATCTCACTTATATATACAAATCATCAACCTTGATAACAAGGTCGGCTAAACCCTCCACTCACAATTACAGAAATTACATTACATGATACAAAGATCAACCACTGGACCAATATTATGATTTATATTACATAGCATGGAACTAAATCAAATTTCCAAATGATTACATCCACTGGAAATCCTGCCAAGATCAACTGCAACACGCTACACCACCAAAAATACTGCATAACACGCAAATCATCATCGATTCATAGAAATCACCAAAAAACTTGCACAACAATCAATGTGGATCACCAAAAGAAATAGGAAACACTAGCAAGCATGTTAGAATCATCTGGAATAGTTGCACCAACACCTCTTTTCAAATCTTCATTGGTCAATGTCTCAAAGCTCAAGAACACAACCAATTAGCAACTGTCGCGAGGAAAGATAACTTGCAAAGCACCAAATCATGAACCATTTGAAATGAAGATACGCAATATCATCCCAAACAATAATTCAAAGTCTCAGCACAAGATCTGATCACACCAGAATATATCGAAGGAAATATCGGATCCTGCAAAATAGTGATCTGCAAAACCAAACTACAAAACCGGACCAAAAACTCTTCCCAAACTCACCAGAATAACTCACAGGAATATGTTGTTAGCATCTCAGTAAGTTTGTTGGTATGAGGATATTGAGAAGGTTGTTGGAGATTGTTGATATAATTGAGAAAGGATGATTACTATCTTAATAATATTATTTTGTCATTGATTTCAAGCAATTGATTTTCTGATTCAGTATGATGTTGCCATATCTTAATGAGTATGTTTTGATAAGTATAAAGATGTCGGTAAGAGACACAGAATGAATGTGAAAATAAAAGGGGAATAATAAGTTATTCAATGGGCAACTATTACCAAGCTAGAAAGTGATGAGATTATGTTGTTTTGATTGTTTTGATATCCTATATATGAGTATTCAAAGACTGAACAAGAAGGAGAAAAGATTTCAAGCTATAGAATTAGTTAAGGCTTGATACTGTTCTATGTCACTGAGCAAAGAATCTAGTCGGTAAACCCTAAGGTTATCGATATCGGTTAAATAAGGCAGAATGTCTACCAAGTGAAGTTTAGTATTAACCGAGTAACAACCGAGTTATAATAGACCGCATTGGATGAATAAAAGCATTATTTAATGAAGGATGTTGATGAGCTGGAGATGAATAAATGATTGGAATGTCGAGCAAGAAGTTTGTTAAGGATCTACGGCAATGGAAAATCAAGAGGAAGATCTACACAACAGAGTGAACGGTCATAACCTAGCACAAGTTCCAAGGCAAGGTAAAACGTTTTCAGATTGAAGGATACAATGAACCTAGTCACGTTTTAAGATTTTATGGCTAAGATTGATCATGGGAAATGTGATCAAGGAGATTAAGCGGTTAGGTATTGTTCATAAATAAGAAGCTATTGATGAACAATGCATGCGAGCAAAATAGAAGAAAAGTGACACGACAGTAGTGATCACCGAGCATAGAAGATTAAAGATCTGATTGAAGAACAGATTGAGAAGCCCAGCAAGAAGCAAGATAAGTCTCATGACAAGATTGTTTTGATCATATAGAATCTACTTTAGCATTTCAGATGTGAAATTGCAAATATATTTTATTACTGTTATTTATTTTGTAAGTGACAGAAAATCTCTTAATCGAGTGGACTTAACAGTCTTATTTGTAAACCCTCTAGCAAGGTAACATTCTAAATGAGTGTTTTGAAATCCTTTGACAAGGTCACTTCTAACAAAGTGCAAGACTCTAACAAGTCTGAGGAAAATCCCTTAACCGGGTCAGATCTAGCAATGTGTTTATAATCTTTAACGGGATTAGCTTTTAACCGAGCATACTCTAGAAGGGTATATTTCTTAGTGGGTCCGAAATCCCACAGTGGTTTTTCCCTATTTGGGATTCCAAGTTAAATCTGGTGTTAAATGTGTTATGATGTTTTAAGTGTATCTTTTTATGAGTATTAAATGATTTACAGTCATAGTTGCATATCAGTAAAGGCTACCGAGGTTGAATCTGGTGAATATATTGTATAGTGAAGTTTTTATGACTCACCCCCCCCTCTCATCTTAACTAACAATTGGTATCAGAGCTTTGGACTCCGAAAGAAAAGTTTAAAGGTACTTGAGGAAAGATCCGAAGATGTATAAAAGGGATGCACCAAAGCTGAACAAGTCAAGTTTCTCCACATGGTAGAAAAGGATGAAGCTGCATTTATCAAGAATTGGAGAATATGCAACATATTATCTGGAGAATGATTACATAGCACCTAGCACCAACCCAATGACAATGGAAGAGATAAAGGCAAAGAAAGAACATATTCAAGCTATGATTGAAATAACATCTGCATTAACCGACTCGGAGTTTAATGATCTAGAAGCCTGCAATGATGCCAAAGCGATGTGGACCAAGCTTATATCTATGTATGGTGGTGATGAACATGTTCAGAGAGCAAAAGTAGACATTCTAAGAGGTCAACTTGAATCCATGAGAATGAATGAAGGTGAGAACATAACCCAATACAGTACAAGTATAAAGGAAACTGTCAATCAAATCAAAGGAGCAAGAGGCACTATTGAAGAAAAGGATGTAACAAGTAAGTTGTTTAGAACACTTCTACCTGCTTATGCCATTCGAGTCTCTGCAATCAATGAATTAAGGTATGTGCCAAACATGCCAGTCTCTTTGGATGCTACTATCGGTAAGATACATGCATTTAAGTTAAGTAATTTTGATAACAGTGGGTCCTCAGTAAATAAAGTTGAATCTGCATTCAATTCTTTTCATATTGGTGAATCTGATGATTACATTGATAGAATGTATAAGTATACTGAAGGAAATCACAGTGGAGCAAGTGAAAGATTTCACAAAAACATGGAAGAGGTACACAAACTATATGAAGAAATCAAAAAGCAAGAAGAGTTTGAAGCATTATTAGCCAGAAGGTTACCAAGAGGAAAAGGTAAGTATAAAGGAAAGTTACCTTTAAAATGTTTTAACTGTGATAGAATAGGACATATGGCTTCTAACTGTCCTGACAAAGAATCTAGTGAAAAGAGAGAATATGAGATTACAGACAGAAAGACAACCAATACAGAGGACACCGAGACTTCAGAAGGAAAGATAGAAAGACATGCCTAGTAGCTGATGAGGAATCCAATGATGATAATCTAATGGGACTGATATAGAGGAAGTTGTTTATGTGGCTATCAAAGATGGATCAGATGAAGAAAGGTATGAAGAAAAAGCCCTAATATCTCACATAAATAAAAATGATTCTTGGATCATAGATAGTGGATGCTCACATCACATGACAGGTGATAAACACAAGTTTGTTAAATTAGAAGACTATGATGGAGGATATGTAAGATTTGGTAATGATGCACCATGTCCGGTGAAAGGTAAAGGATCTATAACACTTCTTGACAATGCTAAAAGTGATGATGTATACTGGGTTCAAGGTTTGAAATACAATTTGTTCAGTGTAGCATAGCTAAACAACACAAGATACCGAATAGAATTCCAGAAGGGATGTGTGAAATTTCATGACAAACATGGAAAGCTGGCTCCAACCGGGACACAAACAAAAGGTAATACATTTCATCTTGACTCAAATCGGAACAATTGTCTGTATGCTAAACTAGAAGATACCTGGTTATGGCATAAAAGGTTTTGTCATGTAAATTTTGATAACCTGATCAAAATAAGTAAGAAGCACGGAGTAAGAGGTCTATCAAGCCTGGAAAAACTAGAGAATGCAATATGTCGAGGATGCCAAATGAGTAAGATGACAAAGTCAAGATTTACAAGTAAGTCCTACACTTCTAAAGGAATTTTAGATCTAGTACACACTGATCTTTGTGGTCCTATGAAAGTTCAAAGTTATTATGGAGATAAATACTTCATATTATTTGTGGATGATTACTCAAGGATGATGTCTGTCATGCTCTGTGAATTGTACCTGTACCTACAAACACAATGCACTCAATAAATCATTACAAGCAATGGTTAGAAGATATAATCAATGAAACACAAAACCATAGTTAATCGACTTATTGCCTCCTAGTAAATGCGAGTGTGGATTTTGCTCTCAAATCTTAGTATGCAAATTCCAGTGACTTGACTACACTTAGATGGAGGATTTGAATGATTAAGATGCATGATCTAGCAAGAGTAGCATGATTAAGCTACATGAATGATTGATCTAGCATGATTAAGCTAAGATTTAAGCTAAAATGAGCATGATAACATTGCTAAGAATGATAAACTATAAGCTAGATGCCTATAATAACAATGCAAAAGATGAAATCAAATTGGGACCAAATGATATGCAAAAATCATATGAAATTGGGACCCTTTGAGCTCCAAAATGAGGTCTATTTATAGGATTTTCCAAGGCTAGGGGTGAGTTGGCATGAATCAACGGTTGAGATTGATCTGAAGATATCAATGGTTAAATTGGAGGAGGTTGGCAAAGGGGGTTGGATTAAAGGGAACATCTGTCATCTCTATGGTGACAAGTGTCAAGAGGCTTCTAGAAGAGGTAGGATGAAAGGGAACACTTAGTGACAAGTGTCACAAAGGTTCTAGAAGATGTTGGATGAAAGGGGACATGGTGGTAGGTAGAATGGGTTAGGTTTAGGAGTGGTAGAAGTTAGGAGAATTTGAATTTATAAATTCAAATATTAGGAAAGTGACTAATTAATCTTAACAACCCATAAATGATTTGTTTTAATTAATTAGGAGATTTAGAAGAAATGAATTTGCATGGGGGAAATTAATTAATTTGAATTAATTAATTAAAGGGGTGAAATGAAATGAACCTATTTAATAAATCCTTAGATTTATTAATAAGTAGATGAATGAGAGATTTAATCAAATTGCTTAGTGAATTTAATTAAATTGGGAAGGAGAGATTAATTAAATAATTGCTTATTTAATTAATTATCTTCAGACCATTTTTAGGTGTATACATTTTTCCCCTCTTTGAAGCGAGGTGTGATGACACGTTGATTCAAAGAATAATCTCATTTTGATGATGGTATTGATTTGATAGGATGCCCCAGCTCTTGATTGCTAAATTCTGGTATAATGATGCCCCCTCGAGAGATCAATTGAGATAATTGATCTTTGGAGTTTTGTGAGATTGATATCCCGATAGATTTAATTTGATTTCTGCAACTGTTGTTTGATGAAAATGCAAGTTCTTTGATTAGCTTGATTGCCTAGATTGGTAAGATTGAAAAATCTTGATTGATTTGATTCAATCTGGTTTCAGGAAGGATTCATCCTGTATAAGACAATGATGATCATAACGTCTGGTTTCAGGAAGGATTCATCCTGTATAAGACATTGATGATCACGTCTGGTTTTAGGAAGGATACATCCTGTATAAGACATGAGTCAAAATCAATTTGTCTGGTGTGAGGAAGGATCCATCCTGTATAAGACATGGATGATCATAACATCTGGTTTCAGGAAGGATACATCCTGTATAAGACATTGATGATCACGTATGGTTTCAGGAAGGATACATCCTGTATAAGACATGAGTTGATTAGGTTTGATTGATTGATTTCATTTGGTAAGATTGATTAGATAAAGAACTGACAGTTTGTTGATATCAGTTGCAGAAATTTTTGGATATGCTGATGTTGATGCATTTGAGGAGATAGCATAAGATTTTTGTTGAGTTCAAAATATCTGGAGAGATATGAATCATCATTCTGATTATGTATACACTTTTGATGATACTTTGATGATTCCTGCGATAGATTTGACCTTGGATAAAAGGAGCTTTTAGGATCCATGCAAGAATGAAATGCAAGCTAAAATTCAAATGAAATGCAATGGAATGCAAAGCTATGACCGGACCAGTCACTGGATTATTTCGCATTTTTATCATCATTGAGCTTTTGAAATGTGGGAGGTGAGTGCAAACATCGATGGTATAATTAAACCATGATGACCTGAGCACTTCTTTCCTGGATTTTGATATAGCAAGTTAACACGAGCATCTAGGTATAATTGAACCGAGATGACCTGAGTGTTGTTTGCGTAAAACGGGCAGTATTAATCATTTCAATACGCAAATCAGAAATGTCTTCAATGATATTCTAATGATCATGTCCCGAGACAAATTTGCACTTATTCGTGATTAATTTTCAGACAGTAGACAAGAAAAATATCATGTTTCTTCCTTGTTCCTCTAGTCAATGACATCCTGGAGTCACTCAGAAATCATGATAGCGAAAAGCAATATAGAAAAGTTGAACAATCATGTTACAATCATTAGCCAAAAAGATATTATCCACTGAAAAGTGTGTGATGTGCTTAGATTGATTTCGTGATAGCTTGATAGTTGATAGTTTGATCTTGTGTTCAATGTTGGATGTGTCTCAGTTTTTGCTTGATAAGAGTTGTCTAACTGTTTGGTCTACTTGTTTGATTAAGCTCAAAATGATCAAGAGTTTTGCCCCCAGCTAGGTGTAGGATTTTGCCCCAAGCCTAGAAACAAAGTCGTTATGATATATCCAATGATCCAAACCATGGTAAGAAGCCACCTGGGATGTTTGCGTATGTATAAAGGCTTCATGATGGTCAGCGCTAATGGAAAATGAATGCATGCAGAAAAATGCATGAACTAATAGATGGAAGAACCAGCCAATAGATAGCGCCTGTTTGCCAGGTTTTCACCATCTGCTTTTATTGTACTTTTTCTGATATTTGAATTTTTTGGATTTTCTGCTTTGTCACTTTTTAGGATTTTTCTGATTTTTCCCTTTTTTTTTTTTTGATTTTTCTGATTTTTCACTGTTTTTGATTTTTTCTGATTTTTCACTTTTTTTTATTTTTTCTGATTTTTCACTGTTTTTGATTTTTTCTGATTTTTCACTGTTTTTTATTTTTTCTGATTTTTCAGACATAGAATTTTTTCAAGTGCATGTTATTGATAGGTTCCTTGAGCTGATCCCCGTCCTGTGTTGATAGTTGATATGCTCCTGACCCAAATACTATTGTGACCACAAATGGACCTAACCAGTTTGGTTCAAATTTGTCTTTCTTTTCTCGATCTACCTGATTGCGTGGATTTTCCTTTAGCACTAGTTCTCCAACATGAAAGATTCTTGGTTTAACCTTATGATTATAACTCCGACACATTCTTTGATGATATACCTTTAGATGATCAAAGGCATTGTGTCTTCGTTCTTGTAGTCTAGATACTCTTTGTTCTTCATCTGGGATGAGTCCTTTTAGTGATACACGTAGAGAGGGTATCTCTACCTCGATTGGCAATATGGCTTCTAATTCATATACAAGAGAGAAAGGTGTGGCACCTGTCGATGTGCGGATACTGGTGCGGTAGGCCCATAGAGAAGGGTTTAGTTGGATATGCCAATCTTTCCTAGCATCATTCACTGTCTTTTTAAGAATTTTCAAGATAGTTTTGTTAAATGCTTCTTCCTGCCCATTTCCCTATGGATAATATGGTGTGGAGAATTTGTGCTAGATTTTGAACTTCTCACAGAGTTCTCGTACATCTTGATTCTTGAATGGTAGCCCATTATCAGTGATAATGGTCATTGGTATTCCATAGCAACAAATGATGTAGTTCAAGATAAATGCGGCGATTTGTTTTCCTGTGATATTGATGAGAGGTACCGCTTCAATCCATTTTGTGAAATATTCAGTAGCTACCAGGATGAATTTGTGTCCATTAGATGAAGAAAGATTTATCTTTCCTACTAGATCAAGTCCCCATTGACAAAAAGGCCAAGATGTTGCTAAAGCACGTAGTTCTTGTGCTGGTGCATGGATCAAATTCCCATGGATTTGACATTGTTTGCATGTTCTTGCTATTTTAAAAGAATCTCGTTCCATAGTCGGCCAATAGTAGCCCAAGCGTATGAGTTTCTTCAAAAGGGTAAGACCACTTGAATGAGTGCCACAAATGCCATTATGGACTTCATGTAAAGCCTTCTTAGATTCTTCTTGTTCAAGACATCGTAAGAGAGTACCGTCTAGACCTTGTTTATACAGGGTATCCACGACGAGAGTATAATGGGAGGATTGGCGAATAAAATTTCTCTTTTGGTTCTTTGATAAGTCAGGAGGTAAGATATTATCTTTCAAGTATGTGTAAGTTTGGCCATAGCGGGAGGAATCATATCCAATAAGTTGACAGATGGTTTGGGAATCAAGACAATTATAGGTGGGATGAAACAACTCTTCAACCAGGAATTCATAACGCTCTTGATTTTCCTATGTTTGCAATAGAGAAGCAAGTGTAGCCATGGCGTCTGCTGCTTTGTTATCATTTCTTGGAATCTGTTCAAAAGTTATTTCTACAAAGTACTTCTTGAAATCATCCACCATCTTTTTGTAAGGCATGAGTTTTTCATCTTTTGTTTGATAGTCATCATTGATTTGATTAATGACAAGCTGAGAGACTCCAAAGACTTGAAGTTGTTTTATGTTCCATTCTACAACCATTTTGATAAATAGAATGCCTGCTTCTGATTTATGTTGTGTTCCTTTACTGATGCTTGCTCTTGATCCATGATATGTTCCTTTATTGGTGCTTGCTCTTGATCCATGATGTGTTCCATTATTGATGCTTGCTCTTGATCCATGATGTGATCCATTATTGATGCTTGCTCCTAGACTAATATTCGGGTGATGTATTGTAAGATATGGATCAAACCCTGGAACGTCTGTATATGAATAGGTAAAATTGACTTGCCATATTTTGAATGGTTTCAAGTATTTTTATCTTTCTAGTTCTGATAAAGAGATTGTTGGATGTAGATCAATTGTGCTAATGATAGTTGCCTCTGCTGGTGCTATTATGATAGATAACTTCTCTTGATAAAATTCTAGTAAGGTGTCAAATCTCCCATCTTCCGGTGCCTCAAGGAGGTTTTCATCGTTAGATTCATCCTTTATTTATAATTTTTCTTGGTCTAATGTTGCCAATAAATGGTTTTCAGCATTAGACCTGATATTGTTTTCTTGATTTTCACTTTTGCGACTAGGAGATTTGACATCCATTTGACTCAAAGATACGTTAGCGGAATCCCTGGTGAAAGTTGTTGCGGGTTTGATTTCATCAAGATATAAGGATATGGCATGATCATTAGGTAAGGTATCAATAGTAGTATGTCCTTCATTTTCCCAGTCCATAGGTTCAGGATAGCTTAAGGATAAAGGATCTTTAGGTTGAATAGCTTCAAAGATATTAGGTGTCATGATAGATATGTTTGAGATTTCAATATGTATTTCCATGTCTAGAACGATACTCTCATCAGAATGACCTCGTATAAGAAAATCTTGATCATCCTCGGTTAAGTCCATGTCAGTCACATGTGATTCTGATTCAAGTAGGCTAGTTCCTAATGTTTGTTCTGCATATGTGTGAACTACATCGACTACTATATCTGCTTCTTCATCCCTCTCAATTTGAAGTTGCTCTTGTTTGTTTTTCCATGATAGCAAATATTCTTCATTTCCTTGATCTTTCAGCTGCATTTGTTCTTCTATGTTTGACAAAATTGATTCAAATGATTGTTCTTTAGATTGTGTACTTGAAGATGTTGTCTCTCTATTATGTGAAACAATGACCTCTTTAGCTGATTTCTGATTATTACAACACTGCACTGGATTTGAGTCTGCTAATATTGTGATTTCTTGCCCATTGTGGGGAAATTTTAAGCACTGATGGCATATTGATGTAGTAGCTTGTATATCCTAAATCCATGGTCTTCCCAAGAGTATATTATATGGTAGGTCCACATCTAGAACTTGGCATGCTATGTCCTTCTGCAAAGGTCCCACTGTGATGGGTAATATCACCATTCCTTTAGATGAATGTTGTTCTTCATTATGTGCTTTAATTTTAATCCTTTTCTGGGGATCAACTACATCTTCTGAATATCCTAAAGCATGGACAAGATTCATAGAGAAAATGTTCAAGCTAGCTCCCCCATCTATTAGGACACGTTTAACAAGCGTTCTATGAATGAGGACTTCAATTTGCAAGGAAGCGCTATGGGGATTTTCCAATGAATCAATGCTTGGATATGAAGGAGATGAGCTTTGAATAGGATCCTCTGAAATAGGTTTGATGGTCATTATGGATATCCCTTGGGGAACTTCAGCTTTGGATGCATTATTTGGCAAGGATGCTATGGAAGGTTCTTGCAAGCTTTCAAGAGGTGTAGGAATAGATGCCTCTGGAGAGTCAATTTTCTTATGGATGGATGGATCATTGTTAGACATGGGTGCACAATTTTGATCTTCTTTAGCCAAATCCTTTAGGGATCTCTTTAAGAGGTGCATAAAAGAGCCACCTTTCTTTGGATATGTGTTTGAATCCTTGTGAGGTTTTAACATAGTTGGATTTTGATTTTGAACTTGTTTGATTTCTCTGATATGTCTGCTTGTTATGTCTTCTTCTTGTATTTTGCTTTGGTATTTCATGTTGATATGATTTTCAGTTATTGCAAATGTTCATGTTTCCATTTTAGGGGTTTGATTGTCTAAAAGTTGTTTTGGGTAAGTGATCAATAGTCAATTTCAAGGCCATAGAGTGATATGACACTAAAAGAGGATTCAAGTGTTTAAAGGTTTGCAAGTTTTTCGATCTTCGGTTTAGGAGTGCAATGGTGATGATTTGATAAGAACTAAGTCCAGTAGGAACGATCTATCCTACGATGTGGGACAAGATTATCCTGACCAAACGTTTCAGTTTTGTGATAAAGGATGATTGATCCTAATGAGAAACTATGTTTGAATGATCAGTTTATCAAAGATGGTGATAATGCACTTTGAGATGTTTAGATCTTGAACTTGTTGGGGGTAAGCACTTGAAAATCTTAAGGTGTATATTTTCTAAAGTCTGATTTTGATGGGTGATAACTTGACCAAGCAAATCAAGCAGACAATCTAAGCATGGATTGACAGATAACAAGTGTTTATGCTTACTGCAAATTGATCAGGCAGAAATGACAAAGCTAAAACCAGGCATGTAAGACACAGTTCTGGAGTAACAAATGCAGAGTTTCGTACGACATAAGATTCAGCTTAGGACGACAAGAGATACAAGATAGAATGACAGACTAGTGACTTCATGTGAAAAGCAGTGTTTCGTACGACATAGAACCTTGACTCGTACGACAGAAGATCAAACAATACGATAGAGAATCCTGACTCGTACGATAAAGGATCAAAAAATATGACAAAGACTTATGACTCGTACGACGGGTATTTGAACAGCGATAAAAATTGTTTGCTTGTTTGAGTTTAGATCACTAAATTTTGATGTTTTACCTTGGTTTTCCAGTTTTAAGTGTCTGATTTTTCAATTTTAGGGATGAATACACAGCAGACACACGATGTGATACATGACTCTCAATCAAGCTAAACCCTAAGGAAGTTGGCTGAGAATGAAAACCTTTGCTTGCTGACTTAGGTACACACCCAATAGCTAATCAGAATATGGCCACTGAGTCTCACGCAATGGATTCTTAACACCGTATTATCCGACTCCAAACGCTAATGGGGGCACGATATGGCAAGTGTCTTGGGAGAGTTACTATCTCTCTTGCACAAAGATTATCACCCTTTCGGAGGTGAATCAAGTAGCTTCTATTTTTATAGTTCTTAGTTAGGAATTCCATTTGAAATTACCCCTTGAAGTCACACAAGCATGATTGAGGCCTATAGCCCGACAAGGTACCGATACAAGCTATAGTCACGTAAACGTGATTGAGACCGTGAGGCCCTACAAAATGTCCGATATGAGAGATCTCAAAGAGAAAACTCAAATAATCCCATCCTCTGAGACTTTAACCATCAGAGACCTATTTATTATAGTGAGTTGGAATGCTCAGGTCCAGCTGTACTCACTTGGGTCGTTCTCACAGGGTGATTACTTTTTCCCACTGTGATAGGCCCGCTAAAGGTATGCAATATTGAAAGCAAAAAGATGAGTCTATCTTTCTGATCACCTAAGGAAGGTGAGACAATACTCGCCTATCATCACAAGCACATAAGACATGATAGTTCATTTCTTTAAGCCCAAATTGAAGTGTGCCTAAAAATCTTAAAGAATACACAAAGTTTTTGTTGAATACTTAGGCAACCTGCAAAATAGATCCATTAGTAGTCATGATTGTGTTTTGAATTTGTCTTTGACAAACATATCTACAAGAAAAGAGTTAGGCTAAAAACATCTCATAGACATAACAAGATTAGCATTAGTGATCCAAACTATGAAATTTTAAGAAAAATTATATGAAATTCTATCCTAACTTCAGATAGGCATAACTTTCTGCTCGGGACTCAAAATTACAAGCTGTTTACTTCGTTGGAAAGGTCTCCAAGAGTTCTAGATGAAATTTTCAAAGGTCTTGGCTTACTCTTAGGGGCTAAAAATGACCAAAAAGCCTTCAAAAATGTAGATTACCGATGTATAGACAAATTTGAAATTTCTAATTTGCAGTTTTTTTTTTTTCAAAAAAATCACATCTGCAGAAACTCGTACGAAATGATTTATCAGAAAGAACGACAAATATTTAGATTTCACATAGGGACCAAAATTGACTCGTACAACATAAGATTTAACAGCCAGAAATTTGTACGACACAGAATTAGCTTTCGTACGACAGTGAAATTTAACTCGTACGACACAGGAATGAGCTAAAATGAGTAAAGAATTTACAGTCTAAAAACTCGTACAACACAGATTTATAGCTCGTACGAGTTAGGATGAGGTGTCATCCGAGACTGAAAGGAAGTTCATATGAGCCAGAAAGACAACTCGTACGACAATCTAATTCTAATCCGGCAGAGATGAAGTTTGAGGAAGCTTGGGAGGCTAAAAATGATGATTTCGGCCCCACGGTGGGTGCCAAAATGTCATGCTCTGTGAATTGTACCTGTACCTGCAAACACAATGCACTCAATAAATCATTACAAGCAATGGTTAGAAGATATAATCAATGAAACACAAAACCATAGCTAATCGACTTATTGCCTCCTAGTAAATGCGAGTGTGGATTTTGCTCTCAGATCTTAGTATGCAAATTCCAGTGACTTGACTACACTTAGATGGAGGATTTGAATGATTAAGATGCATGATCTAGCAAGAGTAGCATGATTAAGCTACATGAATGATTGATCTAGCATGATTAAGCTAAGATTTAAGCTAAAATGAGCATGATAACATTGCTAAGAATGATAAACTATAAGCTAGATGCCTATAATAACAATGCAAAAGATGAAATCGAATTGGGACCAAATGATATGCAAAAATCATATGAAATTGGGACCCTTTGAGCTCCAAAATGATGTCTATTTATAGGATTTTCCAAGGCTAGGGGTGAGTTGGCATGAATCAACGGTTGAGATTGATCTAAAGATATCAATGGTTAAATTGGAGGAGGTCGGCAAAGGGGGTTGGATTAAAGGGAACATCTGTCATCTCTATGGTGACAAGTGTCAAGAGGCTTCTAGAAGAGGTAGGATGAAAGGGAACACTTAGTGAAAAGTGTCACAAAGGTTCTAGAAGATGTTGGATGAAAGGGGACATGGTGGTAGGTAGAATGGGTTAGGTTTAGGAGTGGTAGAAGTTAGGAGAATTTGAATTTATAAATTCAAATATTAGGAAAATGACTAATTAATCTTAACAACTCATAAATGATTTGTTTTAATTAATTAGGAGATTTAGAAGAAATGAATTTGCATGGGGGAAATTAATTAATTTGAATTAATTAATTAAAGGGGTGAAATAAAATGAACCTATTTAATAAATCCTTAGATTTATTAATAAGTAGATGAATGAGAGATTTAATCAAATTGCTTAGTGAATTTAATTAAATTGGGAAGGAGAGATTAATTAAATAATTGCTTATTTAATTAATTATCTTCAGACCATTTTTAGTTGTATACAATGTCAGTTATGTTTTTAAAAGAAAAATCAGAAGCTTTTCAAATGTTTAAATGGTACAAGGCAAGAGTTGAAAATGAAACAGGAAGACAGGTAAAATGTCTTAGATCTGATAGAGGAGGAGAGTTCACTTCTAATGAATTTAACTTATTCTACAATGATCATGGTATAAAAAGGCAAGTATCTGCACCGAGAACTCCACAGCAAAATGGGATAGCTGAGAGAAGAAATAGATCTATTGTAGACTGTGCCAGAACCCTGATGATTGAAAAGAGGGTACCTCAAACATTTTGGAGAGAAGCAATAAGCACTGCAGTTTACACACTGAACCGAGTACAACTGAAGAAAGGAACTATGAAGACACCATATGAAATCTGGTATGACAAGAAACCTAATGTAAGTTATTTTAAAATCTTTGGAAGTAGATGCTATGTTCACAAAGATGACAGAAATGGAAAGTTTGATCAGAAAAGCGAGGAAGGAACATTTCCTGGTTATTCTTCTAAAAGTAAAGCATTTAAATGTCTGATCAAATCATCTAACAAAATAGTGGAAAGTGCAAATGTGAAAATTTATGAATTTGCAGAAAGAAATGATGAAGGAAATTCCAAAGAACTAGAAAATTATGAAGAGTTTGTTTATGTTCAACCGAGAAGTCCTACCGAGAAAGTTGCTGAAGAAAATGAAGATAATATCCAGTTACCGAGTGACGAAGAAGATCATACAGAGCCTACCGAGCCTATATTAGCCAAATATGTCAGAAGAAATCATGCATCAAGTCAGATTATAGGAGATAAGGATGATCCAGTGACGACAAGGAACAAACTGAGACAGAACACATGTCTGATATCTGAATTTGAACCGAGAATAGTAAAAGAGGCATTTAACCAAAGATTGGGTAAATGCTATGATAGAAGAGATTGATCAAATAAAGAAGAATGAAACATGGACATTGGTCCCAAGACCGAAGGACAAAAATGTAATCGATACAAAGTGGATCTTCAGAAACAAGCTAAATGAAAAAAGTGAGGTCATTCAGAATAAAGCAAGACTAGTTTGCAAAGGATATGCTCAAGAAGAAGGAATTGATTATGGTGAGACTTTTGCACCTGTGGCAAGACTTGAGGGAGTAAAAACATTGTTGGCATATGCTTCTTTGAAAAATTTCAAGGTATATCAAATGGATGTTAAATCTGCATTTTTGAATGGTATACTAGAAGAAGTTTATATTGAACAGCCTGAAGGATTTATTGAAGACAAGAATAAAGATCAGGTATGTAAGCCAAACAAAGCATTATATGGTTTAAAGCAAGCACCTAGAGCATGGTATGAAAGATTGCACTCTTATTTGATCAAGATTGGATTTATAAGGACAAGTGAAAACAGCAAAATGTACATGAAAAAGGATGAAAACAATGGTATACTACTTTCAGTCATATTTGTTGATGATATTATTTTTTGTGGTAATGACTCCTTATGCAAGAACTTTGGAAATGAAATGTGAAAAGAATTTGAGATGTCATTAATCGGTGAAATAAAGTACTTTATAGGTTTGCAGATACTACAAATGAAAAATGAGATTTTCATTACTCAATCCAAGTATATAAAGGAAATCTTGAAGAAATTTGGAATGGAGGATTCTAAACCTGTAAGTACTCCTATGACTACCAATTGTAAACTATAAAAGAGTGATGAATATGCATCTGTTGATGAGACACTTTACCGATCTATGATTGGAAAGCTGCAATATGTGGTTCACAGCAGGCCAAATATAGCACATGCAGTAGGTATAGTTGCAATATTTTCTACAGATCCCAAAGAAACTCATTTGATAGCAATCAAGAGAATTTTTAGATACCTTAGAGGCACTGAAGATTGTGGCTTAGTGTATCAAAAGAGAAATGTTTTTGACTTAAAAGTCTATACTGATGCTGATTGGGCAGGAAACATTGATGAGAGGAAAAGCACAAGCAGTGGAGCTTTCTTTTTGGGAGATAGACTAGTAAGTTGGCTTAGCAAGAAACAAGGATGCATTTCACAGTCAACAGCTGAAGCTAAATATGTCGTTGCAGTATTGAATTGTACCAATATAGCATGGATCAAACAACTGTTGGAAGGTATGAATGAGAAAGTTACCAAGCTAGTAACTATATTCTGTGATACTACTAGTGCCATTAACATTTCAAAGAATCTGGTAATACACTCTAAGACAAAGCATATCTCTATAAAGTATCATTATCTCAGAGAAGAAGTTCAAGAGAAGAAAGTTGTGCTGGAATATATCAGTTCAAAGGAACAAATAGCAGATATTTTCACAAAGCCATTGCCAAGGGACACTTTTTAGTATCTCAAAAGTCAGTTAGGGGCCCTACCCCTATCTAGTACTCACTGACAAAGTTCGATGGAAGCGTCAATTCTATGAATCTAAAGGATAACTATTTATGAGTTGATGCTGCTTTACACACTTTAGGAGGCTGCCTAAAGTTGTAGAAGGAAAAAGTGATTAAAGACAAAGATGCTCTGGCCGTGAATGAGACTGCAAGGAAATTACTTCACAAAGGAAGAAATCATGAATTAGTTTTTTCTTTTTGGCATTGTTGTCAAAGGGGGAGAAGACTAATTTATAAGAAACTAACAGAAGAAGCTGGGAGAAGACTAATTTATAAGAAACTAATAGAAGAAGTTGGGAGAAGACTAATGACTAGGGGAGAATTCTTGAAAATTTTAGAGAAGTTTAAACAGTAATTCGAATCTGAATCAATTGAAATCAATCATGTTGGTATTGCCATTAAAGTTGGTTTTGTCATCAATGCCAAAGGGGGAGATTGTTAGCATTTTCACAAAAGGAGATTGTTAGCATCTCAATAAGTTTGTTGGTATGAGGATATTGAGAAGGTTGTTGGAGATTGTTGATATAATTGAGAAAGGATGATTACTATCTTAATAATATTATTTTGTCATTGATGTCAAGCAATTGATTTTCTGATTCAGTATGATGTTGCCATATCTTAATGAGTATGTTTTGATAAGTATAAAGATGTCGGTAAGAGACACGGAATGAATGTGAAAATAAAAGGGGAATAATAATTTGTTCAGTGGGCAACTATTACCGAGTTAGACAGTGATGAGATTATGTTGTTTTGATTGTTTTGATATCCTATATATGAGTATTCAAAGACTGAACAAGAAGGAGAAAAGATTTCAAGCTATAGAATTAGTTAAGGCTTGATATTGTTCTATGTCACCGAGCAAAGAATCTAGTCGGTAAACCCTAAGGTACCTAGTCGGTAAACCCTAAGGTTATCAATATTGGTTAAAGAAGGTAGAATATCTACCGAGTGAAGTTCAATATTAACCGAGTAACAACCAAGTTATAATAGCTCACATTGGATGAATAAAAGCATTATTCAATGAAGGATGTTGATGAGCTAGACATGAATAAATTATTGGTATGTCATGCAAGAAGTTTGTTAAGGATCTACGGCAGTGGAAAATCAAGAGGAAGATCTACAGCGCAGATTGAACGGTCATAACCTAGCACAAGTTCCAAGGCAAGGTAAAATGTTTTCAGATCGAAGGATACAATAAACCTAGTCATGTTTTAAGATCTGATGGCTAAGATTGATCAAGGGAAATGTGATCAAGGAGATTAAGCGGTTAGGTATTGTTCATAAATAAGAAACTATTGATGAACAATGCATGCGGGCAAAATAGAAGAAAAGTGACACGACAGTAGTGATCACCGAGCACAGAAGATTGAAGATCTGATTGAAGAACATATTGAGAAGCCCATCAAGAAGTAAGATAAGTCTTATGACAAGATTGTTTTGAGCATATAGAATCTGCTTTAGCATTTCAGATGTGAAGTTGCAGATATATTTTATTACTGTTATTTATTTTGTAAGTGACAGAAAATCTCTTAACTAAGTGGACTTAACAGTCTTATTTCTAAACCCTCTAGCAAGGTAACATTCTAAATGAGTGTTTTGAAATCCTTTGACAGGGTCACTTCTAACAAAGTGCAAGACTCTAACAAGTATAAAGGAAATCCCTTAACCGGGTCACATCTAGCAATGTGTTTGTAATCTTTAACAGGATTATCTTTTAACCGAGCATACTCTAGAAGGGTATATTTCTTAGTGGGTCTGAAATCCCATAGTGGTTTTTCCCTATTTGGGTTTCCACGTTAAATCTGGTGTTAAATGTGTTATGATATTTTAAGTGTATCTGCTTATGAGTATTGAATGATTTACAGTCATAGTTGCATATCAGTAAAGGCTACCGAGGTTGAATCTGGTGAATATATTGTATAGTGAAGTTTTTATGATTCACCCCCCCTTCTCATCTTAACTAACATATGTTGACATCAATGATAACAACATATCCCATCAACAGTAATGAACAACCAAATCTAACAATCTCCCCAATAATCCAACAATCTCCTCCTTTGGCATTGATGGTAACATATGAATGTGAAAAACAATCAATGCAAAGAAAGAAGATATCACCAGCAAACTACCCCTAAGATAAAGATAGATAAAGTAGTTTTTCACATGATCTCTCTCCCCCTTTGACATAAGCAATCCCAAAGATCACCAAAACATAAAATCAAACGCTCTCCCAAAAATAGAATCATGAATCTCTCTCCCTCTGGGACACACAACTAAATCAACAGACTACTCCAGCAGAGGAGTTGCTCCAGCTCATCAATCTATATAAAATAATAAGGTTGTGAATTCCACCAGATCGATGCAACTCAATGCATCTAATTCTCATCAGGAGGGGTGGATACCCCTAAATTGTCTCTCAAATAGACAAATGTATCTATAGGCAAAGGCTTAGTGAAAATAAGCAATTTGCTCCTTTGTAGATACATATTCCAGCTTCACCTTATGTTCACTGACTTGCTCTCTCAAGTAATTATATTTGATTGATATATGCTTAGTCTTTAAATGTTGCACCGGATTCTTAGATTTGTTTATAGCACTGGAATTATCACAGTATATAACAGTAGGCTCATCATAAATAACTCTGATATCTTTCAACATTTGCTTCATCCAAACTATCTGAGTGCAATTACTAGCAGCAGCAATGTACTCATCTTCAGCAGTAGATAAAGATACTAAATCTTGTTTCTTGTTAGCCCATGAAACCAACTTCTTACCTAAAAATAATTCTCCACGGGTAGTACTCTTCTGATCATCAACATCACTAGCCCAATCTGCATCAGTGTAAGCACACAACATGAAATCATCATTCTTTGGATACCATAAACCATAATCCTCAGTTCCCTTTAGATATCTGAATATTCTTTTAACAGTAGTGACATGACTTTCTTTTGGATTAGTTTGATATCTAGAAGCCATATACACAACATGCATAATGTCAGGCCTAGTCTAAGTAAGATATAGCAGTCCATCAACCATAGATCTATACAAAATTTGATTAGCTTTATGAGATTCATCATTTTTAGACAATTTACAACCAGTCACCATAGGAGTTCCAACCGGTTTGGAATAATCTAGTCCAAACTTCTTCAACAATTCCTTCACATACTTAATTTGAGATATAAAGATACCTTTTCCTATTTGTGCAATCTGCAAAGCTAAGAAAATTTTCATCTCACCAATCATAGACATCTCAAATTCTTTTTGCATATCACCGGAAAACTTCATACTCATATCATCATCACCACCAAAGATGATGTCATCAACAAAGACTTCAACAATCAAAATATTATCATTTGCAATCTTCAAGTACAGATTACTATCAGCAGCACCTGTGACAAATCCCAATTTTAGCAAGTATTTGCCTGACCTAGCATACTAGGCTCTAGGGGTTTATTTCAATCCATAAAGTGATTTCCTCAACTTACATACCATGTCTCCATCATCTGACAATGAAAATCCATCAGGTTGTTCAATGTAAACTTCTTCTTCTAGATCACCATTCAAAAATACAGATTTGACATCCATCTAATATACCTTGAAATCTTTATAAGCAGCATAAGCAAGCAACAATCTAACAGCTTCAATTTTGGCAACCAAAGCAAAAAAAATTTCATAATCAATCCCTTCTTGATGTGAATATCCTTTGCAGACCAGTCTGGCTTTATTTTTTACTACTTTATCGGTTTCATTCAATTTGTTCCTAAAAACCTACTTAGTACCAATAACATTTGTATTCTTAGGTCTAGGCACAAGTTCCCAAGTGTTGTTTTTTCAATCTGATTTAACTCTTCTTCCATGGCTCTAATCCAGTTATCATCTTTATAGGCTTCAACAACATCTTTAGGTTCAACTTTAGAAATCAAACATACTTCCTTTGTAGCTAACCTTCTTCTAGTCATCACGCCTTTATTCTTATCACCAATAATCTTATTCTCATAATAATTTAGTCTGACATACCTCGGAGTCTTTTGATTGTTCTGATCTTCAGGTTCCTGCACATCATTAGCAGCAGCAACATCCAGATTAACAATCTCTACCGGATCATTTTGCTTCGGCTCTTTAGGCTGAATAGGAGCTAAAACAACATGTTGACCTTCATCATAAGCTCTAATCTCCTTCCCAAGGTTCTCATCCACCTTTACATTTGCACTCTCAACTATCTTTCTTAGTCTCTTGTTATAGCATCGGTAGGCTTTGCTATTTGTAGAATATCCCAAAAAGATATCTTCATCACTTCTAGCATCAAAATTTCCAATATCCTCATCTCTCTTAATATAGCATTTGCTACCAAAAACTTTGAAATATTTCACAATAGGAACATGACCAAACCAAAGCTCATAAGGAGTCTTACCGGTATCACCTTTGATATGAACTCTATTGAATGTATAGACTGCAGTGCTAATAGCTTCTCTCCAGTAGACCTTCGAAACATTTCCTTCAATCGGCATAGTTCTTGTAGCATCTAAAATAGTATAGGTCTTCCGTTCAACAATCCCATTCTTTTGTGGGGTCCTAGGAGCAGATAGCTTTCTTTTGAATCCATGCATCTCACAAAAAGAATTGAACTCACCAGAACAGAATTCTCCACCTCTATCTGGTCTCAGACACTTTAGCTTCAATCTAGACTCGGTTTTAACTTTAGCTTTGAATATCTTGAATTTCTCAAATGCTTCTGATTTTTCCTTCAAAAAGACAACCCACATCATTCTGGAATAATCATCAATTAGCATCATAAAGTATCTATCAACTTGCACACTTCTAACATTTGTAGGTCCACATAAGTCAGTATGCACAAGATATAACAATCCATCAGATGTATACCATTTACTCTTGAAAGAAATCCATGTTTTCTTCCCCAATTGACATTCCTTACATACCTGATTAACAGGTTTAACAATCTTAGGCAGAGCCCTAACAGCTTGTGTAGAACTGATCTTGATCAATGAATCAAAGTTTACATGACACATTCTTCTATGCCACAACCAACTCTCATCTATCTTAGCAATCAAACAACTTTTCTCACCATCATGTAAATGAAAAATGTTACCTTCAGTCTTAGTTTCAGATGCAATCTCTATACCAAAGGCATTCAAGATCTTGCATTTTCCATCTTTGAATTGTAGATCATAACCCTTATCAACCATTTGTCCAACACTCAAAATATTATGCTTCAAACCTTCAACATATAAGATATCATCAGTGTTATGCTTACCATCAAAAGAAATAGAACCTTTCCCATGGATTACATAGGCTTTGTCATATCCAAATCTAACTATTTTACCATCATACCTTTCCATGCTTACAAATTTACTTTTATCACTGGTCATATGATGTGAACAACCGTTGTCAATCACCCATTCACATTTCTCTTCTACCTTAGCAGCCAAAGCTTTCTCCTCAATAGAACAACTAGTGGAACCAATAGGCACAAGTCTATCTTCTTTAATGGTAATAAAAACAACTTCATCTTCTTCTGATTCATCATTTGTAACACCTTCATCTATAGCATAATAACAGTTCTTATGGTTCCTAAACTTCGAGTTAGACTTATAAGGCTTATCATACTTATCATGCTTCTCATATCTATCATTCCTATCAAAATTATTAAACTTATCATGTATGTCATACTTATCCATTCTCTCCAGACATCTAGAAGCAAAATGTCCTATCTTATTATAAGAAAAATATTTCAGAGGCAACTTTCCATCATACTTATCGGTATCTTTAGGCAATCTCTGGGAAATCAATGCTTCAAGCTCATCAACCTCTCTTTATTGCTTTGTTATCACTCTTCTTTCTCTTTCATATCTGGATATCCTGCACTCATCAGGATCATATTTCTACTTACTGGACATAAATGTTGATGCTTTGAATGTTGTCTCAGACTTTCCATGTGATTCTCCAAATTCACTCAGCTCAAATGCAGCAAGTTTTCCAACCAATACATCTCTTATCACTGTAGTTACACTCTAGAGCTCATCAACGGCAACCTTATGTTTATAAGTAGGAGGCAAAGATCTCAGCACCTTAGCAAAAATCTCATCTTCTTCAATCTTTCTACCAACATATCTAATGCCAAGAACAAGCTCATTCACCTTATCCATGTATGAATGTATGTTCTCATCATCTCCCATCTTAAATGTCTCATACTTTCCTTTTAAACTCTGCAACTTAGCAACTTTCACTTGACTATCCCCTTCATACGGGACTTCAAGCTTCACCTAGAACTCATGAGCAGTCTGAAGTTCCATAGCATTTGTCATTTCATAATCATTCAGGGCACTAAGCAATGCTTCCTTCACTTTGATCTTATATTCAGCTTCCTTAACCTCATCAGGAGTGGATGGTCCATTCTGAGGAACAATATAGGCATTCTTAGTAATCTTCCAATAATCTTCTCAAGGACATTTTAAATACACCTCCATTCATCTCTTCCACATAGTATAGTTGCTTCTATCAAACCTCGGATTGTCCTTCTTGAAAAGAATACCTTGAGCTTCCATCTCATATCTCCTCAATTGATTAAGCTTCCACTAGAGGATCAAGCTCTAATACAAATTGTTAGCGGCAATCAAGAAGGAAGACTGAGAGGGGGGGTGAATTAGTCTTCACCAAATCTCAGCAAACTAAGTTCTAAAACATAAACTGATAAATTACGGCAACAAATAGATAATAAAATAAATGGCACAACACATGGCACAACACACAACACCAAGATTTTGACGTGGAAAACCCAGTTAACGGAAAAACCACGGTGGGAACCTACCCACAGTAAGATGATACTTTGTAGTATATGTGAGAATATTACAATGGGGAATGCACATGCATTCAGCCACACTACCTTGAGCTCACTACTCAAAAGATATATGCTTGGAAGGCTACAACCCTCAGGGAAGTCTCACTGACTTATAATATGATTCGGACTACAATCCAAAAGGAATGAACTGCAATGATAGCATCTATAAATGCCTGATGATAGTTCTGGTTAAGCATAGTTATCTGCTCTGCAACACCAAACTCACCTCAACACTTCGTTGAATGATATATCCTTGTTCACACATTCACCTTTGCCTAATAATGCAGAAATAATACTGACACCCAAATTCCATAAGCATCTCACCTATATATACAAATCCTCAACCTTGATAACAAGGTCGGCTAAATGCTCAACCCTCAACTCACAATTACAGAAATTACATTATACGATACAAAGATCAACCACTGGATAAATATTATGATTTACATAACATAGCATGAACCTAAATCAAATTCCCAAATTATCACATCCACCAGAAATCCTGCCAAAATCAACTGCAACACACTACACCACCAAAAATACTGCATAACACGTAAATCATCACCAGTTCATATAAATCACCAAAAACTCGCACAACAATCAATGCAGATTGCCAAAACAAATAGGAAATGACTAGGAAACACCAGCAAGCATGTTATAATCATCTGGAATAGTTGCACCAACACCTCTTTTCAAATCTTCATTGGTCAACATCCCAAAGCTCAAGAACACAACCAATCAGCAATTGTCATGAGGAAAGATAGCTTGCGGAGCACCAAATCATGAACCATCTGAAATGAAGATACACAATATCATCCCAAACAATAACCCAAAGTCTCAGCACAAGGTCTGATCACATCGGAATATATCAGATCCTACAAAACAATGATTAGCAAAACCAAACTACAAAACCGGACCAAAAACTCTTCCTAAACTCACCAAAATAACTCATAGGAATATGTTGACATAAATGAAAACAACATATCCTAGTAGCAGCAATGAACAACCAAATCTAACAATCTCCCCAATTATACAACAAATCTCTCCCCATGTCGACCTATGTCAAAAAATTAATACTTTTTTCAATGGGCAAGTTTATAAGGAGGTTTTCCCTCTCATTTGCATATCAACACATCATAAGAGAAAGGCAAAATTATAATCATCAAGCATTCAAGCATTGAAGAATTCATCAATCATCTCTAGAGGTCTTCAAGGCTGCATTCTTCATTCATCAATTGTGGAGCAACATTACATCATTCATTTTACAAACATGTGTGTGTGATTAGGGTTTTGTCATGTTCATACCATTTCATACAAAATATGTGATTACATTCAAGAAGCAAAGAATCATTATCAGTCATTGCAGATCTGAGGTATATTATTTCATCATTTATTTCAGTATTTGCAATATTTCAATCAAGATTAATTCCTAAAATGGGTTTGACTTAGGCAAGACCCTATTCCCAACCTATTTCCCTTTCTTTTTGTGTGCAGGAAATAGGTACGGAGTTGTACTCTTTGAAATAGCATTATTTGCATAGATGAATCAACCCTCTTTGGTGTGCGAAAAAGTAGGAGGACCAAGGCAACAGGCACATCGGTCCCAACATTTTTAGAGCTTTTCAGGGATCAGATCCGAATCTGCATATACTATTCATATCCAAGTCCACGCAAAAATCTTGCATCTATAGCTCATTGTTTCAGCATTTTTACCTCCACTTTTCAGCACTTTATCTTAATCCAGCATTTCAACTCACAAAAGAGGGAAAAAAAAATTCACACACCCTTAAATCCATTCAGTGTTCAATCCTTATCATTATTGATTTGTGACTGAATCTATTGGATTTCACCCTCTTTTGAATGTAATGGTAAATTAGCAGTTTTCATCCCTCTAATAGTGGAAACCCTAATTTTTCACCATTAGAATATGTAGATGTATATGTATATATAATGTGCATATATATGATGTGTGTGTATGTATATATAATGTTATCAACTGATTTCATGCAATTATATGTATGTATTTATCTAATGTACATAAATATGTATAAATACATAAATGCATGTACATGTATATGTGTGTGTATGTATGCATATATGCACATGCACATATATAAGTGTGTATGTATGTGTGTGTATGTATTTATATATGTATATATGTATGTATGTATGTATGTATATTTATGTATGTATGTATGTATTAATGTATATATATGTGTGTGTATGTGTATGTATATATATATACACACATATATACACATATATGTACACACACACATAGATGTGTGCATTGATAGTTCTGATACTTAATATAAGTACATATCCAATAGCCAACAAGATGAGAGGGGGGGGTGAATCATACAAACTTAATCATCCATAAAAACATCAGATTCAACCTTGGTAACATATATATCAGTCATATAACCAAAAACTATCAAACATGCAAACTCAAAAGCATATGAACAATATAAACCTCATAACACCATATTTAACGTGGAAACCCAAATAGGAAAAAACCACTGTGGGATTTCAAACCCACTAAGAAATATACTCTTCTAGAGTATGCTCAGTTAAAAGCAAATCCTATTAAAGATTACAAACACATTGCTAGATGTGACCCGGTTAAGGGATTTCCCTTAGATCTATTAGGATCTTCACTTTGTTAGAAGTGACCTTGTTAAAGGATTTCAAACACTCAATAAGAATGTCACCTTGCTAGAGGATTTACATATAAGACTGTTAAGTCCACTCGGTTAAGACATTTTCTACTACTTTTCAAAATAACAGTAATAAAAATATGTCTGCAACTTCACATCTAAAAATGCTAAAGTAGATTCTTATTTGTTCAATACAATCAATTCATAGGACTTATCTTGTCCCTCTGCTAGGCTCTATACTCTGTTATTCTAATAGGTCTTCAAGCTTCTGTTCTCGGTAATCACTATGTAGCATCCCTGTGCATACACTTGCTCGCATGCATTGTTTATCAACAGTTTCCTATTTATAAACAATCTTCTAACCACTTAATCTCATTTATCACATTTCCCATGATCAATCATAGCCATCAGATCTTCAATCTTGTCCAGGTTCAATGTATTCTTTGATCTGAAAACGTTTTACCCTGCCTTGGAACTTGCATATTTACCTTGGAACTTGTGTTAGCGTATTGCGGTTCAATCTGAGCTGTAGATCTTCCTGCCGATCTTTCTTTACCATAGATTCTTTAACAATCTTCATACACGGCTTACCAATCATTTAATTCACTCCAGCTCATCAGCTTCCTTCATTAAATATCACATCTAAACATTTAATGCATTCTATTATAGCTCGGTTGTAACTCGGTAAATACTAAACTTCACTCGGTAGACATTCTGCCTTCATTAACCAATAGTGATAACCTTAGGGTTTAACGACTAGGTTCCTTAGGGTTTACCGACTAGGTTCTTTGCCTGATAACATAGTATAGTATTAACCTTTACATTTTACAACATATGTATGATGTTAAAACAATCTAAAACATCATGATCTCATCATTGTCTGACTCGGTAGTAGTTGCCCATTGAACAACTTATCCCCTTATTCATCATATTCTTTCCTGTGTCTTTTACCAACTTCTTTATAATCTTCATATCATACTTCTCAAGATATGGCAACATCCTACTGAATTAGAAAATCAATTTCTTGACATCAATGACAAAATAATAATATCAAGATAGTAAAACATCTTTAATCAGTTATGTCCATAATCATCAACAACCTTCTCAATATCCTTATTGAAATGTCAACAATCTTTCATTGTCTGTTATAATGTAATATTGCCAACATGTGTGTGTGTGTGCATGTGTACATGTGTGTGTGTACACACACACACACACACACACACACACACACACACACACACATATATATCTGTATATATATATGTATGTATATATATATATATATATATATGTATATATGTATATATATGTATGTGTATATATATATGTATGTGTATGTATGTGCGTATGTATGTATGTATATATGTGTACATATATACATATATATATACATATATACATATACATAAACATATATACATACATATACATATATACATCTATGTGTATAGCTATATATATATGTGTGTGTGTGTATATGTATATATGTATATGTATATGTATATGTATATATATACATACATACATATATACATGTACATACACACACACACACACACACACATATATGTACATATATGTACATTTATATACATATATATGTACACACACACATATGTGTGTGTGTGTGCATATATGTATATATATGTACATGTATGTATGTATGTATATGTATATGCATATATATATACATATATATGTATGTATATGTATATGTATGCATACATACATACATACATGTACATATACATATATATACATATGTTTGTGTTGTTCTCAAATTTTGATTCCCCCTATCCTCCCTGTAAGAAAATTTGATAACTTTGTTTGCATATGAAGAAGACAACAAGAAAATAGAATTCCAGAATAACATATAACAAGGTTTCAGCAAAACCTTCTACACTTTGAACTTATCCAAAGTTCAGGTGGGTATACCTTTTGTCAATACTATCACACTTTTAAATTAAGATCCACAGTAAACCAATACTAAAAACCTATGGACTGCATCACCTCAATAAAACTAAAACATTAAAGAAAACTTGTACTCATTTTTAGTCTTGATCCCAAGAAAGATAGAAAGAATTCCACAACTGATATCAGTGCCTTATCCAGGCTACAAAGTCACCCAAATTAAACAAGAGTTCCAAATCTAAACATTCCCATACATTTCATCACTACAGCTTTCATTAACCTTATACATGCCTGACATATATATAAGTTCTTTCCCTTTAAACTAAAACCGTTTATCAAATTCAAAGCAGCAAACAATTGATTTACTGACAGAAATATTTCATGCATATTTAATTCCTCTCCTGAAGAGAAAAGCCAGAAACATATCTATAAGATTGCCTTACAATCCATGTTCAATCGAATAACCCTAAATTATTCAAATGAAACCAGCAAACTAATGAATGCACACCAGAAGACAACGAAGATTTAGGCCTGAAAAGCTTTGATCTATATATTAATATTCATTTTGAAAAATCTTACATAACTCAAGGTAATTTTGAAATTAACCAGAAAACCCTAGATATATTTCAATAGAGTTTCTTTACAAATTCTTGTGATCCTCTATCCTTCAGTCCTGGTATCCATTTATAATAATATGGATGCAAAACAAGCTTCGGACTTTCCTAAGAATAGTTTGTTACAACTGCAATTTTCTTCAAAAAGAAGTTACAAGTCATTTTCAATCCTAGCGGATTTTAAGTTTGTTATTCTGCTGCAGCATCTTCTTGAACCTCCACTTCTTGCGTCGTGTATTTGTTTTTCCACTCTTGGAACACGTCATCACTAGGCCAGGAGAAACTAACAATTTTCTTCTTCAATTTATCCAACCTTTTCCATGTGTTTCTTATTTTCTTAACCTCTGACTCCAAAAAACCATAATGTGACTTTATCTTCTCAATTTCTTCAATTGTCCGGATAAATAAAGATGTGTCATCTGTATTGATGACTTCATTTATCCTCTAGGACAAGTTAACTCCTATCTCATCAAGCCATACCTGTTTATCCTCCAACTGATTTGAACTAACAAAACCCCCAGGAAACAGTTCAAACTTATGTTCAGCATATTCCTTCCTGTACAAGTTGACCTTTCTCTCTACACCAGCTCTTCCTTCTGCCAACCTGGTCATGCCTCTTACTAACTCACAAGTGGATTTAATATTGGCATCGGCCCCTACCTCATCATAAGATGCACACATAAGTTCCAAACCCACCTCCCTAGGCATCCACTTATTCAAAATTGGCTCCAGAGTGACCTTGTCTTCATTCAGCTCAATCAATATATCCAAAATTCTTTTCATATTAATGTGCACAATAGCAGCTCCTACTGTGTCAGCAAAACTCAAGATTGTGCCCCTGACCTTTTCCTCATATTTGCTTGCAAACAGGGCCTGAGCCTGCTTCAACTTTTCCAATTCATCTTGTATGGTCTCAGCTGGTTGAAAACCAGAAGTCATAGGAGAAGGGGGAAATTCTATGATGGGATTGGTGGGTGGAGGTCTTGCTGGAGAAGAGGAAATCATTAGAGTAGAAGATTCACCCCTCAAGTATTGCCCTGCCAGTTGATTCTTTAATTTGGAAATGATACTATCCCTGGTGGCTATCTCCCCTTTGGCATCATTATAAGCCTTCAAAATTATCTCTAGTTTTATGTGGAGATCAGCCCTCTCCTTAGCTTCCTTCTCAACTACCGCCACACTGAATTCTTTTGTTTCTATAACTATGTTAGTAGCTTCTACCACCCATGTTTCTTGCATTCTCTTCACAATCATACCTCCAAGGTAACTGGACTCTAAAGTGTCCTTCCTTCTTCTTCTCTCATCCCTCCTTAGGGACCACATGACCAAAGTAGCATTGTCCTTGCTAAATGTCACTCCTTCCATGGGCTTGGTTTCTTTCCTTGCTGCTTCAAGCACTAAGGCATCTGCTATGTCCCACTCAGGAAGAATTAGTACACCAGCTTTTGCTACCATTTCTCTGCCCTTTTCAGGAGTAATGATTTTGAACTCTGTCATCATTTCTTGTTTTATTTCTTCCTCCAATGCAATTGCATCTTTGTGGGGTTGTTCATTCTTCCTCTTCTCACATCTTGCTTTGAATTGTTCAAAGTTTCTCCTCCAAACAAATTACATAAAGGATCCCATTGTAACAAAATTATTATCATCCAGGAACTCCTCACTGGCTTGTTTGATGGTGGGGTCTAACTCCTTTCCTTTAAACTCATCTGCAGTCAAGTTCATCTCAGCACTCGGTGGCTCTTCAGGCATTCCCTCTTGTGTTTCCTCATAAGTGTAGGCAATCTCCTCGAGACTCCCTAGCTACAACAACTGCTCAGCCACCGCATGTTCATCTCCCACATGGATTGGGGATTGGGATGGGGAATACAAAATTTCACCTATTTGCACCTCTTTTCCCACCCTTGGCCTTTTAGGGGAATCTTGGATGTCAATGACATCTTCTATTAGTCTTTTCCCTTTTGAAGTGGAGGACTCACCTCTGACTAGCACTAGCACACTGTACTTTGGCCTTTTGTGCATCACATATTACCCTGGAGGGATGGCCTTGGCAAAGGCAGGCTTGGCTAAAACCAACTTAGCCTTTTCAGGATCATTTCTCATTATAGCTTCCCTCTTCTCCCTCGAGGTTTGCATTAAATCTTCAAAATACAGTATCAAGAATTTAGCCTTCTCCTCAAAGGGGGTAAAGCTAGACAAAGCGTCATAACCAATATCAAATTGGTGGATAAAATCAAGAGCCCTTTTGTATGCTATCCATTTCTCTTTTCTCAATTCCTGCTCATCTAGATTGAATTCATTTCTGATCAGATCCTCAGAAAAATGGAATTGGTGAGTTGTGCCTTTACATATGGCTCTCTTTCTAAACATGTCATTAAAGAAATCTTCAGGGTTAGCAAACCTTGACACTGCAGTAGACAACCTGTAGGGTTGAAATAAATCACCAAAATGTTTCCAACCACCCTTGGTGATTACAAACTGATGTGCGATGGTGACAGTTGGGAAAATGGTCCCTTTCCTCCTATTTGTTAATTCTGCCTCTTGCACACCCCTGATTTGCCTTAGGACCTCTACAATTCCTATCTTCAATGGGACTTGATAAGGGAGCAAGTATGGGGTTCCTCTGAAACCATAAACTCTGAACACAGTAGAAACAAGGTACAAGTATATATCACCCCAATTGTGAACAATCTTGATATCTTTAGCGAATTCCTTAGGCCTAAGGAATTCTAAGAGAGCCTTAGGGATCCTATGGCTTTGTGGGTACAACAGGATCCTAAGCCTAGATGCAAAACATCTATCAAACTTCAAGTAACTTGCATCCTCTCTGTCCCAAGACAAAATTGTGCTCCACAATTGCACAGGCATCTCTTCACCATCCTTCTCCTTAACCAAGTCCATTTCCTTAGCAAAATAATCAGCACCTTTGAATAGAAACATGTGCATAAGAAGAGAATACCACCCAAAAGGTCTGTCTACCTTAGCATTTTTATCCCTACCAGCCCTGCATGAATTGCATTAGTAAGATAAGGTGCAAAATCAAAAGTTACTGCCAGAGAGGGGTTCAAAACCTATGCTATCATTAGCATATAGTGGGTTGGCATGGTTGTTTCAGCATCTTCCCCAAAAATATGACATAGGGATCAATACATCCCTTTAGCCCTCAAAGTGAATAAATTTAGAGAGAAAGGTTCCATAGTACTAGGGCCTACAACAGTCGGTCCTATTTTCACAAAAAAATCTTTCAAAGGGCCACTCCTGAGGTGATCTCTCTGCACATTATAGACCTGGGCAAGTATATCAAAATTGATAGGCTCTAGATAATTTGACACCTCGCTGAGTCTGAACACTTTCCTAGATTCATCATCATTTATCTCAATTAAAGCTCCCCCATTTACATTTCTAACACATCGGGCAACAGGGTCATAATTATTTGCAATCTGGGTTAACAAGTCCACATCCATGAAAACCCCAAGGACTATGAGCTTTCCCACATCTAACTCCCATATATTTTTCATTGGAGAAAGGGAATGTCTATGGCCAAATCCCACTTTGAAGAGTCTCAGACCTGATATCCCTATCTATGAATCCCTTAACCAATTTCCTTTATCATACAAACCATCTCCAATTCTTAGACGGGGGGCCTTAGGCACTAATTCTTTCATTTTAGCAGCGGCATTAGTAGACATGGTTAATTGTTCTAGAAAATCATCACAAATGGCTCTATCCTGATAATTCACCTTCCCTATGAAATCTCTTCGAGGTGCCATCTTTCAATTACAGCTATTTCAATTTAAAACTTAAACAAACCTGTGAGAAGACAAGCACCCAGTGATATCAATTCAAACTGCAACTATCAAGCAATATGCAGAACTTACTTGTTGCCTGAAGAAAGTCGTTTTGTGCAATGGTTCCTCTTCAAAACTCTTTGAAATGATGCTAAAATTTAGTTGATGTGAAGCTTAATACGACAACTGAGCATTGAATTGAAACATTAAGCCACATGCTTCAGCAATCAATTCACAATTGAATTCAAAAATTGGCTCCAACGGACCACAAAGAAAATTCTAAGTGTCCTGGCTTTTCGCTATTTTGTGAAGGTTAAAAACCTCACATCTTTACCATGCGAAACAACGTCATCCATCAGATCCTGAAGAACATGCATGTTCTTTACCTTACCTAGGTCATCCTACTTAGAAATGAGCCCCACCTTCCTTTTGTTGTTTTGCAAAGCATAAATCCCATGCATCTCTTCCATGCGAAACAGCGTTGGCTGTTGGATCCTCTACCATCCGCTCGATCTTTACTCTCCATAGTGACCGCTAATCTTTTTAACTAACCACATGAAACTATCACCGCTAATGATTTTCATTGTTTTGTAAAGGTTAAACACCTTTCATCTTTGGGTTGCGAAACAGCGCTCATTGTTGGATCACTTTCGAGATGTGCAGCCTTTAACATCCATTATCCTTCAAAGTGGGCCCTCTGCGCAGAATCCACTTGCCCTATTGATTTTCGGCAAATAGCTCCTACGTGTCAGCCATTCATTTGTTCAAGAACTCCATCAGACTCCACATCTGAACTGCCACGTGTTTTATTTAGCCATGAATTTCATCATAATTTTCGCTCAATCGAAGTGGGCCCTTCATGATCCTTTGGAGCCACATGTCCTACTGACAGATCACCTTTTTCCCTAGCTAAACACCAATTGTATTGCCACATCATCTGCCATGTAACCGCCAGCTCCTTTTCGCCACTTCGCGAAGAGTAAACTTTCTGTTGCTTCTGGCTATGAAACAACACGAGTCGTTCGATCAACTCCAAGTTGATCTGTCTTTAAAAACTGGGAACTGTCTATTTGTTGGGCCTACCATCCTTTCGCTACTTCGCGAAAGATAAAAGGCATGCTATTTCACCAAGTGAAATAGCATGGACCGTCGGATCTATCTCAAGATACACCCTTTTTACCTTACAAGCCACCCTTTCGTTGGGCCCACTGCCCTTTAGCTACTTTGCGAAAGATAAACTTCTAGCATCTTTCCTTTTCAAATCAATGTAGACCATTAGATCCTGAGCAAGATGTTCAGTCTTTAACTTCACTCTTTAACCCACCTGTCGGGTCCACCATTCTTTTGTTGCTTCACGAAGGATAAACCTCGCCCATCTTTGGACTGCGAAACAATGTGATCCGTTAGATCTACCGAGAGATACTCATTCTTTAGCCTTCCTTGCGACCACTTTACCCGAGCTCGCCACCTTTTCACCACTTCACGAAAGGTAAGTTTCACACATCTTCCCTTCGCGAGATCGCGCCCACCGTCAGATCAACTAGAACTTGCACGACCTTTAAGAATCTCAACAAAGAAATAAAACTTAGGGGAAGGCATAAAAATAAAACATATTTAAGGACCCGCCTAAGGCAAATGTAAAAGGGGGACCTCTTTTCACGATGGAGTGACCCTTCCACTTAAGTGGAAAAAGTAACACGGAAATAGAACACATGGACTTCAAGATAGAAAAGGGGAAATTGCAGAACCTTAAACCCTTAGACCAAAAACCCTCAGAGGCAAAAAAAATGAAGTACAAAGCACAATTTTGTAGATTATTGTTGGATACAATTGTTTAATTGTGTATTGTCTTTGATGTTACACAAATGTCATATCAGTCTACCGAGCTTAGAATGTTCGGCAAGGCAGTTAGACAGAGTCTACCGAGCTCAGAACGTTCGGCAAGGCAGTTAGACAGAGTCTACCGAGTTCAGACGGTAAGAGAAGCAAGTTACAGAGTCTACCTAGTACTCCAGAATGCTATACCGAGTTCGCAGTCTTTACCGAGTTCAGTCTGTCTTCGAAGAATATGTGAAGGAAAGTCAGTCTTTACCGAGCTCGCAGTACTTACCGAGTTCAGTCGGTTACCGAAGAATCAGCAGTGTTCACCGAGCATCAGTGAAATGTTTATGCAGCCGACCGAAGCAATATTTATTGAAACTTGTATATGTAGCCGACCTATGTAATATTTATTGTAACTTGTAATTGGGCCGACTTGGTAACCTGAATGGTATATATGAGAGATCAAGTTGCGATTTCGAAGTGTGGTGAAGTGTGAGAAGTATGGAAATGTGAAGGAGCAGAAATGTGCGAATTCTGATGAAGGATCAGTGATATCCTTGAGGTGCAAAAAAGATATATGTGATCAGTAAGGATCTATTGGCGCAGAATAGAGATCTGTATCAGCAAGATAAGTTGTATTTAATTCAGATCACTTCATTGTTGCTTTCTAACCATTGTAGCAGTGATACCGTAATCTCTTAACAGAGTTGGTCTAACAACCATTTTTGTAAATCCTCTGACAAGGTGACAATTCGGTTGAATTGTTCTTAAGACCTTTCACAAGGCCACTCCTAGCAGGGTGATTAAATCCTCTAACAGGGTCACACCTAACAGTGTGTTTTGTAACCTTTAACAGGGTTGGCTCCTAACAGGGCTCACTTCAGAAGAGTGAAAATCAGTAACTAGTTACATTGGTGGTTTTCCCAAAATTGGGTTTCCACGTTATATCTGGTGTTACTTGTGTTCATGTTATTTGTTTTATGCATGTTAATGTTTAATGAACAATGATAAGTTAATTTACCGAGTTTCAGCAGTTTATATTTAAGACATCTAAGGGACTTGTGGATTTATTTTTGTGGTAACTGATTCACCCCTCCCCTCTCAGTTACTCCATCCATATTTCCAACAATTGGTATCAGAGCTTTCGGTGCTTGTAGGAAGGATTTCAAGGATCTAAGCTAAAGATCAAGATGTCTTACAAGAGGGAAATTCCAAGGCTAAACAGAAATAACTTTTCAGCATGGCAAGGTCTCATGAGACTCCATTTGGCTTCCATTGGAGATACAGGATTGACACATCTTGACACAGAATATGTGACACCCACTGGTACACTAACTGTTGCTGATATTGCTGCAAAGAAGACTCATAACACCATGATGATAGACATTGCATCTGCCCTAAGCTATGAAGAGTTTGATGATGTCAAAGATTGCAAAAGTGCATTTGAAATGTGGAACAAGCTGAAAGATATCTATGGTGGTGATGACAATGTGAGAAGAGCCAAAGCAGAAAGCTTGAGAGGACAGTTTGATCAATTAAAAATGAGTGAGGATGAAAATATTGCAAAATATGTTGAAAGAGTCAAAGCCAGTGTCAGTGCAATCAAAGCTTCTGGAGGTGATATCTCAGAGGAAACAGTCATAAGCAAAGTTCTCAGAACATTACTACCCATTTATGCAATCAGAGTTTCTGCAATTCAGGAAAGAAGATGTGAAGCAAATCATAAGATAAATTTAGAGGCCATAGTTGGAAGATTAACTGCATTTGAGTTAGACAACTATGACAACTATGTTCCAGCTTCCAAAAATATGGAATCAGCATTTGAAGCTAAGGTTTCACTCAAGGAGAAAGGCAAAAAGAAAAAGGAATCTCGGTCAGAAAGTGAAGATGAATCAGAACCAAGTTCAGACAGTGATCTTGAAATAATTGAAGCTCTTCTAGCAAGGAAATATTCCAAAGGCAGAGGAAAATACAGAGGCAAAGTTCCTCTAATCTGTTTTTCATGTGATGAAGTCGGTCATATTGCTGCTAGATGTCCAAACAAGCAGAGCAAAGATGAGAAGAAAGATCACAAATGGAATGGCAAAAAGGACTACAAATCATTCAAAGGTAAGAAAACATGCTTTATGACTAAGGATTCTGATAATAGTGAAGATGAAATTGTTTATATTGCTATAAGAGATGATTCTGATAATGATGAGGAAGATAAGATGGCACTTATTTCTCATATAAGCAAAAATGATACTTGGATCATAGACAGTGGTTGCTCTCATCATATGACTGGTGATAAAACCAAGTTTGAACATTTTATAGACTATGATGGAGGTAGTGTAAGGTTTGGTAATAATGAACCTCGCTACATAAAAGGAAGAGGTAGAATCCTTATAACCAAAGAACTTGTATTTGATGATGCCTACTGGGTTGAAGGTCTCAATCACAACTTGATGAGTGTGGCACAGCTACTTAATAGTGGACTCAAGGTGGAATTCATGCATGGAAAGGCCAAACTGCTAAATAATCAAGGAAAGCTGATTAGATCAGGCACTCAAACAAAAGGTAATTTGTTCCGACTTGAAACAAGTGAAAATTCAAGTTTTATTGCTCAAGTTGAAGAAAGTTGGTTATGGCACAAAAGGTTATGTCATGTAAATTTTGATAATCTAGTGAAAATAAGTAAATTCAGAAAAGTAAGAGGTATTCCAGATATAAAGAAACCTGAGGTCGGTCTATGTAAGAATTGTCAAATTGGAAAGATGGGAAAGACTAGTTTCAAAAGCAAAAACTATCAATCTGAAGATATATTAGAAATTGTGCATACTGATTTATGTGGACCCATAGGAACTGAAAGTTATACTGGAGAAAAGTTCTTCATTCTTTTTGTTGATGATTACTCAAGAATGATGACTGTCATGTATTTAAGGAACAAATCAGAAGCATTTGAAAAGTTCAAATGGTATTTGGCCAGAGTAGAAAAAGAAACAGGTAAAAGACTTAAATGTCTAAGGTCAGACAGAGGTGGTGAATTCATCTCTCATGAATTCAATAACTTTTGCATTGAAAGAGGAATCCAAAGACAAGTATCAGCCCCTAGAACTCCTGAGCAAAATGGAATAGCTGAAAGAAGGAACAGATCTATCATGGATTGTGCAAGAACCTTAATGATTGAAAAGAATATTGCTATCAAATACTGGAAGGAAGCTATTAGCACTGCTGTTCATACCTTGAACCGAGTACAGCTGAAGAAGGACTCATTCAAAACCCCCTATGAATTATGGTATGGCTACAAACCTAATGTAAGTTACCTAAAAGTATTTGGAAGTAAATGTTACATTTTGAAAGAATCTAGAAAAGGAAAATTTGATGTGAAAGGTGATGAAGGTATATTCCTCGGATATTCTTGCAAGAGTAAAGCATATAGATGTTTGAACTTGTCTACTCATAAAGTTATAGAAAGTGCACATGTGAAAGTTGATGAGTTTGCAGAAAGATCTGAAGAAGAAAGCAAAAGAGAACCAGAAGATTATAGAAGATTTGTGTCTATTGAACCTGATACAATACCAGATACATCTGCTAATCAGGAATCTTCTACTCCTGAGTCATCAGTAACCGAGTTACAGAAAGAGCAAACCAAGCCAGTATCTACCGAGTCTGATGAACCAGAACCAGTGTCTACCGAGTCTGAAGAAACCGAGCCAATATTTACCGAGCCGGACCAGCCAGTTGAAGAACAAGAGGACAATGATGAAATTCATTCTAAAGGCAAGAAACTTGTATTAGCCGAGTATGTCAGACGACATCACTCAGCAGATCAGATCATTGGAGACAAATCTGAAGGAACCATGACAAGAGGTAAGTTGAAAAGCACTTGTTTACTTGCTGATTTTGAACCTAGAAATGTCAAAGATGCATTGGGAAATGATAGTTGGACAGAGGCTATGAAAGAAGAGATAGAACAGATAGAGAAAAACAAGACATGGACTCTTGTACCCAGACCTAAGGATAAAAATGTGATTGGAACTAAGTGGGTATTCAGAAATAAACTGAATGAAGATGGCAAAGTTTCAAGAAACAAAGCAAGACTAGTATGCAAAGGATATGCTCAACAAGAAGGAATAGACTATGGAGAAACTTTTGCTCCTGTTGCAAGATTGGAAGGAGTCAGAACCTTACTTGCTTATGCCGCCTACAAAGGATTCAAATTTTATCAGATGGATGTTAAATCTGCATTTCTTAATGGTATATTGGATGAAGAGGTTTATATTGAACAACCTGAAGGTTTTGTTGATCCACAAAAGAAGGACATGGTCTGCAAATTACATAAAGCATTGTATGGTCTGAAACAAGCCCCTAGAGCATGGTATGAAAGATTGCATAACTATCTTATTCAGATTGGATTTCAAAGAACTAATGATAACAATAGCTTGTATATTAAGGAAGGATCAGATAACAAAATTGTCTTAGCAGAAATATTTGTAGATGATACTATTTTCACAGGAAATGATGATCTTTGCAAAGAATTTTCAGTACAAATGAATAAGGAATTTGAAATGTCTATGTTTGGTGAGATCAAATTCTTTGTTGGTCTTCAAATTCAACAGAACAAAAATGGTATCTACATTACTCAATCAAAATACATCAAAGAGATACTGAAAAAGTTCGGTATGGAAGATTGTAAACCAGTTGGAACTCCTATGTGTACTGGATTGAAGCTTACCAAGGAAGATGAATCACAAGAAGTAGATCAAACACTGTATAGATCTATGATTGGAAAGCTGCAGTATGTTGTTCATACTAGGCCAGATATTGCTCTTGCAGTTGGTATTGTTGCAAGATTCTCAGCAAAACCAAGAGAAAGTCACATGACGGCAATCAAAAGATTAATGAGATATTTGAAAGGAACTGAAGAGTATGGATTATGGTACAAATTTGGAGGAAATTTTGATTTGAAAGTATTTACTGATACTGATTGGGCAGGAAACATTGATGACAGAAAAAGTACAAGCGGAGGAGCATTCTTTCTAGGAAAGAGATTGGTTTCCTGGACAAGCAAAAAGCAGAACTGTATATCCCAATCTACAGCAGAGGCAGAATATGTTGCTGCGGCAGTAAATTGTTCAAATGTTGTTTGGTTTAAACAGCTATTGGCAGGCATGAAAATGGAAATCAAAGAACCAATTGTTATGTTCTGTGATAATACAAGTGCAATTGACATGTCCAAGAATCCAGTGATGCATCCCAAAACCAAGCACATTGCAATAAAATATCATTTTGTCCGAGAATTGGTGCAGGACAAGGAGATCAGATAGGAATATATTCACACAAAGGAACAAATTGCTGACATATTCACAAAACCATTGGCTAAGGATGCATTCTTGTATCTAAGAGGTA